>NC_141365.1:49204747-49804747 GCF_057382095.1 Aulonocara sp. 'chitande type north' Nkhata Bay | reverse complement strand
TCTGCTCCTTTGTATGAAAGAAAGTGAGTCGAGTCCATGTGGTCTGGCACCCACCCACATTTCTCTGCTAGTGATCCATGAGGACTCCACCTTGTTGCCAGTTCTCTTGTGTGGAAGCTTCAGGAAATGACAGCTTCACTCTGACGTGTGTGAGCTGTGTGAGGTCTGTGGTTAGAAGTTTACAGTGTTTGCTCTTTGTGTCGTCTGTAATATGCTCTATGGCTTTAAAAAAATGGCCACATGTTTGTGTAGCTGAATTTGTCCATCTCTGACCTTCTGAGACTGTATTTTCAAATAGGGACGTTCTGACTTTTCTTCACCTTGTACTTCATTCTGCAAATGTTTTATACTCTATTAGAGTTATTACATTATTCTGTTATGCTATAAAATCAACCCCCATATAAGATCGTACTTAAGAAATACATTTAAAAAACCTTCCTGTGCAAATAACCCAAGTTATCTAGAAGAAATAAAAACTGCACCGCAAACCAAACTCAGGTGTTCGACCTGTTGAGCTCGGGAAACTAACTGGTGTTTCATTTTAGTGAGTGCTTTGTTAGATTCCTTCATTTGAACCAAATGAAGTTGATTAAAGTTGATGCACTGATGTGTTTGAAGTGTTTTGTTAGTTGCGATGGATCTCCTGCTGTCTTTTTTCCTCATTATTAAAAGAGGATTTCTTTGAATTTCAAACATCCATTTCCTGTTTATCTGGTCCCGGGTCACAGGTGCAGCAGTCTAAGCAGAGAATCCCAGACCTCCCTAAACAACCACTTCCTCCAGCATATCCAGGACAATACTGAGGCATTCCCAGGCCTGCTGAGAGATATAACCTCTCTAGTGTGTCCTGGGTCTGCCCTGGAGACTCCTCCTCATGGGACAGGCCCCAAACACCTCACCCAGGATATTTTTAATTAAAACATCACAAATAAGTCGTCAGGTCTGATGGTCACATTTGTGAGATTCAACCACCATAAAGCAGAGATCACACAGGACACACTGTGTAACCCTCAGCTCAGGTGTGTTCAGGACATTTGCTTGGAAGAAGCCGTCTGTGGATAAATCCTGCTCTCCACCTCAGCTGTCAGGTTTATCCAGAGAACGGCCGTCCTGACTTCCAGCAGCCCCACAGTCCTCGTTTCTAATAAACTGGCATCACTGAAATGAACTGTCTGCCTCGCTGTTCAATAATCTGCTCTTTGCCAATTTCCCAGCAGAAGCTTCCACTCATATCAGCATTTTTCTGTGATTCTCACATGAACTAAACATAAAAAGCTGAAGCCAACCTCAGAGTTCCCCGTAGTGAGGAAGAGTTTCCTCTGAGCCACAGCTGAGTTTGATGCGTCCACAAAGGAAGACTGACGGGAGGACAGACTCTGGGAGAAAGGCAGATATTAAAAGATATGAATACGAAGTACGCTGCAACAAACAGGACAGCAGATTATGAAGAGCGGTTAGACCTTCATGTGTCAGTCATTGAAATGTGATCAAAGTTACCTGTTTGACATCCTGATAGAAGAAAATCAGCTTCTTGGATCCGTTTGCAGCAAAGAATTCATGGATCAGACTGAACTGGAAGAATCAGACATTAATGACTCAAAGGTTCAACTCTGAGGAAGGATCACGTCTCTGAACTTACTCTGTCATCAGAGACGATGGCGTCTTCCACCGCCGCCTCCTCCAGGCTGCCGGCGACGGCCAACCTGCTCATCAGGTATTTATGTCGGGCATCCAGAGCTGCCCGCCGTTCCTCCTTCACGGCTCTCGCCTGTTTGGCTACTTCTCTCCTCACCTCATTGGACAGCAGCATCGTCCTTTTACCAGACACCTGCATAAAATCCTCAGCAGGCTGGGTAAGCTTGCGTGAGCTCTCTGTGGAGGCTGTTGCAGCTGAGATGGCTCACCCGAGCGGTGCAAACTTAGTTACCTTCAAGGCTCCAGAGTCAGCTGAGGTCAGCAGCTCAGCCTCTGGGGAGGTTACAATCCCTGGAACAGCCAGGTCTCTACAACCAGAAACAGTCTTTGCATGTGCAGCTTCAGAACCAGACTTGAAGTTCCAGTTAGTGTCCGATGTCCCAGAAACACTCAGATGCTCACTGAGCAATCTCTTGAGGCCAACACTCACAAAATCAAACCGTCTTTGAGCCTTTGTGGGAACATTTATCGTCTCTGCTGGAAAGGTGGAAACATCTGGGAGATGCAGCCTTAACACACTGGGCTTCACAAGTCCTTGGAGGCAGCTCACTAAACTCAGGGATGCAGACAAAATCAGCACTTGCAGGAACACAATGTGCCCTCTCACAATGAGCTTGGAAGCATAAACTGAGTTTTCCTCACTGACTGTTTCAGACAGGATTGTGGGAGCAACACAAAAAGCAGCTTCAGCTGGAAACACACAGTTTAGTGTCTTTGCTGCTCGCTTTAAGTCACAATAAACAGGAAACTCATTGTGTCTCATGTCAGAATCACTCATATACAGGACAGGAAGAGGCGGAGCTTATTTCCTGCAGGGAGCGGTTAGCAGTCTGTGTCTTTCTCATTTCTGACTCCTAAAGAGCTGAAAAACACAGGCTGTTATTGGCTGGCTGACACTGGGATTAATGTCCTTGAAGCCAGCAGTCTTTAATGTCCAGGTTCAGAACGGGCAGGTGAAAAACAGTCCTTTATGTCCTCTGATGTTCAATAAACTGTCCTGATTACTGAGGGAGCAGAGAAAGTGTCTCCATCACTCACCACAGCTGGATGCTCTGAAATCCTGGAATCCAGCTGTGGAGAGGAGGGCCGGCGGCGTGGACGCAGTTTAGTAATCAGGGAACGGGAGGCAGGAGGGAAACACAGCTGGGACCAATTACACACACGAGACAGGAAACAGTAACACAGGACTGTCAAAGTAAAACAGGAAATATAACACAGAGTCCAAAGTAAGGAGACGTGGGACACAGTGAAGACACAGAAACAGAAACCAGAACTATAATCACAAAACAAACTCAGAAACATAAAGAGTGAATCAGCTGATTCAGTGTTTGTGACAAAAACATGGATCCTGGTTAATAACTTTTATTTGTTTGTTTCTGTATTATTTTGTGTATCGTTCTTATGAGCTGTTGTTTTTTCAGTGAAATATTATTTCATTGTTTTAAGCTTTTTGTTGACTTTGAAGTGCTTAAGTTGATATTTTTGAACATTTAATTTATTCGATTATTGTCGAGTCGATAAAACTGTCAAACGCACAGCTGCTTCCAGCACGGCCGGAGGAGAGGTGGCCGAGCAGACGCACAACACACACAGCTCACAGGTTTGCATTTCTAGATATTGCAGATGTTGCAGAAATTGAGAGTAAAGAACTCAGAGATCCAGCGCTGTCTCCTGCCCCTTATTTATACACCACAACACAACGACAGGCGTAACTCACACAAACGGGTAACATGAGGCTCAGATGCTTTGGACGTGTTCACATATACTGGACACAGAATGATGAAGATGGAGCTGCAGGAAGGAGGAAAAGAGGAAAAACACAGAAAAGATTCACAGATGTGGTGAAAAAGGACACGACAGCTTCTGTTTGTTAGTTTGGTTTTTCTTTATTTGGTAAAGATTCAGAAATAAAGAGAAGATCACATGTTTGAATATTATATTAACGTTCTGTAATTACAACAAGTTGTAAAATCTTTCCAGAGTGAGACAGAGACTGTGCAGAGACTGTAGAAGGACAGAGCAGCAGCAGAGCAGTCCAGATACACTGATGATCCTCTGTCAGATCCAGAGGGACACACAGGGCTGATGCTGGACTCTACATTGTGTCTGACAGTGGAGCTGTTCTCAGAGCAGTTCACTCTGCAGCACTGACAGTCATCTGCACTTCATTCCTCTGTCAGTCACTGCTGGATGAAGCTCTCCTCTCCACCTCCCAGTAACATGGCCCAGTCAGAGCGTCTCTACACACAAGCTGCTGCTGCTTCAACCTCTCTGGATCATCAGGACACAGCTGCTCCTCTCTCAGCACACACACCGTCCTGTTTACCATCATCACCTCCACCTGCAGAGAGAAGGAGGAAGAGCAGAGGAGATAAACGAGTGTTTCCAGAGACTCTTCATCAGCTGTCAGTCAGTGATGCAGCACATCCAGTATAAAGAGCAGCAGGGACGTCAGTGCTGGGACTGTACTAGGACTCATTGTTGCTTCACTTTTTCTAATCTTTGGATTTTTATTGAAGTTGCTGAAAATGTTTTTCCCTCCTAGTTTGAGTTTGGACTTTCATTCATTAGAAGAACCTTGGTGTGTCCACTCTGAGCTCTGTAGGAACCCCAACAACAAGCCCAACAATCCAGATGGACGGTTCCAGCTGTTAACTGGAGGAATTCCATCCAAACATCTGCTCTCACTAAATTCTTCCTCACCTACAGACTGTGTTCTTCACTGCTTTAAACTTGGAAATCAATGCAGTCATTGGTCTGCGTGCTGCTTTGTTCAGAGAGCTGATTGGCTGTTGACAGTGTTTGATCAGAGCGTGTCAGCCGTTACTATGGTGACCATAAAGGTGAGAAACAGGAAGTGTTTGTGTCCAATCCTGAAGCCTGTCACCGTTCTCCTCTCACAGCTTCACTGAGAAGCTGCAGCTTTACAGGAAACACTGGATCTTTGTTTCATACTGACTGTGTTTAGTACAATACTGCTGACAGCACCACCCACTCACTCCATCACTCTACTGACCCCAGAGTCTCCAGTCTGTAGTCTGGACTCTGCTGAAGATCAGACAGCTGCTTCACTCCTGGATCCTTCAGGTTGTTTCCCCACAGGTCCAGCTGTCTCAGATGGGAGGGGTTGGACTTCAGTGCTGCTGCCAGATAATCACAGCTGATCTTTGACAAACCACAGCCCCACAATCTGTATAAAGAATGAAAGATGTAAGTTTATTAGACAAAGTGCTTGAAATCATTCAGTGTTTCATCATCTGTTCAGAGCTGAAGAAGGTTCAGAATGTAGAAGTTGTGTTGTGGCTCCATCAGGGGAGCTTCTAAATGTGATGTGATGGCCCCTCTGGGTCTGTCAGGTCACAGCACTGAAGAGAGCTCAAACTGGGCACACAGTTGTTCCAGTCTGGACCAAAGACTCTATACTGGGACTGAGGGACTGCTTTGACTGCACCCACTGGGACTTTTTAAAGGCTCATGTTCTCACTTAGATCATCGATTTCTACTGACATTTCTTTCTGGGAAAAATGGGGATTACTTTGGAAACAGGAAGTATTTTCCCCAATAAGCAGCCCTGGATTAGTAAATCACTCCAACATGTTCTCAGGCAGAAGAAGCTGTCTTGTTATGAGGGAGAGAAGAAAAAGATTGAGGCACAGAAACCTGTTGAAAGAGAGATAAAGCAGCTAAAATCAGGTGTAAAAGTAAAGCAGAGGATGAGCTGAATAAAGGACACTCAAGGCTGGCTTGGAAAGGAATGAAGTCCATGGTGGGGATGCAGAACAAGGAGCAAAGATGAATGTGATGCTGAATCAGCAGAAGACTTGGACTCATTTGATTCCAGCTTTGATATCATTGATTTCAATGAAGAGCTTTGTGATTGTAGCAAAGGGCTGGTAGCTCTGAGAGTCCCACTGATGAGGTGTTTGTGTGGAAATCTCTTAGTGGGACCAAAGAGAGAAAAAGCCCTGGTCCTGATGCTGTGGGAGGGAAATGATTGAAGTGTGCTGTGAGGAACTGACTGGGAGATTTTCACACATTTTCCAGTCCTCCTTGGAACAACAGGAAGTTCCCAGCATATGGAAACAAAGGTTAAGTGTCCTATGGCACTCAGTGATGATGGTGCTGTGGCCCCACCACCTCCACCTCTTTGTAAAGGAACTAACTGTAATCTGAAGCTTCAAATGGAACTAAGACTTCCTCCACTAGGTGGCAGTGTCTGATGAGAAAGTGTTAGTGGAGCTGGCCTGGAGTCAGAAACAGGAAGATGCAGGATTTGGGCTGAAATGGGCAAAAGTGGTTAGCACTAGTGCCTTAGAGCAAGAAGGTTGTAGGTTGAAGCTTGTTGGTCAGCTGGGCCTTTCTGTGGAGGTTGGATGTTCTCCCACAGTCCAATGAAATGCTGCTTAGGTTCATTGGTGCTTCTACATTGGCTGTAGGTGTGGATGTGAGGGAGTGCTTCTCTGTCGCTCTCTGTTGGCCCTGTGATGGACTGCTCACCTGTGCAGGTGGACCACACCTCTTGCCCTATGACAGCTAGGGCACAGGCTGCAGCCCTGTGAGCCTAAGCTGAATAAACAGTTAGCAAAAATGATCCATAGATGGCCTGAAATCCCCCAGTTAGCAGTTTGGTAGATAGCTATGACATGCTAATCCCATCCAGCAGCTGTATTCTACCTGTAAGCTGATCCCTGCTGAGCCAAAGCACTTTTTCATATACAAATTACAACCTTTAATAGAAACCTATTGGTCAGCATCTTATTAGCCTGCTGTTAGCTTCATTCCACAGAAAACTGAGAGAAACTAACAGAGTTGATAAAGAATAAAGAGAAATGTGCTGATTTAAAGCCTTTGAAGTGCTTCAGATGATCTCTGTCCACTTCTGTCCACTCATTCATTCATGTAAGCTTTCTAATGCAGCTTTGATCTTCACAGTCTGCTTGATGAAACTCATTCTAACCCTGAATGTCAGAGTGTTCCTCCTTCTCTTTCCCATCATTCATGCTGGCAGTGGAGGAGATTTGGATGTTGGACTGTGTTTTGGATGATGTGTGTATGTTTGTGTTGGACTGCTGTCTGTAAAGCAAACGCACATTTTGCTTTGGATTTCAGTGTCAGACAGACTTTAAGGTGCAATGAAGAGTTTGAGAGTTTCACAGTGAATTTTCCAGTGGAGGATTTTTCTTCTTCTTTGAAGGTTTGAAATGTGAACATTGTTCTGCTGCAGTCAATGGACTAAACCAGAGAAGAAGAAAACAGACTTTACCATGAAGATCCTCAGTGTGGATCAGTATAATATCAGCCTGATGTCTGCAGTTTAGTGTCAGCACAACTTTCACATCATATTCATCTCAGCACAACTAAAACATGCTGACTGACCTCAGAGTTTCAAGTTTACATCCTGGACTCTCCAGGAAACCACACAGATGCTTCACTCCTGGATCCTGCAGCTTGTTGTTGAAGCTCAGCTCCAGCTCTCTCAGATGGGAGGGGTTGGACTTCAGTGCTGCTGCCAGACAATCACAGCTGATCTCTGACAAACCACAGTCCATCAATCTGTATAAAGAATGAAAGATGTAAGTTTATTAGACAAAGTGCTTGAAATCATTCAGTGTTTCATCATCTGTTCAGAGCTGAAGAAGGTTCAGAATGTAGAAGTTTAGAAAATGGAAACTCCAAACAGCTGAAGCCAACAGGAAGCAGCTTCAAACAAACACAACAAGAGAAAAAACTCTGAATGTTTCACATTAAAGTCGTACATTTCTCATAAAAACAGGACAAAGACTTGAAAAAGTCGTGTTTTTCCTTCCAGGAACCACATGGCTTCACTTTTAAAGGTGAAGTGTGACAGAAATGGACATATTTGAAGTCCAACACCTTTTTCCAGTCACATTATTAAAGCAGACAAACTACAAGCTCATTTTCATTCCAACAAGTCATCTTCTGACCTGGACTAACAACACTGGTCTCTATGTGCAGCTGGCTGTGAGACCAGTGCTCAGGGAGCGTCTACAAAGTGCAACACTGAAAGAACATCACACACTCATTTGCTTCCAGCACTTTCACACAAACATCTACTGTCATCATTGTCACCAAACTCTGTGGATCCTTTATTGCAAATTCAAATGGGATCAAATGGTCAGACAAAAGAGGGTTATGAGGAAATATGATGAAATGTTGTGTATTAGCAGCAAGTTATTGAATCTTTTTCCTCAGAAACCAAACAAAATGATTGACAAACATGTTTTTACAAAGTCAGTGTTGGACTTGGATCAGCAGGATAAGCTGATGTTTAAAGGCATTTGAGTCTCGCTGTATGAGAGTCCAGTTCTTACTCAATATTTATGGATGATGTTCTTTCAGTGTTGCACTTTGTAGACGCTCCCTGAGCCTCACAGCCAGCTGCACATGGACCAGCTGACATTACCCAGCATTAGAGGCGGCTGTAAAAAATTCATGTTCCCATTTAAATGGTTTTAATTTGAATAAAACGATGTTGATTCATTCAATCCTGAATCGATGTTTAATATAAATGTATTTTGCCAGAATCTCAGGTTAAAGCTCACAAACTATTTCAACAAGCAGCAAACAGCTAAAACAGTAAATAAGAGCAGCTAAACACACAAAGATGGAAACACAGAGCGTGGATCGTTCACTCGACGGCACGTACACGGACACGCCGTCGGGGCTGAAAGTGGACAGCTCACAGATCCTGAAGCTGCAGGTGTCATCTGTCTCCAACCAAAACTGAGTGAAGCAGCAGCAAAAGAAGATCCAAACTCTGCTTCACGTTTGATCAATATGCTCATGAATTCTCTCTGACTTTGGCTGTTCCTGCCTGCACAGCTCTCTCTCTCTCAGTGTACTCCAAGAACAGCTTCAAACATCTGTTTCTGCATCATTCACTGTTTATTAGCCACCAGTCTGCTGTTGTGTTCAGTGCTGTCGGCCTCTGACAGTAAAGCCTCATTTCTGCTGTTCCATGGAAACTTTTTAAAATGATGACAGATTACAAACTCTCAGCTGTGTCTGTAATCAAACCTCTGTAACTTTGCTTCACTTCAGCAGCATCAGCTCATGTTCACATGTTGCTTCATGGTTTGCTTCAGTTTTTGATCGACTGCAGAATATTTTGAAGGTTATTGTAGAGTACACCCAGCACAGACACACGCACACACAGGCAGGTATAGCCAACTTCCACGTTTATTGATATATTTGTATTTTGACAGCTGACTCAGTCGCACCGTCTGACAGCTCGAGCCCAGCTGATCTCCTCTGGCCGCTCCTCCTCGTCTCACTATAAACACAGCGGAGGAGACCATCATCAGTCCATAAACAATATCAGCTGTTCTTACCGGCCTCGCGGCGCCGCCCCGTTGAGCCTTCCGCTCCACTCCTCCCCTGCAGCTGCGCCCGGGGCCACGCCTCCGCCACACACCCCCACCACCCGTTCGAGGCCGGGGAGCCGTCCGGCCGAGCCAACTCCCCCCCCCCTCCCCGCGAGCGAGAGAGGAAATCGGCCACTGCCATCTGCGCCCCCGGCCTATGGATCACCTTGAACTTAAAGGGCTGCAACGCCAGATACCACCGGGTGATCCGGGCGTTGGCATCCTTCATGCGGTGGAGCCACTGCAGCGGGGCGTGGTCCGAACAGAGGGTGAATGAGCGTCCCAGGAGGTAATAGCGCAGGGAGCCGACCACCCACCGGATGGCCAGGCACTCCTTCTCCACGGTGCTGTACCGGCGCTCGCGCTCTGCTAGCTTCCGGCTGATGTATAGGACAGGGCGGTCGGCCCCCCTTACCTGCTGGGACAAAACGGCTCCCAGCCCTCTGTCCGAGGCGTCAGTCTGCAGAACAAAAGGGAGGGAAAAGTTAGGAGTGTGAAGCAGCGGCTCCCCACAGAGAGCCTTTTTCACCTGCACAAACGCCGCCTGGCACGGCCCCGTCCACTGGACCAGATCCGGGGCACCCTTTCGGGTGAGATCGGTCAGGGGGCTGGTTAGCTGCGCAAACCCCGGCACAAAGCGACGATAGTAACCCGCCAACCCCAAGAACCGTCTCACCTCCTTTTTCGTCCTGGGGCGCGGGCAGGATCCGATAGCCGCCGTCTTCTCCACCTGTGGACGCACCTGCCCGCCCCCCAGGTGTTACCCCAGATACTGCACCTCCCTCCGTCCAACCGCGCACTTCTTCGGATTGGCCGTGAGCCCCGCCCCCCTCAGGGACTCCAGGACCGCGGCCACCCGCAGCACATGCTCCGCCCAGGTGTCGCTGTGGATGATCACGTCATCCAGGTAGGCGGCAGCATACGCTGCGTGCGGACGCAGTACCCGGTCCATGAGACGCTGGAAAGTGGCCGGGGCCCCGAACAGGCCAAACGGAAGTGTCACGAACTGGTACAAACCGTACGGAGTGGAGAAGGCCGTTTTCTCCCTGGCCTCGGCAGACAAGGGAATCTGCCAATAGCCCTTGGTTAAGTCCAGTGTCGTGAAAAAGCGGGCCGTGCCTAACCGGTCCAGGAGCTCGTCGACCCGAGGCATGGGGTAGGCATCAAAGCGTGACACTTCGTTCACCCTGCGATAGTCGACACAGAACCGTATAGACCCATCCTTCTTCGCCACCAGAACGATGGGGCTACACCAGGCGCTGTGCGACTCTTCTATTACTCCCATCCTCAGCATTTCCGCCAATTCCCTCTGCACGATTTTTCGCTTGTGCTCCGGGAGCCTGTAGGGCCGTGAACGCACCGTCACGCCAGGCTGCGTCACGAAATGGTGCTCGATGAGGGACGTCCGGCCGGGCAGGGGGGAGAACACGTCCGCAAAACGCTGTTGCAACGCGACAACATCCGCTCTCTGGGCCTGTGTGAGATGGTCATCACAAGGGAGGGAGGCGGGAATGATAGAATTTGGCACCTCAGGCCCCAACTCATCTCTCTCCTTCACCAAGCTCACCAGAGAAGCGGTTTCAACCTCTCGCCACAGTTTGAGGAGATTGAGGTGATAAATCTGCGTGGCTCCTCCCCTGTCCGACCGAGCGACCTCATAGTCCACGTCCCCGACTCGCCGTGTGACCACAAAGGGTCCTTGCCACTTGGCGAGCAACTTCGAGCTGGAGGTAGGGAGTAACACAAGCACTTTATCTCCCGGTGAAAATTGCCTGAGCCTAGCCCCTCTGTCATACAGGCGTTGCTGACGCTGCTGAGCCTGGAGCAAATTCTCCCGTGACAACCTCCCCAAAGTGTGGAGTTTTGCTCTCAGGTCCAACACGTACTGAATCTCATTTTTGGCGGGGCTCGGACCGTCCTCCCAGCTTTCTTTAATCAGGTCGAGCACCCCACGTGGCCTCCTGCCGAACAGCAGTTCAAAGGGAGAAAATCCCGTGGAGGCCTGGGGCACCTCCCGCACTGCGAATAACAGAGGGTCTAGCCAGTGATCCCAATTGCGTTCATCCTCGTTAATGAACTTCCAAATCATGGACTTTAAAGTCTTATTCAGCCGCTCCACCAGCCCGTCAGTCTGAGGGTGGTAGACGCTGGTCCGAATAGATTTAATGCCCAGTAATTCGTACAGTTCCCGCAGTGTACGAGACATAAACGACGTGCCCTGGTCAGTCAGTATCTCTTTCGGGATTCCGACTCGGGAGATGACCTGAAACAGTGCCTGCGCCACACTCTTTGCAGAGATGGTGCGCAGCGGAACTGCTTCCGGGTACCGCGTTGCGTAATCCACCAGGACTAACACAAAGCGGTAGCCGCGTGCACTCCGGTGAAACGGCCCGATGAGGTCCATGCCGATGCGCTCAAACGGGACCTCAATGAGGGGGAGAGGGCGCAGCGGCGCCTTCGGTATGGCCGGCTGGTTAACAAGTTGGCAGTCCGGGCAGGACGCGCACCATCGGCGCACATCCGCTCGGATGCCCGGCCAATAAAATCGGGCCGTTATTCGCTCCAGAGTTTTCTCATAGCCCATATGCCCTGCCATGGGGTTATAGTGGGCCGCCTGGAAAAGCGTTTCCCGGCGGCCCTGCGGCACCAACAACTGGGTGTGTGTTTCCTCTGTCTGAGTGTCACGACTCACTCGATATAATCGGTCGTTTAATAAGACGAAACGCGGGTAGGTCTGCGCGGCCTCAGGGCGCACCACGTGACCATCAATAGCCATCACTTGGTCAAAGGCTGAGCGTAGGGTGCCGTCACGAGACTGCTCCAGTGGGAAATCGCCCATGGGGGACACTTCCGGGGCCGGCGGGACGTCCCGTGAGGGACCCGCCAGCTCCTCCCCCCCGGAGTCGGTGTCGGACGACCCCGCGTCACCGCTGAATGCCGCGCACACGCTACACCCCGCTTCCGGTCGTGATCGCACCCCCGCGTACTGCCCCAGTAGCTGATGAAACCCCGGCCAATTGGTACCCAGAATCAGGGGGTGCGACAGGCGCGGGCTAACCGCCGCCGTTACTCTATGCGTTTTGCCCTTATACTTTAATAACAGCGGCACAATGGGATACCTGTGAACGTCACCATGCACACACCTCACCTCCACCCATTCTGCCTCCAGCAATGCCCCGGGGCGAACCAAGCTTTGGTGTACGAGGGTCTGCGTGCAGCCCGTGTCCACCAACGCCTGGCGTATACCCCCTCGAGTCCTTACCGGAATACTGTATGTCCCTCCTGGACCGGGGGAGGGTGCTGGGGCGCCAGCAACACGAAACACCTGCCCCACTTCCATAAGCGGACAATCCCTCCTCAGGTGCCCCGGCTGCCCGCACTTCCAACACTCCGGCCCCGGCGTCTGTGCTGCTCTCCGTGGCTCGGGGGCGGCTCCACTTGGCTCGGCTGCCCTGGATGGCACCAACGCCGCGAAAGGGTTAGTGGGGCTCAGCGCCGGCAGCCGCTCTGCCTGCCCTGGTGCCGGCACACGGCGTCTCGGGGCCGGCACTGGGGCCTGTTTGTTCGGCCTCCGTCCGGCGTCCCCGGGTTCCCCTGCTCCAGCGGCAAGGTGGTCTTCCGCTAGCGTCACCGCTACCTCCAGGCTTGCGGGCCGGTGGCACCGGACCCACCTCGCCGTCTCCGTTGGCAATCCCTCCGTGAACTGTTCCAGCACCACCTTGTCCACCAGCTTCGTCTCGCCCTCCGATGCTCCCGGTTGCAGCCAGCGAACCGCCGCGTCGCGCAGCTGCCGGGCCCAGGCGAATGGTCGGTCCGTTGGAGCCAGCCGACAGGCCCGGAACCGCCGGCGATGGTCTTCGGCGGTGAGCCCCAGCCTGTCCACCACCGCCCGGCTCACGTCCGGGAAGCTGCTCCTCGACGCCGGAGGCAGACTCAGGGCCGCTGTTTGTGCCTCCCCAGACAGCAGGGGGAGCAGCCGCGGAGCCCACTCCTCCCGCGGCCATTGGCAAGCCTCCGCCGTGGCACGGAAGGTCTCCAAAAAAACTTGTGGGTCGTCCCCGTCCCCCATCCGGGGCACCGACACCGACAGCGGCGAGGGCTTCGGCGTGGCAGCGGCCCCGACCAGCCGTTCCAGAACTTGCGTCTGTCGGTCCGTCTGCTCCCGCAGCGCGGCCAGGTGGGCACGCTGGTCGGCCGCCTGATCCCGGCTCATCGTCGCCATCTCCGCCAGCATCTGCGCCAAGAATTGCAGAGGCTGGGCGGGTGGCGTGGCCTGTGGGTCGGACATTTCCCCACCGGCACTGGCCTGGGTTTCGGCACCACTTGTAGAGTACACCCAGCACAGACACACACACACACAGGCAGGTATAGCCAACTTCCACGTTTATTGATATATTTGTATTTTGACAGCTGACTCAGTCGCACCGTCTGACAGCTCGAGCCCAGCTGATCTCCTCTGGCCGCTCCTCCTCGTCTCACTATAAACACAGCGGAGGAGACCATCATCAGTCCATAAACAATATCAGCTGTTCTTACCGGCCTCGCGGCGCCGCCCCGTTGAGCCTTCCGCTCCACTCCTCCCCTGCAGCTGCGCCCGGGGCCACGCCTCCGCCACAGTTATCTGCTATAAAAAGCCAGAAGAGGAAAATCTGCTTCATGTGTTTCTGTTTGATCCTCAGTGACTTTGACACAAAGGCCTCTGCTGTGATGATCACACCTCTGATCAAGTCTCACAGTGTCACAACTGATAAATGATCAGAGTTAGAATATTTCTGACTGTCTGCTGTGTGCCGTGACCTTTGACCTGCTAAAGACAGTCAGCTGTGGATTATTCATTGTTGTGTCTGATACTTAGAACTGTGAGGAAGAAGCTACACAGTTAATCAGGGTCCCCTCTCTCTGAATCAGGAAAGGTGGGCAGGCCGCGTGTGGGCCGCGGGCCATACGTTGAGTATCACTGTTTGAAATGTGAACATTGTTCTGCTGCAGTCAATGGACTAAACCAGAGAAGAAGAAAACAGACTTTACCATGAAGATCCTCAGTGTGGATCAGTATAATATCAGCCTGATGTCTGCAGTTTAGTGTCAGCACAACTTTCACATCATATTCATCTCAGCACAACTAAAACATGCTGACTGACCTCAGAGTTTCAAGTTTACATCCTGGACTCTCCAGGAAACCACACAGATGCTTCACTCCTGGATCCTGCAGCTTGTTGTTGAAGCTCAGCTCCAGCTCTCTCAGATGGGAGGGGTTGGACTTCAGTGCTGCTGCCAGATAATCACAGCTGATCTCTGACAAATCACAGTCCATCAATCTGTATAAAGAATGAAAGATGTAAGTTTATTAGACAAAGTGCTTGAAATCATTCAGTGTTTCATCATCTGTTCAGAGCTGAAGAAGGTTCAGAATGTAGAAGTTTAGAAAATGGAAACTCCAAACAGCTGAAGCCAACAGGAAGCAGCTTCAAACAAACACAACAAGAGAAAAAACTCTGAATGTTTCACATTAAAGTCGTACATTTCTCATAAAAACAGGACAAAGACTTGAAAAAGTCGTGTTTTTCCTTCCAGGAACCACATGGCTTCACTTTTAAAGGTGAAGTGTGACAGAAATGGACATATTTGAAGTCCAACACCTTTTTCCAGTCACATTATTAAAGCAGACAAACTACAAGCTCATTTTCATTCCAACAAGTCATCTTCTGACCTGGACTAACAACACTGGTCTCTATGTGCAGCTGGCTGTGAGACCAGTGCTCAGGGAGCGTCTACAAAGTGCAACACTGAAAGAACATCACACACTCATTTGCTTCCAGCACTTTCACACAAACATCTACTGTCATTATTGTCACCAAACTCTGTGGATCCTTTATTGCAAATTCAAATGGGATCAAATGGTCAGACAAAAGAGGGTTATGAGGAAATATGATGAAATGTTGTGTATTAGCAGCAAGTTATTGAATCTTTTTCCTCAGAAACCAAACAAAATGATTGACAAACATCTTTTTACAAACTCAGTGTTGGACTTGGATCAGCAGGATAAGCTGATGTTTAAAGGCATTTGAGTCTCGCTGTATGAGAGTCCAGTTCTTACTCAATATTTATGGATGATGTTCTTTCAGTGTTGCACTTTGTTTGGCACAAAATGAAATTATTTGGCCTCTCAGATGCTTTTAGAGATTCCCAAATGACTGATGATGACATCTCTGGGGTCTGATTGATAGAAAAAAAATCTCTTTGAGACCTTTTGTAACTGACAAACTCTTCATCTGCTAACAACACTGAGTTGAATCTCCATGGCTGATAGTTGGAGCAGGCATCAGGAATACACATTGAAAAAACAAGAGGAGAAATCACCAGAGTCTTATAATCACATTCTGTAACTAAAGGGAGACGTTTTTCTATACAAATATATGTTTTATGGACATTAGAAAAAAAAAAGAGTATTGACGTGAAGCAGGATTATGAAATCTCCATACATCAGCCAGCCCATAATTATCAAGAAAGCTCTGAATGACGCATGCTGAGTTTGGACTAAGTGTACTTTTGTGTGAACTGTGGTCCATAGCAGATAATGAGCAGTTTAGGTCTCCCTCAAAGATGATATTGTGTGATGACATATTGGGGAGCCGCGCAAAGACATTAGTGAAAAATCTGTGATCGTCCCAATTAGAGGCGTAGATATTTGCTAAGATCAAATGAAAACCATAAACTATGTTTTCTGCACTTAAAATCCTGTAATTTTCTCATAAATCGACAGTGCGCCTTATGGATGAATTCTGGTTGTGCTTACTGACCTCGAACCGATTTTATGTGCTACACGGCGCTCAGAAACCTTTCAACAGATGTTTTGGTACGACTTTGCTCAGCTACGAGGCCGCACCGCTTGATGGATTGTTGGAGCATTACAGCTACGAGGAGCCTCGCGGAGTGATACGTACTCTGCTTCAACGTAATATTACTGTATTGAGTGTGTATAAGGACCATAAATGGCACCTGTAAGAGACACGGTTACAAAGAGGGTTTCAAACTCCAGGCTGTCAGTCACGCAGTAGAACCTGGGAACAGAGCAGCTGCTTGTTATTATGCTCAGCGTCTGTTTACATTTTGACTGCACGATTGTGAGCTTTTTGTTATGCAAAAAAACAACATTGTTTTCTTTTATTTATGGAGCATTATTATTTAATAAATGCTGATCATTTATTCCTGAGTAATTGTTTCATGTACATCTACGCTGTATGTTAATAAATGTGCCTGTGTGAGATTTGGGACACAGCTTTGACTAAGAACTCTCTTTTTGTTCGAACTTTCTGGCTTTAAAAATATCGAGATATATATCGTATATCGCCATCCAGCTAAAGAATATCGAGATATGAACTTTGGGTCATATCGCCCAGTCGTAATATTGCAATAGGTTGTCCGTTAAACTCAAGCGGGGCTTGGGCCCTGGCACGGCGTAGCCACACAATCCTGGTAGTAGTGACGCTCGGCTATGACGGCGTGCGGGTTACCAGCTGGCTTTCTCAGGATAGGGCTCCTGTGTGAGCGGTCGACAATAACGTCTTTATCCATACCCAGCACTTCACGTAGTAGCACGGATACGGCCGTGGAGGAGCTCGAGTCCAGGCCCTCTGGGATCCCTATGATGTGGATGTTAGCTCTCCGCTTCCTGCCTTCATCACATTTATCCTTCAGGTCAGACAGCTCCTCCTTCATACTCTCTACTGTAGACTGCAGGGTGGTCACCTCATCGCTCCACATTGACAGCCCATCCTCAGCTTCTTTCACTGTAACCTTTACTCCATCAACTTCGCCGCACGTCGCCGCCATGCTGTTAGCGATCTCATTTCTCAGTCCTTGCACGTCAGCCCTTATATTGTCAAAATCTTCTTTCAATGCATTTCTGACTTCTTCTTTTAACAGCGTACTAATGTCCTCTTTAATGGATTGAAGAAGCTCCAGTTTTAGAGCAGTAGGATCCACATCACGCGCGTCTGTTGAGTCTGCTCTTCAGCGGCCGTAGAGCTGGACGCTGCCCTTTGGCCATCATCGATACTCTCGCCCGAGATCGCACCGGGGCTAAAATATTCACCTGCTCAGCTGTTTTTGATCAGTTTGAGCCTGTGTGGTTTGATCAGGTGGAGGAACGATGTGATGCTATAAAGACATCATCTTGTCCAAATGATGTTGTTCCAACACGTGTTTAAAAAGATTTTAAAGGTTGTCGGTTCCGACATCTTAGCGATTTTTAACAGCAGTCTTAGTTCAGGTGTTGTACAGCCTGTTTTAAACATTATGTTGTACAGCCTGTACTAAAAACCTGATCTGGATCCTCTGTCCGCTCAAATTTCAGGCCTATTTCAAAGCTTCCCTTCCTGCCGAAGATTTTGTAAAAGATTATATTTGTTCAGCTGCAATCTGTTGTAAAGGTTTCAGTCTGGTTTTAAAGCTCTTCACAGCACTGAAACTGCACTTTGGAAAGTTCTTAATGATCTTTCATCAGCCACTGATCAGGAGACTCCGCTGTGCTTTTGGATCTGACCGCTGCCTTGACCACAGCATCTTGACCTCACCATTGGAGCATGGCGGCATCAAGGGCGCTCTATTAGACTGGTTCAGCTCTTTTATTAAATCGCATTATTACATTTGGGGCTTATATTTGACGGCAATTTGAAAAACAGCTGAGCTCAGTTGTACAGCGGTCTTTCTTCAAACTGAGGCTTTTATCTAAGGTGAGATCATTTCTATCTTTTAAAAACCTTGAACGGGCGATCCACGTTTTCATGACGTCCCAGCTGGATTATTGTAACTCCTTATGTGTTGGAGTTAGTGGGACCTGCCTGGCAAGACTGCAGCTGGTCCAGAAAGCTGCAGCTCGTCTTCTGACACAAGCTCAAAGACATTTATCGTCCCAACAACCACATATACGCTGGTCCCTCGCTGTAACACAGTTCACCTTTGGCGGCCTCGCTGTTTCACTGATCTTTTTCGTGCAATTTTGCATGTTTTTGTTTTTTACAGCGCATTGTGTTCTGCGTCCTGATTGGCTGTAGACCACTGTCAGCCAATCTTGTGCCGTGTCTCCTGTACAATACAGAATGTGTTCAAATTTACAGCAGTGTGACTCTGCAGTGCTGCACTGTATGTTTGTACGTTTTGTCCCAACAAACAACAATGATGACGAGACGTTTTGCACCTGTGGTAGCAGCCAAAGGCAGAGGAAGATGCTGACCATCATAGTTTCAACAAGGAGGCAAAAAGGTTGTAACTGTCCACAACAAGAACATCGTAAGGATGGAGTCAGCTTTGGCTTTGTGGCTCAGTGACCGCAGGAAAAAGAACATCGTGCTGGACACCAACATTATCTGCAGAAAAACTCAAAAGCTTTATGAAACTTTACCTGACAGCGAGGAGCCCAGGCCATGGACGAGTGCTCCTCACACAGAAGCTCATTTAATGCCAGCAAAGGCTGATTTGACACGTTTCGGAAACACTTTGCTTTCACTCTTTAATAATGAACTTATTTTTCTATGAAGGTTTGAACTTTGTTTAAACAAGAGAGAAAAGTGTGAAAATGTTCATGCCTGTCTGAGAAAAGTGTAGAAAGTGTGCAGTGAGGGTTTAACTGCCTTAAAACTTCTATAATACTTGTAAAACATAAAGCTGCTACTTCATTCTGAGACTTATTTTTAGAACGTAACTCGATAAACGAGCGACCGCAGTACTGTATTGTGTTTATTTTGAAAACTCTCAACAGGATCTTCAGATTTATTTTGAAAGCTTTATCTGGAAAACACAAACACATAAGCAGGAAACAAAGAGCGTGATATGAAACGATAGACGTTTTCATATGGTCATCATATATACATCGTTCTATCGAACAGCCCCAGCTCCTGCTGTCAGTCTCTGTAAATCTGCTCTGAAAACACATTTGTATTCACTGGCTTTTAATACAGCATGAGAGTTATTTGATATTTGATGTGTGATATTAATATTAGGAGTTATTTTAATAGTTATTTTGGATTCTTGTACAGCACTGTGGTCAACGCTGCTGCTGTAATTAATGTGCTATAAACACATAAACAATCTGCAGTTAAACATCCAAAACTAAAGATGTGATCGCTGCCTTTAGAAAATGTGCTGATGCACAAGATATCAGCTCCATTAAGGTGGAATGTGGCCGTGTTAGAAACATGTTGGAAGAAGTTTGAAGCTGAAACTGTGAAGCTGAGAGTGAAAGAGCTCCAGCGTCTGTCACAGGAAACTTTCTTATTTCCACACTGATGAAAGCATCAAGCTTTGATTTCCTGCTGCTTTTATTGAGTCACACTGTGAAACTGAGCCACAGCTGAACCAGCATCCCTGTACAGCAGACACTTACAGCGCTTGGCTGCTTCCATTGGACCCTCTGCACAGAGCTTCAGTTTCCTCTTCTGGTCCCAAAGTGCAGAACAACAAGGTTTCAAACAGCTTCGTTCCAGCAGCATCAGCCACAGACATGCATAGAGAATCCTTTGGTTGTGTTGTGTGTTTGCATATCTGCTGTCTGTGTTGCTTTGTGAGGATGGATCATCTCCTGCAGCTCCAGATAAACAAGCTGGACCTGAACCTGGTAGCTTCACTTAGAAGACACTTGTGACGGGAACGTGTGAGAAGTTTTGTGCAGACAAGTTTGGATTTAGAGTGTGGGACGAGCTCTCCACAGTCTTTGTGGAGATCCACATTCTGCATACTGCCTGTGAGAAGCTGCAGACATTTGTCCTCCAAATCCACTGAGCAGCTGCTCGTGGTGGTATTAGCTTCATGTGTGCGTGTTAGCATGAAGCCTCGGTCACACTCTGCTGTGGACACGGTCACGGACAGCTGGACGCCTGATGGACGAGTCGTCCTTCCTGTTAAACTTCTTTGAGCATGAGAAGAGCATGAGAAGCTCAGTGGACACTGTTCAGGGTTTTAACTCTCGCTTTCACTTCAGCTTCACCAACAACAGCACAAGCAGAGCAGCCCACTGCCTGCATGGCTGGGACAGCGCCCCCTGGTGACTGTAAACCACTACAACATGTAGACGGCCGTCTGCAGGCTGGATGTAGCACCACCGCAGAGACGTGCTGCAGCTCTGTTTAGTTACCCAGCTGACAGCAGAGGCTGTAGTTTACTGTTACCAACATGGAAAACTGAAGCTTCACCAGCTGGAGCTACAGAGCTGGAGAACAAAGGAGACTGAGAGGCCAGAATGATGTGGGAGGAAACATCAAGAGCCTGTTTGAAAGGAGACACATGTGGATGCTGTGCCAGTCTGTGGTCTGTCAGAAGTCAGCTGAGTCACACTGCAAGAAGCTGCAGAATCTCAGAGGAGGAGATTTGGAAGTGTTTGTGGGACAAACTGGACTCAAAGAAAGAAGATGTTTGTGAAGTCTTTGGTGGAGGTGAGCAGTGTGAAGCAGAACACATGCAGATGAATCAGGAGGTCAGCATCAGTGTCTCCTTGTGGTGGACGGTAAAAGAATCAGAGCCAACGCTCCCGTCCACCCTCGGCATGAAGCAGTGCTGTTTCTGAAACAGGAGGACAAGTCCAGAGAAGACAGAGGAAGCAAAGATGAGGGTGGGACAGGACAGCAGGACTTCCTTCACACCTGCAGCTCCATCACACTGCTGTAGCTCCTCTTCATCACACATGTACCTGCAGCCTGTCTTCAAGTCCAGGAGTCACCTCCACACAGTGTAGAAGCCTCCTGTGCAGACCATGGAGTCCAGCCTCTGTCAGGGAAGTCGGCACTAAAGCCTGAAAGACTTCAATCTGTCTTTATTATTTTATTTTATTTTATTATATTTTCTCCTACTGTATCATGCTGCTGAGTGGCTGCTGCTCATCAAACACATTTCATTGCAATGTTGACCCTGTGCTAACTTCCATATGACAAATAAAACTGAAAACTGAAAACTAATGAGAGCAGCAGGAAATCACTGATGTTGTTTCTAACCAAAGATATGGGACTGAGCTCCGCTGAGCTCCTTCTACTTTCATCCAGATAGAAACTGCTACAGTCTGCTGATTATTGCTTTGCCTCCATCACACGAGCTCTTTATCCTGTTCTTCACTCTCATTGGTTCTTTGTCTGCTTGTTTTTACAACAGTAGTCTTCTGATTGGTCAAAGGAGACAATCAGCTGTGACTAAATGTAGCTCCTACAGCAGTGATGGGAATAACTACTGAAGCTAATCCAGTATCAAAGCTCAGGAATCAGCAGCTCCCACCTCGTTTTCTTTCAACAACTATTTTTAGCTGCTGTGTTTTTGTGTTTCTGCAGACCTCAGACATCCTGCTGCTCTGGACAACTTTTTCATTCTTTTGTATCATTATTTTGCTTTTCTTTTATTATTATGTTATATGTATTAATATGTGAAACACTTATTCTTTGTGTTTTTGCTTTTCTCCTGTCAAACTGCTTTAATAAAATCTGCTGCAGTCTAAACTGTGGACGTTCCCTTTTTAACCCTTTGTGAAACAATAAAGGTTTAAATCTGAGTATTCATCTATGTTAGTGTTTAATGGGTCTAATAGGACGCTTTTAGGGGTGGGTTTTTATAATCGATTTATCGATTAAAATCGATTCTGGCTTGGATAACGTAAAATCGATTAATTAAAATCCTGAATCTATTTTTTAATATAAATTTATTTTGCTTGAAATTCCAGAATTTCTCGTGAAATCTCACAAAATTTCAACAACAGCTAAGACAGTAAATGAGAGCAGGAACACGGATTCTGCACAAAGACTTAAACACACAGCGCGACCCGCGAATCAGAATCAGTGAGATGTCGCTTTTCTCACCCGATGGCACGGACACGGTCGGGGCTGAAAGCCGACAGCTCGCTGATTCTGATGTTTCGGCGGCTCCGCGCTTTGTGTTTAACCTGTTTGAACCTGCTTAGCTATACCATACCGTCACTGCCATTATATTATGCTGCTATTCATACTGTCATTATAGTAATGCTGCTATCCTGCATATATCTTACTTACTATTGTTTGAATACTTGCGATTGTTTTATTGTACTTTTTATATTTTACATTTATATTTATTATTGAATCTTGCACCAAGGGAGTGGCACTCCAATTTCGTTGTACTCTGTACAATGACAATAAAGGCTATTCTATTCTATTACGTCCTTTTTACGCTGATTCTAAAGCTGTTAGTTTTATCTCTCTCCAAACAATATTGACTGAACCAGCAGCAAAAGAAGATCCAAACTACGCTTCACATAAACATCGTCATGAACTCACTCTGACTTTTGCTGTTTGTTTCCACCAGGATAAAAATCACACTTCATGCACAGCTCTCTCTCTCTCTCTCTCTGTACTTCAAAAACAGTTTCCCGTCTAAAAATCTGTTTTCTGCATTATTCGCTTGCTTGTTACGCACAAGTCTACCGTTGTTTACAGCGCTGTCGGCCGCTGTTTTTTTTCCTTTTACTTACTTTCGAAAAGAAAGCCTCATTTCTGCCGTTCAATACTGAACAAATTTAAACTTTTTAAAATTATGCAAAACTGCAAAACGCTGTGTTTGTAATAAAAACGGTGTAACTTTGCTCTGCTTCACTTCAGCAGCATCAGGTAATGTTTATGTGTTTTTGATCTACTGCAGAATATTTTTATAAAATCCCAGGAAAATCAGCTTCATGTTTTTCTGTGTTTTATCTTCAGCTACTTTGACACAAAGGCCTCTGCTGTGATGCTCACACCTTTGATAAAGTCGCGAAAGTGCCAGCTTCCCTTTTATAGATACAAAAATATGTAAATATACTGATCTGAATTATAATATTTCTGACTGTCTGAGGCAACATTTCCCACATTCCAATCGAATTGAATCGAATCGATTCTAGAAATCAGTGACGATACCCAGCCCTACTTTGAATTGTGTTACACAAAAATAAGCAAAGTTTCTCGTTGTTCAGGCAGAATCGAGCGTTGAAGAATGAATTCACACGTCAATAAACATTTTCATCAGCACAAGCAGGACAATGAAAGCAGGAAATACCCCAAACTGCTATTTCTCATTCTACAACTTCAACAACTGCACATGAATTATACTTCATACACAGACCCACAGTCTCTGATTGCTCTGAAATCTCACTGACAGCCAATAGAAATAAAGAAAAGTCCAGACTGACAGTCTCTGTGGGGTTAGGCAGTGAACTGCTCACGCTGCGTTAAAGTGCATCACAAACTATTGGAATTGGATCCAACTTTGTGAAGAAGATTTTTTCTCAGCTGCTGTTTTGAACATTTCCTCATGAACTGTATTAAACTCTGTAAATGAACTGAGAACTATTTCTACATTTGAAACTATGGATTCATTTTCCCGTTCACTTCTGTACGTTAGTGTATAAATGAATGTTAGACTGGGCTCCATGGAAACACTTGGACTGGTCTCAGCTGCCTTCTTTCTGTAGTCCTTTCTCTTCTCCAGCTTCTGTTTGAAATCCTCTCACAGAGCCTGAAACCTGCTTTGCTGTCATGTTTGGGCCTGTGTTCCTCTGCTTTAACACAAACCTCACCACAGCAGCTGTGTGGGTCGTCTCTGTAGCAGCCCGATCAGCTTCTGATACATGAACATCATCACAGCTCCTAACTTCACCTTTATTAGCTTTGACATTCATGTCTTTCTTTTCTCTGTCTGTTTCCACACAAGCTCAAAGTCTCTGCAGCCTGTTTTTATCTGCTATCATCAGATCTCCAACAGCCTCATTCACATCCCTCACACACTCTACAGCCTCACCAGTACTGACTTCATCTTCACTGACTGATGGAGCACAACATGAACCTGTGGAGGCTGAAAAGCTGTCCTGACAAACATCTCCCCATCACCACTCCACTTCTGTCAGCCTTTAAATGAACCCTGCTCAAGTCTGTCACTTCTATTTGGAGCCAAGAGGAAAAACTGTTGTTCAGTCGTTTGGAAAGACACAACATTTCTGAAAGCACTCAAAGACACATTTCTCTTCAGACACATCCTGAACATTTAGGAACTAAAGAACGTTTCAAATATCAAAGATCAGAAATATAGAAAAACAACAACAGCTGCAGTCAGTGAACTCACCTCAGAGTCTCCAGTCGACAGTTTGGACTCTCCAGTCCAGCACACAGAAGCTTCACTGCTGAATCCTGCAGCTTGTTCTCACTCATCTCCAGCTCTGTCAGATGGGAGGGGATGGACTTCAGAGCCGAGGCCACAACTTCACAGTGAGTCTCTGAGAGTCGACACTGAGTCAGTCTGAGATTACAGAAAATATAAAATGTGTTATTATAAAAGCAAAAAGTCTGCATTATAAACACAGACTGAATGTATATGAAGACAAAACAGAGTGAGGTCATAATCTGATGAACATCTGCTCTTCACATCTGTGCTTCAGCTCCTCTTACTGTGTTTGACATGACACAACGATTGAGTCTCTCTCAGACCTGCAGACTTTTAATGAGAATCTTTGTTTGGCTTTAATCTGCAGATGAAGGAGGAAGATGGCGTCACATTTAGGCTTCCATAATGTCCACAGTCTGTCAGTGAGATCTGATCCAGAGTCAGAGTGAAGACACATATTTGGACTGTTTCCTGTCTTGAATCCAGAACATTTTGAATGAGTTCAGCTCAGTGAAGAGTTCCAGCTGGAAAGACGATCTCTGTTTGCTACCTGCTGCTGTCAGGTACGACTGTTCACGTCCACACTCAGGAAAAATCTGCTGACTGTCACCAAACGGAGCAGAAATCTCATCACTGGACAATAATGATGAATGAACTCACAGCTGCTGATATCACATCTGATTTCAGGGGAACTAAACACAGAAATGATTGGCTCATTTTAGCTTTCTGAGCCATTAGTCTGCAGGTTTATCACTAGTTGGCAGAAACAGACTTGTATTAATGTTCAGCGCTTCAGTGTTTATGACTCCAGATCCAGGTGACAGCAAGTCAAAATGATGTTACCTGTCTGTGTCCAGCAGCAGCCTTTGAATATTGTTATAAACTCACATGGATCAGTTTGTCTTTGATTGGTTTGTAAAGTTCAAATTCATTTATATTCATCAACTCTAAATGAAAAATGTTTTTCTTCTTCTATGTTTATTATTAGAGTAACAAATTCTTATAGTTTCCTGTTGTTGAGAATTTCAGTGTAAAACCACTCGGACCTGTGCATCACTGCACACTGTGAAAGTATTACTGCAGTTTAATCTATAATCCTCATCAGTGTGTTTACTGGACTGTAGTCAGACCTCCGTTATACCAAAGGAAACACTGAACGTCTTCAAAGTCACAATAAATTTATACTAAATGCTAATAAATACTGGAGTGTTAGAAAAGATGCTTCCAGCGTGTTTGTCTTTGATAGGGTTTATTCTGTTCGTCTACAGTCTGACCACTTGGGGGCGCTTTTGTCTCTTTTGCTCTGAGCCTTGGGTTTATTCAAACTGATTTTAATAAACTATTTTCTGCAAGTTGAAGCTTCATCTCCATCTCCAGTGGTTGTTGCATATTTTATGACTATATTAGTAACAGTCAGAGAGTTTAGAGTAAATTAGATCTTCACGTTTGATTCTTGACACAACATAAATGATGAGCCAGTGTCAGAGGAAGTGACAGCATCCACCGAGGACCAGGGGGAGTGGGAGGACTGGGGGACCAGGCCAACAAAAAGGTGATCACTGATACAGGTCAGCAAACATTTGCTCATTTGGTGTCTTAGAGCAGACTCCGCCCAGCTTTGTCATCCATGGTTGCTCTTTCAAAGGAATCTAGTTACATATTATTTTACTTAATGATTTACTGACACCACTGACTATGCAGGACAACCCCACGTCTGGAGCCAGTGCACATGTGCACAGTCTGTAAATTTATCCAAGTCACACAAGCATTTTGAAATAAGTCCTAATCAGTCCAAGAAAAACAGTCTTGAAGGGTCTGGATGGACTCGCTGACCACACCAGAACCAGCACTGAGGTTTAGTTCTCTTTAAGACAGATTTCATGATGGGAACTGAAGAAAATATAATCTGATCAAACATTATTCAGCTTTAAATATTGTTCAGCTTTAAACTTTATTCAGCTTTAAATATTGTTCAGCTTTAAACATTATTCAGCTTTAAATATTGTTCAGCTTTAAACATTATTCAGCTTTAAATATTGTTCAGCTTTAAAGTTACTGTGCAACTGTGTAATAAAAATGTGCTCACGACTTTGGCCTTGAGAGCGATAAGAAGCGATCGCCTCAGCCTGCAGGTGCAAGATATCTGCAAGCGAAGAGACTAGAACACCCAAGGCCGATTTCCTTTTATGGAGTTGTTTTTCTGCTAATGCAGCACTTTCCTCACAACCCCCTCCTGTAAGTTTTAGAGAATATATACCCATCCTCACAGCAAATATTTGGAATCTCTTGATGTGAGCTGTGTTGAGAGCTTGTCTCTGTCTCAATAAAAGTTCACTGATTCCCCATCTGCAGCAGGTGTCCGGTTGTCTTCATTCTCCGCCAGCCTGGTTAAGTCAATTCCTCCTTAACATCTAAAAGAACCTATTTAATGAAGGAAGACGGGTTCACTTTGTGTTTAATATTATTCTATTGCTGTTGTTGTTGTTTTTTTATATCCTTCAATTGGCGTCACGAACAGGATCCGCTCCAGGTCAACTGGAACGGAGGGGAGGACTTCGGCCTGGTCTGAGTGAACGGAGTTTGGACAAAAGCTGTGCGCACACAAAAACAAGGTAAGCAGACCTTTTATTTCTGCTATATTGAACATTATAAAAATACTTAGTGTCCAAACTCCTAGTAATTCATAACCAAAATTGTCTGGCTTACTTAAGGCTTGCTGAGAATCAGACAAGTGAATAAGAGATAAGTGAATAAGAAATAAGTGAATAAGTGAATAAAGATAAGAGTGAACTGAGGTCTGACCACGGTTGCAGCCGACGGGTTGCTCTCCGGTGTCGGATAAATACCTCAGTGCAGGTCTGGGACCTTGAAAGGGTTTATTAGTAACGCCTTTCTAAACAAATTAAAAGGTTAAAGGCCTTGAGAATATTTTTTAGTAATATTCTCTAAACTACAGAAGGGTTAGGAAGGCCCAGAGGACTTTATTAGAAAAGATCCTCTAAAACTTAAAAAAGAGAAGTACTGGTTGGAGTCCAAAGGACGGGTCCCTTTGATCAATAGGAGAAAACGGATCTCTTCTTAAAACCCCGATGATTTTAGTGTTTTAAATGTTTTGATGTTCTGTTTGATATTGGACACACATAAATACACGCTGAATGCTTGCTGTGGAACACTGGGCAGGACAGTTTGGTTCTCCGTTGTTCACAGATTACACAATTAAAGGAACTAGGTTCCTCTTTTGGTTAAAATAATACACCACACATAGAATTTTTTTACACATTTATTACATACATAAGGAGGGTAATGAGTGACTGCAGGTAATGTATGAAGTGTGAATGAGACGTGTGAACAAGGTGACAACCAACTAGCACCCCTATCAGGAAGCTCTAGGCAAGGTTACCCGCCAGACTCCGGTTTGGTAGAAGCTTGGTAACACCTGAAGGGATATTTCAGTGCTGACTCACCTTTAAAGCAGCGCCCCAGCTGATTAGTGCCTAACAGAGGCAGAAACCCAGCTGGCCCAAATTCTCCTTTAAAATCAATAAATAGAACATAAATTACCGGTGTGTGTAAATAAGTTGTATAAATCTGTTAGATCTGAAACTCCTGCTAAAAAACTTCCTCTCTACAACTCTTTTCTCTTCTCTCCCTCTTTCTCTCAGTTGGGATTCTGTGTGTGTATGTGTGCTGGAGAAATAAAAAAAAAAAAGGAAAAGGGTCTCTCTCTCTGTCTCTGTGAGAGGAAAAAGGTGGGGGCCGAGTGAGCCCGCGGGGCCGAGCGGGTCCGCGGGAGCGAGCGTGTATGCTGTATGAGGAAGAAGGGAGTGAGAGGGAGCGAGTGAAAAGAGTAATCGAGTATTTGGTGATTTTTTTATTATTTCAGAGGCACTGGGTAAGAGTTTTGACTTTAGCTGTGAGAGTTGTGAAAAGAGCAGGTTTTTCTTTTGTTGTAGACTGTGAGTAATCGGTGTTTTTCTGCCTATTGTGCTGCGTGGAAGACACAGAAGTGTAGAAATGTTTGTGGTTTATCTTTGTTTGACGTTTTATATAGAGTTGGTTGATTCAGGGTGATTTCTCCCGTTTAAGGGAGGAGTTGCATTGTGGTTATGTTAAAGCTTTGCTGTAGGGGTATGTGTGTGATTTTGTGCTGGCTTCGCATGTTTAAATGGATGCATAGAAGTTTGTCAGTGAGAAATTGTTATGGTGGGGTTTTAAAGTTAGTAAAGAGTCAAACAACGCCCGCTGTTTTAAAAAGGCCCAAAACATCATAAAAGACACCTCACATCCTGGCCACTCCCTGTTCGAACTGTTGCCCTAAGGCAGACGGTACAGGGCAATCAGAGCAAGGACTAATAGACTCAAACACAGCTGTTATCCAACTGCAATAACACATCTGAATACTACAAAAATGTCCACCATGCCACTCTTGTGTTAATCTATGCACGGTCTGAAGCATGACGGTGGGAATACTTAGTATTTTAAGTATTCTATCTATTTTATTGATTGAATTTTATTGTTTTTTATATTTGATATTACTAGGGATGATGCAATGATCGGGGACCATTCTTAATGTCGTCGGTCTCATGACAATGACAATAAAGTTTTTGATTTTGATTCTGATTCTGAAATACACCCTCCTCAAGAGTTCAATGATTTAGGCAGTTATGTTTATACAAATACTAAATGTATGTTTAGTGTCTTCATACAGGTGTT
Organism: Aulonocara sp. 'chitande type north' Nkhata Bay; assembly: GCF_057382095.1. Classification (NCBI taxonomy): domain Eukaryota; kingdom Metazoa; phylum Chordata; class Actinopteri; order Cichliformes; family Cichlidae; genus Aulonocara; species Aulonocara sp. 'chitande type north' Nkhata Bay. The sequence goes on along the minus strand of NC_141365.1, from coordinate 49,775,816 downwards.
TTTTCTTAACCTGGAAGCCTGAGTACGGCAGCAGAAGACAGGCCAAGCTTTGGCTAAAATTCACGGCTGGACACCAGAGTTGTCCTCACCCCTCCCGGTAAAACAAAAAAGAGAGAATGTAGTTTGAGGCGGGTTTTTCTCGCTGAACTGCTCTGGGTGCTGTGTCCCTGAATCTCACCAGTGTTAACCTCTGGCGGAAGACATGGAGAAAAGGAAAAGATGTTCCTGGTAAATCACTGAAACAAATAAAACCACACACAACCAGAGAAAGATATGAGAAGGGTGAGGAACAGACACATGTGCGTGTTAGAGACATGCCTCGTTTGAGAAAAAGTTAAAGTAACCCATATACAGACGCACCCATACATGCAATGAAGAAACAGCTTACATACATGTGCACGTACATGCAAGGTTAAAGTAGCGACACTTAACATACACCTGTTTTTAAATGATATAGTTTATACATTACTGACAATTAAACGCTTTGGGTTGCAGGACAACAACGTAACGTCAAAAGACAAAGACACTGGTCTGAGGATTAAGTGAGGACACGACAAATTTAGTGGTTAAAAGGGTCGACTTGGGACATGTTTTTGTTGATTGTTTAAGACAAATGACTACTGAATGATAGGAAATTCCTTTTTAGGTTTCTAAACAGGATCTTAAGAATTTTAACACGTACCTGTGTTGTCCTGTCAACTTGAGGGGTTATGAGTTGATTATATGGTGAAAAAAAAAAAAAAAAAAAACAAAAACAAAAAAGGGGGGAGACGAGATCTCGTTGTTTCTCCCCTCTCGGGATAACACAGCCAACACAGCACAGCCAACACAACATCATTTTCCTGTTCGCCTGTTTTGTTTTGTTTTTGTTTTTTCTGAGAGCCGAAGCTGACCTGGACTCCTACCCTCCCCTCTACCATCGTTGCCCTCTCCGCGACCATCTTTGACCCTTTGACCCCTGAAGGCCACAGCAGCTGGACTCACAACAACAACTTGAGGATGTCAACAGTGCTGCAAAAGAGTGATCTCATGCAGCAGAGACGGAGAGCACTAAACCTAAAGCCCGTTTCATTACACGGGGGAAATTCCCAGGCTGCGTCAGCTGACAGAGCTGTGACGAGACGCGCATTAAGCCCGGAGGAAAAGGGACGGTGAGCAGAAGGATGCTGACCTCTGAGAAGAGCCGAACAGCAGAGCTGCAGAAGGCCGTGGAGCAAAGTAAGGACAACATAAACAGACCCAAAGAGGAGGGGAGGACCCTAGGCCATGCGTCAGGCCGCTGGTTTACCTAAACTACAGAACAGGAAGGTGATGAACACAAACATATACCAACACACGAACACACACTTCTGCATGCGCCTACTTAGAATGAAGGGAAACACACACATGAACACTTATGCACTTGTTGAGGGAGTAAAAACTGATACATACCCATGCACTAAAATCAAAATGTTGATTTAATTTACTAAGAAGTGACACACAATGCTCCAGCTGCTGCAATGAAGAATGCTTTACTGACAAAGGCTCAATGCTGCACACAACAAAGTCAAATACAGAATTTGCTATAATAATAAGCCCAGAGGGCATTTGTGTGGTCTGGGGAGCAGAGTCCGGAGCGGTTTTGTTATGAAAATGATGCCCGTGCGAGATATCTGGGGCTTAAGGCCTCGACTTAATTGTTTACTCTACACTAAAAAGAAAAGAAAACACTCTGAGCAGTGGTGCAGAGTGAAAACGAGGAATTAACAGTGTGAGTTTTATTTCAGAGCGCCACGTCATTGTGATGGAGATTTAATAAAGGAGGAACACACGGACAAAGAAGAAGAGAAGGGGGGGCAGCCCTTGAACGCGATTGCCTGAGGCATTAAAGTTCTGTACTAAATTCTGGTTTCCAGTGTGAGAAAAGTCACGCAGTGCCAGTAGTAGAGCTAGGTTGAGTGATGATTCTAAATTACTGTAAGTAAATCATCGTACACCGTTCAAGTTTCATGATAACGGGGATCTAGACTTTGTTGAACCCTAGGCAATTTGAACAGGTAAAAGTCGAGTGACCAAGTAGCAGTTGAATAAAAGTCATTGAATAAGTGTTGAAATAAACTGGCAGAATTAAGAGAATTAAAACATTTCAAGAGCTCAACTTACTTAATGGTTCAATTTTGTTTCACGAACGCAAAACATATAGGTTTATGAATATGAAAAGGTTGAGGTGGTGTTGATTTGACTCTGTGTAGGATTAGGTTGGTATTTTTATTGATGGGAAGAATATTCAGTGACAAGTCCTAAGACCCGGGCGTCTGCATTTTGTTTTTGTTATTGTTCATTTTATTTTGTTTTATATTTACTGATTTTTGTTTGTGAATCTTTTCTTTAAGCAGATCTGCACATCGGAAATTACAAGCATTACACGTCGGCGAGAAAATTGTTGTAAGTGAGTTTCTCCGCATTGAAATGGGTTCTGGAGGAAACACTTGTGGGGACAATTAGAAACGAGAGTCCCTGTTTAAAAAAGGATTCAGCGAGGTAATCCAAACTCAAGTTCTTGTTTCTTTTTGAGATGACGTCATTTTGCTGAGTGTGGAAACTAGATGCGACGACAGGTTTCACTATCAGCAAAGAACGGATGAATGGATGAAAGACTGGGAATAAAAACAAACGGACTGACTGGTAAAAGATGACAAGACTTGACCATGACTCAAGGTTAACCACCTCCACCTAGATAGGATAAAAGGGTGGATGAATTTATGTGGGTTTCTTTTACAGGAGTAGAAGGATGACAAAATATTCGAGGATGAGTGAACCTGTAAATGCCATTTTTGTGTCTTGTGTTGCTTACAGAGGTAACTGCGCAGCGTTACCATTTACATTTTCTTCCCTACAGGGTTACAGTTTTAATGTTTTTCTATTACAGGATTTCTGGGCGGATGTGTGAAGAAACGGTGTTTATGGGTTAGGAGTTGGGGATGCTATTACACTGTATTCTGGTGAGAGTGTTGGGGGAGACACACCCTGTCTTGAAAACTGTGATTCTTTTACAGGAAATGTTTTATAGCACCTATGGAATGAGGATGCCTGACTACGGTCAATGTGCTGCTAATGTTTGCTTTGCTTTGGTGAGAGGGGTGCAGTAGAAAACAGACAAGTGACATGAAAACAAGTAATAATAACAAATAACAAATTTGGGGACAGTTTGACCTAGAGCCCACTAACTGGCCATTAGGGGCGCTCTCTCTCTCTCTCTCTCTCTCTCTCTCTCTCTCTCTCTCTCTCTCTCTCTCTCTCTCTCTCTCTCTCTCTCTCTCTCTCGGAATAACATTGCCCAAAGGGTGAATAAAGCAAATTGTGGCAATAATAGTGATTTAATGATTGGAGAAACCTGAACATGATACTTGTCTGTTGAGCTGAATCGTTTATTACTCTTATGATTTTCCGGTGGGACTATGAAGATTTTTTGGTACAGATTGCAGGTTGTTGCTCTTTAACTCCTAGAACACGCCCTTGGCGAGGTGGGGGGAACTGGACCACCTTTCTGTGCCCCATCATCCTCTATTAGACGACATCCAAGCTAAGTAAACATGTCTTGGCCCTTTCCCCCTGAAATGACAGGCAGGCAAAGATGTTGCGTCTTTGTTTGCTTCCTGGCCCTGGGTCTCATTCCCATTGGCATAATCCTGATCTGCGAAGGGCCCCCGACACTTCTGACACCTTCAAGTTCAAAAGCTTCGCCCCCTTCTGACAGTCCCAATCTGACAAATGTAGCCCCTAGGGTCTTGCCCACCACTTCCTCTCCAGTTTTGCCCACGCCCGATCCATTTAGAAAGAAACGAGACACGGTTACCTCCTCGCCAACGGATGATGAAAACTCTGATCGTGAGGGTGACGAACATTATCGTCTTTCTCTTGTTTAAATGCTTCTAGAATGGTTGTTTCTCTGTGGTGTTTTGTATTAGGCTTGTTATTAATTGTTTCCCTCACCCACTTCCTCTTGAAGGATATATCTGGTTGAACTGTGTCTGGTCGGGTTGTGAGGGTTAAGCGATGTTCTCAGGGTCTCCGGACTTAAGCCTGAGCGAATGTGTACTCCCACCACTGGATATAAATTGTTTTTTTCCACACCCCTTCCTCACGTTTTACCATATTCACTTTTGAATGTCCTTAGCAGTTACCGTTCTGAGTTTATTTTACGCTTGATTTATTCTTTCACATTTTCACGTTTATATCTCTCATTATTATAGTATACTCTGTACTCTCCACATTTTTATCATTACTTATGCTTTTTGGTTGCTGAGTTACAGGAACTGTTAATTTTGTGTCACTACCCTGGTTGCACTAACTCGTTGTACCCTTGTGTGCAGGACAGCTGTTACTGCTTTCGTCGGGAACCGAGACTGCTTGCAGCCGACCCCTGGGCAGGGTGGTGCCTGGACTCTTTTCTCCTCATCTGCAATGACAGATAAAGACAAATGATAAGACCCGAGGAGTTTTTCGAGCCAGGCTTCGACACGTCTCTGTGTTCCTTTGAATGTTACTTATTTTTGTGTGTTGACCCATTTAAGATGGGTCAAAAGGGGGATTTGAAGAAAATATAATCTGATCAAACATTATTCAGCTTTAAATATTGTTCAGCTTTAAACTTTATTCAGCTTTAAATATTGTTCAGCTTTAAACATTATTCAGCTTTAAATATTGTTCAGCTTTAAACATTATTCAGCTTTAAATATTGTTCAGCTTTAAAGTTACTGTGCAACTGTGTAATAAAAATGTGCTCACGACTTTGGCCTTGAGAGCGATAAGAAGCGATCGCCTCAGCCTGCAGGTGCAAGATATCTGCAAGCGAAGAGACTAGAACACCCAAGGCCGATTTCCTTTTATGGAGTTGTTTTTCTGCTAATGCAGCACTTTCCTCACAACCCCCTCCTGTAAGTTTTAGAGAATATATACCCATCCTCACAGCAAATATTTGGAATCTCTTGATGTGAGCTGTGTTGAGAGCTTGTCTCTGTCTCAATAAAAGTTCACTGATTCCCCATCTGCAGCAGGTGTCCGGTTGTCTTCATTCTCCGCCAGCCTGGTTAAGTCAATTCCTCCTTAACATCTAAAAGAACCTATTTAATGAAGGAAGACGGGTTCACTTTGTGTTTAATATTATTCTATTGCTGTTGTTGTTGTTTTTTTATATCCTTCAGAACCAAATAAAACACATTTCAGTCAAACATGCCACAGAGAGCTCTACAGAAAGATTTATTAGGTTCCTTGATGGAGCCATAACAAACGTCAGCGAGCGACCTCCCAACTGTACATTGATTAAAATGACAAAATAAACTGGGAGCGTCTGGTGTGACGTTACTGTGGTCTGAGTGGCGACTTCCACATTCGCCCTCAGTTGAACGTACACATCAGTAACAAGGATCTGTGGAAACTCTCTTGGTAAGTAAAAAGGATGCAGGGAGGCGGATCGAAGTTCAGTCTCAGCCGTGATTCCCTCACCACCACTTTATCACCAGCTCTCATTATTTTAAAGACAGAGACCCTCACACTGGGCTTCACTAGTTACTGCTGGGTCTCTGTTATACAGAAGGCCCATGCCACATTAAGGAAAAAATAATGTCCTTAATTTCAACATTAAAGGTGAAAATGACTTTGAGAATAAAGAAGAAATGTGGAGATTTGCTGTTTCAGGACAAAGTGCCACAGCTGCTGTACTCTCTGAGTCAGTGAAACTTCAGCAGTGGTGTTAGCTAAAGAAGGGAAATGATTCCTGTTACACATCCATGTGTTATATAAACACAGTGTGGTGAAAAGTATAAAGATGCTGAAAGGATGGTGCAGAAAGCTGAAAAACACAAATCTGGAAGATTTGTACAAAATCAAATGTCTTGTAATGGACGGATGCGAGGTTATCGATGGTTCCACCTTCATACAATAAAGAGGATGGATGCTGCAAAACTGGATGATGAAATATTGGTTCAGCACTTTGTTTGAAAGCGCTTTAGAAATAAAGTTATTATCATAAGACGGTGGATCACTTTGTTTCACTAACTCATCTAAACAAAGCGTTTTGTAGAGGGGACAGCAAACCTGGCAGTTTGTCTTGAAACATCAAATCTCCACATTTCAACTTTTTTCTCCAAATACAATTTTGACTTTAACCTCGACTTTATCTTAAAATGATCGGGAATATTTTTCTTACCGTGGTCCTAAAACTCGGCCTTACTCCGTTTCCATCGAAGCAATAAGGTCAGCTTTCTTGTGCTCCACGGTAAACCTGTTCACCGTGGAGAAATCACGCTGAAGAACTCGGCAAGTAAGGCCCCTGTGAGCTCCACATCTCCAGCGTCGGGTCCCAAAAGAATAAAAGTGACTCTCGACTATACTGGCGAACCTGAAGATCTCCACAGAGCTCTCACTAAGTGGCAAGTCAGCATCCAGGTGAGGAGGATGGCTGTGAAACCAAAACGAGCCAGAATGACTCAACAATCCACTTTAAGAAAAACAAACACACAAATCACTCTGGCCCACTCACTGCTGCTACACGTCACCAACCACCAGGGATGATGATGATGATGCTGGCATCAAGTAATCAAAGCTCAGCTTCTCGTCTGGTGATGATTTCTGATCATTTCTATGATGATCGTACCAAATAATGCAGATACGACGTGATCACGCCCAACACTCTGCCAACGGGCACAGACTGACCTCTTCCTGCTGTGAGTCGTCCCTGTCAGAGCCTCGTCCTTGTGACTTGGTGATGCTGTGGTGTGTTCGTGACCTCACACGCTGTTTGTGTGACTTTTGTTGTAAAGGGGCGGAGTCACGAGTGGTGACAGTATAAAAATAATGACCTGCAGTGACCTTTGACTCTAATTTTGGATGTATGCTGGCACACTGCTGTCCATCTCAGCTCTTTAGTACAGAGGAAAGAAAAACTAAAGAACTGGAGCACATATGCTGATGGTGATGATGTCACAGATAATGTGATTGTTCACACGTTCAATAATTAGTTGGAAAAATTAAGAAAGTGCAATCAGAGCCCAGATAAAGACAATAACATCAGACAGAAAGAGCAGTGATCAGAAGCACAAACAGAGGCTGCTTTGGACCATCTTCACTGTTTCACACAGTTTCACTTTACTACAAACACGTTCTTTGTAAAGTCTCACTTCAGTCTTCTCTCCTAAGGAGCAATGCTAACAGACCAACAGCAGCACAGACATGAGCAACAGTCTCATTACTGTCTGCTGCACCGTGTTAACACGACCAGGCGGAAACAGCACACAGATAAAACATGTCAGACTGCAAACTCAGCGTAAGACTAAAAACCGACGACGTGGTGAAAAGCTCACAGTTACACACCCACATACATGTGACGGTGCACTCTCCTACCAAGGTCTCTGCCAGAATAATACAAATGTAGTGTTCTGATAAAAAACAAAACATTTTTAAAAGCATGAAAACAACTCTTCACTGTGAACACAAAATAAAGCAGAATTTATTACTGTGTGACTGAGTAACTAAACTATCACCAACTGATAATATTAATGATCACATCTGGACTCACCGAGCCTTTCTGAAGTTCCTCACAGCTGCAATCAGTCGACGTCGTCCCTCTGCTGATGTTTTGTACTTCTGCAGGTCAAACTCATCCAGAACCTCCTCTGACATCTGCAGCATGAAGGCCAGAGCTGAGCAGTGGATCTCAGAGAGTTTCTTTGATTTGTTCTCTGACTTCAGGAACTCTTGGATCTCCTGAGATAATAAGATGTCGTTCATCTCCATCAGACAGTGGAAGATGTTAATGCTTCTGTCAGGAGAGGATTTTGTCTTCCTTTCTTTTAGATTCTTGATGACTCTCTGGATGGTTTCTGGACTGTTCTCTGTCTGACCCAGCAGACCTCCTAAGAGTCTCTGGTTGGACTCCAGACAGAGGCCATGAAGGAAGCGAACAAACAGGTCCAGACGACCATTTTTACTCCTGAAGGATTTTGTTAGTGTTTCCATCAAAAAATCATCCAGAGATGACTCTCTGTATTTTTTTCCCAAGAAGTTCTTCAGCACCTCTGACTTCCTGTTGGTGAAACAGTGGAACATGTAGACTGCAGCCAGAAACTCCTGGATGCTCAGATGAACAAAGCAGTAGACTGGTTTCTGGAAGATCACACACTCTCTTTTGAAGATCTCTGTACAAACTCCTGAGTACACCGAGGCCTCTGTCACATCCAGACCACACTGCTCCAGGTCTTCTTGGTAGAACATGATGTTTCCTTTCTCCAGATGTTCAAACGCCAGCCTCCCCAGCTTCAGAAGAACTTCCCTGTCAGCCTCCGTCAGCTCCTGTGGACTCGTCTCATGTCCCTCGTGGTACTTGTTCTTCTTCCTCTTTGTCTGAACCAGCAGGAAGTGTGAGTACATGTCAGTCAGGGTCTTGGGCAGCTCTCCTCTCTGCTCTGTAGTCAACATGTGCTCCAGAACTGTAGCAGTGATCCAGCAGAAGACTGGGATTCTACACATGATGTGGAGGCTCCTGGATGTCTTCATGTGGGAGATGATTCTGCTGGACAGCTCTTCATCACTGAATCTCCTCCTGAAGTACTCCTCCTTCTGGGCGTCAGTGAAGCCTCGTACTTCTGTTAGCCTGTCAACACATGTAGGAGGGATCTGATTGGCCGCTGCAGGTCGGGAAGTTATCCAGACGAGAGCCGAGGGAAGCAGATTCCCCTGGATGAGGTTTGTCAGCAGCTGGCTGACTGATGACTTCTGTGTGACATCAGACAGCAGCTTCCTGTTGGTGAAATCCAATGAAAGTCTGCTTTCATCCAGGCCGTCAAAGATGAACAAAAGCTGAGAGACAGCCAGCTTCTCTGCTGTGACCTTCTGTAGTGTTGGATGGAAAACATGGAGCAGCTCCAGAAGACTGTACTGCTCCTCTCTGATCAGGTTCAGCTCCCGGAATGAAAGCAGAACCACCACACTGACATGTTGGTTCTCCAAGCCCTCTGCCCAGTCCAGAGTGAACTTCTGCACTGAGAAGGTTTTTCCAACACCAGCCACGCCGTTGGTCAGAACCACTCTGATGGGTCTCTGTTGGTCAGGTAAGGCTTTAAAGATGTCCTGGCACCTGATTGGAGTGTCATGGAGGGCGTCCATCTTGGAAGCTGTCTCCAGCTGCCTCACCTCATGTTGGCTATGAACCTCTTCACTCTGTCCCTCTGTGATGTAGAGCTCAGTGTAGATCCTGTTGAGGAGGGTTCTACTTCCTGTTTCATCACTTCCTTCAGTCACACGTTCACATCTCCTCCTCAGACTGATCTTATGTTCATCTAAAACCTCCTGCAGACCAACATCTGCTGAAAGAAAGAAAAACAGACAGAAAACTCTTCAATGTCTGAACAACAACAAGAAGTCCAGTTTTCAGAAATGAGTCCATCAGCAGACAGATGTTCAGTCTTACTTTGTACACAGCTGCTCTGACTGGCTGTCTGCAGTCCAGCTCTGCTTCTGGATCTTTCTCCACACTGGGGACAGGACCAGTCTCCTGATGAAGCAGACTGGTCCCAGTATGAGGAGATGCACTGTCTGCAGAACCAGTGTCCACAGCTGGTAGAGACTGGATCCTTCAGGACGTCCTGACACAAAGCACAGCAGGACAGCTGCTCCTCCTCACAGACACCACTCCTCTTCCTCTTCCTCCCTCTGTGAACACATTTCTTTATCACTAAAATCATTGACTGTCAGTGACAAACATCCAGATTTGATGACACTGTGCAGAAGCTCTGATGGTCACAGAGAAAAGTCAAAGTGGAGAAACTTGTGTTTGAGTTCAGAATCCAAGTTTCCTTTGCTGTTCCTGCCTGTCTTATTAAACACAGAGTGATCAGCCTACAAACTCCACAGTAAAAGCCTTCATCACAGAGCTGATTATTTCCTTCACTGGATGTACTGGAAGTTTGGGATCCATCACTTTCAACTGACCTTTGACCTCCTCTAAAAACTGTGGTGGAGCAGCGGTGTCACATTCAGAGCTTTCAGCTTTATTTTGAAAGAGTTCAGTCATCAGGAAGTGAACTTCTGGGTTCAGATTTCCTTTCTATTATTTTACAGAAGTGAAGAAGAAGAACTAAAAGCTTTGAAATGATCTGAGTGATATTTTTGAACATTGCCACCAAATTGAATTCAGCCTCCAGCAGTAACTTTGTTTCATGATGCCTCCCTGATGATGTGATGTTTGATTACAAACCTGTTTATGTGTTAGACATTAATCACATGAACACAGGCAGAAAAAAGAAGCCAATGAAACAAATGACAGAAACGTGTTCATTCACTGCCATGATCCATATTTTCTATGTACAGATGTTTGTAAAGAACACGTGTGCAGCGCTTTGTTCTGAGTATCTGCTGTCAGCACACAGTGCAGCAATAACTACAACCACACGTTTCTGTAGATCCTGAACATCAGCCTGGAGGAATCTGACCTCAGGTCTGCACACAGAGGAGCTTCACCTCTGGGATGATGCTGGCTTCAGCTCCTTCTACAATCAGGCAGAAGCTTCTGCACCATCAGGACACAAACAGAGAGGAGCTTCTATCCTCAGACCATCCAAGTCCTAAATCAGAACATGCTCCCCTCATAGCATCACCATCAGGGTTTAAACAGGACCTTACATCATGTTCTTGTCTCACTGTCATATTTCAGATCATACCTGATTCATTATGACGTCACACGCTGCTACACTGATCCTGCTGCTTCATTACTGCTGATATTACTCTGCTCACTCTGTTCAGTTACTCTGTTTACATCACTTTGCTCATTTGCTTTGTTCTGCTTGCACTGCTCTGTCAGTACATGCTGTGCTAATGTGGCACAAAGCACTTTAACATTACATCTGCACAATGTTTCATTATTTCATTTAATGATTGTTTCTAATGTTTTGTCCAGTCACAGGAGCAGCTCAGCACATTTCACTGTGTTGTACGTGTATGACGATGCCTGTGACAAATAAACAGCCTCGGACTCTTCAATCTTCTGCATTTCTTTGGAGATCAGCTCAGTGGCCTGTTGAGACCATCTTTCTATTTCTGATGACTCAGTTCAGATTATTATCCTGATACTTTCTTTTAAAATGTGATGAAATCATTTATCTGATGTTCTGACACAAATACACCAAAACGATCCCAAACAGCATAAACCACCACGTTACACACAGTGTAATAAAAATACAGGCAACTACAAATAAAAACACTTTAAAATATAAACTAAAATTACAAAGTGGTCACAGAATTTCAAACACCCGTAAATGAGTCAGCAGCTCTCTTACATGGTCAGCTGAGCTCCATGATTGAAGAACATTGTTGGTGCAGGTTCATGACTGAAGTCTGGAGGTCTCTCTTTGGACCAGTCACTCCTCATAGACACACAGCTGGATGCTGGAGACTGTGACCTCTGACCTCTGCAAACACAAACACATCACATGAATTACTGATTAATCTCTGTTTAAAATCTTTTAAGCAGCTGCAAACACACAAACTGGATGATGTGATGGTTTCTGTCAGTAATAGTTGTCTCAGATTAGAGTACAGACGGCTGCAGAGACGTTCACAGCAACAGAGAAGAAATCATTACCTTGGATTGCATTACTACTACGATTGATACTAGCATTATCGTACCCGGACCACCATTAGGAATCATTTATGATGTCACTGGTAGAACATATTTATAGAAACAACCTTTGAACTCTGAGTCAGCAGATCTCTTACATGGTCAGCTGAGCTCCATGATTGAAGAACATTGTTGCTGCAGGTTCATGACTGAAATATGGAGGTGTGTCTTTGGACCAGTCACTCCTCACAGACACACAGCTGGATGCTGGAGACTGTGACCTCTGACCTCTGCAAACACAACCACATTGCATTCATTTCACATCAATTAGTACACCACAAAAGGCATGCAAGAAACACAGTATGAAGGCAAACTTCTGGCTTCAATAACATTCAACAGGTCAGGTGGAAACTTTTCTCAGATTTGATTCATGTTTTTATAGAACGATCCAGCTAAAAAAAATATACCATTAGGTCAGGGGTCAGCAACCTTCAGGACCCAAAGAGCCATTTGGAGCCAGTTTCCACACAAAAGAAAACACTGGGAGCCACAAATACTTTTTGACATCTAGAATGAAGATAACACTGTATATACTGTTTTTTACCTTTATGCTTTGTGTGAACAACTAAGGTGTGTTGCTTATGAAATCCATGAAGTGCTACAGAGAAAATTACATGTTATTTATGTAATGAACACATTTGAACTCTTAAAGAAATATAACAAAAGACCCCTGCATTAGTGTTAGTCAATGTTGCAACTGAACTGAAAAACAAAAGATTTTGGTCAGGTCCAAAGAAACAAAGTCACTATTAATACAACACAACCCCCCCAAAAAGAGCCATGTAGACCCCGGGCTCTATGGGTCTTGTGCTCGGAGCTTGTTCCTGTGCTGCCATGATTAGTGCCTCTGTGCTGTCTTTCAGTCCAGCTTTGTTCAGCCACTGGTAGGATTTCTGGATGTCAGCCACTTCCTCTGCCTGCTGGTGGTGCAAACTGTGTCGTTCTGAGTTTCATTGGACGTCTTTGTCCAAAGCACCAGACAAAGGGCAAAGTAGATGCATTTGCATCAGCAGGAAAATACACCCCAAACTAGCATCATCATTATACAACTTTAACAACTGCCACTAAATGATACTTCATACACAGACCAGTGTTAGGTTAAGTTATGATGTCACTGGCAGAACATTTATAGAAACAACCTTTGAACTCTGAGTCAGCAGCTCTCTTACATGGTCAGCTGAGCTCCATGATTGAAGAACATTGTTGGTGCAGGTTCATGACTGAACTCTGGAGGATATTCTTTGGACCAGTCACTCCTCACAGACACACAGCTGGATGCTGGAGACTGTGACCTCTGACCTCTGCAAACACAAACATCAGTAACTGATCAGTTCTCTCTGACAGCCATATGATCAGCTGATCCCTCTGTGATATTGTGTCTGCCTCATGACGCTGACAGGTCAGCCAATCATCAGCCAGTTTTTCTGTCTCTGAATGAACTCAGTTTGTTCTCAGCTCTTCTCTCTGATTCTGCTGCACTGACTTCACTTAAACTTACAGAGTTCAGATCTTAGCAAGAAAACGAGTCAATAAAAATCAAACTCAGATCAAACAGTTTGAACCAATCACAGATCAATGATTCTGTCATGGTTATGTTGAAATGACTAATAAAGTTAGTAGTGTTCTTACATTATTGCTGCAGGTCCATGACTGTAAGGTGGAGGTGTTTGTGTAACCCCGTCACTCCTCACAGACACACAGCTGGATGCTGCAGATGCTGCTCCGTCCTCTTCCTCCATCTTCTTGATGTCAGGGTGGAGTTAGTCTGAGAGGTAAACACACACACTCAGAGGTGCTGTTGTACTGGAAGCATCACACTGACGGCTTTCTAATGTTGGAGCTTTGGCCCTAAAGTCCAAACCAGTTATTTTAGAGGCTCAAAGTCTTTAAAAAACACCAAAACCATCACATTATTTAATAAGTACATGATCAGGTGGATGAAGGAACTCAGTGTGTTTGGGATCATCATCATGGTGAGGAGCCCACATGTTACGGCTCCTTTGGAGAGAAGCTGAGGATCACTGCAGGAAGTGAGCTCATGAAACCAAACTGCTGTTTGTGAGCAGGATGACTCTGTTATTGGACCTGCTCTGTGTTCTACATGTGATCAATACTTCAAATATCTGTAAACATCTCATCTTATATTTGTTGCACTTGGTCACATCTGTCTTTAAAAATAGATTTTTAATGTCACTGAGAGTTCTTTTCTACCTTTATTGATTTATTTTGGAATAAATTAAATTTAAAGGTGCCAAAAACTGCCTGCAGCTTCTGCTCTGTGACAGGAAACTACTGTCAGGCTCAAAATGACTTCAGATTATTCATCACAGAGTGTTTATAGATCACAGGACACGTTACAGTTTCACTGTTGATGTTTTAGTTTAAAAGAATGACGTGATAAGATCTTACTGTGAATCTGCGCGCTCATTGGCTAATACCCTGAGACTGACAGGTGGTTATCCAATCAGCGTGCGGCCTCACACGGACATAAAACTCTTAAAGTTTGTTTTTGAAGGGATTTTCAGATCAGACCTGATGTTTCTGCCTACAGCCTGTTTACCGATATAATCAATATCAGATATCAGAGCAACAGAAACCTCGGTGATCAGGACGCTGGCACTGAGAACAGGAAGTGGCTCAAACGTCGCACTTTCATAAAGGCTGTATCCCAATTCAGGGTCTGTAGCCTTAAAGGCTGCATTTTAAGGCCGATTACGTCACAGTGGCGCACCGAAGGCTTTCCCAATTCAAAGGCTGCTCGAAATGCGTCCTTCACAAAGATGTCTAAAATATGTTCTCCTTCATTTCTGTCAAACAAAGCTGTGTGAAACGTTTCCAGCTGTTAGTATCATGGTTGCTAGGCAACCGGGGCAGCGCGACGGAGGCTAGACCGCCCATTTCACAAGCCTCGTACTTCCGGCCTTAGCGGTCCTTGAGTACGTGGCCCTTGAGGATCGTTGAGGCTGCAGAACCTGAATTGTACAGAGCCCCTCTGATGACATGGCCCAAAAATAAATAAATTGTGGCCACAAAATACTATTTCGTGCCCTCGAAATACTATTTTCGAGGGCACGAAATAGGTATAACGTGCGCATGAAATGCTAATTTGTGGGCATGAAATGGGTATAACGTGGCAATGAATTACGCATTTGTGGCAACAAAATAGATAACGTGCGCATATCATATTGATACAATTCCTGGACAGCTGCGTAGAGACACAAGCATGAGAGTAGGCTAAACCTATACACCGTGGACAGAGACGGTATGAGTGAGTTTTATTTTAGGCTGGGAATGAGCTACAATGCATTTTGAAAAGCCTGCAATGCAAGGAACCATTATTACGGAGAGACATTTAAACAGGATACTGAGAGCCCAGTTGCTTTACAGGGCCTGGACGCCGGGATAGATTTTATTGTCAACCAACGGCAAGGGCCTGGGAAGGATCACGGTTATTGGTCAAGTGTTTCGTGCCCACCAACTAGCATTTCGTGGTCACAATTGATTTATTTTTTGGACCATGTCATCAGAGGGGCTCCGAAGAATTGGGATACAGCCTCTGTGATAGAAAGTGTGCGACCGTGAACTCGACTCTCTTTATGACACATACACACACAGACACACACACAGACACTTGTTTTCAGATTTTAGTGAGGACACCAAAAAGCCTCAAAAATATCCTCAAACTCGTGAGGACGGCCATTTTGTGGGACTCTATTAGCCCACATAGTAGCATACCAACTCTTTGTCCTCACAAACATGTCTAAACAGGTACACACACACACACAGACACACACACAAACAGGTTTGTCAGGTTCCTCGGCTCGTTCTCTGCGTTCAGTCCATTGAAGGTGATTATTGAGCCAATCACAGCTACAGAGCTCACTGTGACTCTTCTTCTCTCTACAGTCACACAAACAAACACACTCAGAGACTCTGACAGCAAAACTACAACAATGTGGTGTTAACACTCACCCTGCCTCAGCTCCACCGTCCTCCTGCTGCTCTGACGGAGGCTCAGCTGTTTCTCTTCCTGTTCCCACCTGCTCGGGTGGCTCCTCCCCTCTGCAGTTACAGGAAATCAGGTGTGTGTGTCTCTTGTTGAGACTGGTTCTTCCTGCTCTCTATCATCACATTGGGTGTTTCCAAATTCAGGGAGAGGATGCTTCGAATGCCACATTTGTAGGAAATTGTATCACATGGACGCGACGAAGGCTGTTCAAATTTGAAGTCTTCCAAATGCGTCCTTCATTTCCCTGAATTTGAAGGATGGGTCAGGTGTGTCCTTTGTGGCCCAACATATCCCAGGATTCATTGCGGGCCATACAGGAGATATTTTTCTGATAATGATAGTGATCGAAGTGGGAGTTAATGCAGGAGACGAACACTTTCAAATGTAAGTATATGAAAATCTGGTGGTGCAAAAGTTTTTATAGCGGGTGTGTTGTTAGGCTCTGGGCATCTGCATAGACATGTTCTTTTTTGAGAATGTGAGGACAAACTTGAAAGAGAGACACTGTGAGAGTGGACACATCCACACTGCTGCTGCATCTGTGCTCACCACGATGGCCTCCTTCAGAGAGATGGAGGACTCACTCTGTCTTCTGGCTGATGTAAGTGTTCAGCTTTGAACAGCTGTCGTTCCAGCTGCTTTTAACTTTGTAGTTTCACATTTGTACAGACTTTATATTTTTTATAGACGTGTCATAAACCAGTCCTTAAATCATTTTCATTATCACAGATACAGTCTACACTCTGCATCATGAGCTGGTCAATATCGCAAAAGTTGTAATTCGTTTCATGTTTCATGTAAACTGCTCTGAGGTCACAGTGACACCAGCAGATGTAGTTACAGCCTCTCTGTCCCCACCATCCCGGCCCACGTAGACCGCAAAGGCCGGGTCCTCCGAAGGATGCAGCCGACGAATTGGGACACAGCTCATGTCTGACAGCAGTTTGAAGAGGAAATGGATTCTGTTCTGTTCTTCACTCATCACCTACCTGACAGCTGACACCTCACACCTGTTTCTCAGCTGCAGGTCAGACAGAAGGACACACAGAGGATGGAGGGAAGGAGGATGGATCTGCTAGTCTGAAAGTTGGTATGTCAGTTTCTGGTCAAGTTTTTGTTCAACAGGAAACATAAACAGAAGCAGGATTCATACCAGCCTCCACTTGAACAGCAGCCTGCTTAAACTGTCTGCGTGTCTCTAGCTGATCTCTGTCTCCTGCTGATGTCACAACGTCTCCGTTTTATTTGAACACTGGAGGTGAAGATGGCAGATTGTTGGCTAAAATGGATGTCTGTGGCATCCTGCATTTAATGTTCAGCATCTTTGTGAAAAACCCTTTAAAAGTTGTTTAACATGTCCAAAAATCCAAAACTGTTACAGATTACAAAGATGTTGTTTCTATGAGCTCAGGCTGTACTTGCTAGTTCACATTTCGGTAGTAATGTTGATGATGAGGATCATTATTTGTCATTGCTTTAGTTTTTATTCCACTGTTTCAAGGACATGCACTTAGTAGGGACAGCGGACTGGACAGGTCTTCAGTCTGTCTCGCTCTAAGACAGCTGGGTTAGGCTCCAGCGCCCCCGCGACCCTGAAAAGGATCAGCAGAAGTGGATGGATGGAGGGTCAGTTTGTCAACATTAGAAAAACAAACATACTACCTGCCTTAAATGTGAAATGGACGGGCTTTATGTTTGCTCGTTGTTTGCTAAAGAGACTTTTCTGCAGCATTTCTCTCCCGACTTCTTTGTAGCACCTTTCACTGTCACACATTTGATCTTTACAGCAGGGCTGTGCCATATCATATACCATACTATAGAATTTTGACATAGTAGCTATATAATGTTACTCCTACTTTATAGATCTCCATCACCCGATCCTCCGAAAACCTCTTGGAGTTGGCAGCACTCGACTGAGCCATTTTGTGCAGAAGAAGATTAAAATGATGCTTTAAACTCCAGATGTTATCTGAGCTCAGATCCTAAAGCCAGACCTCTGCATCTTCATTCTTGTGGAAAAGCAGAGCAGATGTTGTTTTCAGGAGGATGCTGCTATAATGGCTTTAGTTCCTTGCAGGTAATTATGACGACAGCGGAAGCAGCAGGAACAACAAACAGCCCAAACTAACAGACAAAATATTAATGAAAGTCCAACCCAATCTCCTCCATCCCCGTATCCTCCACTATTTGCATCTTCATCTGTGAAACCTGCAGAGCAGAAACAGTGTGTGGACAAAGTTAGCCGGTATGCAGACATGTTTGCTTTTGTTACAGGAGTTTGAAACACATCTGCAGCTCATTCAGAGGCTTTGGGGCCGTACACACTTCATTTTAAATCAGTACAGCCGATCTCACAGCTGCTGGATGTTTCTTTGAATCATAAGAACATTAAGACAAACAAGATGATCATGAAAATCATATTAATGATTGATTTGGCCTACGTTTGATGCTGAACTGCAGTAGCTCCTGACATTGTGCTTTTATTTCGTCTGGATTAGTTTGCAGCACTGCTGCACAGTTTACATTAAAGTGCACTTTTGCAGAGCAGACGACCCCCTGCACGACTGATGGGGTGAACCAAGGCCCTGCATCAGACAAAGAAGCATTATTTCAACTGTGAGTCATGCAAAGCAGCTCTAGTAGAGTCCTGTAAATGAACAGACTGGATCCCTGTAACGTACCACCTCAGTGACCAGTGGAAACATTCAAATGTTCAGGTAGTCATCCTAACTGACTTGGGGTTTCTGCCAGTGTGTTACAAGTGAAGCAGCTTGCCTGGTCTACACACTGGGACTCGTTTCTTTAAATCACCATTAATACAGTTTCAGCTGCTGACACATTCACTAGTGGGTAGTAATTAAAGCATGCTGCACCACTCATGAGTGCTATCATTCAGCACTCTCATTCATTTGTCTTAAAGCTGGTAATTAAACTCCCTGATGCCTCACTCTGTCTCACTCTTTTCTGTGTGTGAGAGAAAGAAGATGCAGCTGTGTTTCTAACAGCTGCTCTGGAGGAAGCCCTGCAACTCTAGAATCTCACCTGAGTCTGTGACTGTGAGCTTGATGGAGTGCCTGAACTCCTTGATGACTCTCTCACCACAGATGCTGTGGTTGGTTGGTTCACTCACTATGTATTAACAGACCTCTCTGCATTGAATCATATCTGTTATTAATCTCTGTCTCGCTTCCACAGCATGTCTTCATCCTGTCTTCCTTCTCTCACCCCAACCGGTCAGCAGATGGCCCCGCCCCTCCCTGAGCCTGGTTCTGCTGGAGGTTTACGTTGAAACCAAGCACACCATTGTTTTTCTTGTGACATTACCAATAAGTTTGATGTGTCACATGGCCCTCTTCCTATTGAAAAAACAAAAGTTGTATCCAAGATGGCCGACTTCTAAATGGCCACCATGGTCACCACCCATCTTGAGGAGTTTGCCCCTCACATATACTAATGTGCCACAAACAGGACTTTAATATCACCAACCATTCCCATGTTATTACGGTGTATCCATATAAATGGCCCACCCTGTACTTACATTATAACCAATCCGCTCCTTTATCCTCACTTAAAATATTTTTACTGAACTATTGTAATATTTGCTGCCATTGCTGCTGTCCTCTTGGCCAACTTACTCTTACAAAAGACATGTTTAATGTTAATGAGATTTTTTTTAACTAAATAAATAAAGGTTATATAAAAGTCGCTGCCAAAAACTGATCGCGGCTTCTACCTTGTTACACGAATGTTGTTTGTGGCTCAAGATGACTTTATGTCATCCATGAGGGAAGCATTTGACATATGTTTCACATATTATAGCCCAACAAGTTACTTATAGCAGTTTAAATACGAGCAATCACTTTTTGGCAAATACCAGAAATCAGTTTTTGGCAGACAATCACTTTTTGGCACAACACCGGTGTCTAGCAGGTTTTATATTTTAGAAAGTTTAAACATCAGCTTAATAGAAGTAGTGTGGTCGTGAGTTTTGCATAAACAAATTTGTGCAAACCTCAATGAAGTGAAGCAACATTATAAAGAAGAGTGAGCCTAAATGACTCCCCAATGATGTGAGAGACTGATAGTCATACAGAAAACAATGACTTTGAGCTGTTGCTGCTAAACGTGCTTCTACAAGCAACTGAATCTTGGAGTGCACTTTGGTTTGTCTGCTCATAAATTGGTGGTTCATGATGATAAATGAACTTCTGAACTGGTTTAACATCAGTGCAGTGGCTGGTCCATTCCTTGATGTATATGTCAACGTTCAAAATGAGCCATTTAAATCAGCTGTGTTGGATCAAGGACACATCTAAACCCTGCAGGACAGCGGCCCCGAGGCCTGGAGTTCCCACCCTCAGTGCAGTGGAAATAGTCTCGTGCCAGTCTTGGTGCTGCCTTTGAGTCTATATTGCCGAACACTGTGCGCACACATTTTTTTCCTTCCTAAACAAACACACATTTGTAAAGGAAAATTTAAATTGAACTCACAGTTGGCGGTTAATCGTTATATAGTTTAGATGTACACCGAGAGACGCATTTAGTGGGACTTTTACACCGCCACAGATTTTCTTCTTCTTTTTTGTTACATTATTGACATATACTAGATATTTTAACCTAAGCAGCAACAATCATGTCTCTGGTACAGGCACTTTCCACCATGCAGATTAAGCTAAAATGTGACTTGAAACAAATTCTGGGTTTCCGTTCCATAAAGGTTCATTTCATCTGGTAAGTTAGCCCCTGAGGTAACAGTCTATGTGAACATAACATACTCACTGACTCACACTCAACTTGACTGATAGTGATTTCCTGAATTAGGCAAAGCGCACAGAGGAAATTCATTTGCATATGTTTGTTTTCACAATCACTGAAATCCAAGTTAGGCATGTTTCCCTTTTTTGTTGTTGTTCTTGACACGAGTGCTTCAGTTATTTTCTCATCAGTATGTTAGGACAGAAAGGATTCTGTTGTGGATTTATGATCATCTCACGTGTGTCCATCTTTCAAACTCTTAGATTGTGTAGACATTAATGCAGCTGTCAGACTGTAGGCCAGTTTCTTTGCACTGTAAGCATTGATTGGATGCTACTGTAGCAATCAGTGCTTACACAAAACGTCCCTGCGTAAACCCTCAGACACACAACAAACAGATCAATAGTATCTGAAATTCAGAGTACGGATCTTTTTACACATTTCTCACAGAAAATCACCTAAATCGCTTTCGTGTGAGATGCACATCATGTTTGCCTCATAAAGACTTGCCCTGTATGTATTCATTTCTTTTGACTTTCACGTGGAATTGTCACCTAATATAACAGGTCCATCAGTAAATGGTGTCTATCTTCAGTTTCTGTCTCCTAGACTTTGTCCCTGTCAGGTTACAGCTGAATAGATAGTCATATCATGCAGAGACTGCATCGTACTATAATGCTCGTATGATCGCGTTTGTCATAAGTGGACTGGTCTTGTTGAAACTTTGCATAAACCTTGCCCAGTAAACTGTGAGTGCTAACATTTCTATGGCATATGCAAATACTTTAGACAAATCCCACAGTTGTCTATATTTGTATATTTGACAGTTTAATGAAGCATTTAGAAATCAAAGGTCAGATTAAAATGCTGTATCACAATAGAATGTGATATCACACAATACAATATTTTTAATATCACACACAGCATGAAAGTTTGCTAGTGTATATTATAAAAATATTACAGTATGTTGGTATAACTTTATCCCCTCCTAGTTTTTAAGATACAAATTTTGGCCCACACTGATTTGTGATCATATTCCTCTGTCCACTAAATGAAGATGGAGGCTCTGCTCTTTATTTCTGTGTTTCTCTGGAGAATCCTGGTAACATGATGGCTTTCTGTCTCTAAACACACACGAGCTTAACTCCGAATGAACATGATCAGAGTTCATTGAACCAACTCTGATCAGTCTTTTCTAAGGGTTTCAAGCCTTTCTTGTTCGAGCCTCTCTTTGTTGTTGCTACAGTTATGTGTAATTATTAATAGTATTGCAGATGTTAGCCTCTGCCTGCAGTGTTGATGTGGGTAAAGGCTTTAACCATGGATTAGCGGCAGGTCCCAGCTTGTAAATTGTGGAGCATTAATGCCCACTCCAGCTCCTATAACCAAATATAAACAGTTGGGATGAGAGTTAGCTCAAGCCACTACAACAGCCAGCAAGAATGATCTGTTCATGCTAGCATTAACAGTGCCTATACACATAGCGACACACGGGGGAGGGGCCTAACTAATAACCAAGATGACTACAGGCTTGGAGGTGCTAAAAGTCAGATATACCAGGAGCAGTTTGGGCTTTAGAACAAATTTTGTGTAATTATAACAATATGTAATTTAGGAGCTGGTTACATATGATGCTGCTGATTTTTTAAATCTAATTTTTACGTTGCATTAATTTCTTTTTGTCAGACAGGGAATCAAACAAGTTCTGTTTTCTCGAATGAATCCCACTGTTATTTGTTTGTCCTACCAACAGGGATGTTTACATGGTATTCATGACTGCTGCACCTGATGACTTTCACAGCTTGAGGACTGCAAACATTTCCCAACAAGACATGAGTGGTGGGGTGATCGTTGGTATTCCTGATCAGGTGAGGATCTGTTCCCATCAAACCACCAAAACCAGTTGTTCAGGATGTTTACAGGATGAAGAATCCCCAGTTATTCTTTGTGGTTGGAATGTGCCTACATATGGCTGTGTGGGATTCTGGCTTACTTTAGGGTCAGAGCAGTTGGTATGTGGAGCAAATACTGACACAGTCAGAGTGGGCAAACCAGCAATAGGCTTGTTGTCATACCTGGAAGTCTGAAAGCTCCCGATGCTGGATGGTCTTTCTAGTTTTTAATGACAGGTCGTCTAACAAAGCTTCCATGAGGTGCTATAATGGAGACTGTCCTTTTCAAGGAGTTTCTCATGTCTTATCCTACTTTTTTCTTTTTTTAATTACCGGAGTGAGAATTTGAAATCCTCTATATTGACATGATTACATTTCTTCTATTAAATGAGAAGTACATTTTGAACACAGTATAGTGAACACAATATCCAAGAAGCTAAATCTGGTGAAATGGTTTCTTTAGCTGTCAGCTTGAAAGGCTGATTGGGGTATTTTTGTCACCTTGCATGCGGGTGGCATAGACACCCGACTTTTGTGTGCATTTATCAAAAAGCTTGGATGATTTTGAAGATCAGTGGCATTCAACTCATGATCAGCGTTCAAGTTTTCTTAAAATCTTGTAACATGATAACTAGAAAGAAGACAGCTAGGATTTTCAAACTGATCCATAGATGGATCTACTATGAAGCTGAGGGACAGCACTGCTTAAAAGATCCTTTTTAAATGACTCCAGCTGTCTGACTTAATGAGACCACGTGTGCTCAAGTTTCCTGCTCTGACTCGGCCTCAGAATGTCTAGAGGCAGAAATCAAGCACACTCAAAGGAAATAAGCGTATCAGTGGGCATGTGCTCAGCACGCAGAGTGGGAGTGACTAAAGGTGCCACTGCAGAGCATCGCAGTTGTTTCGTGTGATTAAGTTGTGTGTTTATGAACCTGTGAGTGTTAGTCCTTTTGGCAGGATGACTCGCATGAAGCTGTTATAATTGTTTGTGCATGTTAAAGTTATGCCTCAGTTCTTTGATACCATGTTGGTAGGATTATTTGGCACTAAGTTAATAGCAGTGGCTGTAATCTCCCGCAGTCATTACATCCAGCGGTATTACAAATAAAGGACTTTTCTATTGTTTAGTTTAACTGTGGCTAGCTTGCCATGTCCGTGCCTTATGATTGGCAATTTGTATGACGTGCTATTTAGGCAATATATGAGCTATAGTGACCCCTTGTGGATATTGTGAGATATTGCTGTGTTGAGTACATTATGTTTTCAATTGTTTTTCTAGTTATTTGTGACTCTACTAATGATAAAATTGCCTGTTTCTGTTTCCAGAAAACCATTGCTCATAGTCCCACATACTATACAATGATAAGTTCAAGTATGGCTGTACCTAATTTGGATTAAGCCTGGCAAGCACTTTGATGTAAACATTTCTTCTGTGGGACTTAAAGACAGTTAACCCAACTCCTGGACTGCTGCAGTCTTCCTGACAGAAAGCTTAGGCCAGGCTTGTATGCCCAGTATATATATTCTATAACGTGTGTAACTACTTCGTTTAGTTGTTTTTGTTTGGATTTAGTTTAGTTGTTTTTCTTTTCAGTGTATTTCAGTGTCAGTAATTTGTGTAGTGCTCACTCACATTTTCAACTGGAAAAGACCTGCAATAGAAACGTATTTAGGAGCAAACAAGTGAATGAAAAGTTTGACATCATTAAGGCCAAACAGCACCTAGTTTTCAACAAAAACACATAACATAAGAGCAGCAGTGACGATGCAGCTGACACACATGAACCCATTTAAACTGGTCCCAGTGTTTTTAGCCTAACTTCAGTCTTGAACCATTGGGGCAAATGAGAAATTCCAGCAGTTCTTGAAAGCAGCAACTCTGTGCTTTTTTTGTGATGTTCGGGACATTATGGTAACTCGAGGCAGAACACCATCCAAATCTTGGTAAATAACACATGAAAGAACAAAAGAAACAAACATGGTAAAAAGAAGCCAAACGTGTGATAACATTGTTCCATCACGCTCACGCACTATTCTCTCAACCTTTGCCTTCACGGGGCTGCTGCAACAATGTACCTGGGATTACCGTAATGATGCAAATATTAATGAAAAGTGCAGAGTTGCTGCTCTCAGGAATCATTGGACTTCTTTTAATTGAGGAAATGGATCAGGAGTTACGGTAGTTACAGATGTTTAATACAACCCTAGAAAAGAGCTTTCTGTAGTGCTGTGCGATACGGAAAGATGTTTTATGTATCCGATACAAGTAAATACAGGGCTGATATGATCTCTACTTTTTAATGTGGATGATGCATCATCAAAATGCCAAATTGTTTACATTTTCATGACCTTTACGTTGTTTTTTAGGGGGCTTCATCCTAATGATTATTAATGAGTTAAAACCGAGGACAGAAATAATAAAAGGATTTAGTTTGTAGCCCATAGTTTAAAAGCAGTAATCACACATTATCCCTTTCTTTAACAGCAACACAAAAGGATCATTATATTCCATTAAATCTGAGCCATATTATATTCAGTATATTTATTTTAATTTCAGTAAATGTTTTTATTTAAATGACATGTTTCAGTGAGATAAATGTGTTATTTCAAGGTCGTTGCATCATTTTTACTTTTTGAGTTGGCTAAAATAAGAATTAGCCAGTTGCACTTTAAAGTAATATAACCAACATATCGCCACAGTGATCTACCTGGATATTCTTCAGAGCATGCTTTCTTGCATCTGACAACAAGAGACCTCTCGGTTGTCTGGTGGAGCATTTAGCGCCTCGCTACATGTTTCCAAATCGGCATTTCTTCTCAGTGAAAGCTGTCCTAGAGAAGTAAAGCAAGTTTGTAAGTTTCTCTCTCAATGTTTGTAACGCATTCCCACGTTAAGCTTAACAACCGATATATGGAGCGACTGCCGCGTCTCCTCTCCCCCTCCCTCTCCTGCTGCTACTTCAATCATGAAACTAATCAATGATCAGCTGATTGCAAGTTCCGTCTCTCTTGTTTGTTTCCCACTTTGCGCCAGAAAGAGGAAACCAGCAGATAAACCACAGCAGCACGTTTAAGCTTGATAAGCTGTTGTTAGAATTTATTTAATATTACTTTAATGCCTAATGCTATAAGTAGCTGACAGCTGGTAACTGTGCAGGGGCGGGTCTAGCACGGTTTTGCCAGGGGGCCAGCTGGGGCATTAACAGGGAAAAGGGGGGCACAAAGAAATACTTTTCTTTCTTATTCTCGTTTAAAATGTCTCGCTTTTAATAAATAATTATCTGAATCTTACAACCAAAGTTTTTATCTAACGTAAAATGTATAGAAATCTAATATTGTCACGGCGACGGATGGCCGGTACCGAATAGGACTCAGGTGCAGAAACCCAGAGCGGAGACAGTAGATGATGTAACAGTTTATTACGTTTTAAGTGCAAGAGAAAAAACGTGGCAAAGACAAAAAATGACGAGACGTGGAGCCTTGGTGTGGCGTGCCCTGGGGAACGTGGCTAGGGCGAGGGAATGAGGCCTGAGATGCGGAACGGAGCTGAGTGGGGAACAGTCACACTGAGGGAGATTTCCAGAATGATCACTAGGTATCCTGAGTCCGGAGGTGGAGTGTGAGCCAAGGTGGGTACAGCAACTGTAGTACAAGAGAGTTGTGTTTAACAGGATAAATCACAGCAAGAACTTAACGTATACGGCCTGTTACCAACATGTGTTGATGACGAACTGGCAGTGAATGAACATCAATGTGTGGTTTAAATCCCTCTGGCTTGATTGCCTGCAATAGGCTCCAGGTGTGCAGGAGCTGGAGTTGGCCCTGCCCAGGGGCAGATCCCAGGTCAGTTCAGGAGCCTAATGGAAACTCCAGCCACCCACCGTAGACCATGACAAATATTGTA
The DNA here is from genome assembly GCF_057382095.1 of Aulonocara sp. 'chitande type north' Nkhata Bay. Taxonomy (NCBI): domain Eukaryota; kingdom Metazoa; phylum Chordata; class Actinopteri; order Cichliformes; family Cichlidae; genus Aulonocara; species Aulonocara sp. 'chitande type north' Nkhata Bay. Next base: position 49,749,603 of record NC_141365.1, on the reverse strand, counting down.
TATAGTAACTATTAAGTCTAATATATACCCTAGTAAGTTATAGTACTTTTTCCTTTGGGAAGATACCATCTGTGCAGTCTGCAGTTCTGTTGAAGAAAGATGTTGAATCTATTTAATTGTTGTTGAAAAATAATTGATTTCTGTGCATTTTTTTTAAATACATGCATTAAATTAAAGTCGATTATGTCGATTAAGCATCACGAGGCAGAGGGTGGGCGATGGTTCCCTTTAGTTTTTTTTTTGCTGGGAGTTTGCAACCCTATTAGTTAGGTTGTTTAATATTTCTGCTAAGTACTCTTTAAAATACCAGAATAGGGAGGATGGTGCAGGTTTAAGTTTATTAGATTGATCAGTGTTGCTGAACTATGAAATATTTTGGGTGCAGTGTGTTTTTTGCATACAGGTATAACTAAATAACTTTAATGTTTTATTTTTTAAAACTTGAGTATGAACTTATACAAAATAAAGAAAGATATTAAAAAAAACTGTTTTATTGATTCTAAAAATACGCTGTATCGGATTCATATCGATACTGGACACAAAAAAGTGGTATCGTGCGTTCTCTAGTCCATACAGGAGAGAACCAGAAACTAAAGAAACTAAATTGCGTGTTTACCTTTATGTTGACATCAGTGTCTGTTTTTTTTATTATTATTATTTCAGCATTTCAGCATCTCAAAATATTTTTTAGATAAAAGCAGTCAAAATATTTTTTTTAACAGATGAATCATTAAAGGATGGCAATTTCTAAAATGGTAACCAAAAGACCCGTGTGTTTTCTCTTTTGAATAATAATAATTATTGCTCGTTAATAAGAAAACTATTTCTAATCCAATTCAATTTTCGAACAATCAATAAAATGATTGATGACTAAAATGATGAATAACTGCAGCCCTAGAATAAACACATTTTAGAGAAACTTGTGATTTTTGAGATGATGCAGTTTTAATTTGATAGTTTTTCCCCTTTGGTAACTTTGCTGTCCTCGCCCTGAGTTCCTTAGTTTCACCAGCTAGACAGCGAGATAACGATGCTCCAATAACCAGACTTATTTTCCTTTCTGCGCTGATTTATTGAAGAATGGCCTCTGACCATTGCCTTCTCTTTGACCATCGTAAAACTGAAAGTACAAAATACTGTATTAGCTAACTAACATTGTAAACTAGCTTGTTACACTCTTACTGCAAGCTAACAGTAGATTACAGCTCAGTATTCAATACCATCGTTCCCTCGAAGCTGGACAGGAAACTGCAGGATCTAGGACTGAGCAGCTCCCTCTGCAGCTGGATCCTTAACTTCCTGTCTGATAGACGCCAAGTAGTCAGACTGGGCAGCATCACCTCATCCCCCATGAGGTGCAGAGAAGTACACACCCCCATCACCATCAACGGCGCTGCTGTGGAGAGTGAGCAGCTTCCGCTTCCTTGGGGTACATCTGGCTGAGGATCTTACGTAGTCAGGACACATAAACAAAACAGTGAAGAAGGCGCAGCAGCGCCTCTTCTTTCTCAGGAGACTGAAAAGATTCGGCATGAGCCCCCGCATCCTCAGGACCTTCTATCACTGTGCCATTGAGAGCATCCTCACTGGATGCATCACCACCTGGTACGGCAACAGCACCGCTTACAACCGCAAAGCTCTCCAGCGAGTAGTGCGGTGTTCTGAACGGATAATTGGAGGTGAGCTTCCCTCCCTCCAAGACATCTACAGGAAGCGCTGCCTGAGGAAAGCGGGGAGGATCATCAAGGACTCCAGTCCCCCCAGCCATCAACTGTTCAGACTGCTTCCATCAGGAAGGAGGTTCTGCAGCATCCGGTCCCCAACCAGCAGACTGAGAGACAGCTTCTTCCACCAGGCCATCAGACTGCTGGACACTTCATAGACACCTCACCTTCACTACTGGAACTTCAACATTATGCACTCCACACTGTATATAAATGCCACTTGTTTTGCACATGTCCAACTACCAACCTCTGTATATTTTATTTTATTGTTTACTCTATTTAATTTGTAAAATATGTACACACACACACGCGCGTGTGTAGAAAAACATATTTAGTATACACATCCAGTAATGCATGTACTATTATATATTGTACATATATTTATTAGTCTAAGATTTAGCCGTTCTTATATTTTGCTTGTTTTACGTTATTGTATTTTTGCACACCTCTGTTGCTTGTGAAGCTCGCAAACAAGAATTTCACTCACATGTACTGTACCAGTGTACCTGCACATGTGATGTGACAATCAAAGTGATTTGATAACAAGATAAAACTTTCAAATGTACAAATTATCGTACCATTTTTACACAAAACAAAAGATAATAATTATTTTATCGTCACTCATACTTACAGACATATCTTGTCCAAGGCAACAACATTTTAAGGTCCATATCAGCTTAGAACGATAACTTTCCGCCATCTTTGATTTTTTCACGTTCTCATTGTTCCTTTCCCAAAGTAGTCAAACCCATATTACAAAGCAGCCACTAGAGGGAGCTCTAGGGCCGTTTGCAACCATAATATCCAGTTTACCTTATAAAAGGCAGAACAGTAACTATAGTGTTTGCAATAAATGGAGACATTTAAAAACAGAAAGCTATCATCTACTGTGATTCAAGTGTATAAACTAAACCACATAAAATGGCTTAAACTGAATATGGTCACGTTTTATTTTTTGTGTGGCCATTACTGCATTTTAATGGTGTTATAGATGCTGTCGAGGCTAAGCCTACATTTAAAGCCACTAAGCTGTTTGTTGGCAGGTTAATGCAATGTCACTGGTATGAATAAACGTATTAAACTTAGTTCAATAACTGAAACCATACTTATCTTGTCCTTTAGATTCTTTATTCCAACACAATTTAACATAACAGCGCAGCGGTCACAATCTGTTTGCTCCTTCCCAACAACAACACACCTGCTGCTAATGACCTATCTACCTTAAATAGACACACCATATGTAACACAAAAGGTGACCCCTAGTGGCATACATGAGGTACCCACACAAAAATGGCTCCTACAGATACTGAGCACAAATATGAGTACAGAGAATTTCCAGCAAGCTTTTAATACTGTCACAAAAAGGTCTAGAGGGATTTATCAGCATCATCCTGTCAAACTGGTTTTATGGTGGTTTTGATGAGAACAGATTATAGCTTGATCAAGAAGACCAACCGTCGAAGTCCTGTTGGGAAACCTTTGCACTTTTTCAAGGTGTGAGTATCATCAAGTGTAGCAGTGATGTCCTCATTGGTCGTTGACACAGTTGACAACTTGTTTGAGGGATGAAATTGTGGCGTTTTGGTCAGAAAGTTTATACTTGTAAATCAGACTGCAGAAATATTTCTGAAAATGTAGTGGTTTGTTTGTTTGTGGTTTGTTTGTTTGTGGTTTGTTTGTTTGTGGTTTGTTTGTTTGTGGTTTGTTTGTGGTTTGTTTGTTCATGTTTTTTGTTTGTTTTTATTTCAAATATCTTATAACAAGATGAAACTACAATTGTAAACGCAATTTGGTTTTTTGGTTTTTTCTCAAACTTAAGTAACTGAAACCTTTCATTGAACTACAGCAGAAACAGATTGGAAATGCCAAGTTATTCTAACACTAGTGGACTTGTTAAACAAAACATTTGTTTCACTTCTTTCTCAACATGCAGCACCATTAAGAACAGTGGACCAGCATAGTTGGTCTGCATGAGCACACTTACTGCAACAGTTGTACATGCTGAAACTGGTTGCTGGCAGCTGATGTGAAGAAATGTCTGGACACATCAAAAGTTTTCTTTTTCATTTTCTTCCTCCCTTGGATAACATACACATGGCAAATAAAAACATGTAACTAGGGTGACGTGAAGTGTGTATCATCAGGTTTAACTCAAATATAATGAGGCTGTCCATCTGTGAAGTAATTGTTCCTTCAAAAACCACTGTGACAACAGATTTTATTTCATTCATTTGATGGTTTTCTATTCTGTATACTGGAACTTTTTAATAGCCCCCCTGTCCACACATCCTTGACATGAGACTTTCTGCAGAGTTGCACATGATGAATGCACACAAAACTTAAAGTGTTGCTGTCATATTTTTTTGGATGTGGTTTGTTGTCATAATCAAGAACGTGTCTTATTTTTTTATTTGTTTTGTTGCTGATCGGCCATTGGACTGCTGAGCCTGCAGTGAACAGCCAGACACTGACTCTTGATGCTAGAGCAAGGACAACTGAGCTCTCTCTCTCTCTCTCTCTCTCTCTCTCTCTCTCTCTCTCTCTCTCTCTCTCTCTCTTTTAAATAAATAATACGTTCGAGCTGTTTATGTTTTTGACTTGTTATGGACTCTGACTGGCAATGGGAGGGCTGGCGGACTCATATTATGGAGGTGGAGGGTAGACACATTTTGTGTGCAAGAGACCACATACTACAGTGGTGATTGACACAGACTTCAATGGACATTTAGGTGAAGGGAACAGAGGTTATGAGGTGTTGGGTAGGTGTGGTGTTTAGGAGAGAAATCTAGAAAGACAGATGTGGGGCAGATTTTCCAAGTGGAAATGGCCGTGGTGCACACATACTTCAAGAACAGGGAGGAACTTGTAGAAATATATGAAAGTGGAGGAAGCTGCACACAGGGCAACTAAATATTATGCAGAAGGTGAAATCAAAAAGACAGGAGACAAGGAGGTGTCAGGGAGAATGCAGCTATGCAGCATCAAATGGTAGTTTGAAGGATGAGTTTGGACATCAAGAAGAGGAAGTGAGTGAAGGCAGAGACATGCAGGAGTATAAACAGGCTCTGGGTAGTAGGGAAGACTTACCAGATGGCTGGGATAGTACAGCTTTATTGAGATAAACTGCCAAGAAGGGGTTTGACGTCTTCTCTGCACAGAAGAAAGGGAAAAAAGAAAAGTGATTTTGAAAGTATTTGAAGGAAGAGATTTACAAAGAAAAAGAAGTGTAGTTAGCGAAATGAAGAAAATAGACCAAGAAACTGGGAGGCTAGGCATGTAGCAGAAAGAGGTGACAAAGGAAAAGGCTCAGTGCCACGTATGTGAAGCTGGACCCCAAGGAAATGAGGGAATGAGACTTGCTAGGCAGAGAGTGAGTTTGAATGGATGTTCAAACCCAAAAAGAAAAAGATATATTCACATAACATAGATTGAAAGAAGCTGCAGGTGGCACAGCAGCTTTAATGTCTTCCAGACAGGAAGTTTTGGAAAGAAATATCATCATTTCCCAGATTTTACTATCTTAGTGTTCTGTAACAAAATCACTGTTGTGCGCATGGTGTTAGAGATGATGATGATTACAAAAAAACTTAATGTGCTAGTCGTGCTTTTCTTGAGGGATTTGTCCTTCGACCAGTTTTCATGTCATTGGAATCATTTGTATTCACTGATTCTGGCACTTATTTCATCAAACCAAACTCCAAGTAAATACTTTCGGCTTTTTGGTTTTGTCAAACGAACTAATGTAAAGAATGCCTGGCTGTGCACTACACCACGCAGTGGGAATTTGTCTTCTCCAGTTAAATTCAGGATTAACTTGCTTTATAACACAGACCTCAAAAGTAACCGTTATAACCCCAAACACAAGAAAATGTGATCTACAGCACAGTGAGAACTGGCAACGCTTATCTGGAGGGGTCAGAGTGAATGAACTGGACACCTGTAGAAGCAGGATTTGATTTCCACTGATTTCCTTTCCGATCCGATACCAAGTAAAATTCAGGCTGGTATCGACGATACTGATCTGATACGATACTCTGAACAAAAACTTATTTTTTTACTCTATCTTTTATTTTATCTCAAATTATAGCGTCGTAATGATCACAGGACATCAGATTACTTGTTCTTATCACTTAATGATGCAGAATTATCATATAGAAATGAAAAACCTGAAGTTGTGGCTATTTGTTGCCTGCCTGCAGCATTAAAGGACTCCGTGAGAGACGTCTGTCTCGCCCTGGCAGCACCTCTCCCTCTCCTCCTCTTCAGTTCCCCTCAACATACGCTCGTCATATTCTGTGATATGATTCACTCTGAGGTGTTTGACCAGGTCAGCGGTGTTACCACAACACCTCACATTCTTGCCACATGTATGGCAAACCACGTCTCAGCTGTTCGTGGAGGTAAAATACGTCTGCACATGACTCTGTTTACGCTCAGCCATTGTTGTGAGTGTGCACGCCAAGGGGCCGGACACAATGACGGGTATCGGAGGAATCGATATTTCAGTATCGATCCGCACATCACTAGTTGAGATACGTTTTAAACTGGTCCAAAAAACAAATGCATATTTTCCCGAACCACTGTTCCTTGACTAAGGTGGATAACGTGATGAGGTCAAGGAAGGGTGTGACGGAGATTTGATTGAAAAACTTTGTCGTCCGTTAAAGTTTCACGTTGGCTTTTTCATCTTGAAAGCCCTCTCTGCTCGTGTCCAACCCGTGTGAACAATCACAGATGTGAGAAATGTAAACAAACCGTCCGCAGAACGCTGATCAGGTTATTTTAAGCGCAAGAAAACAAAAACGTTGCGCTCACCGTCGGCGTCACGGACGAGGCCTGGGGGTCCGGGCCCGTCCACAAAGGTCATTGTAACACAAATCATACGATTGCTAATGAAAATGCTATAAAGCTACATCGCAGATAAGTCTCTGGAGTAACAATCAAGGCCATGTTAGTTATTTGATGAATAGTATCTGTGCCACTCATGGCGCATGACTGAGGAGGACGTTGACCTCTGCAAGTCAGGAAAGTCTGCTGCTCATTGTATAAATATGAGATGTTTTTCAAAAACCAGCCAGCCATCATCTCGGGAGGCTGACTCCAAAGTACCATCTCACTTCAAACTTGCAAAACAAGTCGAGTCGATGCGAGCGCACTGCTTGTTTCTAGTTAGTCTTTAAGGATGACAGCATTAGTCTGCTCCTTTGTATGAAATAAAGTGAGTCGAGTCCATGTGGTCTGGCACCCACCCACATTTCTCTGCTAGTGATCCATGAGGACTCCACCTTGTTGCCAGTTCTCTTGTGTGGAAGCTTCAGAAAATGACAGCTTCACTCTGACGTGTGTGAGCTGTGTGAGGTCTGTGGTTAGAAGTTTACAGTGTTTGCTCTTTGTGTCGTCTGTAATATGCTCTATGGCTTTAAAAAAATGGCCACATGTTTCTGTAGCTGAATTTGTCCATCTCTGACCTTCTGAGACTGTATTTTCAAATAGGGACGTTCTGACTTTTCTTCACCTTGTACTTCATTCTGCAAATGTTTTATACTCTATTAGAGTTATTACATTATTCTGTTATGCTATAAAATCAACCCCCATATAAGATCGTACTTAAGAAATACATTTAAAAACCCTTCCTGTGCAAATAACCCAAGTTATCTAGAAGAAATAAAAACTGCACCGCAAACCAAACTCAGGTGTTCGACCTGTTGAGCTCGGGAAACTAACTGGTGTTTCATTTTAGTGAGTGCTTTGTTAGATTCCTTCATTTGAACCAAATGAAGTTGATTAAAGTTGATGCATTGATGTGTTTGAAGTGTTTTGTTAGTTGCGATGGATCTCCTGCTGTCTTTTTTCCTCATTATTAAAAGAGGATTTCTTTGAATTTCAAACATCCATTTCCTGTTTATCTGGTCCCGGGTCACAGGTGCAGCAGTCTAAGCAGAGAATCCCAGACCTCCCTAAACAACCACTTCCTCCAGCATATCCAGGACAATACTGAGGCATTCCCAGGCCTGCTGAGAGATATAACCTCTCTAGTGTGTCCTGGGTCTGCCCTGGAGACTCCTCCTCATGGGACAGGCCCCAAACACCTCACCCAGGATATTTTTAATTAAAACATCACAAATAAGTCGTCAGGTCTGATGGTCACATTTGTGAGATTCAACCACCATAAAGCAGAGATCACACAGGACACACTGTGTAACCCTCAGCTCAGGTGTGTTCAGGACATTTGCTTGGAAGAAGCCGTCTGTGGATAAATCCTGCTCTCCACCTCAGCTGTCAGGTTTATCCAGAGAACGGCCGTCCTGACTTCCAGCAGCCCCACAGTCCTCGTTTCTAATAAACTGGCATCACTGAAATGAACTGTCTGCCTCGCTGTTCAATAATCTGCTCTTTGCCAATTTCCCAGCAGAAGCTTCCACTCATATCAGCATTTTTCTGTGATTCTCACATGAACTAAACATAAAAAGCTGAAGCCAACCTCAGAGTTCCCCGTAGTGAGGAAGAGTTTCCTCTGAGCCACAGCTGAGTTTGATGCGTCCACAAAGGAAGACTGACGGGAGGACAGACTCTGGGAGAAAGGCAGATATTAAAAGATATGAATACAAAGTACGCTGCAACAAACAGGACAGCAGATTATGAAGAGCGGTTAGACCTTCATGTGTCAGTCATTGAAATGTGATCAAAGTTACCTGTTTGACATCCTGATAGAAGAAAATCAGCTTCTTGGATCCGTTTGCAGCAAAGAATTCATGGATCAGACTGAACTGGAAGAATCAGACATTAATGACTCAAAGGTTCAACTCTGAGGAAGGATCACGTCTCTGAACTTACTCTGTCATCAGAGACGATGGCGTCTTCCACCGCCGCCTCCTCCAGGCTGCCGGCGTCGGCCAGCCTGCTCATCAGGTATTTATGTCGCGCATCCAGAGCTGCCCGCCGTTCCTCCTTCACGGCTCTCGCCTGTTTGGCTACTTCTCTCCTCGCCTCATTGGACAGCAGCATCGTCCTTTTACCAGACACCTGGAGAAACATCAGCTCAGTCTACAGACGCAGAGACCAGTGAGAGCTTGGCCCAAACATCTGCAGGTTTCTGAGGACCACGTTTGACCCTGACTGGAGGCATCGATTCTGAGTGTGACTGCCTAAACTGAGCTACTGTCCCCCCTCCACTGAGACGTTGTCCTGTGATGTGTCATGGGGGGAAGTGTTCCTCACGGTTGGACTCGTGACAAGTTCAGTCAGTTTATTCAAACTTTAAAAAGACGCATTTTCAGTCTCTGGATTTCAGCAGAAACTAATGTGAACACAGCACTTTTTGATTGAGTATAAAAGGATGAAAGAGTCAGTGATTAGTAACATTGTTGCTGACTGATGCTGTTGTAGAGCTGTCTTTGGATCCTCACCTTCCTGGAAGCCTTCCCTGGATTGCTCATATATCATTAACTTGTTTGTGTTCAGTAGAATCAGGTGTTGTGGATGCAGGTCGTAGCTGTGTGAGGCCTGTACAGTCAGCGCTGTGTGAGCGCTGTGTAACGTTAGCTTAGACTTCTTTCTGTTGTTATCATCCTTCAGGTTAATGTTGTTTTCATTATGCATCACAGGAAGTGTGGGTGGCTGTTAGCCTCACAGCTCATGGAGAGTTGCTGCTGCTCTGCCTCCTTTTTGATGTTTCTGCTCTTTGTGGCTTTGTGTTACTTTGTGTCGTGTCTGAAACAAAGTGAGTCCATGTTACTAACTGTAGTCGGCTCTCTGTCTCGTGCACAGCTGACTGTTGTCTGAATGAAAGTGTTTTTGTACTTTGTGTAATCTGTTGGGTCTTTGAGGCCTTTTTAAACAGCATATGAGCCATATGTATGTGTGTATATGAAAGGTTGTTTGTAATACATCAAATTGTTGCTTATTCTAGAGCTGCTGCTGTGCCTGATTGGTCTACTCGCTCGAAACTGAAGGTTGACTTGATTATCTTGGTTTTTTACATTTTGTCAATAAACCAACTTCTTTATGATTTGAACGGCGTCTCTGACGTGTCACAGGCCTGTCAGCTTTCTTGGTGATTGGTATAGTTTTGAGCTTCATGCTCTGGCTGTTGTTGGGTTTTCCTCTTTCATATTAAAGCTTTTGTCCTACATTTGGCTCTAAAGTCTAATTCTAATCCCAGCACTGTGTCTGGGTGTGTGATGCTTGTTTTCCTGCTCTTTCTCATGAAACAGTCACAACATTCTCAGTCCAACTTTCACTCTTTGCTGCGTTTGCTGCAGCTGCAGTGAACATGGTGCCGTTTGCCTTTAAGAAAGTTGTGCACAAAGGCTTTTTCTCTAGCAGACAGCTGTGTGGCTAAAAGTCAGATCATTTTTTACCACCTCAGTCACACTGGACTGAAACAAGAGTGAAACTAGGAAGAATCAGAGTTTGTCCAGTGACTGCACTGATTTTCTTCATATTCACAAACTGATTCTAAGTAGTTGCATCAGCTAATCACCCGGACACTGAGCGTCCAACACGCTCCCTGAAGGGAAACGATTACATCCTCCAAACAATCACAATCTGTCTCTGAATGACTGGAATTATTCTCTGATTTGTCAATAACTGGAGTTTATCAATGCAGACACGTTGCCAACATGATGAAGTCAGTCTGAGTCGCATCTCTTTGGCTAACTTAACTCAAGTGGTTGCCGACTATTCTGGTTCTATTCCCATATAACAGCAGGGCTGCTGAGCACCTCTGTCACTCTGCACTTATGTTCCCAGTTCTCTTTTGTGGAGGAATTTTTGGCCGTGTCAATATAATCAAAATGGTTGTGCTCCCTAAATTCATGTACCTATTCCAGAACGTTCCTATTTTTCTCAGGTCTTCCTTTTTCAAAGCGTTGGATGCCATTATCATGCCTTTTGTTTGGGCCTACAAGCCCCCCCGCATCTCGAAGTCTCACTTGCAAAAGCCCTCGGACGAGGGTGGTCTGGGCCTTCCAGTTTTCAGACATTATTACTGGGCCTGTAATGCCAGAGCCTGGGTCTTCTGGAATCTGCCTATAGTTGGTGATGCTGTGGGATGCGGGTCCAGTCCTAAATGGCTCGAATTGGAGCTTAGCACTGCTATCGAGCACACTGGAGCATCCTTGCCAGCTATCTTCTTTTCAAAATCGGTTATTAAAAGTGCATGTGAGGGCTTTATTCTTTGCAACTCCATAAAAATATTGAATCAGATTAAGAGAATCTTGAACCTCCCGGTAGTTTCAACTTTTGCCCCGATCTGCCACAATCCTAGCTCTACGCCTAGTACAATGGATGCTGCTTTCAAACAATGGCCTGTCAAAGGGTTGATTACTATAAAGGATCTTTATATCGACAATCATTTTGCTTCCTTTGCTCAGCTTCAAACAAAGTTCAATCTCCCTACAAGTCATTTTTTTCGGTACTTACAAATTAGGAATTATGTCAAGCAAGCATTCTCAAATTTAGATTCCATCCCCATACAGCATGCCTTTTACAATATAATGAACGAACCTCCCACCTCAAAACACTTAATTTCTCGGCTTGTTAACCTTTTTTCTTCGGCAGCCCCCTCTTGCCATATTAAAGAGGCTTGGACAAGGGACACTGGTTTGGATATCACTGACGAGTTATGGGCTGAAGTGTTAAGCCGGATAAAACTATGCTCTGTTAACGCCCGGCTTCAGTTAATTCAATTTAAGGTTGTCCATAGGCTGCACTACTCCAAAACCAAATTGAACAAGATCTTTCCTAACGTTTCCCCTAAATGTGATAAATGGAAACTTGTGGACGGTACTCTTGGCCATCTTTTTTGGTCCTGTTCTACACTTACGCCCTTTTGGACTAGTATTTTTAGTTTCTATAGCACTGTTTATGATAGGCAACTGTATCCTGACTGTCTTATGGCGATCCTGGGCTGCTCCGGTGACTCCTTGGCACTTCCCTTTGCTGTTCAACAGGCCCTCATGTTCGGTATGGTGATTGCCAAACGTCTGATCCTGGGGGAGTGGAAATCTACCTCCCCTCCCTGCTTCAAGAGGTGGCTCGAGGAGATGGTCTCCTGCTTATACCTGGAAGAAATTCGGTTCTCTACGTCTGATTCCATGGAGAAGTTCAGGAAGATATGGGGGCCCTTTATAGACCACATCAAGAAGGACAGTCCACGCCCTGGGTCTTGAAAGAGTGAAAATGTTCAGAGCTTTAATGGAAAAGAATATTATTACATACAAAAGGCCTCTAACAAGTATTGTAGTGTTAATCAGGATGAAGTCCATCATGAACACTTCAGAGTGCTTCAGACAGTCGGTGGTTTCATCCACAGAGCCTCCAGTCTGCATATCAAAGTATCCTGAGGAATGACAGTGAACCCCGAGTTCCCCTCATTACATTCATGTGTGTGACTGTGAGGAAAAGGTGATTGTATGAACGTGTGTGAGCGAGTGAATGAGGCTTGTATCAGAGTGGAGATAATGTCAGCGGCACAAGCTGGACGCTGCAGGTGTCACATGTGAATCTGTGCATCAGTGTCTGCACCTTTGTGGAGGTGAAGCTCAGGAGGTTTGGATTTGTTCAAAGCTCTGTCTGCTCCATCTTTCTTTCCCTCAGGCCTCTCCAGATCAGGAAGGAGGTCCTGTTCTCCTTCTCCCTCCTGGATTTCTGGATCCAGGGAAGGATCAAAGTCTCTCAGCCCAGCATCAGAGCTTCTGGCTGGGGGAGGACTGGAAGTTTCAGCTGGAGGCTGAGAGCCTGGATCTGCCATCTGAGTCACAATTCAAATATTCTCAGTAATCTCAAAAAGCAACAGAAAGGTGCCATTTTCATGAGCAGTGGGTTATCCAGCAGTTTGATTCATGTCAGCAGCATTTAGTTTGTAACTGCTGACTCACCTCTGGCTGTGTCCTGCTCTCAGGGTCACAGTGGACACTGTACCTTTGACCGAAGCTGCAAAGACAGTCAGCAGGGGTCTGGATGCATTCAGCACCACGTCCTTGTTGGGCAGACACCTTCAGTGACAGGACAGTTTATTATGCTGGTAACGTTAATAAGTCTGATCACCTGTAGAGCTCACTTAAACACATCAGCTGTAGAACATCATGTGTCATGGCGTGTCCAAATTCACAGGCTGCATCCTCCTGAGGACCCGGCCTTCAAGGTCTACGTGGGCCGGATCCTCCAAAGGTCGGGTAGGCGGGAAGTGAGCGGCTGTGACGGTCTGGCCTTCAGATCCGCGTCACCGCTGTCTGGGTGGAGTTTAATAAACTCAGCCGTCTGCTCCTTGCTGTCTAAAATCTAACAGGACACTGGAGTAAACTCTCGACCGTCTCACACTTCTGTTTAATCACTTTTCTGTTTGACGTTTATTCAGCTGTGTGAAAACTGTAACTTCAGCCAAACCAACACTCAGAAAATCAAACCGTCTTTGAGCCTTTGTGGGAACATTTATCGTCTCTGCTGGAAAGGTGGAAACATCTGGGAGATGCAGCCTTAACACACTGGGCTTCACAAGTCCTTGGAGGCAGCTCACTAAACTCAGGGATGCAGACAAAATCAGCACTTGCAGGAACACAATGTGCCCTCTCACAATGAGCTTGGAAGCATAAACTGAGTTTTCCTCACTGACTGTTTTAGACAGGATTGTGGGAGCAACACAAAAAGCAGCTTCAGCTGGAAACACACAGTTTAGTGTCTTTGCTGCTCGCTTTAAGTCACAATAAACAGGAAACTCATTGTGTCTCATGTCAGAATCCCTCATATACAGGACAGGAAGAGGCGGAGCTTATTTCATGCAGGGAGAGGTTAGCAGTCTGTGTCTTTCTCATTTCTGACTCCTAAAGAGCTGAAAAACACAGGCTGTTATTGGCTGGCTGACACTGGGATTAATGTCCTTGAAGCCAGCAGTCTTTAATGTCCAGGTTCAGAACGGGCAGGTGAAAAACAGTCCTTTATGTCCTCTGATGTTCAATAAACTGTCCTGATTACTGAGGGAGCAGAGAAAGTGTCTCCATCACTCACCACAGCTGGATGCTCTGAAATCCTGGAATCCAGCTGTGGAGAGGAGCGCCGGCGGCGTGGACGCAGTTTAGTAATCAGGGAACGGGAGGCAGGAGGGAAACACAGCTGGGACCAATTACACACACGAGACAGGAAACAGTAACACAGGACTGTCAAAGTAAAACAGGAAATATAACACAGAGTCCAAAGTAAGGAGACGTGGGACACAGTGAAGACACAGAAACAGAAACCAGAACTATAATCACAAAACAAACTCAGAAACATAAAGAGTGAATCAGCTGATTCAGTGTTTGTGACAAAAACATGGATCCTGGTTAATAACTTTTATTTGTTTGTTTCTGTATTATTTTGTGTATCGTTCTTATGAGCTGTTGTTTTGTCAGTGAAATATTATTTCATTGTTTTAAGCTTTTTGTTGACTTTGAAGTGCTTAAGTTGATATTTTTGAACATTTAATTTGTTCGATTATTGTCGAGTCGATAAAACTGTCAAACGCACAGCTGCTTCCAGCATGGCCGGAGGAGAGGTGGCCGAGCAGACGCACAACACACACAGCTCACAGGTTTGCATTTCTAGATATTGCAGATGTTGCAGAAATTGAGAGTAAAGAACTCAGAGATCCAGCGCTGTCTCCTGCCCCTTATTTATACACCACAACACAACGACAGGCGTAACTCACACAAACGGGTAACATGAGGCTCAGATGCTTTGGACGTGTTCACATATACTGGACACAGAATGATGAAGATGGAGCTGCAGGAAGGAGGAAAAGAGGAAAAACACAGAAAAGATTCACAGATGTGGTGAAAAAGGACACGACAGCTTCTGTTTGTTAGTTTGGTTTTTCTTTATTTGGTAAAGATTCAGAAATAAAGAGAAGATCACATGTTTGAATATTATATTAACGTTCTGTAATTACAACAAGTTGTAAAATCTTTCCAGAGTGAGACAGAGACTGTGCAGAGACTGTAGAAGGACAGAGCAGCAGCAGAGCAGTCCAGATACACTGATGATCCTCTGTCAGATCCAGAGGGACACACAGGGCTGATGCTGGACTCTACATTGTGTCTGACAGTGGAGCTGTTCTCAGAGCAGTTCACTCTGCAGCACTGACAGTCATCTGCACTTCATTCCTCTGTCAGTCACTGCTGGATGAAGCTCTCCTCTCCACCTCCCAGTAACATGGCCCAGTCAGAGCGTCTCTACACACAAGCTGCTGCTGCTTCAACCTCTCTGGATCATCAGGACACAGCTGCTCCTCTCTCAGCACACACACCGTCCTGTTTACCATCATCACCTCCACCTGCAGAGAGAAGGAGGAAGAGCAGAGGAGATAAACGAGTGTTTCCAGAGACTCTTCATCAGCTGTCAGTCAGTGATGCAGCACATCCAGTATAAAGAGCAGCAGGGACGTCAGTGCTGGGACTGTACTAGGACTCATTGTTGCTTCACTTTTTCTAATCTTTGGATTTTTATTGAAGTTGCTGAAAATGTTTTTCCCTCCTAGTTTGAGTTTGGACTTTCATTCATTAGAAGAACCTTGGTGTGTCCACTCTGAGCTCTGTAGGAACCCCAACAACAAGCCCAACAATCCAGATGGACGGTTCCAGCTGTTAACTGGAGGAATTCCATCCAAACATCTGCTCTCACTAAATTCTTCCTCACCTACAGACTGTGTTCTTCACTGCTTTAAACTTGGAAATCAATGCAGTCATTGGTCTGCGTGCTGCTTTGTTCAGAGAGCTGATTGGCTGTTGACAGTGTTTGATCAGAGCGTGTCAGACGTTACTATGGTGACCATAAAGGTGAGAAACAGGAAGTGTTTGTGTCCAATCCTGAAGCCTGCCACCGTTCTCCTCTCACAGCTTCACTGAGAAGCTGCAGCTTTACAGGAAACACTGGATCTTTGTTTCATACTGACTGTGTTTAGTACAACACTGCTGACAGCACCACCCACTCACTCCATCACTCTACTGACCTCAGAGTCTCCAGTCTGTAGTCTGGACTCTTCTTAAGATCAGACAGCTGCTTCACATCTGGATGCTGCAGCTTGTCGTTGTATCTCAGGTCCAGCTCTCTCAGATGGGAGGGGTTGGACTTCAGTGCTGCTGCCAGATAATCACAGCTGATCTTTGACAAACCACAGCCCATCAATCTGTATAAAGAATGAAAGATGTAAGTTTATTAGACAAAGTGCTTGAAATCATTCAGTGTTTCATCATCTGTTCAGAGCTGAAGAAGGTTCAGAATGTAGAAGTTTAGAAAATGGAAACTCCAAACAGCTGAAGCCAACAGGAAGCAGCTTCAAACAAACACAACAAGAGAAAAAACTCTGAATGTTTCACATTAAAGTCGTACATTTCTCATAAAAACAGGACAAAGACTTGAAAAAGTCGTGTTTTTCCTTCCAGGAACCACATGGCTTCACTTTTAAAGGTGAAGTGTGAAAGAAATGGACATATTTGAAGTCCAACACCTTTTTCCAGTCACATTATTAAAGCAGCTCATTTTCATTCCAACAAGTCATCTTCTGACCTGGACTAACAACACTGGTCTCTATGTGCAGCTGGCTGTGAGACCAGTGCTCAGGGAGCGTCTACAAAGTGCAACACTGAAAGAACATCACACACTCATTTGCTTCCAGCACTTTCACACAAACATCTACTGTCATTATTGTCACCAAACTCTGTGGATCCTTTATTGCAAATTCAAATGGGATCAAATGGTCAGACAAAAGAGGGTTATGAGGAAATATGATGAAATGTTGTGTATTAGCAGCAACTTATTGAATCATTTTCCTCAGAAACCAAACAAAATGATTGACAAACATGTTTTTACAAACTCAGTGTTGGACTTGGATCAGCAGGATAAGCTGATGTTTAAAGGCATTTGAGTCTCGCTGTATGAGAGTCCAGTTCTTACTCAATATTTATGGATGATGTTCTTTCAGTGTTGCACTTTGTTTGGCACAAAATGAAATTATTTGGCCTCTCAGATGCTTTTAGAGATTCCCAAATAACTGATGATGACATCTCTGGGGTCTGATTGATAGAAAAAAAATCTCTTTGAGACCTTTTGTAACTGACAAACTCTTCATCTGCTAACAACACTGAGTTGAATCTCCATGGCTGATAGTTGGAGCAGGCATCAGGAATACACATTGAAAAAACAAGAGGAGAAATCACCAGAGTCTTATAATCACATTCTGTAACTAAAGGGAGACGTTTTTCTATACAAATATATGTTTTATGGACATTAGAAAAAAAGAGTATTGACGTGAAGCAGGATTATGAAATCTCCATACATCAGCCAGCCCATAATTATCAAGAAAGCTCTGAATGACGCATGCTGACTTTGGACTAAGTGTACTTTTGTGTGAACTGTGGTCCATAGCAGATAATGAGCAGTTTAGGTCTCCCTCAAAGATGATATTGTGTGATGACATATTGGGGAGCCGCGCAAAGACATTAGTGAAAAATCTGTGATCGTCCCAATTAGAGGCGTAGATATTTGCTAAGATCAAAGGAAAACCATAAACTATGTTTTCTGCACTTAAAATCCTGTAATTTTCTCATAAATCGACAGTGCGCCTTATGGATGAATTCTGGTTGTGCTTACTGACCTTGAACCGATTTTATGTGCTACACGGCGCTCAGAAACCTTTCAAAAGATGTTTTGGTACGACTTTGCTCAGCTACGAGGCCGCACCGCTTGATGGATTGTTGGAGCATTACAGCTACGAGGAGCCTCGCGGAGTGATACGTACTCTGCTTCAACGTAATATTACTGTATTGAGTGTGTATAAGGACCATAAATGGCACCTGTAAGAGACACGGTTACAAAGAGGGTTTCAAACTCCAGGCTGTCAGTCACGCAGTAGAACCTGGGAACAGAGCAGCTGCTTGTTATTATGCTCAGCGTCTGTTTACATTTTGACTGCACGATTGTGAGCTTTTTGTTATGCACAAAAACAACATTGTTTTCTTTTATTTATGGAGCATTATTATTTAATAAATGCTGATCATTTATTCCTGAGTAATTGTTTCATGTACATCTACGCTGTATGTTAATAAATGTGCCTGTGTGAGATTTGGGACACAGCTTTGACTAAGAACTCTCTTTTTGTTCGTACTTTCTGGCTTTAAAAATATCGAGATATATATCGTATATCGCCATCCAGCTAAAGAATATCGAGATATGAACTTTGGGTCATATCGCCCAGTCGTAATATTGCAATAGGTTGTCCGTTAAACTCAAGCGGGGCTTGGGCCCTGGCACGGCGTAGCCACACAATCCTGGTAGTAGTGACGCTCGGCTATGACGGCGTGCGGGTTACCAGCTGGCTTTCTCAGGATAGGGCTCCTGTGTGAGCGGTCGACAATAACGTCTTTATCCATACCCAGCACTTCACGTAGTAGCACGGATACGGCCGTGGAGGAGCTCGAGTCCAGGCCCTCTGGGATCCCTATGATGTGGATGTTAGCTCTCCGCTTCCTGCCTTCATCACATTTATCCTTCAGGTCAGACAGCTCCTCCTTCATACTCTCTACTGTAGACTGCAGGGTGGTCACCTCATCGCTCCACATTGACAGCCCATCCTCAGCTTCTTTCATTGTAACCTTTACTCCATCAACTTCGCCGCACGTTGCCGCCATGCTGTTAGCGATCTCATTTCTCAGTCCTTGCACGTCAGCCCTTATATTGTCAAAATCTTCTTTCAATGCATTTCTGAGTTCTTCTTTTAACAGCGTACTAATGTCCTCTTTAATGGATTGAAGAAGCTCCAGTTTTAGAGCAGTAGGATCCACATCACGCGCGTCTGTTGAGTCTGCTCTTCAGCGGCCGTAGAGCTGGACGCTGCCCTTTGGCCATCATCGATACTCTCGCCCGAGATCGCACCGGGGCTAAAATATTCACCTGCTCAGCTGTTTTTGATCAGTTTGAGCCTGTGTGGTTTGATCAGGTGGAGGAACGATGTGATGCTATAAAGACATCATCTTGTCCAAATGAAGTTGTTCCAACACGTGTTTAAAAAGATTTTAAAGGTTGTCGGTTCCGACATCTTAGCGATTTTTAACAGCAGTCTTAGTTCAGGTGTTGTACAGCCTGTTTTAAACATGCTGTTGTACAGCCTGTACTAAAAACCTGATCTGGATCCTCTGTCCGCTCAAACTTCAGGCCTATTTCAAAGCTTCCCTTCCTGTCGAAGATTTTGTAAAAGATTATATTTGTTCAGCTGCAATCTGTTGTAAAGGTTTCAGTCTGGTTTTAAAGCTCTTCACAGCACTGAAACTGCCCTTTGGAAAGTTCTTAATGATCTTTTATCAGCCACTGATCAGGAGACTCCGCTGTGCTTTTGGATCTGACCGCTGCCTTGACCACAGCATCTTGACCTCACCATTGGAGCATGGCGGCATCAAGGGCGCTCTATTAGACTGGTTCAGCTCTTTTATTAAATCGCATTATTACATTTGGGGCTTATATTTGACGGCAATTTGAAAAACAGCTGAGCTCAGTTGTACAGCGGTCTTTCTTCAAACTGAGGCTTTTATCTAAGGTGAGATCATTTCTATCTTTTAAAAACCTTGAACGGGCGATCCACGTTTTCATGACGTCCCAGCTGGATTATTGTAACTCCTTATATGTTGGAGTTAGTGGGACCTGCCTGGCAAGACTGCAGCTGGTCCAGAAAGCTGCAGCTCGTCTTCTGACACAAGCTCAAAGACATTTATCGTCCCAACAACCACATATACGCTGGTCCCTCGCTGTAACACAGTTCACCTTTGGCGGCCTCGCTGTTTCGCTGATCTTTTTTGTGCAATTTTGCATGTTTTTGTTTTTTACAGCGCGTTGTGTTCTGCGTCCTGATTGGCTGTAGACCATTGTCAGCCAATCTCGTGCCGTGTCTCCTGTACAGTACAGAATGTGTTCAAATTTACAGCAGTGTGACTCTGCAGTGCTGCACTGTATGTTTGTACGTTTTGTCCCAACAAACAACAATGATGACGAGACGTTTTGCACCTGTGGTAGCAGCCAAAGGCAGAGGAAGATGCTGACCATCATAGTTTCAACAAGGAGGCAAAAAGGTTGTAACTGTCCACAACAAGAACATCGTAAGGATGGAGTCAGCTTTGGCTTTGTGGCTCAGTGACCGCAGGAAAAAGAACATCGTGCTGGACACCAACATTATCTGCAGAAAAACTCAAAAGCTTTATGAAACTTTACCTGACAGCGAGGAGCCCAGGCCATGGACGAGTGCTCCTCACACAGAAGCTCATTTAATGCCAGCAAAGGCTGATTTGACACATTTCAGAAACACTTTGCTTTCACTCTTTAATAATGAACTTATTTTTCTATGAAGGTTTGAACTTTGTTTAAACAAGAGAGAAAAGTGTGAAAATGTTCATGCCTGTCTGAGAAAAGTGTAGAAAGTGTGCAGTGAGGGTTTAACTGCCTTAAAACTTCTATAATACTTGTAAAACATAAAGCTGCTACTTCATTCTGAGACTTATTTTTAGAACGTAACTCGATAAACCAGCGACCGCAGTAATGTATTGTGTTTATTTTGAAAACTCTCAACAGGATCTTCAGATTTATTTTGAAAGCTTTATCTGGAAAACACAAACACATAAGCAGGAAACAAAGAGCGTGATATGAAACGATAGACGTTTTCATATGGTCATCATATATACATCGTTCTATCGAACAGCCCCAGCTCCTGCTGTCAGTCTCTGTAAATCTGCTCTTAAAACACATTTGTATTCACTGGCTTTTAATACAGCATGAGAGTTATTTGATATTTGATGTGTGATATTAATATTAGGAGTTATTTTAATCGTTATTTTGGATTCTTGTACAGCACTGTGGTCAACGCTGCTGCTGTAATTAATGTGCTATAAACACATAAACAATCTGCAGTTAAACATCCAAAACTAAAGATGTGATCGCTGCCTTTAGAAAATGTGCTGATGCACAAGATATCAGCTCCATTAAGGTGGAATGTGGCCGTGTTAGAAACATGTTGGAAGAAGTTTGAAGCTGAAACTGTGAAGCTGAGAGTGAAAGAGCTCCAGCATCTGTCACAGGAAACTTTCTTATTTCCACACTGATGAAAGCATCAAGCTTTGATTTCCTGCTGCTTTTATTGAGTCACACTGTGAAACTGAGCCACAGCTGAACCAGCATCCCTGTACAGCAGACACTTACAGCGCTTGGCTGCTTCCATTGAACCCTCTGCACAGAGCTTCAGTTTCCTCTTCTGGTCCCAAAGTGCAGAACAACAAGGTTTCAAACAGCTTCGTTCCAGCAGCATCAGCCACAGACATGCAGAGAGAATCCTTTGGTTGTGTTGTGTGTTTGCATATCTGCTGTGTTGCTTTGTGAGGATGGATCATCTACTGCAGCTCCAGATAAACAAGCTGGACCTGAACCTGGTAGCTTCACTTAGAAGACACTTGTGACGGGAACGTGTGAGAAGTTTTGTGCAGACAAGTGTGGATTTAGAGTGTGGGACGAGCTCTCCACAGTCTTTGTGGAGATCCACATTCTGCATACTGCCTGTGAGAAGCTGCAGACATTTGTCCTCCAAATCCACTGAGCAGCTGCTCGTGGTGGTATTAGCTTCATGTGTGCGTGTTAGCATGAAGCCTCGGTCACACTCTGCTGTGGACACGGTCACGGACAGCTGGACGCCTGATGGACGAGTCGTCCTTCCTGTTAAACTTCTTTGAGCATGAGAATAGCATGAGAAGCTCAGTGGACACTGTTCAGGGTTTTAACTCTCGCTTTCACTTCAGCTTCACCAACAACAGCACAAGCAGAGCAGCCCACTGCCTGCATGGCTGGGACAGCGCCCCCTGGTGACTGTAAACCACTACAACATGTAGACGGCCGTCTGCAGGCTGGATGTAGCACCACCGCAGAGACGTGCTGCAGCTCTGTTTAGTTACCCAGCTGACAGCAGAGGCTGTAGTTTACTGTTACCAACATGGAAAACTGAAGCTTCACCAGCTGGAGCTACAGAGCTGGAGAACAAAGGAGACTGAGAGGCCAGAATGATGTGGGAGGAAACATCAAGAGCCTGTTTGAAAGGAGACACATGTGGATGCTGTGCCAGTCTGTGGTCTGTCAGAAGTCAGCTGAGTCACACTGCAAGAAGCTGCAGAATCTCAGAGGAGGAGATTTGGAAGTGTTTGTGGGACAAACTGGACTCAAAGAAAGAAGATGTTTGTGAAGTCTTTGGTGGAGGTGAGCAGTGTGAAGCAGAACACATGCAGATGAATCAGGAGGTCAGCATCAGTGTCTCCTTGTGGTGGACGGTAAAAGAATCAGAGCCAACGCTCCCGTCCACCCTCGGCATGAAGCAGTGCTGTTTCTGAAACAGGAGGACAAGTCCAGAGAAGACAGAGGAAGCAAAGATGAGGGTGGGACAGGACAGCAGGACTTCCTTCACACCTGCAGCTCCATCACACTGCTGTAGCTCCTCTTCATCACACATGTACCTGCAGCCTGTCTTCGAGTCCAGGAGTCACCTCCACACAGTGTAGAAGCCTCCTGTGCAGACCATGGAGTCCAGCCTCTGTCAGGGAAGTCAGCACTAAAGCCTGAAAGACTTCAATCTGTCTCTGCTCCACCCGAGAAAGACCAGCACCGTACTTGTTGTGCATTCAAGGAGGGAACATCAGCGCTGCATCGTGGGAACAACACCGCAGGAACAAAGACACAGCACGGCCGATGAAGGACGAGGACAAAGGAAAGGTGAGTGAGAAGACCCTGGTGGTGTGGACGGACCTGCAGGGGCTCCAAGACTGAGGAGCAGAGACGTCCATGTACCAGCTGAGGATGCTGCAGTGATCCAGGGAGCTCGGTCCAATCTGAGGCCGTGTGAACTACGTGGACCACAGTTTCTTCACAGACTTCAGCCACGTGAACATCTGGAGATCCAACAGTGCACGAGCTGTGAGCCATCAGCTGTTTCTCTCATCAGCTGCTGTAATGAGAGCTGCTGGAATCATCTCGAGCAGCAGGAAATCACTGATGTTGTTTCTAACCAAAGATATGGGACTGAGCTCCACTGAGCTCCTTCTACTTTCATCCAGATAGAAACTGCTACAGTCTGCTGATTATTGCTTTGCCTCCATCACACGAGCTCTTTATCCTGTTCTTCACTCTCATTGGTTCTTTGTCTGGTTGTTTTTACAACAGTAGTCTTCTGATTGGTCAAAGGAGACAATCAGCTGTGACTAAATGTAGCTCCTACAGCAGTGATGGGAATAACTACTGAAGCTAATCCAGTATCAAAGCTCAGGAATCAGCAGCTCCCACCTCGTTTTCTTTCAACAACTATTTTTAGCTGCTGTGTTTTTGTGTTTCTGCAGACCTCAGACATCCTGCTGCTCTGGACAACTTTTTCATTCTTTTGTATCATTATTTTGCTTTTCTTTTATTATTATGTTATATGTATTAATATGTGAAACACTTATTCTTTGTGTTTTTGCTTTGCTCCTGTCAAACTGCTTTAATAAAATCTGCTGCAGTCTAAACTGTGGACGTTCCCTTTTTAACCCTTTGTGAAACAATAAAGGTTTAAATCTGAGTATTCATCTATGTTAGTGTTTAATGGGTCTAATAGGTTGCTTTGGCCTTTCCCAGTAATATCTTCCCTTGCAGTCTGTGGTCCAGGCTTCTAAAACCATCCCAGGTTAACAAGAACTACAATCTAGAGGAGAGCTGCCATAACAGGTGTGACTGATGAGATCTGACCTGCAAGGTTACTCAGGTTTGTTTGTATCAGGACAAGCAGGGAAGCCGCCTGGACGTCAAAGTAGTTAGAGCTGGGCGAGTGTCCTCACCCACATCGGCTTCACAACTCTGCATCATCTACTGAGTAAGACTCAGAGCATCAGAGATTAGAAGGTCTACAAAGAGCTGAACCAGACTTCCTGTATAAAGGTTTTAGTTCCACAGATCGACAGTGTCAGCACAACTAAAACGTGGAGACTGACCTCAGAGTTTCAATTTGATGTTGTGGATTCTCCAGAAGAACACACAGCTGCTTCACTCCTGAATCCTGAAGCTTGTGGTAGCTCAGGTCCACCTCTCTGGGATACGAAGGGTTGAGCTTCAGCACTGCTTCCAGATAATCACAGCTGATCTCTGACAAATCACAGCTCCTCAATCTGTATAGAGAATGAAAGATGTAAGTTTATTAGACAAAGTGCTTGAAATCATTCAGTGTTTCATCATCTGTTCAGAGCTGAAGAAGGTTCAGAATGTAGAAGTTTAGAAAATGGAAACTCCAAACAGCTGAAGCCAACAGGAAGCAGCTTCAAACAAACACAACAAGAGAAAAAACTCTGAATGTTTCACATTAAAGTCGAACATTTCTAACAAGAGTGTTTTAAAGACAGAGTCACTGATGATCATCTTCTGCCCAGTAAAACTTTGGGTTTCCACATGTGAGTGTTAATGATGCACAAAGACTGTGAGTGCAAAGAGGGAGCGAGGAGGATGACAGAGAGATGGTACAGGAGCATCAAGAACCCGGCGAGGAAATGAGCAGAAGGACTTTGGAGCCTGTTGGATTGAAGCTTTCACAGAGACGTGTTTGACTGGACACCACCAGGACAGACTTTTAATCCCAGGATTTGGATGAGCTTTCTGTCTTTATGGTCACAAATGATGCTGTAACTCTGTGAATGTCCTGGAACTGTCAGCAGTGTGGTTTCGTCCTTTTGACCTGAGTTTCCACAGCTCTTATAACAACAGTGTACATTCAGACTGAGACACGCTTCAGTCTGTATGGACCTGTTTCTGTAGCTGCCACCATCATTCTACGGTCGTGTCCAAATTCATGGGCTGCATCCTCCCGAGGACCCGGCCTTTGCGGTCTACGTGGGCTGGGTCCTCAGAAGGTCGGGTAGGCTGGAAATAAACGGCTGGGGAAATTGGACGGTCTAGCCTTCTGATTAGCGTCACCGCTGTCTCGGTGGAGTTTAATAAACTCAGCCGTCTGCTCCTTGCTATCTAAAATATAACAGGACACTGGCGTAAATTCTCGACCGTCTCATACTTCTGTTTAATCAGTTTTCTGTTTGACGTTTAGTCAGCTCTGTAAAGACCAAGGAGGAACCCACCTGGGGGATTAATAAAGTTTTATTTTATCTAATCTAATCTAATAACTTTAATCTCAGCCAAACCGATTTACTCACGAACAAACAAAACACTGAAAAAAGCCCAACAATAACATTTTGAGGTTGTCTAAGTGACTTATATATCACGTTTAACCTGAGTAGCGAAAGTCCGCGGTGATCTGAAAATGATGTGCCGGGAGTTGTGCCGTTCTCGGCGGCTTCAGTGACCCTCGAGCTCCCGGCGAGCTATCGAGCTGGTGGGTAGCAGACGTCTCCGAAAACGTCGAAGCACTTTTGCAAATATGCGGTATCTTGATAAACCGAGCAGATATTTGATGTTTACACAGCTACTTTCTCGCCTGAAAATATGTTAAAAGTTTATTTTGTGACCGAGAAAGATTAGTATGAGTAATTTTAAAACTTAGTAGCGGCCGCCATTGTTGGAAACTGGAGTTTGGCTGGGCCGCGCTATGAATTCTGGGATATGGTAGGCCACGAAGGACACACCCGACCCATCCTTCAAATTCGGGGAAAAGGAGGACGCATTTGTTGGCTGCATTCGGAGGAGTCTACGAATTTGGACAGCCTTCGACGTGTCGCTGTGACGTAATCGGTCTACAAATGCGGCCTCAGGAGGATGCAGCCCATGAATTTGGACACGACCTACATGTTTGCACATCAACTTATCAAATACTGTCTGCTGTCTTCATTTATTACTCTTCACCTGCTTCACTGTCACTGTGTGGGCGGAGCAGCCTGAGCCCCGCCCACACAGACACAGCTCCTCTCTGGAGCAAAACTTCTGCTTCATCTCCGCCTCTTTTCTTCATCCTCCACCTCTCTTTTCTCTTCTTCGGTGTTCTGCAGCCACAGAGCCTCACAGCCATTAGCACGCCCATACCTGAGCAGCTAGCATTACCCAGCATGCCGTGCAGCAGTGTCAGTTTGTAAATGTGCAAGAATTCCTGCTCCAAACTGTTTCACAGGGTGCTGTGTGCCGTGACCTTTGACCTGCTAAAGACAGTCAGCTGTGGATTATTCATTGTTGTGTCTGATACTTAGAACTGTGAGGAAGAAGCTACACAGTTAATCAGGGTCCCCTCTCTCTGAATCAGGAAAGGTGGGCAGGCCGCGTGTGGGCCGCGGGCCATACGTTGAGTATCACTGTTTGAAATGTGAACATTGTTCTGCTGCAGTCAATGGACTAAACCAGAGAAGAAGAAAACAGACTTTACCATGAAGATCCTCAGTGTGGATCAGTATAATATCAGCCTGATGTCTGCAGTTTAGTGTCAGCACAACTTTCACATCATATTCATCTCAGCACAACTAAAACATGCTGACTGACCCCAGAGTTTCAAATCGACATCGTGGATTCTCCCGAAAACCACACAGATGCTTCACTCCTGAACCCTTCAGGTTGCTGTAGGTTCCACTCAGGTCCACCTCTGTGGGATACGAGGGGTTGGACTTCAGTGCTGCTGCCAGATATTCAAGGCCAATATCTGACAAACCACAGCTCTTCAATCTGTATAAAGAATGAAAGATGTAAGTTTATTAGACAAAGTGCTTGAAATCATTCAGTGTTTCATCATCTGTTCAGAGCTGAAGAAGGTTCAGAATGTAGAAGTTTAGAAAATGGAAACTCCAAACAGCTGAAGCCAACAGGAAGCAGCTTCAAACAAACACAACAAGAGAAAAAACTCTGAATGTTTCACATTAAAGTCGTACATGTCTCATAAAAACAGGACAAAGACTTGAAAAAGTCGTGTTTTTCCTTCCAGGAACCACATGGCTTCACTTTTAAAGGTGAAGTGTGACAGAAATGGACATATTTGAAGTCCAACACCTTTTTCCAGTCACATTATTAAAGCAGACAAACTACAAGCTCATTTTCATTCCAACAAGTCATCTTCTGACCTGGACTAACAACACTGGTCTCTATGTGCAGCTGGCTGTGAGACCAGTGCTCAGGGAGCGTCTACAAAGTGCAACACTGAAAGAACATCACACACTCATTTGCTTCCAGCACTTTCACACAATCATCTACTGTCATCATTCATGTTCCTGCTCCTCTGGATTCACACGGAGCCTCTGCTCATGCCGTTGCCATGGTGAATCATAGTATGTGGCTCCATAACTCAGACTGAGCATGCTCAGAGCTGATTGGCCCGACTCTGATCAGCTGATCTAGAAGAGGAAACTCTGCTATATGTACATTATTACATCTACACCTGAATCACAACACTCACACAAATATATCAACTGTGTTTAATATTTTGGCACGTAGATCATTTATGTGCTTCAGCTCTTCTTACATTTTACCACCAACATGTTTCAAAAGGAGCAGCTTTTACTTTGAAGGCCAGCTGTCTGTGTTTCTTGTTTTCATTGTTGGATAATGGAACAAGTCGATGCTTCAGTGCTTTGAATTAGGAGTGGGTTTTAATAATCGATTCATCGATTAAAATCGATTCTGGCTTGGATAACGTGATATTGATTAATTAAAATCCTGAATCAATTTTTTAATATTAATTTATTTTGCCCGAAATGTCAGAATCTCAGGTTAAACCTCACAAAACTTTAACAACCACCAAACAGCTGAAACAGTGAATGAGAGCAGGAACACGGATTCTGCACAGAGATGTAAACACAAAGCTCGGACCCGCCGACACATCAGAATCAGTGAGATGTCGCCTTTCTCACTGACGGCACAGACACGGTCGGGGCTGAAAGCCGACAGCTCGCCGATTCTGATGTTTCGGCGGGTCCACGCTTTGTGTTTACGTCCTTTTTGCGCTGATTCTAAAGCTGTTAGTTTTATCTCTCTCCAAACAATATTGACTGAACCAGCAGCAAAAGAAGATCCAAACTACGCTTCACATAAACATCGTCATGAACTCACTCTGACTTTTGCTGTTTTGCTTCCACCACAATAAAATCACACTTCATGCACAGCTCTCTCTCTCTCTCTCTCTCTCTCTCACACACAGTTTCCTGTTTAAAATCTGTTTTCTGCATTATTTGCTTGCTTGTTACGCACAAGTCTACCGTTGTTTACAGCGCTGTCGGCCGCTGTTTTTTTCCTTTTACTTGCTTTCGAAAAGAAAACCTAAATTCTGCCGTTCAATACTGAACAAATTTAAACTTTTTAAAATTATGCAAATTGCAAAACGCTCAGTTGTGTCTTTAATAAAAACACTGTAACTTTGCTCTGCTTCACTTCAGCAGCATCAGGTAATGTTCATGTGTTGATTCATGGTTTTCTTTCGTTTTTGATCTACTGCAGAATATTTCTATAAAATCCCAGAACAGGAAAATCACCTTCATGTTCTTCCGTGTTTTATCTTCAGCTACTTTGACACAAAGGCCTCTGCTGTGATGCTCACACATTTGATAAAGTCTCGAAAGTGCCAGCTTCCCTTTTATAGACACAAAAATATGTAAATGTACTGAATTATAATATTTCTGTCTGAGGCAAAATTTCCCAGATTCCAATCGAATTGAATCGAACTGAACATTTCCTCATGAACTGTATTAAACTCTGTAAATGAACTGAGAACTATTTCTACATTTGAAACTATGGATTCATTTTCCCGTTCACTTCTGTACGTTAGTGTATAAATGAATGTTAGACTGGGCTCCATGGAAACACTTGGACTGGTCTCAGCTGCCTTCTTTCTGTAGTCCTTTCTCTTCTCCAGCTTCTGTTTGAAATCCTCTCACAGAGCCTGAAACCTGCTTTGCTGTCACGTTTGGGCCTGTGTTCCTCTGCTTTAACACAAACCTCACCACAGCAGCTGTGTGGGTCGTCTCTGTAGCAGCCAGATCAGCTTCTGATACATGAACATCATCACAGCTCCTAACTTCACCTTTATTAGCTTTGACATTCATGTCTTTCTTTTCTCTGTCTGTTTCCACACAAGCTCAAAGTCTCTGCAGCCTGTTTTTATCTGCTATCATCAGATCTCCAACAGCCTCATTCACATCCCTCACACACTCTACAGCCTCACCAGTACTGACTTCATCTTCACTGACTGATGGAGCACAACATGAACCTGTGGAGGCTAAAAAGCTGTCCTGTCAAA
The DNA here is from genome assembly GCF_057382095.1 of Aulonocara sp. 'chitande type north' Nkhata Bay. NCBI lineage: Eukaryota > Metazoa > Chordata > Actinopteri > Cichliformes > Cichlidae > Aulonocara > Aulonocara sp. 'chitande type north' Nkhata Bay. The sequence goes on along the minus strand of NC_141365.1, from coordinate 49,720,653 downwards.
CATCTCCCCGTCACCACTGCACTTCTGTCAGCCTTTAAATGAACACTGCTCAAGTCTGTCACTTCTATTTGGAGCCAAGAGGAAAAACTGTTGTTCAGTCGTTTGGAAAGACACAACATTTCTGAAAGCACTCAAAGACACATTTCTCTTCAGACACATCCTGAACATTTAGGAACTAAAGAACGTTTCAAATATCAAAGATCAGAAATATAGAAAAACAACAACAGCTGCAGTCAGTGAACTCACCTCAGAGTCTCCAGTCGACAGTTTGGACTCTCCAGTCCAGCACACAGAAGCTTCACGCCTGAATCCTGCAGCTTGTTGTTACTCATCTCCAGCTCTGTCAGATGGGAGGGGATGGACTTCAGAGCCGAGGCCACAACTTCACAATGAGTCCCTGAGAGTCCACAGTCAGCCAGTCTGTGATCATAGAAAATACAAAATGTGTTATTATAAAAGCAGAAAGTCTGCATTATAAACACAGACTGAATGTATATGAAGACAAAACAGAGTGAGGTCATAATCTGATGAACATCTGCTCTTCACATCTGTGCTTCAGCTCCTCTTACTGTGTTTGACATGACACAACGATTCAGTCTCTCTCAGACCTGCAGACTTTTAATGAGAATCTTTGTTTGGCTTTAATCTGCAGATGAAGGAGGAAGATGGTGTCACATTTAGGCTTCCACAATGTCCACAGTCTGTCAGTGAGATCTGATCCAGAGTCAGAGTGAAGACACACATGTGGACTGTTTCCTGTCTTGAATCCAGAACATTTTGAATGAGCTCAGCTCAGTGAAGAGTTCCAGCTGGAAAGACGATCTCTGTTTGCTACCTGCTGCTGTCAGGTACGACTGTTCACGTCCACACTCAGGAAAAATCTGCTGACTGTCACCAAACGGAGCAGAAATCTCATCACTGGACAATAATGATGAATGAACTCAGAGCTGCTGATATCACATCTGATTTCAGGGGAACTAAACACAGAAATGATTGGCTCGTTTTAGCTTTCTGAGCCATTAGTCTGCAGGTTTATCACTAGTTGGCAGAAACAGACTTGTATTAATGTTCAGCGCTTCAGTGTTTATGACTCCAGATCCAGGTGACAGCAAGTCAAAATGATGTTACCTGTCTGTGTCCAGCAGCAGCCTTTGAATATTGTTATAAACTCACATGGATCAGTTTGTCTTTGATTGGTTTGTAAAGTTCAAATTCATTTATATTCATCAACTCTAAATGAAAAATGTTTTTCTTCTTCTATGTTTATTATTAGAGTAACAAATTCTTATAGTTTCCTGTTGTTGAGAATTTCAGTGTAAAACCACTCGGACCTGTGCATCACTGCACACTGTGAAAGTATTACTGCAGTTTAATCTATAATCCTAATCAGTGTGTTTACTGGACTGTAGTCAGACCTCCGTTATACCAAAGGAAACACTGAACGTCTTCAAAGTCACAATAAATTTATACTAAATGCTAATAAATACTGGAGTGTTAGAAAAGATGCTTCCAGCGTGTTTGTCTTTGATAGGGTTTATTCTGTTCGTCTATTGTCTGACCACTTGGGGGCGCTTTTGTCTCTTTTGCTCTGAGCCTTGGGTTTATTCAAACTGATTTTAATAAACTATTTTCTGCAAGTTGAAGCTTCATCTCCATCTCCAGTGGTTGTTGCATATTTTATGACTATATTAGTAACAGTCAGAGAGTTTAGAGTAAATTAGATCTTCACGTTTGATTTTTGACACAACATAAATGGTGAGCCGGTGTCAGAGGAAGTGACAGCATCCACCGAGGACCAGGGGGAGTGGGAGGACTGGGGGACCAGGCCAACAAAAAGGTGATCACTGATACAGGTCAGCAAACATTTGCTCATTTGGTGTCTTAGAGCAGACTCCGCCCAGCTTTGTCGTCCATGGTTGCTCTTTCAAAGGAATCTAGTAACATATTATTTTACTTAATGATCTACTGACACCACTGACTATGCAGGACAACCCCACGTCTGGAGCCAGTGCACATGTGCAGTTCAATTCCTGGGCAGGTTCTGAAGATGGCCGAGCTGTCGAGGACAAAGTTACTAATGTGAAGCTAATGTGGTTAATCAAGATCTTCATAACTATGTGGAGCAGAGTGTGCTTTCATCGTGGAGAAATCACACTGAAGAACTCGGCACACATTTTGGGGGCCTTTCTGTTTGTTGCTACAATCTGCAAATTTCATTAAAAGTTTAATAAACTATCATCTGGTCTTTATTTTTAGTTAGCACATACCTTAAAAACTCTAAGCTGTAAGCTAATGATAGTTATATAACAGCAGATGCATGCTGGTGCAATAAGTTGTATGTTTTATTTTTGATCTGATTAGTCAAATAATCACAAAAATAATCGTTTGTGGCAGCCCTAGTGTGACCTCAAATAAGAAATGATTGCAGTTTATGACTGAGTAACTAAACTATCACCAACTGATAATATTAATGATCACATCTGGACTCACCGAGCCTTTCTGAAGTTCCTCACAGCTGGAATCAGTCTCTGTCGTCCCTCCTTTGTTGTGTTGTACTCCTTCAGGTCCAACTCATCCAGAACCTCCTCTGACATCTGCAGCATGAAGGCCAGAGCTGAGCAGTGGATCTCAGAGAGTTTCTTTGATTTGTTCTCTGACTTCAGGAACTCTTGGATCTCCTGAGATAATAAGATGTCGTTCATCTCCATCAGACAGTGGAAGATGTTGATGCTTCTGTCAGGAGAGGATTTTGTCTTCCTTTCTTTTAGATTCTTGATGACTCTCTGGATGGTTTCTGGACTGTTCTCTGTCTGACCCAGCAGACCTCCTAAGAGTCTCTGGTTGGACTCCAGACAGAGGCCATGAAGGAAGCGAACAAACAGGTCCAGACGACCATTTTTACTCCTGAAGGATTTTGTTAGTGTTTCCATCAAAAAATCATCCAGAGAGGACTCTCTGTATTTTTTTCCCAAGAAGTTCTTCAGCACCTCTGACTTCCTGTTGGTGAAACAGTGGAACATGTAGACTGCAGCCAGAAACTCCTGGATGCTCAGATGAACAAAGCAGTAGACTGGTTTCTGGAAGATCACACACTCTCTTTTGAAGATCTCTGTACAAACTCCTGAGTACACCGAGGCCTCTGTCACATCCAGACCACACTGCTCCAGGTCTTCTTGGTAGAACATGATGTTTCCTTTCTCCAGATGTTCAAACGCCAGCCTCCCCAGCTTCAGAAGAACTTCCCTGTCAGCCTCCGTCAGCTCCTGTGGACTTGTCTCATGTCCCTCGTGGTACTTGTTCTTCTTCCTCTTTGTCTGAACCAGCAGGAAGTGTGAGTACATGTCAGTCAGGGTCTTGGGCAGCTCTCCTCTCTGCTCTGTAGTCAACATGTGCTCCAGAACTGTAGCAGTGATCCAGCAGAAGACTGGGATTCTACACATGATGTGGAGGCTCCTGGATGTCTTCATGTGGGAGATGATTCTGCTGGACAGCTCTTCATCACTGAATCTCCTCCTGAAGTACTCCTCCTTCTGGGCGTCAGTGAAGCCTCGTACTTCTGTTAGCCTGTCAACACATGTAGGAGGGATCTGATTGGCCGCTGCAGGTCGGGAAGTTATCCAGACGAGAGCCGAGGGAAGCAGATTCCCCTGGATGAGGTTTGTCAGCAGCTGGCTGACTGATGACTTCTGTGTGACATCAGACAGCAGCTTCCTGTTGGTGAAATCCAATGAAAGTCTGCTTTCATCCAGGCCGTCAAAGATGAACAAAAGCTGAGAGACAGCCAGCTTCTCTGCTGTGACCTTCTGTAATGTTGGATGGAAAACATGGAGCAGCTCCAGAAGACTGTACTGCTCCTCTCTGATCAGGTTCAGCTCCCTGAATGAAAGCAGAACCACCACACTGACATGTTGGTTCTCCAAGCCCTCTGCCCAGTCCAGAGTGAACTTCTGCACTGAGAAGGTTTTTCCAACACCAGCCACGCCGTTGGTCAGAACCACTCTGATGGGTCTCTGTTGGTCAGGTAAGGCTTTAAAGATGTCCTGGCACCTGATTGGAGTGTCATGGAGGGCGTCCATCTTGGAAGCTGTCTCCAGCTGCCTCACCTCATGTTGGCTATGAACCTCTTCACTCTGTCCCTCTGTGATGTAGAGCTCAGTGTAGATCCTGTTGAGGAGGGTTCTACTTCCTGTTTCATCACTTCCTTCAGTCACACGTTCACATCTCCTCCTCAGACTGATCTTATGTTCATCTAAAACCTCCTGCAGACCAACATCTGCTGAAAGAAAGAAAAACAGAAAGAAAACTCTTCAATGTCTGAACAACAACAAGAAGTCCAGTTTTCAGAAATGAGTCCATCAGCAGACAGATGTTCAGTCTTACTTTGTACACAGCTGCTCTGACTGGCTGTCTGCAGTCCAGCTCTGCTTCTGGATCTTTCTCCACACTGGGGACAGGACCAGTCTCCTGATGAAGCAGACTGGTCCCAGTATGAGCAGATGCACTGTCTGCAGAACCAGTGTCCACAGCTGGTAGAGACTGGATCCTTCAGGACGTCCTGACACAAAGCACAGCAGGACAGCTGCTCCTCCTCACAGACACCACTCCTCTTCCTCTTCCTCCCTCTGTGAACACATTTCTTTATCACTAAAATCATTGACTGTCAGTGACAAACATCCAGATTTGATGACACTGTGCAGAAGCTCTGATGGTCACAGAGAAAAGTCAAAGTGGAGAAACTTGTGTTTGAGTTCAGAATCCAAGTTTCCTTTGCTGTTCCTGCCTGTCTTATTAAACACAGAGTGATCAGCCTACAAACTCCACAGTAAAAGCCTTCATCACAGAGCTGATTATGTCCTTCGCTGGATGTACTGGAAGTTTGGGATCCATCACTTTCAACTGACCTTTGACCTCCTCTAAAAACTGTTGTGGAGCAGCGGTGTCACATTCAGAGCTTTCAGCTTTATTTTGAAAGAGTTCAGTCATCAGGAAGTGAACTTCTGGGTTCTGATTTTCTTTCTATTATTTTACAGAAGTGAAGAAGAAGAACTAAAAGCTTTGAAATGATCTGAGTGATATTTTTGAACATTGCCACCAAATTGAGTTCAGCCTCCAGCAGTAACTTTGTTTCATGATGCCTCCCTGATGATGTGATGTTTGATTACAAACCTGTTTATGTGTTAGACATTAATCACATGAACACAGGCAGAAAAAAGAAGCCAATGAAACAAATGACAGAAACGTGTTCATTCACTGCCATGATCCATATTTGATATGTACAGATGTTTGTAAAGAACACGTGTGCAGCGCTTTGTTCTGAGTATCTGCTGTCAGCACACAGTGCAGCAATAACTACAACCACACGTTTCTGTAGATCCTGAACATCAGCCTGGAGGAATCTGACCTCAGGTCTGCACACAGAGGAGCTTCACCTCTGGGATGATGCTGGCTTCAGCTCCTTCTACAATCAGGCAGAAGCTTCTGCACCATCAGGACACAAACAGAGAAGAGCTTCTATCCTCAGACCATCCAAGTCCTAAATCAGAACATGCTCCCCTCATAGCATCACCATCAGGGTTTAAACAGGACCTTACATCATGTTCTTGTCTCACTGTCATATTTCAGATCATGTCTGATTCATTATGACGTCACACGCTGCTACACTGATCCTGCTGCTTCATTACTGCTGATATTACTCTGCTCACTCTGTTCAGTTACTCTGTTTACATCACTTTGCTCATTTGCTTTGTTCTGCTTGCACTGCTCTGTCAGTACATGCTGTGCTAATGTGGCACAAAGCACTTTAACATTACATCTGCACAATGTTTCATTATTTCATTTAATGATTGTTTCTAATGTTTTGTCCAGTCACAGGAGCAGCTCAGCACATTTCACTGTGTTGTACGTGTATGACGATGCCTGTGACAAATAAACAGCCTCGGACTCTTCAATCTTCTGCATTTCTTTGGAGATCAGCTCAGTGGCCTGTTGAGACCATCTTTCTATTTCTGATGACTCAGTTCAGATTATTATCCTGATACTTTCTTTTAAAATGTGATGAAATCATTTATCTGATGTTCTGACACAAATGCACCAAAACGATCCCAAACAGCACAAACCACCACGTTACACACAGTGTAATAAAAATACAGGCAACTACAAATAAAAACACTTTAAAAATATAAACTAAAATTACAAAGTGGTCACAGAATTTCAAACACCCGTAAATGAGTCAGCAGCTCTCTTACATGGTCAGCTGAGCTCCATGATTGAAGAACATTGTTGCTGCAGGTTCATGACTGAATTGTGGAGGTCTGTTTCTGGACCAGTCACTCCTCACAGACACACAGCTGGATGCTGGAGACTGTGACCTCTGACCTCTGCAAACACAAACACATCACATGAATTACTGATTAATCTGTTTAAAATCTTTTAAGCAGCTGCAAACACACAAACTGGATGATGTGATGGTTTCTGTCAGTAATAGTTGTCTCAGATTAGAGTACAGACGGCTGCAGAGACGTTCACAGCAACAGAGAAGAAATCATTACCTTGGATTGCATTACTACTACGATTGATACTAGCATTATCGTACCCGGACCACCATTAGGAATCATTTATGATGTCACTGGTAGAACATATTTATAGAAACAACCTTTGAACTCTGAGTCAGCAGATCTCTTACATGGTCAGCTGAGCTCCATGATTGAAGAACATTGTTGCTGCAGGTTCATGACTGAAGTGTGGAGGTGTGTTTCTGGACCGGTCACTCCTCACAGACACACAGCTGGATGCTGGAGACTGTGACCTCTGACCTCTGCAAACACAACCACATTGCATTCATTTCACATCAATTAGTACACCACAAAAGGCATGCAAGAAACACAGTATGAAGGCAAACTTCTGGCTTCAATAACATTCAACAGGTCAGGTGGAAACTTTTCTCAGATTTGATTCATGTTTTTATAGAACGATCCAGCTAAAAAAAATTATACCATTAGGTCAGGGGTCAGCAACCTTCAGGACCCAAAGAGCCATTTGGAGCCAGTTTCCACGCAAAAGAAAACACTGGGAGCCACAAATACTTTTTGACATCTAGAATGAAGATAACACTGTATATACTGTTTTTACCTTTATGCTTTGTGTGAACAACTAAGGTGTGTTGCTTATGAAATCCATGAAGTGCTACAGAGAAAATTACATGTTATTTATGTAATGAACACATTTGAACTCTTAAAGAAATATAACCAAAGGAAAGACACCCAGCTGAACTAAAATGATGTAGCAAACAAAAGCTGCTGTGAGCCGCCACCCTTATATCTCCTTTGGGCTTTTGGAGCCTTGACCTGACTTTTAAAAAATAATTGGAAAAAAAGCTCTATGCTGCTGAAAGATGAAAAATAGATATTTGCAAAATTCTGCCTAAATATGTATTTTACCTGGTTAATGTGTGTGGCGGGGCGTGGTCTGCAGCGCCGCTGCAGGGGAGGCGGACACACCTGAGCGGCACCCGCAATCACGCCTCGCCGCCTTAACGTCTGTGCTGTTGTGTTGGTGTGTGTCGGGCTGTGAGCTGCAAAGCTACAGCCGGCTGTGTGCGTACAGCAACCGTGTGTGAAAAGTGGTCAATAAAGAGAAGCTGAAAAGCGTGTTCATGCAAACATCGTCGGGTCTGCCGTGATATGTTTACAACGGGACTTCTGCTCCTGAACCTCTGCGCACAGCGTCTGCAGGTCGGGGCTGTACGAAGTCACTTTCATCTTTACAGGACTGTAAGCTGTCGTCTGTGAGGCGTGAGCGGTGTTTGTTTTTAACATAGTTCACGGTGGAGAACAGCTGCTGACATAATGTGGATCCAAGATCCATAATTGGCCTACCTGGGGCTGAAAGTCTCGATAAATGCACAGCGTTTCGGCGGGTACACCGGCTTCCACGAGTGTGACGCTTATTTGAGCGATGAAAAAATAATAAAATATAATTTTATTTTTTTTATTTCAATATCACAATAATCTTCCAATTTAGAACTACAAGTTAAAAAAGAACATAAATAAAATACACTTCAGCTAAATACTTCTAATTTATTTTCCCAAACCACGAGGAGCCGCACTGTAAGGACTAAAGAGCCGCAGGTTGCCGACCCCTGCATTAGTGTTAGTCAATGTTGCAACTGAACTGAAAAACAAAATACTTTGGTCAGGTCCAAAGAAACAAAGTCACTATTAATACAACACAACCCCCCCAAAAAGAGCCATGTAGACCCCGGGCTCTATGGGTCTTGTGCTCGGAGCTTGTTCCTGTGCTGCCATGATTAGTGCCTCTGTGCTGTCTTTCAGTCCAGCTTTGTTCAGCCACTGGTAGGATTTCTGGATGTCAGCCACTTCCTCTGCCTGCTGGTGGTGCAAACTGTGTTGTTCTGAGTTTCATTGGACGTCTTTGTCCAAAGCACCAGACAAAGGGCAAAGTAGATGCATTTGCATCAGCAGGAAAATGCACCCCAAACTAGCATCATCATTATACAACTTTAACAACGGCCACTAAATGATACTTCATACACAGACCAGTGTGAGGTTAAGTTATGATGTCACTGGCAGAACATTTATAGAAACAACCTTTGAACTCTGAGTCAGCAGATCTCTTACATGGTCAGCTGAGCTCCATGATTGAAGAACACTGTTGCTGCAGGTTCATTACTGAAGTTTGGAGGTTTGTCTCTGGACCAGTCACTCCTCACAGACACACAGCTGGATGCTGCTCCGTCCTCTTCCTCCATCTTCTTGATGTCAGGGTGGAGTTAGTCTGAGAGGTAAACACACACACTCAGAGGTGCTGTTGTACTGGAAGCATCACACTGACGGCTTTCTAATGTTGGAGCTTTGGCCCTAAAGTCCAAACCAGTTATTTTAGAGGCTCAAAGTCTTTAAAAAACACCAAAACCATCACATTATTTAATAAGTACATGATCAGGTGGATGAAGGAACTCAGTGTGTTTGGGATCATCATCATGGTGAGCAGGATGACTCTGTTATTGGACCTGCTCTGTGTTCTACATATGATCAATACTTCAAATATCTGTAAACATCTCATCTTATATTTGTTGCACTTGGTCACATCTGTCTTTAAAAATAGATTTTTAATGTCACTGAGAGTTCTTTTCTACCTTTATTGATTTATTTTGGAATAAATTAAATATAAAGGTGCCAAAAACTGCCTGCAGCTTCAGCTCTGTGACAGGAAACTACTGTCAGGCTCAAAATGACTTCAGATTATTCATCACAGAGTGTTTATGGATCACAGGACACGTTACAGTTTTACTGTCGATGTTTTAGTTTAAAAGAATGACGTGATAAGATCTTACTGTGAATCTGCGCGCTCATTGGCTAATACCCTGAGACTGACAGGTTGTTATCCAATCAGCGTGCGGCCTCACGGACATAAAACTCTTAAAGTTTGTTTCTGAAGGGATTTTCAGATCAGACCTGATGTTTCTGCCTACAGCCTGTTTACCGATATAATCAATATCAGATATCAGAGCAACAGAAACCTCGGTGATCAGGACGCCGGGACTGAGAACAGGAAGTGGCTCAAACGTCGCACTTTCATAAAGTCAGCCTGAACTCCACTCACAGAGTTTCTGTCGCCATTTTAGTTTTAAAAGACGTCGTGATAAGGGCGGGTCTTACTGTGAACCTGCGCGCTCATTGGCTAATAACTTGAGATTGACAAGCTGTTATCCAATGAGCGCGCGGCTTCTCCCAACATAAAGTAGTTTCCTTTGAAAAACCAAAGTCTGATTATTTTTGCCTCCACTGACGGAGCCTGTTGTTCCCGCCACAGAGACACAGTAATGTCAGAGCGGTGTTAACACTCACCTGCCTCAGCACAGCTCTCACTCTCCTCCTGCTCTCTCAGCTAAACTCACTTCCTCTCTACTTACAGGAAACCAGCGCTCAGAGGAGCCGACCGGCCTCACGTTTCACCCACAGACACGAACAGCTTGGAATTATTTTATGTCATAAGAAGAAACATATTCATGTTAACACTCACCTGCATCAGCTCCACCTTCCTCCTCCTGCTGCTCTGAACGGAGGATCAACACTTTCACTTTCACTGCTCCTCCCTAAACACAGAGGATGCTGGGACTTGCAGTTTTTACCTTGTGTGATATTTATGGCTGTGACACTAAATCACAGCACGAAAACTTCCTGCAAATATGTCACAGGCGATAAAAGTTTCACATTAAAGGTGAAATTATTTTTCTGTCTCATGTTCAATAAACAGTGAGCTGGGAAAACTGAAGAACAGACTTCAGACGTTCCCTGCAGAGTTTCTGCTGCTCGGTCGTCTGCATGTTGCTGAGACTGAGCTGATGATGAAGCTGTGACGGATTTATGGCACGTTTGGTTCTGGAGAAGAGTTTTACTGCCGGTGCAGGTGAAATGATCAGAGGTTACAGCCTCTGGTTAAAGTGGAGGCAGCGATCAGGACGGCTGAGCAGCAGAGGTCTCGAGGGTCCTAAAGTGTAAAAGCATCAGTGTTAGTAACACAAAGATGACAGAATGGGATCATCCACACAACACTAACATCTAAATCCACGGCAGGAACTCTTCCAGTGTCCTGAAAAATCTGTGTGCACGATGCTGAGATTAAAATCTGTCTGCTCATCTTAATGCAATATTGTGAAGTTACAATTCTTTTCTGTAAAAAGAATTTTCATTTTTGTATATAAATAAATGTTGATGTTGTGCTTTGGGATCGTGTGCTTCAATTTGACTTATAATGTGCCAAATGACTGCAACAGGCGGCTTAAGGCAATGCCATCCAGAGTAAGGATCGTGTTAGCCACAGTGTTTCTAAGATTTTTACGCCCCGTTACAATAACCTCAGTTTTATCTGAACTTAGAAGCAGAAAATTAAAGCTCATTATGTGTCTAAGACATCCCGGCAGTTTAACCAATAAAAGCGGGTATCATATGCATAGCAGTGAAAATGTATGCTATGTCTTCTAAAGCACGTATAATGTAAACAGAACTGGTCTTTGCACAGAAGCCTGTGGAGCTTCATAATTAACCTCAGTGTGTGAAGAGGACTCTCCATTTAATAATAGCTGTAATAAAATGTTCTGGCCGACGGTGTTAAACGCTGCACTTGGGTCTAGCAAGGAAGATTTCAACTTTTCAATATGAATGAAGGCTGAAAACTGATTAGATTAATGTCTGATGATCTTTTCTGTGCTTCTTCAAGTTTGTAACACCGAACATATTAAAGGATGATATAAGGTTCACAGGAAGAGTTTAATTAGACACATTTACTATTTTTCTTTATACTCTTTCTTTCTTAACATGTTTAATATGATTACTATCAGAGGAGAAAATGAACCTTGTGTAGTTTAAAAACTTTTTATTTAATCAAACTGTAATGTTGTTGAACTCTGACGGACGTGTCTTTTAATCTTGTCAACAAATCCTTAATCACCTAAATGTGCCATTTATCATCTAGTAAAATGTTCCCTCTGCTTCTGTTGCACATCTCCCCCGACACTCTCTGCTTCACCAGCCCTGTGCAGCTGGTCCAATCGCTGCGTCCTTAAACTGGTGTGTTTAAATCTCTTTACCTCTGTTGTGAACTTCACACAAAGTTTGTGGTAACAAAATCAAACTGAGGAGGATCTGGTTTGAAAAACACACACTCGCGAGACAAAATAAAAACAGACTGCTCAAAGCAAAAGCAGAGCCCTCACAGCTGGTAGCACAAAACACAGTGACAACGTGCGTATCAGATACCCTCAGTGCCAAAAGCATAAATATGAAAACATGGGATCACCAAGAATATCCTAAAAATGTCATTGAGGGGGTGTTACAGTGAAATAAAATGAAACATTTTCATCTGAAAATGTTTCATTTTAGTAAAAACAATTCTCTGTAGTTTGATACTGTCGTTACAGACGGATGTTTAAAGCCTTTGGACGCACATTTGAAATGCACTCATTCTCCTTATCAGCTGGAAACATTAAAGCCGTAAAATGACACACCCGCGTGTAACAAACCATCTGTTGGGGGTTGTGGATTTGACACCTCAGCATTGTGAAAGTGGGGAAACATGTTTCTGGCTGAGCATAAGATTTCTGCTTACAACTTAGAATCTCAGCTCTAAATGTAATTCAGATGTTTTTTTAAGTAGGGCTAATGTATTATTTGACTTCTAAGGCACACACACACACACACACACACACACACACACACACACACACACACACACACACACACACGCACACGCACGCACACGCACAAGGACAACAACAACACAGAGAAGAAGAAGAGGGGGTCGTTTTACTACACATCATAAAAACGCAATCATTCATCTTCCAACTGTATCTTTCTGTTCTGGATTTAGAATCATTGGTTGTTTACTGAGCCGTACTTTGGGAGTCACACTGTTGTGATACTGGGGAGAAAAGGGTAAGGTTTGATAGACTAAACCATTACACACAAAACTTGAAAAACCTAAAGAGTGTGTGAGACTGCTAGCTGTGTCGTTCAGCAATAAACTCATCTATAAATGTGTTAGTAAAGAGTGACGTGTACTTCTGTCCCATTAAGCAACGGTTTAACAAATTTCACTGCAAACTATAAAAGGAATCTGGATTTAAATAGAACATAGTAGTGCAGGAAACACTAGTATAAGGTGTCTATGGAACAAATCTCCTTCAGCGTTCAAAATGACCAAAGTGAGGCCTACAGGTGTTTCTCTCAGTTGGTTGTGTTCAGGGAAAAAGCAGCTAAATACACTGAGATTGCTCCACATTGTTAGTGAGTTAACTCTGGATATCTGTAGGTTTGTCAAACTTGGAGTGAATAAAAGCAGAAAACAGTAAAAGATGCAGACAGTGAAAGTCTGGTTTATTTCATGAACACAATGAAACATTGTCGGCAAAGTAGCATACATGATAAATAGATACACATGACACGGACAGTGAGAAGTAAAACTCGTCGTCTTACCACATGTTATATTCTGTAAACTTAAAATAAACCACAGAAATTAGTGTTTTAAAGTCATTATTAAAAACATGAGTCAACATTACTGAAGTGACACTTTAACGATGCTTCACATCACCGTGTTTATGATGATAAAACATGTTCTCTCGTTAGTAGATGTCTGCGCTGACACTTGTCATGAAAATGTCCCGAGCCAGGGTTCCTCTTCAATTATCACTGATCATTAATAGGGTCACAAAAGATTTGTCACATTATCCCCATAAACAAAATGCTTTTATAGAAATCATTGTGACACAAATATTTAGATTCTTGTTTCACAATGTGCACGAACTCAAAATCTTTAGAGTTTCATATTTATAAAGTATCGCAAAGAATACATTTATACCGTTGTATGAGCCACACTTCTTGTAAAAAACTGATTGGAAATGCGTTCGAGAAAAGCTCCTGCTGTGACCTTCCTTCTGTGAGGACACACACACACACACACGCACACACACACACACACACACACACACACACACACACACACACACACACACACACACACACACAGGTATACTTCATGCACTTATCAACATGCAGTTTAGAGGTTTGCATTAGAGTGCATTGGTGCTTGGGCATCTTTTATTCAGCACGGTTATACCATTGTGAATGTAGCTATATAAATATGCTCAAGAGTCTATCATATGTTTGTCATGCAACTAAAAATTTGAAAATATATTTTTAAATCAGTAACTTTGCAAATTTAGAGGATTTGTTTTCAGACAACATATGTGTCACATTTTAAACAGGGTTTGAATAATCAGCGCTGACATACAGACATTTATGCTCTGGGTATAACAGACATGCTTACCTTGTGAAAGGCCCTGGGATGTCTTGGAGCAGAGAAACGCGCTGTATTGTTGCTTTTCTCTATTGTATAAGCAACGCCCGTAGGTCAGAAACGCTCTGTGCGGGTAGCAAAGTCGGCTCCAACGCACATCCAGGCATCCGTGTGAAAGAACGGTGTCGCTGCAGCTCTCAGGATAGTCAGGCTTTTATTTATATTTGCATTCTGGTGGGTTAAAACTAGCAGCCTCTGTGTCCCGCTTGGATCATCATTCCGAAAATTCAGATATTTAAATAAAATGGTGAATTGGCTCGTGATGAGGAGCCACTTAGATCCGTAAAATGAGGTTTGATTAAATTAAACTCATGTGAATTCTACCTCTCTGCTGCTGTGTTCCAAACAAACGATGTTATCTACATGTCCAAACTGTGTGCTAAGTACCTCACACCGCTGTGTCTGGGATCCGAAAAAATAAAAAGTTCAAACGCTATACCTTGCGGTAGTTGTGAAGTGCTGAGGAAAAATACAGGGTTTCTGATTAGGGTGTTTTTATATAGGTGGACTTGGTTTCAGTTGGGCTCTGAGATGTAGAGATAAAAGAGTAGGATGTAAAGAAGAAAGGTGGAAAGCCTATGGAGGTTCAGTTGGTCTGTAGAAAGTGTAATTGACAGATAAAAGAGCAGTTTGTAATGAAAAAAGGTGGAAACTATAGAGGTACAGTTAGTCAGTAGGAGGTGTAATTGTCTGCCTGCAGAGATAAAGGTGTGGGGTGTAAGAAAAGGTGTAAAACCTTTGGAGGTTCAGGTGGACATGGTTTCAGTTGACCTCTGACATGATAAGATAAGATAAAGGAACTGTTTGTAATGAAAAAGGTGGAAAAACTATGGAACTACAGTTGGGATGTGTGAGTGCTGGGATGCTCTTGATAAAGGGAGCCTCTTTTATTGTTTTATGACTTCTTTTGCTGACTGTTGGGGGCCTAACTGTAACCCACTCTGTCTAACTGTTGCAGAGTGTGACTAGTTAAGAATCTGTAGTTTTTAGAAGTAACACCAGAAAAGTTTATTTCTAAAGGAATACCTGTTGTTGTTTGTGGTGCTCTATTTAAAACTATTAGCCTCTGTGTCTTTTCGGAGCGCTAAAGAAAAAGTCAAATGCTCCTAAAGTAGATAAATCATCTATGTGTAATCAACAAGTCTTACTGTTGCAGTGTGTTTGTGACTAGTAGATAATTATAGGGCTAGTTGCATTAAAGGAACATTGGGGGTTGATACAGTGCTAGTGTGGCTAGGTGTGAATATGTGCTTTTAGAAGTATCACAGTTTGATTTCTAAAGGGATACATGTTGTTTGTGCTATTCTGTTTAAAAACTATTAGCCTGTGAAACTATTAGAAAAGTGAAATCAAAAAAAGTGTAGGTATTACTACTAATGGGAACTGAAGCAGTTGTAGGAATTGAAATTGATACTCAGCCCTAATCACATTGTCTCCTGTTATTTTTCTTGCAAAGCAGGCGAAACAGGATTTAATGATAACATGCAGCAAAACTGAATCCTAAATCATCAAAGCAGCCGTAACAATAACACAAACAACATGTTTAATCAGTAAAAAATATTGCGAAATAAAGAAATCACAGGATAAAATGATTAATTAGGCAAGTTTTTCTTTATTTAAAATGTTTTCTTTAAAATATTTTGTATTAATCACGTTACAATCGAACAAAAAAGGGAAAAACTAACATTTTAAAGGTGTTATTCAGTTTTTCCTCCTGCAAATCTTTAGATCTTTTTTAGGAAACCAAAGTCTTGATGAACCTGCATGAGTGCTCACTGTGTATGTTAACAATGATCAGATGAGTTTCTTTTTTGTTCATTTAAACCTGTTTTATATTTAGTTTTTTCCTAATTTGACTCGATTCACAGAAGATGAAGCATTTGAACTGAAGTTCAAACTAGAATTTCTTAGAGAGACTCCGCCTGAAAGAGTGAAACCCGCATGTGAGATTTTGTGGCCTCTGTGTGACTGTTGGTGGGTCAAAAAGGTTTCAGCTGCACAGCCAGACGTTATTGAGCGAGCCACCGGTTGAGAGGCACACTTCTCGCAGCTCCTTCCTTTCGTCAGACTTTAAAAGAAACATTTATAGGGTTTAGAGATATTAATATTGATACCACCTCTGGAGAGGTTACGGTGTTGTGCCAAAAAGTGATTTCCAATGTTTCTGTGTATTTTTTATGTGTAATATCTTTACGTACGTTGGTAAATAGACGTCGGTTGTCAGGTTAAGGCTGTGTGCAGGCAAGAGTGGAAGTAGAAGGACCCAAAGTGCAGACACTCGGAGGCGGAAAGTAACTCAAAACTCAGCTTTTATTGCTGGATGGCAAAAAGTGGCAAAACGTAACAAAAATCCAAATAACGTTACATGACCAGGCAGCCAGAACACACAGCATAAATGAAAGCAGATCACGACACCGACACAAAGAAACACAGGGCTTAAATACACAGAGGGAGCAATCAGGGAATGGGTAACAGGAGGGAAACACAGCTGGGGCAAATCAGGCCTAACGAGACAAGGGGAAGCAAAACCAGACACATTAACATCAGACATGGACTTTCAAAGTAAAACAGGAAACATAACACAGACTCAGGCAGGCTCTATAACAAAGGGAACAGAGACGTGGGACCAGGGCAGACACAGACACTGGCTGTATCCCAATTCAGGATCTGCAGCCTTAAAGTACGCAGCCTCAACGATCCTCAAGGGCCGCGTACTCAAAGACCGCTAAGGCCGGAAGTGCGAGGCTTGTGAAATGGGACGGTCTAGCCTCCGTTGCGCTGCCCAGGTTGCCTAGCAACCATGATACTAACAGCTGGAAACGTGTCTTACAGCTTTGTTTGACAGAAATGAAGGAGAAAATCTTTTGTGCATTTGTTTGTTTGTTTCTACATGAGCTTTGATCATTCTCTGTAAGATTAAGCTCAGCTATTGAACGGCGTATATTTGAAAGTAAAGGCTTTAAAACCAAGTTAGTACAAACGTCACTGATGTCACATAACTTTGCCGACATGTGGCCAACAGTAATGTTTTAATGTTCTTCGTTATTAAACATTTGCACATAAATAAGTGACGTAATATTCAGTACTTACTTAAAGTTTACTCTTCGGGCGCCCCTCATCCGCCGTTTTATTTCGGCAAAATTATCCACACCCACCGCCGCGCTATGCATTCTGGGATATGTTGGGCCACCAAGTCTACACTGCCACGTCCTTAAAATTCAGGGAAATGAAGGACGCATTTGGGGGCCGCATTTCGAGCAGCCTTCGAATTGGGACAGCCTTCGTCGCGTCGCTCTGACGTAATCGGCCTTAAAATGCGGCCCTTAAGGCTGCAGACCCTGAATTGGGATACAGCCACTGACTGGACGTGGGGATACAGCAGATAGGGGAGACAGCAACTATGGAACACAGACAGAAAACCAGAACACTAAAACTCTAACCAAACCCCACCCAGAGAACCTAAACTAAGAATAATCCTAAAACCCATAAAGCAAAGCTAGAATATAATGAAATAACAAAATCAAAGAACCAAAAACACAAAACACTGGGTCAACGACCCAGGGACCCTAACATCGGTGAACAGGGTTTACAAAGAGGTTTTATATAGAATTAAAAAGAAATCTGTGTTTCAAGTGTCTTTACAACTCTGTGTTATTGTACTTACATTATAACCAATCCGCTCCTTTATCCCCACTTAAAATATTTTTACTGAACTATTGTAATATTTGCTGCCATTGCTGCTGTCCTCTTGGCCAACTTACTCTTACAAAAGACATGTTTAATGTTAATGAGATTTTTTTTAACTAAATAAATAAAGGTTATATAAAAGTCGCTGCCAAAAACTGATCGCGGCTTCTACCTTGTTACACGAATGTTGTTTGTGGCTCAAGATGACTTTATGTCATCCATGAGGGAAGCACTTGACATATGTTTCACATATTATAGCCCAACAAGTTACTTATAGCAGTTTAAATACCAGAAATCAGTTTTTGGCAGACAATCACTTTTTGGCACAACACCAGTGTCTAGCAGGTTTTATATTTTAGAAAGTTTAAAGCTCAGCTTAATAGAAGTAGTGTGGTCGTGAGTTTTGCATAAACAAATTTGTGCAAACCTCAATGAAGTGAAGCAACATTATAAAGAAGAGTGAGCCTAAATGACTCCCCAATGATGTGAGAGACTGATAGTCATACAGAAAACAATGACTTTGAGCTGTTGCTGCTAAACGTGCTTCTACAAGCAACTGAATCTTGGAGTGTACTTTGGTTTGTCTGCTCATAAATTGGTGGTTCATGATGATAAATGAACTTCTGAACTGGTTTAACATCAGTGCAGTGGCTGGTCCATTCCTTGATGTATATGTCAACGTTCAAAATGAGCCATTTAAATCAGCTGTGTTGGATCAAGGACACATCTAAACCCTGCAGGACAGCGGCCCCGAGGCCTGGAGTTCCCACCCTCAGTGCAGTGGAAATAGTCTCGTGCCAGTCTTGGTGCTGCCTTTGAGTCTATATTGCCGAACACTGTGCGCACACATTTTTTTCCTTCCTAAACAAACACACATTTGTAAAGGAAAATTTAAATTGAACTCACAGTTGGCGGTTAATCGTTATATAGTTTAGATGTACACCGAGAGACGCATTTAGTGGGACTTTTACACCGCCACAGATTTTCTTCTTCTTTTTTGTTACATTATTGACATATACTAGATATTTTAACCTAAGCAGCAACAATCATGTCTCTGGTACAGGCACTTTCCACCATGCAGGTTAAGCTAAAATGTGACTTGAAACAAATTCTGGGTTTCCGTTCCATAAAGGTTCATTTCATCTGGTAAGTTAGCCCCTGAGGTAACAGTCTATGTGAACATAACATACTCACTGACTCACACTCAACTTGACTGATAGTGATTTCCTGAATTAGGCAAAGCGCACAGAGGAAATTCATTTGCATATGTTTGTTTTCACAATCACTGAAATCCAAGTTAGGCATGTTTCCCTTTTTTGTTGTTGTTCTTGACACGAGTGCTTCAGTTATTTTCTCATCAGTATGTTAGGACAGAAAGGATTCTGTTGTGGATTTATGATCATCTCACGTGTGTCCATCTTTCAAACTCTTAGATTGTGTAGACATTAATGCAGCTGTCAGACTGTAGGCCAGTTTCTTTGCACTGTAAGCATTGATTGGATGCTACTGTAGCAATCAGTGCTTACACAAAACGTCCCTGCGTAAACCCTCAGACACACAACAAACAGATCAATAGTATCTGAAATTCAGAGTACGGATCTTTTTACACATTTCTCACAGAAAATCACCTAAATCGCTTTCGTGTGAGATGCATATCATGTTTGCCTCATAAAGACTTGCCCTGTATGTATTCATTTCTTTAGACTTTCACGTGGAATTGTCACCTAATATAACAGGTCCATCAGTAAATGGTGTCTATCTTCAGTTTCTGTCTCCTAGACTTTGTCCCTGTCAGGTTACAGCTGAATAGATAGTCATATCATGCAGAGACTGCATCGTACTATAATGCTCGTATGATCGCGTTTGTCATAAGTGGACTGGTCTTGTTGAAACTTTGCATAAACCTTGCCCAGTAAACTGTGAGTGCTAACATTTCTATGGCATATGCAAATACTTTAGACAAATCCCACAGTTGTCTATATTTGTATATTTGACAGTTTAATGAAGCATTTAGAAATCAAAGGTCAGATTAAAATGCTGTATCACAATAGAATGTGATATCACACAATACAATATTTTTAATATCACACACAGCATGAAAGTTTGCTAGTGTATATTATAAAAATATTACAGTATGTTGGTATAACTTTATCCCCTCCTAGTTTTTAAGATACAAATTTTGGCCCACACTGATTTGTGATCATATTCCTCTGTCCACTAAATGAAGATGGAGGCTCTGCTCTTTATTTCTGTGTTTCTCTGGAGAATCCTGGTAACATGATGGCTTTCTGTCTCTAAACACACACGAGCTTAACTCCGAATGAACATGATCAGAGTTCATTGAACCAACTCTGATCAGTCTTTTCTAAGGGTTTCAAGCCTTTCTTGTTCGAGCCTCTCTTTGTTGTTGCTACAGTTATGTGTAATTATTAATAGTATTGCAGATGTTAGCCTCTGCCTGCAGTGTTGATGTGGGTAAAGGCTTTAACCATGGATTAGCGGCAGGTCCCAGCTTGTAAATTGTGGAGCATTAATGCCCACTCCAGCTCCTATAACCAAATATAAACAGTTGGGATGAGAGTTAGCTCAAGCCACTACAACAGCCAGCAAGAATGATCTGTTCATGCTAGCATTAACAGTGCCTATACACATAGCGACACACAGGGGAGGGGCCTAACTAATAACCAAGATGACTACAGGCTTGGAGGTGCTAAAAGTCAGATATACCAGGAGCAGTTTGGGCTTTAGAACAAATTTTGTGTAATTATAACAATATGTAATTTAGGACCTGGTTACATATGATGCTGCTGATTTTTTAAATCTAATTTTTACGTTGCATTAATTTCTTTTTGTCAGACAGGGAATCAAACAAGTTCTGTTTTCTCGAATGAATCCCACTGTTATTTGTTTGTCCTACCAACAGGGATGTTTACATGGTATTCATGACTGCTGCACCTGATGACTTTCACAGCTTGAGGACTGCAAACATTTCCCAACAAGACATGAGTGGTGGGGTGATCGTTGGTATTCCTGATCAGGTGAGGATCTGTTCCCATCAAACCACCAAAACCAGTTGTTCAGGATGTTTACAGGATGAAGAATCCCCAGTTATTCTTTGTGGTTGGAATGTGCCTACATATGGCTGTGTGGGATTCTGGCTTACTTTAGGGTCAGAGCAGTTGGTATGTGGAGCAAATACTGACACAGTCAGAGTGGGCAAACCAGCAATAGGCTTGTTGTCATACCTGGAAGTCTGAAAGCTCCCGATGCTGGATGGTCTTTCTAGTTTTTAATGACAGGTCGTCTAACAAAGCTTCCATGAGGTGCTATAATGGAGACTGTCCTTTTCAACGAGTTTCTCATGTCTTATCCTACTTTTTTCTTTTTTTTAATTAACAGGAGTGAGAATTTGAAATCCTCTATATTGACATGATTACATTTCTTCTATTAAATGAGAAGTACATTTTGAACACAGTATAGTGAACACAATATCCAAGAAGCTAAATCTGGTGAAATGGTTTCTTTAGCTGTCAGCTTGAAAGGCTGATTGGGGTATTTTTGTCACCTTGCATGCGGGTGGCATGGACACCCGACTTTTGTGTGCATTTATCAAAAAGCTTGGATGATTTTGAAGATCAGTGGCATTCAACTCATGATCAGCGTTCAAGTTTTCTTAAAATCTTGTAACATGATAACTGGAAAGAAGACAGCTAGGATTTTCAAACTGATCCATAGATGGATCTACTATGAAGCTGAGGGACAGCACTGCTTAAAAGACCCTTTTTAAATGACTCCAGCTGTCTGATTTAATGAGACCACGTGTGCTCAAGTTTCCTGCTCTGACTCGGCCTCAGAATGTCTAGAGGCAGAAATCAAGCACACTCAAAGGAAATAAGCGTATCAGTGGGCATGTGCTCAGCACGCAGAGTGGGAGTGACTAAAGGTGCCACTGCAGAGCATCGCAGTTGTTTCGTGTGATTAAGTTGTGTGTTTATGAACCTGTGAGTGTTAGTCCTTTTGGCAGGATGACTCGCATGAAGCTGTTATAACTGTTTGTGCATGTTAAAGTTATGCCTCAGTTCTTTGATACCATGTTGGTAGGATTATTTGGCACTAAGTTAATAGCAGTGGCTGTAATCTCCCGCAGTCATTACATCCAGCGGTATTACAAATAAAGGACTTTTCTATTGTTTAGTTTAACTGTGGCTAGCTTGCCATGTCCGTGCCTTATGATTGGCAGTTTGTATGACGTGCTATTTAGGCAATATATGAGCTATAGTGACCCCTTGTGGATATTGTGAGATATTGCTGTGTTGAGTACATTATGTTTTCAATTGTTTTTCTAGTTATTTGTGACTCTACTAATGATAAAATTGCCTGTTTCTGTTTCCAGAAAACCATTGCTCATAGTCCCACATACTATACAATGATAAGTTCAAGTATGGCTGTACCTAATTTGGATTAAGCCTGGCAAGCACTTTGATGTAAACATTTCTTCTGTGGGACTTAAAGACAGTTAACCCAACTCCTGGACTGCTGCAGTCTTCCTGACAGAAAGCTTAGGCCAGGCTTGTATGCCCAGTATATATATTCTATAACGTGTGTAACTACTTCGTTTAGTTGTTTTTGTTTGGATTTAGTTTAGTTGTTTTTCTTTTCAGTGTATTTCAGTGTCAGTAATTTGTGTAGTGCTCACTCACATTTTCAACTGGAAAAGACCTGCAATAGAAACGTATTTAGGAGCAAACAAGTGAATGAAAAGTTTGACATCATTAAGGCCAAACAGCACCTAGTTTTCAACAAAAACACATAACATAAGAGCAGCAGTGACGATGCAGCTGACACACATGAACCCATTTAAACTGGTCCCAGTGTTTTTAGCCTAACTTCAGTCTTGAACCATTGGGGCAAATGAAAAATTCCAGCAGTTCTTGAAAGCAGCAACTCTGTGCTTTTTTGTGATGTTAGGGACATTATGGTAACTCGAGGCAGAACACCATCCAAATCTTGGTAAATAACACATGAAAGAACAAAAGAAACAAACATGGTAAAAAGAAGCCAAACGTGTGATAACATTGTTCCATCACGCTCACTCACTATTCTCTCAACCTTTGCCTTCACGGGGCTGCTGCAACAATGTACCTGGGATTACCGTAATGATGCAAATATTAATGAAAAGTGCAGAGTTGCTGCTCTCAGGAATCATTGGACTTCTTTTAATTGAGGAAATGGATCAGGAGTTACGGTAGTTACAGATGTTTAATACAAGCCTAGAAAAGAGCTTTCTGTAGTGCTGTGCGATACGGAAAGATTTTTTATGTATCCGATACAAGTAAATACAGGTCTGATATGATCTATACTTTTTAATGTGGATGATGCATCATCAAAATGCCAAATTGTTTACATTTTCATGACCTTTACGTTGTTTTTTAGGGGGCTTCATCCTAATGATTATTAATGAGTTAAAACCGAGGACAGAAATAATAAAAGGATTTAGTTTGTAGCCCATAGTTTAAAAACAGTAATCACACATTATCCCTTTCTTTAACAGCAACACAAAAGGATCATTATATTCCATTAAATCTGAGCCATATTATATTCAGTATATTTATTTTAATTTCAGTAAATGTTTTTATTTAAATGACATGTTTCAGTGAGATAAATGTGTTATTTCAAGGTCGTTGCATCATTTTTACTTTTCGAGTTGGCTAAAATAAGAATTAGCCAGTTGCACTTTAAAGTAATATAACCAACATATCGCCACAGTTATCTACCTGGATATTCTTCAGAGCATGCTTTCTTGCATGTGACAACAAGAGACCTCTCGGTTGTCTGGTGGAGCATTTAGCGCCTCGCTACATGTTTCCAAATCGGCATTTCTTCTCAGTGAAAGCTGTCCTAGAGAAGTAAAGCAAGTTTGTAAGTTTCTCTCTCAATGTTTGTAACGCATTCCCACGTTAAGCTTAACAACCGATATATGGAGCGACTGCCGCGCCTCCTCTCCCCCTCCCTCTCCTGCTGCTACTTCAATCATGAAACTAATCAATGATCAGCTGATCGCAAGTTCCGTCTCTCTTGTTTGTTTCCCACTTTGCGCCAGAAAGAGGAAACCAGCAGATAAACCACAGCAGCACGTTTAAGCTTGATAAGCTGTTGTTAGAATTTATTTAATATTACTTTAATGCCTAATGCTATAAGTAGCTGACAGCTGGTAACTGTGCAGGGGCGGGTCTAGCACAGTTTTGCCAGGGGGCCAGCTGGGGCATTAACAGGGAAAAGGGGGCACAAAGAAATACTTTTCTTTCTTATTCTCGTTTAAAATGTCTCGCTTTTAATAAATAATTATCTGAATCTTACAACCAAAGTTTTTATCTAACGTAAAATGTATAGAAATCTAATATTGTATATAGTAACTATTAAGTCTAATATATACCCTAGTAAGTTATAGTACTTTTTCCTTTGGGAAGATACCATCTGTGCAGTCTGCAGTTCTGTTGAAGAAAGATGTTGAATCTATTTAATTGTTGTTGAAAAATAATTGATTTCTGTGCATTTTTTTTAAATACATGCATTAAATTAAAGTCGATTATGTCGATTAAGCATCACGAGGCAGAGGGTGGGCGATGGTTCCCTTTAGTTTTTTTTTTGCTGGGAGTTTGCAACCCTATTAGTTAGGTTGTTTAATATTTCTGCTAAGTACTCTTTAAAATACCAGAATAGGGAGGATGGTGCAGGTTTAAGTTTATTAGATTGATCAGTGTTGCTGAACTATGAAATATTTTGGGTGCAGTGTGTTTTTTGCATACAGGTATAACTAAATAACTTTAATGTTTTATTTTTTAAAACTTGAGTATGAACTTATACAAAATAAAGAAAGATATTAAAAAAACTGTTTTATTGATTATAAAAATACGCTGTATCGGATTCATATCGATACTGGACACAAAAAAGTGGTATCGTGCGTTCTCTAGTCCATACAGGAGAGAACCAGAAACTAAAGAAACTAAATTGCGTGTTTACCTTTATGTTGACATCAGTGTCTGTTTTTTTTATTATTATTATTTCAGCATTTCAGCATCTCAAAATATTTTTTAGATAAAAGCAGTCAAAATATTTTTTTTAACAGATGAATCATTAAAGGATGGCAATTTCTAAAATGGTAACCAACAGACCCGTGTGTTTTCTCTTTGGAATAATAATAATTATTGCTCATTAATAAGAAAACTATTTCTAATCCAATTCAATTTTCGAACAATCAATAAAATACTTTATGACTAAAATGATGAATAACTGCAGCCCTAGAATAAACACATTTTAGAGAAACTTGTGATTTTTGAGATGATGCAGTTTTAATTTGATAGTTTTTCCCCTTTGGTAACTTTGCTGTCCTCGCCCTGAGTTCCTTAGTTTCACCAGCTAGACAGCGAGATAACGATGCTCCAATAACCAGACTTATTTTCCTTTCTGCGCTGATTTATTGAAGAATGGCCTCTGACCATTGCCTTCTCTTTGACCATCGTAAAACTGAAAGTACAAAATACTGTATTAGCTAACTAACATTGTAAACTAGCTTGTTACACTCTTACTGCAAGCTAACAGTAGATTACAGCTCAGTATTCAATACCATCGTTCCCTCGAAGCTGGACAGGAATCTGCAGGATCTAGGACTGAGCAGCTCCCTCTGCAGCTGGATCCTTAACTTCCTGTCTGATAGACGCCAAGTAGTCAGACTGGGCAGCATCACCTCATCCCCCATCACACTGAACACTGGTGCTCCACAGGGGTGTGTACTGAGCCCTCTCCTGTACTCACTCTACACCTACGACTGCACAGCCACTAACAACTCCAACATCATTGTGAAGTTTGCGGACGACACTACAGTGGTGGGTCTTATCACCAACAGTGATGAGACGGCTTACAGGGAGGAGGTCAGCGCCCTGACCCACTGGTGTCAAGACAACCATCTCACCCTCAACGTCGCAAAGACAAAGGAGTTGATAGTGGACTTCCGGAGGAGCAGAGAAGTACACACCCCCATCACCATCAACGGCGCTGCTGTGGAGAGTGAGCAGCTTCCGCTTCCTTGGTGTACATCTGGCTGAGGATCTTACGTGGTCAGTACACACAAACAAAACAGTGAAGAAGGCGCAGCAGCGCCTCTTCTTTCTCAGGAGACTGAAAAGATTTGGCATGAGCCCCCGCATCCTCAGGACCTTCTATCACTGTGCCATTGAGAGCATCCTCACTGGATGCATCACCACCTGGTATGGCAACAGCACCGCCTACAACTGCAAAGCTCTCCAGCAAGTAGTGCGGTGCTCTGAACGGATAATTGGAGGTGAGCTTCCCTCCCTCCAAGACATCTACAGGAAGCGCTGCCTGAGGAAAGCGGGGAGGACCATCAAGGACTCCAGTCACCCCAGCATAAACTGTTCAGACTGCTTCCATCAGGAAGGAGGTTCTGCAGCATCCGGTCCCCAACCAGCAGACTGAGAGACAGCTTTTTCCACCAGGCCATCAGACTGCTGAACACGTCATAGACACCTCAGCTTCACTACTGGAACTTCAACATTATGCACTACACACTAGGGCTGCTCGATTATGGCAAAAATGATCATCACGATTATTTGACGATATTTATTTAACCCTTTAAGACCTACTATAGAACCAAGTCCACCAGAGCTTATATTATTTTTTTTTTATATGCTGTAGTGCCATTTGTGGGAGCATTTCAAGTTGCTATACATCAATACAACTGTTATAGCCCATATTTTAATAATATGTCTGCATTAAGTCCATAGTAATTACATAAATTGCAAAAAAGTGCAATAAACTACAAAAAAAATTGAAAATCGTTTTTGTTTTGTTTACATATATTTCTACTTGGAGAAATTTAAGAGGTTTATCCCTCAAAACTTTAAATACAATAAAGTTGCAAAAAATAGTTTCCCACCACAGGAAATTTATTTTGAGTGTCTTCATAGTTTTATTTTGGAGATACAGCAATTTTTATATACTGCAGGAAAAACAAAAAACAATCCTATGATGCAAATTTGCAAAGAAAACAGCATGTGCATCATTTCACTGTGGGAAGTGTTACGAACAGCTGATAGGAACGGCAAAGCGTGTTTCTGGAATATTATGTTTTTGTTCCTGCAAGTGCTTTTTATGCAATTTTTGCAAAGCTATATGTGGAACGAAACCGTGACCGAGGACAAGCTGATGGCATAAGATGTAAGTACAACTCCTCCGGTTTCATATGCAAAACAAATTATTGTGCTAGCTTACACGGTTCAGGTTCTACAGGGATTTAAAAATAGTTACGCAAAACGGAGCGTGCTGCTCTGACCGGCTTTAAAGGGTTAACAATGACTTTAAAAAATAACATAAAATAGTGTGCAACACCACTGAAGTTTTTTTTTTTAAACTCTCTTTTCAACCAACGGCAGTCACTCTCCAAATAACTTCTGCTTAGCTTTCCGAGCTTCCCTCGGGTCCTCTTAATCAGCGGTCTCCAACCTTTTTTGCGCCACGGACCGGTTTATGCCCGACAATATTTTCACGGACCGGCCTTTAAGGTGTCGCGGATAAATGAGGGAGGGGCTAATAATCGGCTCAGTCATTTTTAATGATCGTTGAAAGCCCAGATCGTAATCGTGAATAAAATTCGATTAATTGAGCAGCCCTACTACACACTGTATATAAATGCCACTTGTTTTGCACATGTCCAACTACCAACCTCTGTATATTTTATTTTATTGTTTACTCTATTTAATTTGTAAAATATGTACACACACACGCGCGCACGTAGAAAAACATATTTAGTATACACATCCAGTAATGCATGTACTATTATATATTGTACATATATTTATTAGTCTCAGATTTAGCCGTTCTTATATTTTGCTTGTTTTACGTTATTGTATTTTTGCACACCTCTGTTGCTTGTGAAGCTCGCAAACAAGAATTTCACTCACATGTACTGTACCAGTGTACCTGCACATGTGATGTGACAATCAAAGTGATTTGATAACAAGATAAAACTTTCAAATGTACAAATTATCGTACCATTTTTACACAAAACAAAAGTTAATAATTATTTTATCGTCACTCATACTTACAGACATATCTTGTCCACGGCAACAACATTTTAAGGTCCATATCAGCTTAGAACGATAACTTTCCGCCATCTTTGATTTTTTCACCTTCTCATTGTTCCTTTCCCAAAGTAGTCAAACCCATATTACAAAGCAGCCACTAGAGGGAGCTCTAGGGCCGTTTGCAACCATAATATCCAGTTTACCTTATAAAAGGCAGAACAGTAACTATAGTGTTTGCAATAAATGGAGACATTTAAAAACAGAAAGCTATCATCTACTGTGATTCAAGTGTATAAACTAAACCACATAAAATGGCTTAAACTGAATATGGTCACGTTTTATTTTTTGTGTGGCCATTACTGCATTTTAATGGTGTTATAGATGCTGTCGAGGCTAAGCCTACATTTAAAGCCACTGAGCTGTTTGTTGGCAGGTTAATGCAATGTCACTGGTATGAATAAACGTATTAAACTTAGTTCAATAACTGAAACCATACTTATCTTGTCCTTTAGATTCTTTATTCCAACACAATTTAACATAACAGCGCAGCGGTCACAATCTGTTTGCTCCTTCCCAACAACAACACACCTGCTGCTAATGACCTATCTACCTTAAATAGACACACCATATGTAACACAAAAGGTGACCCCTAGTGGCATACATGAGGTACCCACACAAAAATGGCTCCTACAGATACTGAGCACAAATATGAGTACAGAGAATTTCCAGCAAGCTTTTAATACTGTCACAAAAAGGTCTAGAGGGATTTATCAGCATCATCCTGTCAAACTGGTTTTATGGTGGTTTTGATGAGAACAGATTATAGCTTGATCAAGAAGACCAACCGTCGAAGTCCTGTTGGGAAACCTTTGCACTTTTTCAAGGTGTGAGTATCATCAAGTGTAGCAGTGATGTCCTCATTGGTCGTTGACACAGTTGACAACTTGTTTGAGGGATGAAATTGTGGCGTTTTGGTCAGAAAGTTTATACTTGTAAATCAGACTGCAGAAATATTTCTGAAAATGTAGTGGTTTGTTTGTTTGTGGTTTGTTTGTTTGTGGTTTGTTTATTTGTGGTTTGTTTGTTTGTGGTTTGTTTGTTTGTTTGTGGTTTGTTTGTTTGTGGTTTGTTTGTTCATGTTTTTTGTTTGTTTTTATTTCAAATATCTTATAACAAGATGAAACTACAATTGTAAACGCAATTTGGTTTTTTGGTTTTTCTCAAACTTAAGTAACTGAAACCTTTCATTGAACTACAGCAGAAACAGATTGGAAATGCCAAGTTATTCTAACACTAGTGGACTTGTTAAACAAAACATTTGTTTCACTTCTTTCTCAACATGCAGCACCATTAAGAACAGTGGACCAGCATAGTTGGTCTGCATGAGCACACTTACTGCAACAGTTGTACATGCTGAAACTGGTTGCTGGCAGCTGATGTGAAGAAATGTCTGGACACATCAAAAGTTTTCTTTTTCATTTTTTCCCTCCCTTGGATAACATACACATGGCAAATAAAAACATGTAACTAGGGTGACGGGAAGTGTGTATCATCAGATTTAACTAAAATATAATGAGGCTGTCCATCTGTGAAGTAATTGTTCCTTCAAAAACCACTGTGACAACAGATTTTATTTCATTCATTTGATGGTTTTCTATTCTGTATACTGGAACTTTTTAATAGCCCCCCTGTCCACACATCCTTGACATGAGACTTTCTGCAGAGTTGCACATGATGAATGCACACAAAACTTAAAGTGTTGCTGTCATATTTTTTTGGATGTGGTTTGTTGTCATAATCAAGAACGTGTCTTATTTTTTTATTTGTTTTGTTGCTGATCGGCCATTGGACTGCTGAGCCTGCAGTGAACAGCCAGACACTGACTCTTGATGCTAGAGCAAGGACAACTGAGCTCTCTCTCTCTCTCTCTCTCTCTCTCTCTCTTTTAAATAAATAATACGTTCGAGCTGTTTATGTTTTTGACTTGTTATGGACTCTGACTGGCAATGGGAGGGCTGGCGGACTCATATTATGGAGGTGGAGGGTAGACACATTTTGTGTGCAAGAGACCACATACTACAGTGGTGATTGACACAGACTTCAATGGACATTTAGGTGAAGGGAACAGAGGTTATGAGGTGTTGGGTAGGTGTGGTGTTTAGGAGAGAAATCTAGAAAGACAGATGTGGGGCAGATTTTCCAAGTGGAAATGGCCGTGGTGCACACATACTTCAAGAACAGGGAGGAACTTGTAGAAATATATGAAAGTGGAGGAAGCTGCACACAGGGCAACTAAATATTATGCAGAAGGTGAAATCAAAAAGACAGGAGACAAGGAGGTGTCAGGGAGAATGCAGCTATGCAGCATCAAATGGTAGTTTGAAGGATGAGTTTGGACATCAAGAAGAGGAAGTGAGTGAAGGCAGAGACATGCAGGAGTATAAACAGGCTCTGGGTAGTAGGGAAGACTTACCAGATGGCTGGGATAGTACAGCTTTATTGAGATAAACTGCCAAGAAGGGGTTTGACGTCTTCTCTGCACAGAAGAAAGGGAAAAAAGAAAAGTGATTTTGAAAGTATTTGAAGGAAGAGATTTACAAAGAAAAAGAAGTGTAGTTAGCGAAATGAAGAAAATAGACCAAGAAACTGGTAGGCTAGGCATGTAGCAGAAAGAGGTGACAAAGGAAAAGGCTCAGTGCCACGTATGTGAAGCTGGACCCCAAGGAAATGAGGGAATGAGACTTGCTAGGCAGAGAGTGAGTTTGAATGGATGTTCAAACCCAAAAAAAAAGATATATTCACATAACGTAGATTGAAAGAAGCTGCAGGTGGCACAGCAGCTTTAATGTCTTCCAGACAGGAAGTTTTGGAAAGAAATATCATCATTTCCCAGATTTTACTATCTTAGTGTTCTGTAACAAAATCACTGTTGTGCGCATGGTGTTAGAGATGATGATGATTACAAAAAAACTTAATGTGCTAGTCGTGCTTTTCTTGAGGGATTTGTCCTTCCACCAGTTTTCATGTCATTGGAATCATTTGTATTCACTGATTCTGGCACTTATTTCATCAAACCAAACTCCAAGTAAATACTTTCGGCTTTTTGGTTTTGTCAAACGAACTAATGTAAAGAATGCCTGGCTGTGCACTACACCACGCAGTGGGAATTTGTCTTCTCCAGTTAAATTCAGGATTAACTTGCTTTATAACACAGACCTCAAAAGTAACCGTTATAACCCCAAACACAAGAAAATGTGATCTACAGCACAGTGAGAACTGGCAACGCTTATCTGGAGGGGTCAGAGTGAATGAACTGGACACCTGTAGAAGCAGGATTTGATTTCCACTGATTTCCTTTCCGATCCGATACCAAGTAAAATTCAGGCTGGTATCGACGATACTGATCTGATACCGATACTCTGAACAAAAACTTATTTTTTTTACTCTATCTTTTATTTTATCTCAAATTATAGCGTCGTAATGATCACAGGACATCAGATTACTTGTTCTTATCACTTAATGATGCAGAATTATCATATAGAAATGAAAAACCTGAAGTTGTGGCTATTTGTTGCCTGCCTGCAGCATTAAAGGACTCCGTGAGAGACGTCTGTCTCGCCCTGGCAGCACCTCTCCCTCTCGTCCTCTTCAGTTCGCCTCAACATACGCTCGTCATATTCTGTGATATGATTCACTCTGAGGTGTTTGACCAGGTCAGCGGTGTTACCACAACACCTCACATTCTTGCCACATGTATGGCAAACCACGTCTCAGCTGTTCGTGGAGGTAAAATACGTCTGCACATGACTCTGTTTACGCTCAGCCATTGTTGTGAGTGTGCACGCCAAGGGGCCGGACACAATGACGGGTATCGGAGGAATCGATATTTCAGTATCAATCCGCACATCACTAGTTGAGATACGTTTTAAAGTAGTCCAAAAAACAAATGCATATTTTCCCGAACCACTGTTCCTTGACTAAGGTGGATAACGTGATGAGGTCAAGGAAGGGTGTGACGGAGATTTGATTGAAAAACTTTGTCGTCCGTTAAAGTTTCACGTTGGCTTTTTCATCTTGAAAGCCCTCTCTGCTCGTGTCCAACCCGTGTGAACAATCATAGATGTGAGAAATGTAAACAAACCGTCCGCAGAACGCTGATCAGGTTATTTTAAGCGCAAGAAAACAAAAACGTTGCGCTCACCGTCGGCGTCACGGACGAGGCCTGGGGGTCCGGGCCCGTCCACAAAGGTCATTGTAACACAAATCATACGATTGCTAATGAAAATGCTATAAAGCTACATCGCAGATAAGTCTCTGGAGTAACAATCAAGGCCATGTTAGTTATTTGATGAATAGTATCTGTGCCACTCATGGCGCATGACTGAGGAGGACGTTGACCTCTGCAAGTCAGGAAAGTCTGCTACTCATTGTATAAATATGAGATGTTTTTCAAAAACCAGCCAGCCATCATCTCGGAGGCTGACTCCAAAGTACCATCTCACTTCAAACTTGCAAAACAAGTCGAGTCGATGCGAGCGCACTGCTTGTTTCTAGTTAGTCTTTAAGGATGACAGCATTAGTCTGCTCCTTTGTATGAAATAAAGTGAGTCGAGTCCATGTGGTCTGGCACCCACCCACATTTCTCTGCTAGTGATCCATGAGGACTCCACCTTGTTGCCAGTTCTCTTGTGTGGAAGCTTCAGGAAATGACAGCTTCACTCTGACGTGTGTGAGCTGTGTGAGGTCTGTGGTTAGAAGTTTACAGTGTTTGCTCTTTGTGTCGTCTGTAATATGCTCTATGGCTTTAAAAAAATGGCCACATGTTTCTGTAGCTGAATTTGTCCATCTCTGACCTTCTGAGACTGTATTTTCAAATAGGGCCGTTCTGACTTTTCTTCACCTTGTACTTCATTCTGCAAATGTTTTATACTCTATTAGAGTTATTACATTATTCTGTTATGCTATAAAATCAACCCCCATATAAGATCGTACTTAAGAAATACATTTAAAAACCTTCCTGTGCAAATAACCCAAGTTATCTAGAAGAAATAAAAACTGCACCGCAAACCAAACTCAGGTGTTCGACCTGTTGAGCTCGGGAAACTAACTGGTGTTTCATTTTAGTGAGTGCTTTGTTAGATTCCTTCATTTGAACCAAATGAAGTTGATTAAAGTTGATGCATTGATGTGTTTGAAGTGTTTTGTTAGTTGCGATGGATCTCCTGCTGTCTTTTTTCCTTATTATTAAAAGAGGATTTCTTTGAATTTCAAACATCCATTTCCTGTTTATCTGGTCCCGGGTCACAGGTGCAGCAGTCTAAGCAGAGAATCCCAGTCCTCCCTAAACAACCACTTCCTCCAGCATATCCAGGACAATACTGAGGCATTCCCAGGCCTGCTGAGAGATATAACCTCTCTAGTGTGTCCTGGGTCTGCCCTGGAGACTCCTCCTCATGGGACAGGCCCCAAACACCTCACCCAGGATATTTTTAATGAAAACATCACAAATAAGTCGTCAGGTCTGATGGTCACATTTGTGAGATTCAACCACCATAAAGCAGAGATCACACAGGACACACTGTGTTCAGGACATTTGCTTGGAAGAAGCCGTCTGTGGATAAATCCTGCTCTCCACCTCAGCTGTCAGGTTTATCCAGAGAACGGCCGTCCTGACTTCCAGCAGCCCCACAGTCCTCGTTTCTAATAAACTGGCATCACTGAAATGAACTGTCTGCCTCGCTGTTCAATAATCTGCTCTTTGCCAATTTCCCAGCAGAAGCTTCCACTCATATCAGCATTTTTCTGTGATTCTCACATGAACTAAACATAAAAAGCTGAAGCCAACCTCAGAGTTCCCCGTAGTGAGGAAGAGTTTCCTCTGAGCCACAGCTGAGTTTGATGCGTCCACAAAGGAAGACTGACGGGAGGACAGACTCTGGGAGAAAGGCAGATATTAAAAGATATGAATACAAAGTACGGTGCAACAAACAGGACAGCAGATTATGAAGAGCGGTTAGACCTTCATGTGTCAGTCATTGAAATGTGATCAAAGTTACCTGTTTGACATCCTGATAGAAGAAAATCAGCTTCTTGGATCCGTTTGCAGCAAAGAATTCATGGATCAGACTGAACTGGAAGAATCAGACATTAATGACTCAAAGGTTCAACTCTGAGGAAGGATCACGTCTCTGAACTTACTCTGTCATCAGAGACGATGGCGTCTTCCACCGCCGCCTCCTCCAGGCTGCCGGCGTCGGCCAGCCTGCTCATCAGGTATTTATGTCGGGCATCCAGAGCTGCCCGCCGTTCCTCCTTCACGGCTCTCGCCTGTTTGGCTACTTCTCTCCTCGCCTCATTGGACAGCAGCATCGTCCTTTTACCAGACACCTGGAGAAACATCAGCTCAGTCTACAGACGCAGAGACCAGTGAGAGCTTGGCCCAAACATCTGCAGGTTTCTGAGGACCACGTTTGACCCTGACTGGAGGCATCGATTCTGAGAGTGACTGCCTAAACTGAGCTACTGTCCCCCCTCCACTGAGACGTTGTCCTGTGATGTGTCATGGGGGGAAGTGTTCCTCACGGTTGGACTCGTGAGAAGTTCAGTCAGTTTATTCAAACTTTAAAAAGACGCATTTTCAGTCTCTGGATTTCAGCAGAAACAAATGTGAACACAGCACTTTTTGATTGAGTATAAAAGGATGAAAGAGTCAGTGATTAGTAACATTGTTGCTGACTGATGCTGTTGTAGAGCTGTCTTTGGATCCTCACCTTCCTGGAAGCCTTCCCTGGATTGCTCATATATCATTAACTTGTTTGTGTTCAGTAGAATCAGGTGTTGTGGATGCAGGTCGTAGCTGTGTGAGGCCTGTACAGTCAGCGCTGTGTGAGCGCTGTGTAACGTTAGCTTAGACTTCTTTCTGTTGTTATCATCCTTCAGGTTAATGTTGTTTTCATTATGCATCACAGGAAGTGTGGGTGGCTGTTAGCCTCACAGCTCATGGAGAGTTGCTGCTGCTCTGCCTCCTTTTTGATGTTTCTGCTCTTTGTGGCTTTGTGTTACTTTGTGTCGTGTCTGAAACAAAGTGAGTCCATGTTACTAACTGTAGTCGGCTCTCTGTCTCGTGCACAGCTGACTGTTGTCTGAATGAAAGTGTTTTTGTACTTTGTGTAATCTGTTGGGTCTTTGAGCCCTTTTTAAACAGCATATGAGCCATATGTATGTGTGTATATGAAAGGTTGTTTGTAATACATCAAATTGTTGCTTATTCTAGAGCTGCTGCTGTGCCTGATTGGTCTACTCGCTCGAAACTGAAGGTTGACTTGATTCTTTTGGTTTTTTACATTTTGTCAATAAACCAACTTCTTTATGATTTGAACGGCGTCTCTGACGTGTCACAGGCCTGTCAGCTTTCTTGGTGATTGGTATAGATTTGAGCTTCATGCTCTGGCTGTTGTTGGGTTTTCCTCTTTCATATTAAAGCTTTTGTCCTACATTTGGCTCTAAAGTCTAATTCTAATCCCAGCACTGTGTCTGGGTGTGTGATGCTTGTTTTCCTGCTCTTTCTCATGAAACAGTCACAACATTCTCAGTCCAACTTTCACTCTTTGCTGCGTTTGCTGCAGCTGCAGTGAACATGGTGCCGTTTGCCTTTAAGAAAGTTGTGCACAAAGGCTTTTTCTCTAGCAGACAGCTGTGTGGCTAAAAGTCAGATCATTTTTTACCACCTCAGTCACACTGGACTGAAACAAGAGTGAAACTAGGAAGAATCAGAGTTTGTCCAGTGACTGCACTGATTTTCTTCATATTCACAAACTGATTCTAAGTAGTTGCATCAGCTAATCACCCGGACACTGAGCGTCCAACACGCTCCCTGAAGGGAAACGATTACATCCTCCAAACAATCACAATCTGTCTCTGAACGACTGGAATTATTCTCTGATTTGTCAATAACTGGAATTTATCAATGCAGACACGTTGCCAACATGATGAAGTCAGTCTGAGTCGCATCTCTTTGGCTAACTTAACTCAAGTGGTTGCCGACTATTCTGGTTCTATTCCCATATAACAGCAGGGCTGCTGAGCACCTCTGTCACTCTGCACTTATGTTCCCAGTTCTCTTTTGTGGAGGAATTTTCCAGGAATTCCTGGGACCAGCTTTCCATGAGAGACCCGATCAGGAGCGACTGTCCTGGACACTCCCAGCATCACAGGGACTCACAAACCCGTCTACCACAGTGAGAAGACTGATGGTCACAGGCCCACATGTAGCTTTAGATCACACGTGTGCACTTCCTGTGGTCACTGCTGTAACTCTAGACTCACCGAGGGGCCAGTGGTTGGTGAGGCAGCAGCAGCTGAAGTCATGTGACTAATGGCTCTCAGGTTCTGTCCTCCTATTCGCCGGTGTCCTTCACCTGTCACACCTGGTCAAGAAAGAGTGAGAATGTTCAGAGCTTTAATGGAAAAGAATATTATTACATATAAAAGGCCTCTAACAAGTATTGTAGTGTTAATCAGGATGAAGTCCATCATGAACACTTCAGAGTGCTTCAGACAGTCGGTGTTTCATCCACAGAGCCTCCAGTCTGCATATCAAAGCATCCTGAGGAATGACAGTGAACAGTGAACCCCGAGTTCCCCTCATTACATTCATGTGTGTGACTGTGAGGAAAAGGTGATTGTATGAACGTGTGTGAGCGAGTGAATGAGGCTTGTATCAGAGTGGAGATAATGTCAGCGGCACAAGCTGGACGCTGCAGGTGTCACATGTGAATCTGTGCATCAGTGTCTGCACCTTTGTGGAGGTGAAGCTCAGGAGGTTTGGATTTGTTCAAAGCTCTGTCTGCTCCATCTTTCTTTCCCTCAGGCCTCTCCAGATCAGGAAGGAGGTCCTGTTCTCCTTCTCCCTCCTGGATTTCTGGATCCAGGGAAGGATCAAAGTCTCTCAGCCCAGCATCAGAGC
This sequence comes from Aulonocara sp. 'chitande type north' Nkhata Bay, assembly GCF_057382095.1. Classification (NCBI taxonomy): domain Eukaryota; kingdom Metazoa; phylum Chordata; class Actinopteri; order Cichliformes; family Cichlidae; genus Aulonocara; species Aulonocara sp. 'chitande type north' Nkhata Bay. The sequence goes on along the minus strand of NC_141365.1, from coordinate 49,684,029 downwards.
TTCTGGCTGGGGGAGGACTGGAAGTTTCAGCTGGAGGCTGAGAGCCTGGATCTGCCATCTGAGTCACAATTCAAATATTCTCAGTAATCTCAAAAAGCAACAGAAAGGTGCCATTTTCATGAGCAGTGGGTTATCCAGCAGTTTGATTCATGTCAGTAGCATTTAGTTTGTAACTGCTGACTCACCTCTGGCTGTGTCCTGCTCTCAGGGTCACAGTGGACACTGTACCTTTGACCGAAGCTGCAAAGACAGTCAGCAGGGGTCTGGATGCATTCAGCACCACGTCCTTGTTGGGCAGACACCTTCAGTGACAGGACAGACAGTCCAAAGTAAGGAGACGTGGGACACAGTGAAGACACAGAAACAGAAACCAGAACTATAATCACAAAACAAACTCAGAAACATAAAGAGTGAATCAGCTGATTCAGTGTTTGTGACAAAAACATGGATCCTGGTTAATAACTTTTATTTGTTTGTTTCTGTATTATTTTGTGTATCGTTCTTATGAGCTGTTGTTTTGTCAGTGAAATATTATTTCATTGTTTTAAGCTTTTTGTTGACTTTGAAGTGCTTAAGTTGATATTTTTGAACATTTAATTTGTTCGATTATTGTCGAGTCGATAAAACTGTCAAACGCACAGCTGCTTCCAGCACGGCCGGAGGAGAGGTGGCCGAGCAGACGCACAACACACACAGCTCACAGGTTTGCATTTCTAGATATTGCAGATGTTGCAGAAATTGAGAGTAAAGAACTCAGAGATCCAGCGCTGTCTCCTGCCCCTTATTTATACACCACAACACAACGACAGGCGTAACTCACACAAACGGGTAACATGAGGCTCAGATGCTTTGGACGTGTTCACATATACTGGACACAGAATGATGAAGATGGAGCTGCAGGAAGGAGGAAAAGAGGAAAAACACAGAAAAGATTCACAGATGTGGTGAAAAAGGACACGACAGCTTCTGTTTGTTAGTTTGGTTTTTCTTTATTTGGTAAAGATTCAGAAATAAAGAGAAGATCACATGTTTGAATATTATATTAACGTTCTGTAATTACAACAAGTTGTAAAATCTTTCCAGAGTGAGACAGAGACTGTGCAGAGACTGTAGAAGGACAGAGCAGCAGCAGAGCAGTCCAGATACACTGATGATCCTCTGTCAGATCCAGAGGGACACACAGGGCTGATGCTGGACTCTACATTGTGTCTGACAGTGGAGCTGTTCTCAGAGCAGTTCACTCTGCAGCACTGACAGTCATCTGCACTTCATTCCTCTGTCAGTCACTGCTGGATGAAGCTCTCCTCTCCACCTCCCAGTAACATGGCCCAGTCAGAGCGTCTCTACACACAAGCTGCTGCTGCTTCAACCTCTCTGGATCATCAGGACACAGCTGCTCCTCTCTCAGCACACACACCGTCCTGTTTACCATCATCACCTTCACCTGCAGAGAGAAGGAGGAAGAGCAGAGGAGATAAACGAGTGTTTCCAGAGACTCTTCATCAGCTGTCAGTCAGTGATGCAGCACATCCAGTATAAAGAGCAGCAGGGACGTCAGTGCTGGGACTGTACTAGGACTCATTGTTGCTTCACTTTTTCTAATCTTTGGATTTTTATTGAAGTTGCTGAAAATGTTTTTCCCTCCTAGTTTGAGTTTGGACTTTCATTCATTAGAAGAACCTTGGTGTGTCCACTCTGAGCTCTGTAGGAACCCCAACAACAAGCCCAACAATCCAGATGGACGGTTCCAGCTGTTAACTGGAGGAATTCCATCCAAACATCTGCTCTCACTAAATTCTTCCTCACCTACAGACTGTGTTCTTCACTGCTTTAAACTTGGAAATCAATGCAGTCATTGGTCTGCGTGCTGCTTTGTTCAGAGAGCTGATTGGCTGTTGACAGTGTTTGATCAGAGCGTGTCAGCCGTTACTATGGTGACCATAAAGGTGAGAAACAGGAAGTGTTTGTGTCCAATCCTGAAGCCTGTCACCGTTCTCCTCTCACAGCTTCACTGAGAAGCTGCAGCTTTACAGGAAACACTGGATCTTTGTTTCATACTGACTGTGTTTAGTACAATACTGCTGACAGCACCACCCACTCACTCCATCACTCTACTTACTCCAGAGTCTCCAGTCTGTAGTCTGGACTCTTCTTAAGATCAGACAGCTGCTTCACATCTGGATCCTTCAGGTTGTTCCAGCTCAGGTCCAGCTCTCTCAGATGGGAGGGGTTGGACTTCAGTGCTGCTGCCAGATAATCACAGCTGATCTCTGACAAACCACAGTCCTTCAATCTGTATAAAGAATGAAAGATGTAAGTTTATTAGACAAAGAGCTTGAAATCATTCAGTGTTTCATCATCTGTTCAGAGCTGAAGAAGCTTCAGAATGTAGAAGTTTAGAAAATGGAAACTCCAAACAGCTGAAGCCAACAGGAAGCAGCTTCAAACAAACACAACAAGAGAAAAAACTCTGAATGTTTCACATTAAAGTCGTACATTTCTCATAAAAACAGGACAAAGACTTGAAAAAGTCGTGTTTTTCCTTCCAGGAACCACATGGCTTCACTTTTAAAGGTGAAGTGTGAAAGAAATGGACATATTTGAAGTCCAACACCTTTTTCCAGTCACATTATTAAAGCAGACAAACTACAAGCTCATTTTCATTCCAACAAGTCATCTTCTGACCTGGACTAACAACACTGGTCTCTATGTGCAGCTGGCTGTGAGACCAGTGCTCAGGGAGCGTCTACAAAGTGCAACACTGAAAGAACATCACACACTCATTTGCTTCCAGCACTTTCACACAAACATCTACTGTCATTATTGTCACCAAACTCTGTGGATCCTTTATTGCAAATTCAAATGGGATCAAATGGTCAGACAAAAGAGGGTTATGAGGAAATATGATGAAATGTTGTGTATTAGCAGCAACTTATTGAATCATTTTCCTCAGAAACCAAACAAAATGATTGACAAACATGTTTTTACAAACTCAGTGTTGGACTTGGATCAGCAGGATAAGCTGATGTTTAAAGGCATTTGAGTCTCGCTGTATGAGAGTCCAGTTCTTACTCAATATTTATGGATGATGTTCTTTCAGTGTTGCACTTTGTTTGGCACAAAATGAAATTATTTGGCCTCTCAGATGCTTTTAGAGATTCCCAAATGACTGATGATGACATCTCTGGGGTCTGATTGATAGAAAAAAAATCTCTTTGAGACCTTTTGTAACTGACAAACTCTTCATCTGCTAACAACACTGAGTTGAATCTCCATGGCTGATAGTTGGAGCAGGCATCAGGAATACACATTGAAAAAGCAAGAGAAGAAATCACCAGAGTCTTATAATCACATTCTGTAACTAAAGGGAGACGTTTTTCTATACAAATATATGTTTTATGGACATTAGAAAAAAAGAGTATTGATGTGAAGCAGGATTATGAAATCTCCATACATCAGCCAGCCCATAATTATTAAGAAAGCTCTGAATGACGCATGCTGAGTTTGGACTAAGTGTACTTTTGTGTGAACTGTGGTCCATAGCAGATAATGAGCAGTTTAGGTCTCCCTCAAAGATGATATTGTGTGATGACATATTGGGGAGCCGCGCAAAGACATTAGTGAAAAATCTGTGATCGTCCCAATTAGAGGCGTAGATATTTGCTAAGATCAAAGGAAAACCATAAACTATATTTTCTGCACTTAAAATCCTGTAATTTTCTCATAAATCGACAGTGCGGCTTATGGATGAATTCTGGTTGTGCTTACTGACCTCGAACCGATTTTATGTGCTACACGGCGCTCAGAAACCTTTCAAAAGATGTTTTGGTACGACTTTGCTCAGCTACGAGGCCGCACCGCTTGATGGATTGTTGGAGCATTACAGCTACGAGGAGCCTCGCGGAGTGATACGTACTCTGCTTCAACGTAATATTACTGTATTGAGTGTGTATAAGGACCATAAATGGCACCTGTAAGAGACACGGTTACAAAGAGGGTTTCAAACTCCAGGCTGTCAGTCACGCAGTAGAACCTGGGAACAGAGCAGCTGCTTGTTATTATGCTCAGCGTCTGTTTACATTTTGACTGCACGATTGTGAGCTTTTTGTTATGCACAAAAACAACAGTTTTCTTTTATTTATGGAGCATTATTATTTAATAAATGCTGATCATTTATTTCTGAGTAATTGTTTCATGTACATCTACGCTGTATGTTAATAAATGTGCCTGTGTGAGATTTGGGACACAGCTTTGACTAAGAACTCTCTTTTTGTTCGAACTTTCTGGCTTCAAAAATATCGAGATATATATCGTATATCGCCATCCAGCTAAAGAATATCGAGATATGAACTTTGGGTCATATCGCCCAGTCGTAATATTGCAATAGGTTGTCCGTTAAACTCAAGCGGGGCTTGGGCCCTGGCACGGCGTAGCCACACAATCCTGGTAGTAGTGACGCTCGGCTATGACGGCGTGCGGGTTACCAGCTGGCTTTCTCAGGATAGGGCTCCTGTGTGAGCGGTCGACAATAACGTCTTTATCCATACCCAGCACTTCACGTAGTAGCACGGATACGGCCGTGGAGGAGCTCGAGTCCAGGCCCTCTGGGATCCCTATGATGTGGATGTTAGCTCTCCGCTTCCTGCCTTCATCACATTTATCCTTCAGGTCAGACAGCTCCTCCTTCATACTCTCTACTGTAGACTGCAGGGTGGTCACCTCATCGCTCCACATTGACAGCCCATCCTCAGCTTCTTTCACTCTAACCTTTACTCCATCAACTTCGCCGCACGTCGCCGCCATGCTGTTAGCGATCTCATTTCTCAGTCCTTGCACGTCAGCCCTTATATTGTCAAAATCTTCTTTCAATGCATTTCTGAGTTCTTCTTTTAACAGCGTACTAATGTCCTCTTTAATGGATTGAAGAAGCTCCAGTTTTAGAGCAGTAGGATCCACATCACCCGCGTCTGTTGAGTCTGCTCTTCAGCGGCCGTAGAGCTGGACGCTGCCCTTTGGCCATCATCGATACTCTCGCCCGAGATCGCACCGGGGCTAAAATATTCACCTGCTCAGCTGTTTTTGATCAGTTTGAGCCTGTGTGGTTTGATCAGGTGGAGGAACGATGTGATGCTATAAAGACATCATCTTGTCCAAATGATGTTGTTCCAACACGTGTTTAAAAAGATTTTAAAGGTTGTCGGTTCCGACATCTTAGCGATTTTTAACAGCAGTCTTAGTTCAGGTGTTGTACAGCCTGTTTGAAACATGCTGTTGTACAGCCTGTACTAAAAACCTGATCTGGATCCTCTGTCCGCTCAAATTTCAGGCCTATTTCAAAGCTTCCCTTCCTGTCGAAGATTTTGTAAAAGATTATATTTGTTCAGCTGCAATCTGTTGTAAAGGTTTCAGTCTGGTTTTAAAGCTCTTCACAGCACTGAAACTGCACTTTGAAAAGTTCTTAATGATCTTTTATCAGCCACTGATCAGGAGACTCCGCTGTGCTTTTGGATCTGACCGCTGCCTTGACCACAGCATCTTGACCTCACCATTGGAGCATGGCGGCATCAAGGGCGCTCTATTAGACTGGTTCAGCTCTTTTATTAAATCGCATTATTACATTTGGGGCTTATATTTGACGGCAATTTGAAAAACAGCTGAGCTCAGTTGTACAGCGGTCTTTCTTCAAACTGAGGCTTTTATCTAAGGTGAGATCATTTATATCTTTTAAAAACCTTGAACGGGCGATCCACGTTTTCATGACGTCCCAGCTGGATTATTGTAACTCCTTATATGTTGGAGTTAGTGGGACCTGCCTGGCAAGACTGCAGCTGGTCCAGAAAGCTGCAGCTCGTCTTCTGACACAAGCTCAAAGACATTTATCGTCCCAACAACCACATATACGCTGGTCCCTCGCTGTAAAACAGTTCACCTTAGGCGGCCTCGCTGTTTCGCTGATCTTTTTTGTGCAATTTTGAAAAGTGTGAAAATGTTCATGCCTGTCTGAGAAAAGTGTAGAAAGTGTGCAGTGAGGGTTTAACTGCCTTAAAACTTCTATAATACTTGTAAAACATAAAGCTGCTACTTCATTCTGAGACTTATTTTTAGAACGTAACTCGATAAACGAGCGACCGCAGTACTGTATTGTGTTTATTTTGAAAACTCTCAACAGGATCTTCAGATTTATTTTGAAAGCTTTATCTGGAAAACACAAACACATAAGCAGGAAACAAAGAGCGTGATATGAAACGATAGACGTTTTCATATGGTCATCATATATACATCGTTCTATCGAACAGCCCCAGCTCCTGCTGTCAGTCTCTGTAAATCTGCTCTGAAAACACATTTGTATTCACTGGCTTTTAATACAGCATGAGAGTTATTTGATATTTGATGTGTGATATTAATATTAGGAGTTATTTTAATAGTTATTTTGGATTCTTGTACAGCACTGTGGTCAACGCTGCTGCTGTAATTAATGTGCTATAAACACATAAACAATCTGCAGTTAAACATCCAAAACTAAAGATGTGATTGCTGCCTTTAGAAAATGTGCTGATGCACAAGATATCAGCTCCATTAAGGTGGAATGTGGCCGTGTTAGAAACATGTTGGAAGAAGTTTGAAGCTGAAACTGTGAAGCTGAGAGTGAAAGAGCTCCAGCGTCTGTCACAGGAAACTTTCTTATTTCCACACTGATGAAAGCATCAAGCTTTGATTTCCTGCTGCTTTTATTGAGTCACACTGTGAAACTGAGCCACAGCTGAACCAGCATCCCTGTACAGCAGACACTTACAGCGCTTGGCTGCTTCCATTGGACCCTCTGCACAGAGCTTCAGTTTCCTCTTCTGGTCCCAAAGTGCAGAACAACAAGGTTTCAAACAGCTTCGTTCCAGCAGCATCAGCCACAGACATGCAGAGAGAATCCTTTGGTTGTGTTGTGTGTTTGCATATCTGCTGTCTGTGCTGCTTTGTGAGGATGGATCATCTCCTGCAGCTCCAGATAAACAAGCTGGACCTGAACCTGGTAGCTTCACTTAGAAGACACTTGTGACGGGAACGTGTGAGAAGTTTTGTGCAGACAAGTTTGGATTTAGAGTGTGGGACGAGCTCTCCACAGTCTTTGTGGAGATCCACATTCTGCATACTGCCTGTGAGAAGCTGCAGACATTTGTCCTCCAAATCCACTGAGCAGCTGCTTGTGGTGGTATTAGCTTCATGTGTGCGTGTTAGCATGAAGCCTCGGTCACACTCTGCTGTGGACACGGTCACGGACAGCTGGACGCCTGATGGACGAGTCGTCCTTCCTGTTAAACTTCTTTGAGCATGAGAATAGCATGAGAAGCTCAGTGGACACTGTTCAGGGTTTTAACTCTCGCTTTCTGATGGGTTTAGATTTTATTATTGTCATTTGTATTAGGAAATATTTAACCATATATTCTTAGAGGTGTATAATCAATTGTGTAGTGATAGGATGTGTGATCTTTAGCAGGCTGCAGGGGCTTGGTGTGTATTCCACACTAGAATGCACACCCACATCCTGGGAGCACGAGAGAGGTCGTACCTTCTCTTATTGTTTTATGGCAGGATTAACGTAGCTACGTCTGTTCTAGTCTAAGTGCTTTTTGTTTAGATGAACTGCTGGACTTCCTCACCATGTTATCTAGGGTGAACCATCTAGGGTGAAGGGGGGTCTACCCTCTTCCTGACCAAGGATGTTATATGACCCTTTGATCAGCAGTACCACACACACACACACACACACACACACACACACACACACACACACACACACACACACACACACACACAGTATTCTTTGTTCACATGTATACCTATGTGAGATGCTATATGTTAATGACCCTATGCATATTCATGTAACCACAATAAAAGGAGTGCTATGGGGAGCCTGGCTGAGAGTCTGATGGTGGTCAAGTGGTGGAACGACGCTTGGCTCCAGCCAGGTCTCCCTCATGCATGAGTAAACCAGAGAACTTTGGTGCCTTGTGTCTTGCTTTTTGCTGCGTAGCAGATTGTCCTTAACGTTCCAGTGGATAGGTTCAAACTACAAACCTATCATTAATTGGTCCTTCGAGAGCCGGATCCCTGGAGTCGACATTCACCGAGGGGAAAAGAGACACGCCGACAGACTGACGTCAGCCAGGACTTATAGAGGTCCTGCAGCAAAGTCCCGAGGCGTGAGAATTCGTCATCGAGCCGGTGGATTAGCCGTCTGTTTTTTCTCCTCGATGGATGACGATTGACGGGATTCGGGACTGATGCTACTCGCAATAAGCAACACCAAGTAGGTATGTGAAAAATCTAAGCCACTGTGTGAGGCTGAGTTGTAAAGTCTTTATCACTGTGTGCGATAAAGCGTGTAGTCACTGTGTGCGACTATTCTTTGCCGCTGTGTGCAGCAAAGCACGCAGTCACTGTGTGAGACTGCGTTGAGACAATAGGCCTAATTTTTGTTGTTTGTGTGTGAGGATATTTTTTGTTGTTGTTGTTGTTGTGTGAGTGTGTGCGGAGCAGAACACGTGGTCTGTGACGTCGGCAGCTGTTGTTGTTATTATGGGTTCCCAAGCAACCAAGAGTGTGTCAGAGGGTGACGAGAAGTTTATGGTGAAATTCGCTCCCGGTAGCGCAAAGTATTTAGGACATTGGCGCAAGAAATATGATTTTGAAGGTAAATTGGTTGTAGGACAATGTCAAATGTTAGTAGACCAGTTGACAGTGAAAGCAGCTTGTGCGACAGGGAAATTGAAACAGGAGAGAGAGTTACAAGTGGCGTCCGCTAAATTGTGGTTAGAACAGGCGCAGAAGAGACAGGAGGCAGTGACTATATATACTGACAGTCAGTATGCATATGCTACACTTCATTTCTTTGCCGCTCAGTGGTCAAAACGAGGCATGACAACATCAACAGGTAAACCTGTGGAGCATGCGACATTGTTGCAGGCCCTGTTGAAAGCAGTCTTACTGCCTAGTAAAGTTGCGGTTTGTAAATGTGCAGCACACACACGTGGCACTGACCCCATTGTACTAGGCAACGCCTTTGCAGATAAAATTGCAAAGGAAGCGGCCCTTGGAACACATGGGGTTCATGTTCTGGCGTCACAGGAGCAAACTACGCCCATCACACATGATGTGTTAGCAGACATGCAGTCACACTCACCTCCAGCTGAGAAGCAGCTGTGGCTCACTAAAGGAGCAAGCCTGCGAGGTGATGTCTACTATCTTTGTGATAAACCTATATTGCCTAAGAACCTATATAGGACTGCTGCAAGTTTGAGCCACGGGCTCTGCCATGTCTCGACAGCTGGGATGGTGGCAGCAGTCGAACGGCAGTTTTTCACACTGGGATTCAATGCTTATTCAAAACATTTTTGTAAAGCATGTTTAATATGTTGTAAACATAATGCTCAGGGAAACCTCAGACCTAGGAGAGGAAAGTTTCCCAGACCCAGCTACCCATTTGAAGTAATCCATATGGATTTCATTGAGTTGTCTAACTGTAACACCTACAGGTACTGCCTGGTGATTGTGTGCCCGTTCTCAAAGTGGGTAGAAGTTGTCCCCACTAAGAAAGCAGATGCTATTTCAGTGGCTAAAGTGATATGCAAAAATGTGATCCCAGAGCATGGGATCCCCCAGACTATTTACAGTGACAATGGTCCTCATTTTGTGAATGAAGTAATTGAGAAAATGTCACAACATCTGGGGATAACGCTGAAAAACCATTGCTCATATCACCCACAAAGTGCAGGGCTGGTTGAAAGGACTAATGGCACAGTAAAGCTGAGACTCAGGAAAACAATGGAGGAAACAGGCAGAACATGGGTAGACTGCATTGAGCTAGTGAAAATGTATATGAGAATCACGCCAACTGATAATGGCCTAACGCCTTTTGAAATAATATATGGCAGGCCATTTAGAGTTCCAGTGTTTTGTAATGATAATGATAAAGCAGAAGAAGAAAACACACTAGCAGACTGGATGATTAAAATGCTGAAAAGCAAAGAAGTCATGAGTGCAAATAATCTGCCAGATGATTCTGTTTCTGTACAGGAAGAACGTCTGAAGCCAGGGGACTGGGTACTGATAAAGGTCATAAAGAGGAAGTGCTGGTCGAAGCCACGGTGGGACGGACCATACCAGGCTCTGCTGACAACACCAACTGCTGTGAAGATTGCAGAACGACCCACCTGGATACACCAAAGCCACTGCAAAAAGGTGACACACATCCAGGCCAGCTCGGAGTAAGTGGCAGGAAGACCGGGTACAAAGGGGGGGAAAGCCTCTAGGGCCCTTCGTCTCAATCCGGTGAAGAAACCAACTGAGCCACAGGTACTCATCAGAATGGCTGGTAAAGTGTTGTCTACCCTGCTGGGTGTAATGGCTTTGATGTCATCATGGTCAGCTGTGGAGACCCTGTATGTCCAAGGAAACCACACCCAATACCCTCATGGCTATTCTACAAACTTTTGGTGGCAGTTTATGAATACAACTGCTCACTTGAACAATAGGACGGACTGCTATGTGTGTGCTCATATGCCGTTATCCGCATATACATCTGGACTGTGGCCGTACAGCATACCAGAGGACAGGAGTTGGTGTCTGTTGGGCTTAGCAACTCATCCTGGCAACAGAGTCCTCTGGTCCCAGGCCAACTATAGTACACCTCTGAACATCACCTGGAGTAAGTCGCCACTTATAGATGTGAATTGTTCTGAGCAAACTGACTTATTGGCCTGGCCTCAAGTGTCAGACCCACTGCCAGACATAATATTGCTGAACAAGCTGAATACAGCTCAACTGCCGTTGTGTGTGATGAACAATGGATCACTGTCAGTGGGGGAGCTGCCGCTTCGTTTATGTGGATACATATACACCTACTGCCCTCCAGAGAATGAGAGCAGGTGTATGAAATGCTTGACCAGTGCAAAGTGAGCTGAGAACTTGACATTAAGGAGGACTGAATGCAAGTCCAACCGGGCTTACAGGATACCAGTAAAAGCAAAGAGTCAGAAGTGGACAGGATGTGCAAGGATGGTGCCGAGCAGTAAAGGAACAAGAGTTTTGGCTGATTGGTATTTCTTGTGTGGACATAAAGCCTATCTATCACTCCCTGAGGGATGGGGAGGATTGTGTGCCGTGGTGAAGTTATCGGATCATGTCTTCTTCATGGACAGAGTTGAACATCACCCTAGCAACCGACGGAAGCGTGAGGTGAATATAGCCTCACCTAACTCTTTTGGAGTGACAGTAGACACTGGAGTGCCACGAGAATTCCGCATTTGGAGTGGAGGAGCTAAATTCTTCCAAAGTTTGATCCCAAACATCGGAGTTGCAGAGGTGCGGGATCATGTGGAGATCAACCGATATGCCTTACTGCGACACATTAATCTCACTAAGACTCTGGGAACAGCCTTAGCGGAGGAGCAAAAGGCCATCAGAACGATGGTACTGCAGAACAGGCTGACCCTAGACTTGATAACAGCATCACAAGGAGGAGTGTGTAAGCTGATTGGAGAGACATGTTGTACGTTTATTCCGGATGGATATACGACTGGAGGAGACATCTATGAGGCACTGCAGAACTTAACTGCTCTGCAGAAATATGTGGCGGACCACACATCAGGAGGAGACACGTCACAAGGCTGGATAGCCTGGTTGACATCTGGACCATGGTGGAATATGTTTCTAAAGTTTTTGACTCCCATTCTTACATTATTGGCTTTGCTTTGCTTGTTTACAGGTTGCATTTTGCCATGTGTAAGATCGATGGTGAATAAAATGATTGCTAACACCTTTACCAATTTCATACTGTTGCAGCAGAGTGACATGGATGCTAAGGCTAATATGTGTGTATGAAATGAAGCCTGCACTGAAAATGTTGACAAGTGGTGTAGAGCTGAAGATATATATATGCCGTATAGCCTTAAAAAATGACAATACAGGGTGGTGATGATGGGTTTAGATTTTATTATTGTCATTTGTATTAGGAAATATTTAACCATATATTCTTAGAGGTGTATAATCAATTGTGTAGTGATAGGATGTGTGATCTTTAGCAGGCTGCAGGGGCTTGGTGTGTATTCCACACTGGAATGCACACCCACATCCTGGGAGCACGAGAGAGGTCGTACCTTCTCTTATTGTTTTATGGCAGGATTAACGTAGCTACGTCTGTTCTAGTCTAAGTGCTTTTTGTTTAGATGAACTGCTGGACTTCCTCACCATGTTATCTAGGGTGAACCATCTAGGGTGAAGGGGGGTCTACCCTCTTCCTGACCAAGGATGTTATATGACCCTTTGATCAGCAGTACCACACACACACACACACACACACACACACACACACACACACACACAGTATTCTTTGTTCACATGTATACCTATGTGAGATGCTATATGTTAATGACCCTATGCATATTCATGTAACCACAATAAAAGGAGTGCTATGGGGAGCCTGGCTGAGAGTCTGATGGTGGTCAAGTGGTGGAACGACGCTTGGCTCCAGCCAGGTCTCCCTCATGCATGAGTAAACCAGAGAACTTTGGTGCCTTGTGTCTTGCTTTTTGCTGCGTAGCAGATTGTCCTTAACGTTCCAGTGGATAGGTTCAAACTACAAACCTATCACTTTCACTTCAGCTTCACCAACAACAGCACAAGCAGAGCAGCCCACTGCCTGCATGGCTGGGACAGCGCCCCCTGGTGACTGTAAACCACTACAACATGTAGACGGCCGTCTGCAGGCTGGATGTAGCACCACCGCAGAGACGTGCTGCAGCTCTGTTTAGTTACCCAGCTGACAGCAGAGGCTGTAGTTTACTGTTACCAACATGGAAAACTGAAGCTTCACCAGCTGGAGCTACAGAGCTGGAGAACAAAGGAGACTGAGAGGCCAGAATGATGTGGGAGGAAACATCAAGAGCCTGTTTGAAAGGAGACACATGTGGATGCTGTGCCAGTCTGTGGTCTGTCAGAAGTCAGCTGAGTCACACTGCAAGAAGCTGCAGAATCTCAGAGGAGGAGATTTGGAAGTGTTTGTGGGACAAACTGGACTCAAAGAAAGAAGATGTTTGTGAAGTCTTTGGTGGAGGTGAGCAGTGTGAAGCAGAACACATGCAGATGAATCAGGAGGTCAGCATCAGTGTCTCCTTGTGGTGGACGGTAAAAGAATCAGAGCCAACGCTCCCGTCCACCCTCGGCATGAAGCAGTGCTGTTTCTGAAACAGGAGGACAAGTCCAGAGAAGACAGAGGAAGCAAAGATGAGGGTGGGACAGGACAGCAGGACTTCCTTCACACCTGCAGCTCCATCACACTGCTGTAGCTCCTCTTCATCACACATGTACCTGCAGCCTGTCTTCGAGTCCAGGAGTCACCTCCACACAGTGTAGAAGCCTCCTGTGCAGACCATGGAGTCCAGCCTCTGTCAGGGAAGTCGGCACTAAAGCCTGAAAGACTTCAATCTGTCTCTGCTCCACCCGAGAAAGACCAGCACCGTACTTGTTGTGCATTCAAGGAGGGAACATCAGCGCTGCATCGTGGGAACAACACCGCAGGAACAAAGACACAGCACGGCCGATGAAGGACGAGGACAAAGGAAAGGTGAGTGAGAAGACCCTGGTGGTGTGGACGGACCTGCAGGGGCTCCAAGACTGAGGAGCAGAGACGTCCATGTACCAGCTGAGGATGCTGCAGTGATCCAGGGAGCTCGGTCCAATCTGAGGCCGTGTGAACTACGTGGACCACAGTTTCTTCACAGACTTCAGCCACGTGAACATCTGGAGATCCAACAGTGCACGAGCTGTGAGCCATCAGCTGTTTCTCTCATCAGCTGCTGTAATGAGAGCTGCTGGAATCATCTCGAGCAGCAGGAAATCACTGATGTTGTTTCTAACCAAAGATATGGGACTGAGCTCCGCTGAGCTCCTTCTACTTTCATCCAGATAGAAACTGCTACAGTCTGCTGATTATTGCTTTGCCTCCATCACACGAGCTCTTTATCCTGTTCTTCACTCTCATTGGTTCTTTGTCTGCTTGTTTTTACAACAGTAGTCTTCTGATTGGTCAAAGGAGACAATAAGCTGTGACTAAATGTAGCTCCTACAGCAGTGATGGGAATAACTACTGAAGCTAATCCAGTATCAAAGCTCAGGAATCAGCAGCTCCCACCTCGTTTTCTTTCAACAACTATTTTTAGCTGCTGTGTTTTTGTGTTTCTGCAGACCTCAGACATCCTGCTGCTCTGGACAACTTTTTCATTCTTTTTTTATCATTCTTTTGCTTTTCTTTTATTATTATGTTATATGTATTAATATGTGAAACACTTATTCTTTGTGTTTTTGCTTTACTTCCTGTCAAACTGCTTTAATAAAATCTGCTGCAGTCTAAACTGTGGACGTTCCCTTTTTAACCCTTTGTGAAACAATAAAGGTTTAAATCTGAGTATTCATCTATGTTAGTGTTTAATGGGTCTAATAGGTTGCTTTTAGGGGGTGGGTTTTTATAATCGATTTATCGATTAAAATCGATTCTGGCTTGGATAACGTAAAATCGATTAATTAAAATCCTGAATCTATTTTTTAATATAAATTTATTTTGCTTGAAATTCCAGAATTTCTGGTGAAATCTCACAAAATTTCAACAACAGCTAAGACAGTAAATGAGAGCAGGAACACGGATTCTGCACAAAGACTTAAACACACAGCGCGACCCGCGAATCAGAATCAGTGAGATGTCGCTTTTCTCACCCGATGGCACGGACACAGTCGGGGTTGAAAGCCGACAGCTCGCTGATTCTGATGTTTCAGCGGCTCCGAGCTTTGTGTTTAACCTGTTTGAACCTGCTTAGCTATACCATACCGTCACTGCCATTATATTATGCTGCTATTCATACTGTCATTATATTAATGCTGCTATCCTGTATATATCTTACTTACTATTGTTTGAATACTTGCGATTGTTTTATTGTACTTTTTATATTTTACATTTATATTTATTATTGAATCTTGCACCAAGGGAGTGGCACTCCAATTTCGTTGTACTCTGTACAATGACAATAAAGGCTATTCTATTCTATTCTATTACGTCCTTTTTACACTGATTCTAAAGCTGTTAGTTTTATCTCTCTCCAAACAATATTGACTGAACCAGCAGCAAAAGAAGATCCAAACTACGCTTCACATAAACATCGTCATGAACTCACTCTGACTTTTGCTGTTTTGCTTCCACCAGGATAAAATCACACTTCATGCACAGCTCTCTCTCTCTCTCTCTCTCTCTCTGTACTTCAAGAACAGTTTCCCGTCTAAAAATCTGTTTTCTGCATTATTCGCTTGCTTGTTACGCACAAGTCTACCGTTGTTTACAGGCTGTCGGCCGCTGTTTTTTTCCTTTTACTTACTTTCGAAAAGAAAGCCTCATTTCTGCCGTTCAATACTGAACAAATTTAAACTTTTTAAAATTATGCAAAACTGCAAAACGCTGTGTTTGTAATAAAAACGGTGTAACTTTGCTCTGCTTCACTTCAGCAGCATCAGGTAATGTTTATGTGTTTTTGATCTACTGCAGAATATTTTTATAAAATCCCAGGAAAATCAGCTTCATGTTTTTCTGTGTTTTATCTTCAGCTACTTTGACACAAAGGCCTCTGCTGTGATGCTCACACCTTTGATAAAGTCGCGAAAGTGCCAGCTTCCCTTTTATAGATACAAAAATATGTAAATATACTGATCTGAATTATAATATTTCTGACTGTCTGAGGCAACATTTCCCAGATTCCAATCGAATTGAATCGAATCGATTCTAGAAATCAGTGACGATACCCAGCCCTACTTTGAATTGTGTTACACAAAAATAAGCAAAGTTTCTCGTTGTTCAGGCAGAATCGAGCGTTGAAGAATGAATTCACACGTCAATAAACATTTTCATCAGCACAAGCAGGACAATGAAAGCAGGAAATACCCCAAACTGCCATTTCTCATTCTACAACTTCAACAACTGCACATGAATTATACTTCATACACAGACCCACAGTCTCTGATTGCTCTGAAATCTCACTGACAGCCAATAGAAATAAAGAAAAGTCCAGACTGACAGTCTCTGTGGGGTTAGGCAGTGAACTGCTCACGCTGCGTTAAAGTGCATCACAAACTATTGGAATTGGATCCAACTTTGTGAAGCAGATTTCTTCTCAGCTGCTGTTTTGAACATTTCCTCATGAACTGTATTAAACTCTGTAAATGAACTGAGAACTATTTCTACATTTGAAAC
This sequence comes from Aulonocara sp. 'chitande type north' Nkhata Bay, assembly GCF_057382095.1. Classification (NCBI taxonomy): domain Eukaryota; kingdom Metazoa; phylum Chordata; class Actinopteri; order Cichliformes; family Cichlidae; genus Aulonocara; species Aulonocara sp. 'chitande type north' Nkhata Bay. The sequence goes on along the minus strand of NC_141365.1, from coordinate 49,667,747 downwards.
TATGGATTCATTTTCCCGTTCACTTCTGTACGTTAGTGTATAAATGAATGTTAGACTGGGCTCCATGGAAACACTTGGACTGGTCTCAGCTGCCTTCTTTCTGTAGTCCTTTCTCTTCTCCAGCTTCTGTTTGAAATCCTCTCACAGAGCCTGAAACCTGCTTTGCTGTCATGTTTGGGCCTGTGTTCCTCTGCTTTAACACAAACCTCACCACAGCAGCTGTGTGGGTCGTCTCTGTAGCAGCCCGATCAGCTTCTGATACATGAACATCATCACAGCTCCTAACTTCACCTTTATTAGCTTTGACATTCATGTCTTTCTTTTCTCTGTCTGTTTCCACAAAAGCTCAAAGTCTCTGCAGCCTGTTTTTATCTGCTATCATCAGATCTCCAACAGCCTCATTCACATCCCTCACACACTCTACAGCCTCACCAGTACTGACTTCATCTTCACTGACTGATGGAGCACAACATGAACCTGTGGAGGCTGAAAAGCTGTCCTGACAAACATCTCCCCGTCACCACTCCACTTCTGTCAGCCTTTAAATGAACCCTGCTCAAGTCTGTAACTTCTATTTGGAGCCAAGAGGAAAAACTGTTGTTCAGTCGTTTGGAAAGACACAACATTTCTGAAAGCACTCAAAGACACATTTCTCTTCAGACACATCCTGAACATTTAGGAACTAAAGAACGTTTCAAATATCAAAGATCAGAAATATAGAAAAACAACAACAGCTGCAGTCAGTGAACTCACCTCAGAGTCTCCAGTCGACAGTTTGGACTCTCCAGTCCAGCACACAGAAGCTTCACTGCTGAATCCTGCAGCTTGTTCTCACTCATGTCCAGTTCTGTCAGATGGGAGGGGATGGACTTCAGAGCCGAGGCCACAACTTCACAATGAGTCCCTGAGAGTCCACAGTCAGCCAGTCTGTGATCATAGAAAATACAAAATGTGTTATTATAAAAGCAGAAAGTCTGCATTATAAACACAGACTGAATGTATATGAAGACAAAACAGAGTGAGGTCATAATCTGATGAACATCTGCTCTTCACATCTGTGCTTCAGCTCCTCTTACTGTGTTTGACATGACACAACGATTGAGTCTCTCTCAGACCTGCAGACTTTTAATGAGAATCTTTGTTTGGCTTTAATCTGCAGATGAAGGAGGAAGATGGTGTCACATTTAGGCTTCCATAATGTCCACAGTCTGTCAGTGAGATCTGATCCAGAGTCAGAGTGAAGACACACATGTGGACTGTTTCCTGTCTTGAATCTAGAACATTTTGAATGAGCTCAGCTCAGTGAAGAGTTCCAGCTGGAAAGACGATCTCTGTTTGCTACCTGCTGCTGTCAGGTACGACTGTTCACGTCCACACTCAGGAAAAATCTGCTGACTGTCACCAAACGGAGCAGAAATGTCATCACTGGACAATAATGATGAATGAACTCAGAGCTGCTGATATCACATCTGATTTCAGGGGAACTAAACACAGAAATGATTGGCTCCTTTTAGCTTTCTGTGCCATTAGTCTGCAGGTTTATCACTAGTTGGCAGAAACAGACTTGTATTAATGTTCAGCGCTTCAGTGTTTATGACTCCAGATCCAGGTGACAGCAAGTCAAAATGATGTTACCTGTCTGTGTCCAGCAGCAGCCTTTGAATATTGTTATAAACTCACATGGATCAGTTTGTCTTTGATTGGTTTGTAAAGTTCAAATTCATTTATATTCATCAACTCTAAATGAAAAATGTTTTTCTTCTTCTTTGTTTATTATTAGAGTAACAAATTCTTATAGTTTCCTGTTGTTGAGAATTTCAGTGTAAAACCACTCGGACCTGTGCATCACTGCACACTGTGAAAGTATTACTGCAGTTTAATCTATAATCCTAATCAGTGTGTTTACTGGACTGTAGTCAGACCTCCGTTATACCAAAGGAAACACTGAACGTCTTCAAAGTCACAATAAATTTATAATAAATGCTAATAAATACTGGAGTGTTAGAAAAGATGCTTCCAGCGTGTTTGTCTTTGATAGGGTTTATTCTGTTCGTCTATTGTCTGACCACTTGGGGGCGCTTTTGTCTCTTTTGCTCTGAGCCTTGGGTTTATTCAAACTGATTTTAATAAACTATTTTCTGCAAGTTGAAGCTTCATCTCCATCTCCAGTGGTTGTTGCATATTTTATGACTATATTAGTAACAGTCAGAGAGTTTAGAGTAAATTAGATCTTCACGTTTTATTTTTGACACAACATAAATGGTGAGCCAGTGTCAGAGGAAGTGACAGCATCCACCGAGGACCAGGGGGAGTGGGAGGACTGGGGGACCAGGCCAACAAAAAGGTGATCACTGATACAGGTCAGCAAACATTTGCTCATTTGGTGTCTTAGAGCAGACTCCGCCCAGCTTTGTCATCCATGGTTGCTCTTTCAAAGGAATCTAGTTACATATTATTTTACTTAATGATCTACTGACACCACTGACTATGCAGGACAACCCCACGTCTGGAGCCAGTGCACATGTGCACAGTCTGTAAATTTATCCAAGTCACACAAGCATTTTGAAATAAGTCCTAATCAGTCCAAGAAAAACAGTCTTGAAGGGTCTGGATGGACTCGCTGACCACACCAGAACCAGCACTGAGGTTTAGTTCTCTTTAAGACAGATTTCATGATGGGAACCAAATAAAACACATTTCAGTCAAACATGCCACAGAGAGCTCTACAGAAAGATTTATTAGGTTCCTTGATGGAGCCATAACAAACGTCAGCGAGCGACCTCCCAACTGTACATTGATTAAAATGACAAAATAAACTGGGAGCGTCTGGTGTGACGTTACTGTGGTCTGAGTGGCAACTTCCACATTCGCCCTCAGTTGAACGTACACATCAGTAACAAGGATCTGTGGAAACTCTCTTGGTAAGTAAAAAGGATGCAGGGAGGCGGATCGAAGTTCAGTCTCAGCCGTGATTCCCTCACCACCACTTTATCACCAGCTCTCATTATTTTAAAGACAGAGACCCTCACACTGGGCTTCACTAGTTACTGCTGGGTCTCTGTTATACAGAAGGCCCATGCCACATTAAGGAAAAAATAATGTCCTTAATTTCAACATTAAAGGTGAAAATGACTTTGAGAATAAAGAAGAAATGTGGAGATTTGCTGTTTCAGGACAAAGTGCCACAGCTGCTGTACTCTCTGAGTCAGTGAAACTTCAGCAGTGGTGTTAGCTAAAGAAGGGAAATGATTCCTGTTACACATCCATGTGTTATATAAACACAGTGTGGTGAAAAGTATAAAGATGCTGAAAGGATGGTGCAGAAAGCTGAAAAACACAAATCTGGAAGATTTGTACAAAATCAAATGTCTTGTAATGGACGGATGCGAGGTTATCGATGGTTCCACCTTCATACAATAAAGAGGATGGATGCTGCAAAACTGGATGATGAAATATTGGTTCAGCACTTTGTTTGAAAGCGCTTTAGAAATAAAGTTATTATCATAAGACGGTGGATCACTTTGTTTCACTAACTCATCTAAACAAAGCGTTTTGTAGAGGGGACAGCAAACCTGGCAGTTTGTCTTGAAACATCAAATCTCCACATTTCAACTTTTTTCTCCAAATACAATTTTGACTTTAACCTCGACTTTATCTTAAAATGATCGGGAATATTTTTCTTACCGTAGTCCTAAAACTCGGCCTTACTCCGTTTCCATCGAAGCAATAAGGTCAGCTTTCTTGTGCTCCACGGTAAACCTGTTCACCGTGGAGAAATCACGCTGAAGAACTCGGCAAGTAAGGCCCCTGTGAGCTCCACATCTCCAGCGTCGGGTCCCAAAAGAATAAAAGTGACTCTCGACTATACTGGCGAACCTGAAGATCTCCACAGAGCTCTCACTAAGTGGCAAGTCAGCATCCAGGTGAGGAGGATGGCTGTGAAACCAAAACGAGCCAGAATGACTCAACAATCCACTTTAAGAAAAACAAACACACAAATCACTCTGGCCCACTCACTGCTGCTACACGTCACCAACCACCAGGGATGATGATGATGATGCTGGCATCAAGTAATCAAAGCTCAGCTTCTCGTCTGGTGATGATTTCTGATCATTTCTATGATGATCGTACCAAATAATGCAGATACGACGTGATCACGCCCAACACTCTGCCAACGGGCACAGACTGACCTCTTCCTGCTGTGAGTCGTCCCTGTCAGAGCCTCGTCCTTGTGACTTGGTGATGCTGTGGTGTGTTCGTGACCTCACACGCTGTTTGTGGGACTTTTGTTGTAAAGGGGCGGAGTCACGAGTGGTGACAGTATAAAAATAATGACCTGCAGTGACCTTTGACTCTAATTTTGGATGTATGCTGGCACACTGCTGTCCATCTCAGCTCTTTAGTACAGAGGAAAGAAAAACTAAAGAACTGGAGCACATATGCTGATGGTGATGATGTCACAGATAATGTGATTGTTCACACGTTCAATAATTAGTTGGAAAAATTAAGAAAGTGCAATCAGAGCCCAGATAAAGACAATAACATCAGACAGAAAGAGCAGTGATCAGAAGCACAAACAGAGGCTGCTTTGGACCATCTTCACTGTTTCACACAGTTTCACTTTACTACAAACACGTTCTTTGTAAAGTCTCACTTCAGTCTTCTCTCCTAAGGAGCAATGCTAACAGACCAACAGCAGCACAGACATGAGCAACAGTCTCATTACTGTCTGCTGCACCGTGTTAACACGACCAAGCGGAAACAGCACACAGATAAAACATGTCAGACTGCAAACTCAGCGTAAGACTAAAAACCGACGACGTGGTGAAAAACTCACAGTTACACACCCACATACATGTGAAGGTGCACTCTCCTACCAAGGTCTCTGCCAGAATAATACAAATGTAGTGTTCTGATAAAAAACAAAACATTTTTAAAAGCATGAAAACAACTCTTCACTGTGAACACAAAATAAAGCAGAATTTATTACTGTGTGACTGAGTAACTAAACTATCACTAATTGATAATATTAATGATCACATCTGGACTCACCGAGCCTTTCTGCAGTTCCTCACAGCTGGAATCAGTCGACGTCGTCCCTCTGCTGATGTTTTGTACTTCTGCAGGTCAAACTCATCCAGAACCTCCTCTGACATCTGCAGCATGAAGGCCAGAGCTGAGCAGTGGATCTCAGAGAGTTCCTTTGATTTGTTCTCTGACTTCAGGAACTCTTGGATCTCCTGAGATAATAAGATGTCGTTCATCTCCATCAGACAGTGGAAGATGTTGATGCTTCTGTCAGGAGAGGATTTTGTCTTCCTTCCTTTTAGATTCTTGATGACTCTCTGGATGGTTTCTGGACTGTTCTCTGTCTGACCCAGCAGACCTCCTAAGAGTCTCTGGTTGGACTCCAGACAGAGGCCATGAAGGAAGCGAACAAACAGGTCCAGACGACCATTTTTACTCCTGAAGGATTTTATTAGTGTTTCCATCAAAAAATCATCCAGAGATGACTCTTTGTATTTTTTTCCCAAGAAGTTCTTCAGCACCTCTGACTTCCTGTTGGTGAAACAGTGGAACATGTAGACTGCAGCCAGAAACTCCTGGATGCTCAGATGAACAAAGCAGTAGACTGGTTTCTGGAAGATCACACACTCTCTTTTGAAGATCTCTGTACAAACTCCTGAGTACACCGAGGCCTCTGTCACATCCAGACCACACTGCTCCAGGTCTTCTTGGTAGAACATGATGTTTCCTTTCTCCAGATGTTCAAACGCCAGCCTCCCCAGCTTCAGAAGAACTTCCCTGTCAGCCTCCGTCAGCTCCTGTGGACTCGTCTCATGTCCCTCGTGGTACTTGTTCTTCTTCCTCTTTGTCTGAACCAGCAGGAAGTGTGAGTACATGTCAGTCAGGGTCTTGGGCAGCTCTCCTCTCTGCTCTGTAGTCAACATGTGCTCCAGAACTGTAGCAGTGATCCAGCAGAAGACTGGGATTCTACACATGATGTGGAGGCTCCTGGATGTCTTCATGTGGGAGATGATTCTGCTGGACAGCTCTTCATCACTGAATCTCCTCCTGAAGTACTCCTCCTTCTGGGCGTCAGTGAAGCCTCGTACTTCTGTTAGCCTGTCAACACATGTAAGAGGGATCTGATTGGCCGCTGCAGGTCGGGAAGTTATCCAGACGAGAGCCGAGGGAAGCAGATTCCCCTGGATGAGGTTTGTCAGCAGCTGGCTGACTGATGACTTCTGTGTGACATCAGACAGCAGCTTCCTGTTGGTGAAATCCAATGAAAGTCTGCTTTCATCCAGGCCGTCAAAGATGAACAAAAGCTGAGAGACAGCCAGCTTCTCTGCTGTGACCTTCTGTAATGTTGGATGGAAAACATGGAGCAGCTCCAGAAGACTGTACTGCTCCTCTCTGATCAGGTTCAGCTCCCTGAATGAAAGCAGAACCACCACACTGACATGTTGGTTCTCCAAGCCCTCTGCCCAGTCCAGAGTGAACTTCTGCACTGAGAAGGTTTTTCCAACACCAGCCACGCCGTTGGTCAGAACCACTCTGATGGGTCTCTGTTGGTCAGGTAAGGCTTTAAAGATGTCCTGGCACCTGATTGGAGTGTCATGGAGGGCGTCCATCTTGGAAGCTGTCTCCAGCTGCCTCACCTCATGTTGGCTATGAACCTCTTCACTCTGTCCCTCTGTGATGTAGAGCTCAGTATAGATCCTGTTGAGGAGGGTTCTACTTCCTGTTTCATCACTTCCTTCAGTCACACGTTCACATCTCCTCCTCAGACTGATCTTATGTTCATCTAAAACCTCCTGCAGACCAACATCTGCTGAAAGAAAGAAAAACAGAAAGAAAACTCTTCAATGTCTGAACAACAACAAGAAGTCCAGTTTTCAGAAATGAGTCCATCAGCAGACAGATGTTCAGTCTTACTTTGTACACAGCTGCTCTGACTGGCTGTCTGCAGTCCAGCTCTGCTTCTGGATCTTTCTCCACACTGGGGACAGGACCAGTCTCCTGATGAAGCAGACTGGTCCCAGTATGAGGAGATGCACTGTCTGCAGAACCAGTGTCCACAGCTGGTAGAGACTGGATCCTTCAGGACGTCCTGACACAAAGCACAGCAGGACAGCTGCTCCTCCTCACAGACACCACTCCTCTTCCTCTTCCTCCCTCTGTGAACACATTTCTTTATCACTAAAATCATTGACTGTCAGTGACAAACATCCAGATTTGATGACACTGTGCAGAAGCTCTGATGGTCACAGAGAAAAGTCAAAGTGGAGAAACTTGTGTTTGAGTTCAGAATCCAAGTTTCCTTTGCTGTTCCTGCCTGTCTTATTAAACACAGAGTGATCAGCCTACAAACTCCACAGTAAAAGCCTTCATCACAGAGCTGATTATGTCCTTCACTGGATGTACTGGAAGTTTGGGATCCATCACTTTCAACTGACCTTTGACCTCCTCTAAAAACTGTGGTGGAGCAGCGGTGTCACATTCAGAGCTTTCAGCTTTATTTTGAAAGAGTTCAGTCATCAGGAAGTGAACTTCTTGGTTCTGATTTTCTTTCTATTATTTTACAGAAGTGAAGAAGAAGAACTAAAAGCTTTGAAATGATCTGAGTGATATTTTTGAACATTGCCACCAAATTGAGTTCAGCCTCCAGCAGTAACTTTGTTTCATGATGCCTCCCTGATGATGTGATGTTTGATTACAAACCTGTTTATGTGTTAGACATTAATCACATGAACACAGGCAGAAAAAAGAAGCCAATGAAACAAATGACAGAAACGTGTTCATTCACTGCCATGATCCATATTTTATATGTACAGATGTTTGTAAAGAACACGTGTGCAGCGCTTTGTTCTGAGGATCTGCTGTCAGCACACAGTGCAGCAATAACTACAACCACACGTTTCTGTAGATCCTGAACATCAGCCTGGAGGAATCTGACCTCAGGTCTGCACACAGAGGAGCTTCACCTCTGGGATGATGCTGGCTTCAGCTCCTTCTACAATCAGGCAGAAGCTTCTGCACCATCAGGACACAAACAGAGAGGAGCTTCTATCCTCAGACCATCCAAGTCCTAAATCAGAACATGCTCCCCTCATAGCATCACCATCAGGGTTTAAACAGGACCTTACATCATGTTCTTGTCTCACTGTCATATTTCAGATCATACCTGATTCATTATGACGTCACACGCTGCTACACTGATCCTGCTGCTTCATTACTGCTGATATTACTCTGCTCACTCTGTTCAGTTACTCTGTTTACATCACTTTGCTCATTTGCTTTGTTCTGCTTGCACTGCTCTGTCAGTACATGCTGTGCTAATGTGGCACAAAGCACTTTAACATTACATCTGCACAATGTTTCATTATTTCATTTAATGATTGTTTATAATGTTTTGTCCAGTCACAGGAGCAGCTCAGCACATTTCACTGTGTTGTACGTGTATGACGATGCCTGTGACAAATAAACAGCCTCGGACTCTTCAATCTTCTGCATTTCTTTGGAGATCAGCTCAGTGGCCTGTTGAGACCATCTTTCTATTTCTGATGACTCAGTTCAGATTATTATCCTGATACTTTCTTTTAAAATGTGATGAAATCATTTATCTGATGTTCTGACACAAATGCACCAAAACGATCCCAAACAGCACAAACCACCACGTTACACACAGTGTAATAAAAATACAGGCAACTACAAATAAAAACACTTTTAAATATAAACTAAAATTACAAAGTGGTCACAGAATTTCAAACACCCGTAAATGAGTCAGCAGCTCTCTTACATGGTCAGCTGAGCTCCATGATTGAAGAACATTGTTGCTGCAGGTTCATGACTGAAGACTGGAGGTTTGTCTTTGGACCAGTCACTCCTCATAGACACACAGCTGGATGCTGGAGACTGTGACCTCTGACCTCTGCAAACACAAACACATCACATGAATTACTGATTAATCTCTGTTTAAAATCTTTTAAGCAGCTGCAAACACACAAACTGGATGATGTGATGGTTTCTGTCAGTAATAGTTGTCTCAGATTAGAGTACAGACGGCTGCAGAGACGTTCACAGCAACAGAGAAGAAATCATTACCTTGGATTGCAATACTACTACGATTGATACTAGCATTATCGTACCCGGACCACCATTAGGAATCATTTATGATGTCACTGGTAGAACATTTATAGAAACAACCTTTGAACTCTGAGTCAGCAGCTCTCTTACATGGTCAGCTGAGCTCCATGATTGAAGAACATTGTTGCTGCAGGTTCATGACTGAAATATGGAGGTTTGTCTTTGGACCGGTCACTCCTCACAGACACACAGCTGGATACTGGAGACTGTGACCTCTGACCTCTGCAAATACAACCACATTGCATTCATTTCACATCAATTAGTACACCACAAAAGGCATGCAAGAAACACAGTATGAAGGCAAACTTCTGGCTTCAATAACATTCAACAGGTCAGGTGGAAACTTTTCTCAGATTTGATTCATGTTTTTATAGAACGATCCAGCTAAAAAAAATATACCATTAGGTCAGGGGTCAGCAACCTTCAGGACCCAAAGAGCCATTTGGAGCCAGTTTCCACGCAAAAGAAAACACTGGGAGCCACAAATACTTTTTGACATCTAGAATGAAGATAACACTGTATATACTGTTTTTTACCTTTATGCTTTGTATGAACAACTAAGGTGTGTTGCTTATGAAATCCATGAAGTGCTACAGAGAAAATTACATGTTATTTATGTAATGAACACATTTGAACTCTTAAAGAAATATAACCAAAGGAAAGACACCCAGCTGAACTAAAATGATGTAGCAAACAAAAACTGCTGTGAGCCGCCACCCTTATATCTCCTTTGGGCTTTTGGAGCCTTGACCTGACTTAAATAATAATAAAATAATTGGAAAAAAAGCTCTATGCTGCTGAAAGATGAAAAATAGATATTTGCAAAATTCTGCCTAAATATGTATTTTACCTGGTTAATGTGTGTGGCGGGGCGTGGTCTGCAGCGCCGCTGCAGGGGAGGCGGACGCACCTGAGCGGCACCCGCAATCACGCCTCGCCGCCTTAACGTCTGTGCTGTTGTGTTGGTGTGTGTCGGGCTGTGAGCTGCAAAGCTACAGCCGGCTGTGTGCGTACAGCAACCGTGTGTGAAAAGTGGTCAATAAAGAGAAGCTGAAAAGCGAGTTCATGCAAACATCGTCGGGTCTGCCGTGATATGTTTACAACGGGACTTCTGCTCCTGAACCTCTGCGCACAGCGTCTGCAGGTCGGGGCTGTACGAAGTCACTTTCATCTTTACAGGACTGTAAGCTGTCGTCTGTGAGGCGTGAGCGGTGTTTGTTTTTAACGTAGTTCACGGTGGAGAACAGCTGCTGACATAATGTGGATCCGAAGATCCATAATTGGCCTACCTGGGGCTGAAAGTCTCGATAAATGCACGGCGTTTCGGCGGGTACACCGGCTTCCACGAGTGTGACGCTTATTTGAGCGATGAAAAAATAATAAAATATAATTTTATTTTTTTATTTCAATATCACAATAATCTTCCAATTTAGAACTACAAGTTAAAAAAGAACATAAATAAAATACACTTCAGCTAAATACTTCTAATTTATTTTCCCAAACCACGAGGAGCCGCACTGTAAGGACTAAAGAGCCGCAGGTTGCCGACCCCTGCATTAGTGTTAGTCAATGTTGTAACTGAACTGAAAAACAAAAGATTTTGGTCCAAAGAAACAAAGTCACTATTAATACAACACAACCCCCCCAAAAAGAGCCATGTAGACCCCGGGCTCTATGGGTCTTGTGCTCGGAGCTTGTTCCTGTGCTGCCATGATTAGTGCCTCTGTGCTGTCTTTCAGTCCAGCTTTGTTCAGCCACTGGTAGGATTTCTGGATGTCAGCCACTTCCTCTGCCTGCTGGTGGTGCAAACTGTGTTGTTCTGAGTTTCATTGGACGTCTTTGTCCAAAGCACCAGACAAAGGGCAAAGTAGATGCATTTGCATCAGCAGGAAAATACACCCCAAACTAGCATCATCATTATACAACTTTAACAACTGCCACTAAATGATACTTCATACACAGACCAGTGTTAGGTTAAGTTATGATGTCACTGGCAGAACATTTATAGAAACAACCTTTGAACTCTGAGTCAGCAGCTCTCTTACATGGTCAGCTGAGCTCCATGATTGAAGAACATTGTTGCTGCAGGTTCATTACTGAAGTCTGGAGGTTTTTCTCTGGACCAGTCACTCCTCACAGACACACAACTGGATGCTGCAGATGCTGCTCCGTCCTCTTCCTCCATCTTCTTGATGTCAGGGTGGAGTTAGTCTGAGAGGTAAACACACACACTCAGAGGTGCTGTTGTACTGGAAGCATCACACTGACGGCTTTCTAATGTTGGAGCTTTGGCCCTAAAGTCCAAACCAGTTATTTTAGAGGCTCAAAGTCTTTAAAAAACACCAAAACCATCACATTATTTAATAAGTACATGATCAGGTGGATGAAGGAACTCAGTGTGTTTGGGATCATCATCATGGTGAGGAGCCCACATGTTACGGCTCCTTTGGAGAGAAGCTGAGGATCACTGCAGGAAGTGAGCTCATGAAACCAAACTGCTGTTTGTGAGCAGGATGACTCTGTTATTGGACCTGCTCTGTGTTCTACATATGATCAATACTTCAAATATCTGTAAACATCTCATCTTATATTTGTTGCACTTGGTCACATCTGTCTTTAAAAATAGATTTTTAATGTCACTGAGAGTTCTTTTCTAACTTTATTGATTTATTTTGGAATAAATTAAATATAAAGGTGCCAAAAACTGCCTGCAGCTTCTGCTCTGTGACAGGAAACTACTGTCAGGCTCAAAATGACTTCAGATTATTCATCACAGAGTGTTTATAGATCACAGGACACGTTACAGTTTTACAGCCTCACGGACATAAAACTCTTAAAGTTTGTTTCTGAAGGGATTTTCAGATCAGACCTGATGTTTCTGCCTACAGCCTGTTTACCGATATAATCAATATCAGACATCAGAGCAACAGAAACCTCGGTGATCAGGACGCCGGCACTGAGAACAGGAAGTGGCTCAAACGTCGCACTTTCATAAAGTCAGCCTGAACTCCACTCACAGAGTTTCTGTCGCCATTTTAGTTTTAAAACCCGTCGTGATAAGGGCGGGTCTTACTGTGAACCTGCGCGCTCATTGGCTAATAACTTGAGATTGACAAGTCGTTATCCAATGAGCGCGCGGCTTCTCCCAACATAAAGTAGTTTCCTTTGAAAAACCAAAGTCTGATTATTTTTGCCTCCACTGACGGAGCCTGTTGTTCCCGCCACAGAGACACAGTAATGTCAGAGCGGTGTTAACACTCACCTGCCTCAGCACAGCTCTCACTCTCCTCCTGCTCTCTCAGCTAAACTCACTTCCTCTCTACTTACAGGAAACCAGCGCTCAGAGGAGCCGACCGGCCTCACGTTTCACCCACAGACACGAACAGCGTGGAATTATTTTATGTCATAAGAAGAAACATTCATGTTAACACTCACCTGCATCAGCTCCACCTTCCTCCTCCTGCTGCTCTGAACGGAGGAGCAACACTTTCACTTTCACTGCTCCTCCCTAAACACAGAGGATGCTGGGACTTGTAGTTTTTACCTTGTGTGATATTTATGGCTGTGACACTAAATCACAGCACGAAGACTTCCTGCAAATATGTCACAGGCGATAAAAGTTTCACATTAAAGGTGAAGTTATTTTTCTGTCTCATGTTCAATAAACAGTGAGCTGGGAAAACTGAAGAACAGACTTCAGACGTTCCCTGCAGAGTTTCTGCTGCTCGGTCGTCTGCATGTTGCTGAGACTGAGCTGATGATGAAGCTGTGATGGGTTTATGGCACGTTTGGTTCTGGAGAAGAGTTTTACTGCCGGTGCAGGTGAAATGATCAGAGGTTACAGCCTCTGGTTAAAGTGGAGGCAGCGATCAGGACGGCTGAGCAGCAGAGGTCTCGAGGGTCCTAAAGTGTAAAAGCATCAGTGTTAGTAACACAAAGATGACAGAATGGGATCATCCACACAACACTAACATCTAAATCCACGGCAGGAACTCTTCCAGTGTCCTGAAAAATCTGTGTGCACGATGCTGAGATTAAAATCTGTCTGCTCATCTTAATGCAATATTGTGAAGCTACAATTCTTTTCTGTAAAAAGCATTTTCATTTTTGTATATAAATAAATGTTGATGTTGTGCTTTAGGATCGTGTGCTTCAATTTGACTTATAATGTGCCAAATGACTGCAACAGGCGGCTTAAGGCAATGCCATCCAGAGTAAGGATCTTGTTAGCCACAGTGTTTCTAAGATTTTTACGCCCCGTTACAATAACCTCAGTTTTATCTGAACTTAGAAGCAGAAAATTAAAGCTCATTATGTGTCTAAGACATCCCGGCAGTTTAACCAATAAAAGCGGGTATCATATGCATAGCAGTGAAAATGTATGCTATGTCTTCTAAAGCACGTATAATGTAAACAGAACTGGTCTTTGCACAGAAGCCTGTGGAGCTTCATAATTAACCTCAGTGTGTGAAGAGGACTCTCCATTTAATAATAGCTGTAATAAAATGTTCTGGCCGACGGTGTTAAACGCTGCACTTGGGTCTAGCAGGGAAGATTTCAACTTTTCAATATGAATGAAGGCTGAAAACTGATTAGATTAATGTCTGATGATCTTTTCTGTGCTTCTTCAAGTTTGTAACACCGAACATATTAAAGGATGATATAAGGTTCACAGGAAGAGTTTAATTAGACACACATTTACTATTTTTCTTTATACTCTTTCTTTCTTGACATGTTTAATATACGGAGCCCCGCAGGGGACATGGGAGAAAAAAAATTAAGACGGACTTTTGCGAGATCTCGCAAAACAAACTCGGGACGCAGAGGGAGAAGATCTGGCGTTCTGGTTCGACTGAGACGGCGCACTAACAGACCACCATTAACCAGTTTATTACTGGCTAATGTGCAGTCTCTGGAAAACAAGCTGTGCGAGCTTCGGGCACGGATCTCATTCCAGCGAGAGATGCGGGACTGCTGCGTGATCTGCCTCACAGAAACCTGGCTATCGGACAAGGTACCAGACTCCGCAATACAACTACCGGGGTTCTCCGTGCATCGTGCGGACAGGTCACAGGATCTTACTGGGAAAAGCAGAGGCGGTGGTGTATGTTTCATGATCAACAACAGCTGGTGTGATTATGCGAACGTGCACCCGGTCAAATCCTTCTGCTCACCGGATCTGGAGTACCTGATGATTAAGTGCCGGCCATTCTGGCTACCGAGGGAATTTACAGCAGTGATTATTACGGCTGTTTACATTCCCCCACAAGCCGACACTGACCGAGCACTCAGGGAACTGTACAGCGCGATCAGCAGTGAGGAAACCGCACACCCAGAGGCAGCGTTTATCACAGCCGGAGACTTTAATAAGGGAAACCTGAAGAAAGTCTCACCAAAACTCCACCAACACATCCATTTTAGCACTCGTGGAGACCGGCTACTTGACCACTGCTACACCTCTTTCCGGGATGCGTACAAAGCCCTCCCCCGCGCCCCATTCGGCCAATCAGATCACCGCTCCATCCTGCTCCTGCCCGCCTACAGGCAGAAGCTGAAACGGGAAGCTCCAACCCGGAGGGCGGTGCACTGTTGGACGGACCAATCGGAATCTACGCTGCGGGACTGTTTTGATCACGCGGACTGGGAAATGTTTCACGTGGCTGCTAGGAACATTGATGAATACACAGACTCAGTCTGTGGATTTATCAGGAAATGCGTGGAAGATGTCGTCCCATCCAGAACAGTTAAATCCTTCCCAAATCAAAAACCCTGGATTAACGGAGATGTTCGCGCGGCACTGGCGGCACGGAACACCGCCTTTGCCTCCGCGAACACATCGGACTACAAACACGCACATTACCAACTCCGGAAGATGATCAAAGCAGCCAAACGTGAGTACAGGGACAGGGTGGAGCAACAGTTTGACAACCCTCGGAGTATGTGGCAGGGACTAAACACGATCGCAGACTTTAGAGGGAAAACCAGCACACCACAGACCACGGCCTCTCTGTGTGAGGATCTAAACGTATTCTACGCTAGATTCGACACAGCGAACACCATGAGACCGGACAGTGTGTGCACCGCGGATGACGTCAGTGCGCACGCTGTGTCTGAGGAGGATGTGCGGAAGTGCTTCAGGAAGGTGAACGCGCGCAAAGCTACTGGTCCGGACGGGATTCCCGGCCACGTCCTCAAGTCATGCGCAGCTCAGCTGGCTGGAGTGTTCACGCACATCTTCAACCTTTCCCTCTCTCTGTCTGTAGTCCCAGCCTGCTTCAAAATGGCCACCATCGTCCCGGTACCCAAATCCTCCACCATCTCCTCATTGAACGACTGGCGACCTGTAGCCCTGACCCCCATCGTAAGCAAATGCTTCGAGAAGCTGGTCAGAGACTTCATCTGCTCTGCACTACCCGACTCACTGGACCCTCTACAGTTTGCATACCGCCACAACAGGTCCACTGATGATGCCATAGCCCTGACACTACACACTGCCCTGTCACACCTGGAGAAGAGAGACACGTATGTGAGAATGCTGTTTGTAGATTACAGCTCAGCATTCAATACCATCGTTCCCTCGAAGCTGGACAGGAAACTGCAGGATCTAGGACTGAGCAGCTCCCTCTGCAGCTGGATCCTTAGCTTCCTGTCTGACAGATGCCAAGTGGTCAGACTGGGCAGCATCACCTCATCCCCCCTCACACTGAACACTGGTGCTCCACAGGGGTGTGTACTGAGCCCTCTCCTGTACTCACTCTACACCTATGACTGCACAGCCACTAACAACTCCAACATCATTGTGAAGTTTGCGGACGACACTACAGTGGTGGGTCTTATCACCAACAGTGATGAGACGGCTTACAGGGAGGAGGTCAGCGCCCTGACCCACTGGTGTCAAGACAACCATCTCACCCTCAACGTCGCAAAGACAAAGGAGTTGATAGTGGACTTCCGGAGGTGCAGAGAAGTACACACCCCCATCACCATCAACGGCGCTGCTGTGGAGAGTGAGCAGCTTCCAGTTCCTTGGAGTACATCTGGCTGAGGATCTTACGTGGTCAGTACACATAAACAAAACAGTGAAGAAGGCGCAGCAGCGCCTCTTCTTTCTCAGGAGACTGAAAAGATTCGGCATGAGCCCCCGCATCCTCAGGACCTTCTATCACTGTGCCATTGAGAGCATCCTCACTGGATGCATCACCACCTGGTATGGCAACAGCACCGCCTACAACTGCAAAGCTCTCCAGCGAGTAGTGCGGTGCTCTGAACGGATAATTGGAGGTGAGCTTCCCTCCCTCCAAGACATCTACAGGAAGCGCTGCCTGAGGAAAGCGGGGAGGACCATCAAGGACTCCAGTCCCCCCAGCCATCAACTGTTCAGACTACTTCCATCAGGAAGGAGGTTCTGCAGCATCCGGTCCCCAACCAGCAGACTGAGAGACAGCTTCTTCCACCAGGCCATCAGACTGCTGGACACTTCATAGACACCTCACCTTCACTACTGGAACTTCAACATTATGCACTACACACTGTACAGTAATGCCACTGTTTTGCACATGTCTCAACTCTGTATATTTTTATATATTTTATTTATTGTTTACTCTATTTAATTTGTAAAAATGTGTATACACACACACACGTAGAAAAACATTTAGTATACATCCAGAAATGCAGTTTGTAATGAAAAAAGGTGGAAACTATAGAGGTACAGTTAGTCAGTAGGAGGTGTAATTGTCTGCCTGCAGAGATAAAGGTGTGGGGTGTAAGAAAAGGTGTAAAACCTTTGGAGGTTCAGGTGGACATGGTTTCAGTTGACCTCTGACATGATAAGATAAGATAAAGGAACTGTTTGTAATGAAAAAGGTGGAAAAACTATGGAACTACAGTTGGGATGTGTGAGTGCTGGGATGCTCTTGATAAAGGGAGCCTCTTTTATTGTTTTATGACTTCTTTTGCTGACTGTTGGGGGCCTAACTGTAACCCACTCTGTCTAACTGTTGCAGAGTGTGACTAGTTAAGAATCTGTAGTTTTTAGAAGTAAGACCAGAAAAGTTTATTTCTAAAGGAATACCTGTTGTTGTTTGTGGTGCTCTATTTAAAACTATTAGCCTCTGTGTCTTTTCGGAGCGCTAAAGAAAAAGTCAAATGCTCCTAAAGCAGATAAATCATCTATGTGTAATCAACAAGTCTTACTGTTGCAGTGTGTTTGTGACTAGTAGATAATTATAGGGCTAGTTGCATTAAAGGAACATTGGGGGTTGATACAGTGCTAGTGTGGCTAGGTGTGAATATGTGCTTTTAGAAGTATCACAGTTTGATTTCTAAAGGGATACATGTTGTTTGTGCTATTCTGTTTAAAAACTATTAGCCTGTGAAACTATTAGAAAAGTGAAATCAAAAAAAGTGTAGGTATTACTACTAATGGGAACTGAAGCAGTTGTAGGAATTGAAATTGATACTCAGCCCTAATCACATTGTCTCCTGTTATTTTTCTTGCAAACCAGGCGAAACAGGATTTAATGACAACATGCAGCAAAACTGAATCCTAAATCATCAAAGCAGCCGTAACAATAACACAAACAACATGTTTAATCAGTAAAAAATATTGCGAAATAAAGAAATCACAGGATAAAATGATTAATTAGGCAAGTTTTTCTTTATTTAAAATGTTTTCTTTAAAATATTTTGTATTAATCACGTTACAATCGAACAAAAAAGGGAAAAACTAACATTTTAAAGGTGTTATTCAGTTTTTCCTCCTGCAAATCTTTAGATCTTTTTTAGAAAAGCAAAGTCTTGATGAACCTGCATGAGTGCTCACTGTGTATGTTAACAATGATCAGATGAGTTTCTTTTTTGTTCATTTAAACCTGTTTTATATTTAGTTTTTTCTAATTTGACTCGATTCACAGAAGATGAAGCATTTGAACTGAAGTTAAAACTAGAATTTCTTAGAGAGACTCCGCCTGAAAGACTGAAACCCGCATGTGAGATTTTGTGGCCTCTGTGTGACTGTTGGTGGGTCAAAAAGGTTTCAGCTGCACAGCCAGACGTTATTGAGCGAGCCACCGGTTGAGAGGCACACTTCTCGCAGCTCCTTCCTTTCGTCAGACTTTAAAAGAAACATTTATAGGGTTTAGAGATATTAATATTGATACCACCTCTGGAGAGGTTACGGTGTTGTGCCAAAAAGTGATTTCCAATGTTTCTGTGTATTTTTTATGTGTATTATCTTTACGTACGTTGGTAAATAGACTTCGGTTGTCAGGTTAAGGCTGTGTGCAGGCAAGAGTGGAAGTAGAAGGACCCAAAGTGCAGACACTCGGAGGCGGAAAGTAACTCAAAACTCAGCTTTTATTGCTGGATGGCAAAAAGTGGCAAAACGTAACAAAAATCCAAATAACGTTACATGACCAGGCAGCCAGAACACACAGCATAAATGAAAGCAGATCACGACACCGACACAAAGAAACACAGGGCTTAAATACACAGAGGGAGCAATCAGGGAATGGGTAACAGGAGGGAAACACAGCTGGGGCAAATCAGGCCTAACGAGACAAGGGGAAGCAAAACCAGACACATTAACATCAGACATGGACTTTCAAAGTAAAACAGGAAACATAACACAGACTCAGGCAGGCTCTATAACAAAGGGAACAGAGACGTGGGACCAGGGCAGACACAGACACTGGCTGTATCCCAATTCAGGATCTGCAGCCTTAAAGTACGCAGCCTCAACGATCCTCAAGGGCCGCGTACTCAAAGACCGCTAAGGCCGGAAGTGCGAGGCTTGTGAAATGGGACGGTCTAGCCTCCGTTGCGCTGCCCAGGTTGCCTAGCAACCATGATACCAACAGCTGGAAACGTGTCTTACAGCTTTGTTTGACAGAAATGAAGGAGAAAATCTTTTGTGCATTTGTTTGTTTGTTTCTACATGAGCTTTGATCATTCTCTGTGAGATTGAGCTCAGCTATTGAACGGCGTATATTTGAAAGTAAAGGCTTTAAAACCAAGTTAGTACAAACGTCACTAATGTCACATAACTTTGCCGACATGTGGCCAACAGTAATGTTTTAATGTTCTTCGTTATTAAACATTTGCACATAAATAAGTGACATAATATTCAGTACTTACTTAAAGTTTACTCTTCGGGCGCCCCTCATCCGCCGTTTTATTTCGGCAAAATTATCCACACCCACCGCCGCGCTATGCATTCTGGGATATGTTGGGCCACGAAGTCTACACTGCCACGTCCTTAAAATTCAGGGAAATGAAGGACGCATTTGGGGCCGCATTTCGAGCAGCCTTCGAATTGGGACAGCCTTCGTCGCGTCGCTCTGACGTAATCGGCCTTAAAATGCGGCCCTTAAGGCTGCAGACCCTGAATTGGGATACAGCCACTGACTGGACGTGGGGATACAGCAGATAGGGGAGACAGCAACTATGGAACACAGACAGAAAACCAGAACACTAAAACTCTAACCAAACCCCACCCAGAGAACCTAAACTAAGAATAATCCTAAAACCCATAAAGCAAAGCTAGAATATAATGAAATAACAAAATCAAAGAACCAAAAACACAAAACACTGGGTCAACGACCCAGGGACCCTAACATCGGTGAACAGGGTTTACAAAGGGGTTTTATATAGAATTAAAAAGAAATCTGTGTTTCAAGTGTCTTTACAACTCTGTGTTATTGTACTTACATTATAACCAATCCGCTCCTTTATCCCCACTTAAAATATTTTTACTGAACTATTGTAATATTTGCTGCCATTGCTGCTGTCCTCTTGGCCAACTTACTCTTACAAAAGACATGTTTAATGTTAATGAGATTTTTTTTAACTACATAAATAAAGGTTATATAAAAGTCGCTGCCAAAAACTGATCGCGGCTTCTACCTTGTTACACGAATGTTGTTTGTGGCTCAAGATGACTTTATGTCATCCATGAGGGAAGCATTTGACATATGTTTCACATATTATAGCCCAACAAGTTACTTATAGCAGTTTAAATACGAGCAATCACTTTTTGGCAAATACCAGAAATCAGTTTTTGGCAGACAATCACTTTTTGGCACAACACCGGTGTCTAGCAGGTTTTATATTTTAGAAAGTTTAAAGCTCAGCTTAATAGAAGTAGTGTGGTCGTGAGTTTTGCATAAACAAATTTGTGCAAACCTCAATGAAGTGAAGCAACATTATAAAGAAGAGTGAGCCTAAATGACTCCCCAATGATGTGAGAGACTGATAGTCATACAGAAAACAATGACTTTGAGCTGTTGCTGCTAAACGTGCTTCTACAAGCAACTGAATCTTGGAGTGCACTTTGGTTTGTCTGCTCATAAATTGGTGGTTCATGATGATAAATGAACTTCTGAACTGGTTTAACATCAGTGCAGTGGCTGGTCCATTCCTTGATGTATATGTCAACGTTCAAAATGAGCCATTTAAATCAGCTGTGTTGGATCAAGGACACATCTAAACCCTGCAGGACAGCGGCCCCGAGGCCTGGAGTTCCCACCCTCAGTGCAGTGGAAATAGTCTCGTGCCAGTCTTGGTGCTGCCTTTGAGTCTATATTGCCGAACACTGTGTGCACACATTTCTTTCCTTCCTAAACAAACACACATTTGTAAAGGAAAATTTAAATTGAACTCACAGTTGGCGGTTAATCGTTATATAGTTTAGATGTACACCGAGAGACGCATTTAGTGGGACTTTTACACCGCCACAGATTTTCTTCTTCTTTTTTGTTACATTATTGACATATACTAGATATTTTAACCTAAGCAGCAACAATCATGTCTCTGGTACAGGCACTTTCCACCATGCAGGTTAAGCTAAAATGTGACTTGAAACAAATTCTGGGTTTCTGTTCCATAAAGGTTCATTTCATCTGGTAAGTTAGCCCCTGAGGTAACAGTCTATGTGAACATAACATACTCACTGACTCACACTCAACTTGATTGATAGTGATTTCCTGAATTAGGCAAAGCGCACAGAGGAAATTCATTTGCATATGTTTGTTTTCACAATCACTGAAATCCAAGTTAGGCATGTTTCCCTTTGTTGTTGTTGTTCTTGACACGAGTGCTTCAGTTATTTTCTCATCAGTATGTTAGGACAGAAAGGATTCTGTTGTGGATTTATGATCATCTCACGTGTGTCCATCTTTCAAACTCTTAGATTGTGTAGACATTAATGCAGCTGTCAGACTGTAGGCCAGTTTCTTTGCACTGTAAGCATTGATTGGATGCTACTGTAGCAATCAGTGCTTACACAAAACGTCCCTGCGTAAACCCTCAGACACACAACAAACAGATCAATAGTATCTGAAATTCAGAGTACGGATCTTTTTACACATTTCTCACAGAAAATCACCTAAATCGCTTTCGTGTGAGATGCACATCATGTTTGCCTCATAAAGACTTGCCCTGTATGTATTCATTTCTTTTGACTTTCACGTGGAATTGTCACCTAATATAACAGGTCCATCAGTAAATGGTGTCTATCTTCAGTTTCTGTCTCCTAGACTTTGTCCCTGTCAGGTTACAGCTGAATAGATAGTCATATCATGCAGAGACTGCATCGTACTATAATGCTCGTATGATCGCGTTTGTCATAAGTGGACTGGTCTTGTTGAAACGTTGCATAAACCTTGCCCAGTAAACTGTGAGTGCTAACATTTCTATGGCATATGCAAATACTTTAGACAAATCCCACAGTTGTCTATATTTGTATATTTGACAGTTTAATGAAGCATTTAGAAATCAAAGGTCAGATTAAAATGCTGGATCACAATAGAATGTGATATCACACAATACAATATTTTTAATATCACACACAGCATGAAAGTTTGCTAGTGTATATTATAAAAATATTACAGTATGTTGGTATAACTTTATCCCCTCCTAGTTTTTAAGATACAAATTTTGGCCCACACTGATTTGTGATCATATTCCTCTGTCCACTAAATGAAGATGGAGGCTCTGCTCTTTATTTCTGTGTTTCTCTGGAGAATCCTGGTAACATGATGGCTTTCTGTCTCTAAACACACACGAGCTTAACTCCGAATGAACATGATCAGAGTTCATTGAACCAACTCTGATCAGTCTTTTCTAAGGGTTTCAAGCCTTTCTTGTTCGAGCCTCTCTTTGTTGTTGCTACAGTTATGTGTAATTATTAATAGTATTGCAGATGTTAGCCTCTGCCTGCAGTGTTGATGTGGGTAAAGGCTTTAACCATAGATTAGCGGCAGGTCCCAGCTTGTAAATTGTGGAGCATTAATGCCCACTCCAGCTCCTATAACCAAATATAAACAGTTGGGATGAGAGTTAGCTCAAGCCACTACAACAGCCAGCAAGAATGATCTGTTCATGCTAGCATTAACAGTGCCTATACACATAGCGACACACGGGGGAGGGGCCTAACTAATAACCAAGATGACTACAGGCTTGGAGGTGCTAAAAGTCAGATATACCAGGAGCAGTTTGGGCTTTAGAACAAATTTTGTGTAATTATAACAATATGTAATTTAGGACCTGGTTACATATGATGCTGCTGATTTTTTAAATCTAATTTTTACGTTGCATTAATTTCTTTTTGTCAGACAGGGAATCAAACAAGTTCTGTTTTCTCGAATGAATCCCACTGTTATTTGTTTGTCCTACCAACAGGGATGTTTACATGGTATTCATGACTGCTGCACCTGATGACTTTCACAGCTTGAGGACTGCAAACATTTCCCAACAAGACATGAGTGGTGGGGTGATCGTTGGTATTCCTGATCAGGTGAGGATCTGTTCCCATCAAACCACCAAAACCAGTTGTTCAGGATGTTTACAGGATGAAGAATCCCCAGTTATTCTTTGTGGTTGGAATGTGCCTACATATGGCTGTGTGGGATTCTGGCTTACTTTAGGGTCAGAGCAGTTGGTATGTGGAGCAAATACTGACACAGTCAGAGTGGGCAAACCAGCAATAGGCTTGTTGTCATACCTGGAAGTCTGAAAGCTCCCGATGCTGGATGGTCTTTCTAGTTTTTAATGACAGGTCGTCTAACAAAGCTTCCATGAGGTGCTATAATGGAGACTGTCCTTTTCAAGGAGTTTCTCATGTCTTATCCTACTTTTTTCTTTTTTTAATTAACAGGAGTGAGAATTTGAAATCCTCTAAATTGACATGATTACATTTCTTCTATTAAATGAGAAGTACATTTTGAACACAGTATAGTGAACACAATATCCAAGAAGCTAAATCTGGTGAAATGGTTTCTTTAGCTGTCAGCTTGAAAGGCTGATTGGGGTATTTTTGTCACCTTGCATGCGGGTGGCATGGACACCCGACTTTTGTGTGCATTTATCAAAAAGCTTGGATGATTTTGAAGATCAGTGGCATTCAACTCATGATCAGCGTTCAAGTTTTCTTAAAATCTTGTAACATGATAACTAGAAAGAAGACAGCTAGGATTTTCAAACTGATCCCATAGATGGATCTACTATGAAGCCGAGGGACAGCACTGCTTAAAAGATCCTTTTTAAATGACTCCAGCTGTCTGATTTAATGAGACCACGTGTGCTCAAGTTTCCTGCTCTGACTCGGCCTCAGAATGTCTAGAGGCAGAAATCAAGCACACTCAAAGGAAATAAGCGTATCAGTGGGCATGTGCTCAGCACGCAGAGTGGGAGTGACTAAAGGTGCCACTGCAGAGCATCGCAGTTGTTTCGTGTGATTAAGTTGTGTGTTTATGAACCTGTGAGTGTTAGTCCTTTTGGCAGGATGACTCGCATGAAGCTGTTATAATTGTTTGTGCATGTTAAAGTTATGCCTCAGTTCTTTGATACCATGTTGGTAGGATTATTTGGCACTAAGTTAATAGCAGTGGCTGTAATCTCCCGCAGTCATTACATCCAGCGGTATTACAAATAAAGGACTTTTCTATTGTTTAGTTTAACTGTGGCTAGCTTGCCATGTCCGTGCCTTATGATTGGCAATTTGTATGACGTGCTATTTAGGCAATATATGAGCTATAGTGACCCCTTGTGGATATTGTGAGATATTGCTGTGTTGAGTACATTATGTTTTCAATTGTTTTTCTAGTTATTTGTGACTCTACTAATGATAAAATTGCCTGTTTCTGTTTCCAGAAAACCATTGCTCATAGTCCCACATACTATACAATGATAAGTTCAAGTATGGCTGTACCTAATTTGGATTAAGCCTGGCAAGCACTTTGATGTAAACATTTCTTCTGTGGGACTTAAAGACAGTTAACCCAACTCCTGGACTGCTGCAGTCTTCCTGACAGAAAGCTTAGGCCAGGCTTGTATGCCCAGTATATATATTCTATAACGTGTGTAACTACTTCGTTTAGTTGTTTTTGTTTGGATTTAGTTTAGTTGTTTTTCTTTTCAGTGTATTTCAGTGTCAGTAATTTGTGTAGTGCTCACTCACATTTTCAACTGGAAAAGACCTGCAATAGAAACGTATTTAGGAGCAAACAAGTGAATGAAAAGTTTGACATCATTAAGGCCAAACAGCACCTAGTTTTCAACAAAAACACATAACATAAGAGCAGCAGTGACGATGCAGCTGACACACATGAACCCATTTAAACTGGTCCCAGTGTTTTTAGCCTAACTTCAGTCTTGAACCATTGGGGCAAATGAGAAATTCCAGCAGTTCTTGAAAGCAGCAACTCTGTGCTTTTTTTGTGATGTTCGGGACATTATGGTAACTCGAGGCAGAACACCATCCAAATCTTGGTAAATAACACATGAAAGAACAAAAGAAACAAACATGGTAAAAAGAAGCCAAACGTGTGATAACATTGTTCCATCACGCTCACGCACTATTCTCTCAACCTTTGCCTTCACGGGGCTGCTGCAACAATGTACCTGGGATTACCGTAATGATGCAAATATTAATGAAAAGTGCAGAGTTGCTGCTCTCAGGAATCATTGGACTTCTTTTAATTGAGGAAATGGATCAGGAGTTACGGTAGTTACAGATGTTTAATACAACCCTAGAAAAGAGCTTTCTGTAGTGCTGTGCGATACGGAAAGATGTTTTATGTATCCGATACAAGTAAATACAGGGCTGATATGATCTCTACTTTTTAATGTGGATGATGCATCATCAAAATGCCAAATTGTTTACATTTTCATGACCTTTACGTTGTTTTTTAGGGGGCTTCATCCTAATGATTATTAATGAGTTAAAACCGAGGACAGAAATAATAAAAGGATTTAGTTTGTAGCCCATAGTTTAAAAGCAGTAATCACACATTATCCCTTTCTTTAACAGCAACACAAAAGGATCATTATATTCCATTAAATCTGAGCCATATTATATTCAGTATATTTATTTTAATTTCAGTAAATGTTTTTATTTAAATGACATGTTTCAGTGAGATAAATGTGTTATTTCAAGGTCGTTGCATCATTTTTACTTTTTGAGTTGGCTAAAATAAGAATTAGCCAGTTGCACTTTAAAGTAATATAACCAACATATCGCCACAGTGATCTACCTGGATATTCTTCAGAGCATGCTTTCTTGCATCTGACAACAAGAGACCTCTCGGTTGTCTGGTGGAGCATTTAGCGCCTCGCTACATGTTTCCAAATCGGCATTTCTTCTCAGTGAAAGCTGTCCTAGAGAAGTAAAGCAAGTTTGTAAGTTTCTCTCTCAATGTTTGTAACGCATTCCCACGTTAAGCTTAACAACCGATATATGGAGCGACTGCCGCGTCTCCTCTCCCCCTCCCTCTCCTGCTGCTACTTCAATCATGAAACTAATCAATGATCAGCTGATTGCAAGTTCCGTCTCTCTTGTTTGTTTCCCACTTTGCGCCAGAAAGAGGAAACCAGCAGATAAACCACAGCAGCACGTTTAAGCTTGATAAGCTGTTGTTAGAATTTATTTAATATTACTTTAATGCCTAATGCTATAAGTAGCTGACAGCTGGTAACTGTGCAGGGGCGGGTCTAGCACGGTTTTGCCAGGGGGCCAGCTGGGGCATTAACAGGGAAAAGGGGGGCACAAAGAAATACTTTTCTTTCTTATTCTCGTTTAAAATGTCTCGCTTTTAATAAATAATTATCTGAATCTTACAACCAAAGTTTTTATCTAACGTAAAATGTATAGAAATCTAATATTGTCACGGCGACGGATGGCCGGTACCGAATAGGACTCAGGTGCAGAAACCCAGAGCGGAGACAGTAGATGATGTAACAGTTTATTACGTTTTAAGTGCAAGAGAAAAAACGTGGCAAAGACAAAAAATGACGAGACGTGGAGCCTTGGTGTGGCGTGCCCTGGGGAACGTGGCTAGGGCGAGGGAATGAGGCCTGAGATGCGGAACGGAGCTGAGTGGGGAACAGTCACACTGAGGGAGATTTCCAGAATGATCACTAGGTATCCTGAGTCCGGAGGTGGAGTGTGAGCCAAGGTGGGTACAGCAACTGTAGTACAAGAGAGTTGTGTTTAACAGGATAAATCACAGCAAGAACTTAACGTATACGGCCTGTTACCAACATGTGTTGATGACGAACTGGCAGTGAATGAACATCAATGTGTGGTTTAAATCCCTCTGGCTTGATTGCCTGCAATAGGCTCCAGGTGTGCAGGAGCTGGAGTTGGCCCTGCCCAGGGGCAGATCCCAGGTCAGTTCAGGAGCCTAATGGAAACTCCAGCCACCCACCGTAGACCATGACAAATATTGTATATAGTAACTATTAAGTCTAATATATACCCTAGTAAGTTATAGTACTTTTTCCTTTGGGAAGATACCATCTGTGCAGTCTGCAGTTCTGTTGAAGAAAGATGTTGAATCTATTTAATTGTTGTTGAAAAATAATTGATTTCTGTGCATTTTTTTTAAATACATGCATTAAATTAAAGTCGATTATGTCGATTAAGCATCACGAGGCAGAGGGTGGGCGATGGTTCCCTTTAGTTTTTTTTTTGCTGGGAGTTTGCAACCCTATTAGTTAGGTTGTTTAATATTTCTGCTAAGTACTCTTTAAAATACCAGAATAGGGAGGATGGTGCAGGTTTAAGTTTATTAGATTGATCAGTGTTGCTGAACTATGAAATATTTTGGGTGCAGTGTGTTTTTTGCATACAGGTATAACTAAATAACTTTAATGTTTTATTTTTTAAAACTTGAGTATGAACTTATACAAAATAAAGAAAGATATTAAAAAAAACTGTTTTATTGATTCTAAAAATACGCTGTATCGGATTCATATCGATACTGGACACAAAAAAGTGGTATCGTGCGTTCTCTAGTCCATACAGGAGAGAACCAGAAACTAAAGAAACTAAATTGCGTGTTTACCTTTATGTTGACATCAGTGTCTGTTTTTTTTATTATTATTATTTCAGCATTTCAGCATCTCAAAATATTTTTTAGATAAAAGCAGTCAAAATATTTTTTTTAACAGATGAATCATTAAAGGATGGCAATTTCTAAAATGGTAACCAAAAGACCCGTGTGTTTTCTCTTTTGAATAATAATAATTATTGCTCGTTAATAAGAAAACTATTTCTAATCCAATTCAATTTTCGAACAATCAATAAAATGATTGATGACTAAAATGATGAATAACTGCAGCCCTAGAATAAACACATTTTAGAGAAACTTGTGATTTTTGAGATGATGCAGTTTTAATTTGATAGTTTTTCCCCTTTGGTAACTTTGCTGTCCTCGCCCTGAGTTCCTTAGTTTCACCAGCTAGACAGCGAGATAACGATGCTCCAATAACCAGACTTATTTTCCTTTCTGCGCTGATTTATTGAAGAATGGCCTCTGACCATTGCCTTCTCTTTGACCATCGTAAAACTGAAAGTACAAAATACTGTATTAGCTAACTAACATTGTAAACTAGCTTGTTACACTCTTACTGCAAGCTAACAGTAGATTACAGCTCAGTATTCAATACCATCGTTCCCTCGAAGCTGGACAGGAAACTGCAGGATCTAGGACTGAGCAGCTCCCTCTGCAGCTGGATCCTTAACTTCCTGTCTGATAGACGCCAAGTAGTCAGACTGGGCAGCATCACCTCATCCCCCATGAGGTGCAGAGAAGTACACACCCCCATCACCATCAACGGCGCTGCTGTGGAGAGTGAGCAGCTTCCGCTTCCTTGGGGTACATCTGGCTGAGGATCTTACGTAGTCAGGACACATAAACAAAACAGTGAAGAAGGCGCAGCAGCGCCTCTTCTTTCTCAGGAGACTGAAAAGATTCGGCATGAGCCCCCGCATCCTCAGGACCTTCTATCACTGTGCCATTGAGAGCATCCTCACTGGATGCATCACCACCTGGTACGGCAACAGCACCGCTTACAACCGCAAAGCTCTCCAGCGAGTAGTGCGGTGTTCTGAACGGATAATTGGAGGTGAGCTTCCCTCCCTCCAAGACATCTACAGGAAGCGCTGCCTGAGGAAAGCGGGGAGGATCATCAAGGACTCCAGTCCCCCCAGCCATCAACTGTTCAGACTGCTTCCATCAGGAAGGAGGTTCTGCAGCATCCGGTCCCCAACCAGCAGACTGAGAGACAGCTTCTTCCACCAGGCCATCAGACTGCTGGACACTTCATAGACACCTCACCTTCACTACTGGAACTTCAACATTATGCACTCCACACTGTATATAAATGCCACTTGTTTTGCACATGTCCAACTACCAACCTCTGTATATTTTATTTTATTGTTTACTCTATTTAATTTGTAAAATATGTACACACACACACGCGCGTGTGTAGAAAAACATATTTAGTATACACATCCAGTAATGCATGTACTATTATATATTGTACATATATTTATTAGTCTAAGATTTAGCCGTTCTTATATTTTGCTTGTTTTACGTTATTGTATTTTTGCACACCTCTGTTGCTTGTGAAGCTCGCAAACAAGAATTTCACTCACATGTACTGTACCAGTGTACCTGCACATGTGATGTGACAATCAAAGTGATTTGATAACAAGATAAAACTTTCAAATGTACAAATTATCGTACCATTTTTACACAAAACAAAAGATAATAATTATTTTATCGTCACTCATACTTACAGACATATCTTGTCCAAGGCAACAACATTTTAAGGTCCATATCAGCTTAGAACGATAACTTTCCGCCATCTTTGATTTTTTCACGTTCTCATTGTTCCTTTCCCAAAGTAGTCAAACCCATATTACAAAGCAGCCACTAGAGGGAGCTCTAGGGCCGTTTGCAACCATAATATCCAGTTTACCTTATAAAAGGCAGAACAGTAACTATAGTGTTTGCAATAAATGGAGACATTTAAAAACAGAAAGCTATCATCTACTGTGATTCAAGTGTATAAACTAAACCACATAAAATGGCTTAAACTGAATATGGTCACGTTTTATTTTTTGTGTGGCCATTACTGCATTTTAATGGTGTTATAGATGCTGTCGAGGCTAAGCCTACATTTAAAGCCACTAAGCTGTTTGTTGGCAGGTTAATGCAATGTCACTGGTATGAATAAACGTATTAAACTTAGTTCAATAACTGAAACCATACTTATCTTGTCCTTTAGATTCTTTATTCCAACACAATTTAACATAACAGCGCAGCGGTCACAATCTGTTTGCTCCTTCCCAACAACAACACACCTGCTGCTAATGACCTATCTACCTTAAATAGACACACCATATGTAACACAAAAGGTGACCCCTAGTGGCATACATGAGGTACCCACACAAAAATGGCTCCTACAGATACTGAGCACAAATATGAGTACAGAGAATTTCCAGCAAGCTTTTAATACTGTCACAAAAAGGTCTAGAGGGATTTATCAGCATCATCCTGTCAAACTGGTTTTATGGTGGTTTTGATGAGAACAGATTATAGCTTGATCAAGAAGACCAACCGTCGAAGTCCTGTTGGGAAACCTTTGCACTTTTTCAAGGTGTGAGTATCATCAAGTGTAGCAGTGATGTCCTCATTGGTCGTTGACACAGTTGACAACTTGTTTGAGGGATGAAATTGTGGCGTTTTGGTCAGAAAGTTTATACTTGTAAATCAGACTGCAGAAATATTTCTGAAAATGTAGTGGTTTGTTTGTTTGTGGTTTGTTTGTTTGTGGTTTGTTTGTTTGTGGTTTGTTTGTTTGTGGTTTGTTTGTGGTTTGTTTGTTCATGTTTTTTGTTTGTTTTTATTTCAAATATCTTATAACAAGATGAAACTACAATTGTAAACGCAATTTGGTTTTTTGGTTTTTTCTCAAACTTAAGTAACTGAAACCTTTCATTGAACTACAGCAGAAACAGATTGGAAATGCCAAGTTATTCTAACACTAGTGGACTTGTTAAACAAAACATTTGTTTCACTTCTTTCTCAACATGCAGCACCATTAAGAACAGTGGACCAGCATAGTTGGTCTGCATGAGCACACTTACTGCAACAGTTGTACATGCTGAAACTGGTTGCTGGCAGCTGATGTGAAGAAATGTCTGGACACATCAAAAGTTTTCTTTTTCATTTTCTTCCTCCCTTGGATAACATACACATGGCAAATAAAAACATGTAACTAGGGTGACGTGAAGTGTGTATCATCAGGTTTAACTCAAATATAATGAGGCTGTCCATCTGTGAAGTAATTGTTCCTTCAAAAACCACTGTGACAACAGATTTTATTTCATTCATTTGATGGTTTTCTATTCTGTATACTGGAACTTTTTAATAGCCCCCCTGTCCACACATCCTTGACATGAGACTTTCTGCAGAGTTGCACATGATGAATGCACACAAAACTTAAAGTGTTGCTGTCATATTTTTTTGGATGTGGTTTGTTGTCATAATCAAGAACGTGTCTTATTTTTTTATTTGTTTTGTTGCTGATCGGCCATTGGACTGCTGAGCCTGCAGTGAACAGCCAGACACTGACTCTTGATGCTAGAGCAAGGACAACTGAGCTCTCTCTCTCTCTCTCTCTCTCTCTCTCTCTCTCTCTCTCTCTCTCTCTCTCTCTCTTTTAAATAAATAATACGTTCGAGCTGTTTATGTTTTTGACTTGTTATGGACTCTGACTGGCAATGGGAGGGCTGGCGGACTCATATTATGGAGGTGGAGGGTAGACACATTTTGTGTGCAAGAGACCACATACTACAGTGGTGATTGACACAGACTTCAATGGACATTTAGGTGAAGGGAACAGAGGTTATGAGGTGTTGGGTAGGTGTGGTGTTTAGGAGAGAAATCTAGAAAGACAGATGTGGGGCAGATTTTCCAAGTGGAAATGGCCGTGGTGCACACATACTTCAAGAACAGGGAGGAACTTGTAGAAATATATGAAAGTGGAGGAAGCTGCACACAGGGCAACTAAATATTATGCAGAAGGTGAAATCAAAAAGACAGGAGACAAGGAGGTGTCAGGGAGAATGCAGCTATGCAGCATCAAATGGTAGTTTGAAGGATGAGTTTGGACATCAAGAAGAGGAAGTGAGTGAAGGCAGAGACATGCAGGAGTATAAACAGGCTCTGGGTAGTAGGGAAGACTTACCAGATGGCTGGGATAGTACAGCTTTATTGAGATAAACTGCCAAGAAGGGGTTTGACGTCTTCTCTGCACAGAAGAAAGGGAAAAAAGAAAAGTGATTTTGAAAGTATTTGAAGGAAGAGATTTACAAAGAAAAAGAAGTGTAGTTAGCGAAATGAAGAAAATAGACCAAGAAACTGGGAGGCTAGGCATGTAGCAGAAAGAGGTGACAAAGGAAAAGGCTCAGTGCCACGTATGTGAAGCTGGACCCCAAGGAAATGAGGGAATGAGACTTGCTAGGCAGAGAGTGAGTTTGAATGGATGTTCAAACCCAAAAAGAAAAAGATATATTCACATAACATAGATTGAAAGAAGCTGCAGGTGGCACAGCAGCTTTAATGTCTTCCAGACAGGAAGTTTTGGAAAGAAATATCATCATTTCCCAGATTTTACTATCTTAGTGTTCTGTAACAAAATCACTGTTGTGCGCATGGTGTTAGAGATGATGATGATTACAAAAAAACTTAATGTGCTAGTCGTGCTTTTCTTGAGGGATTTGTCCTTCGACCAGTTTTCATGTCATTGGAATCATTTGTATTCACTGATTCTGGCACTTATTTCATCAAACCAAACTCCAAGTAAATACTTTCGGCTTTTTGGTTTTGTCAAACGAACTAATGTAAAGAATGCCTGGCTGTGCACTACACCACGCAGTGGGAATTTGTCTTCTCCAGTTAAATTCAGGATTAACTTGCTTTATAACACAGACCTCAAAAGTAACCGTTATAACCCCAAACACAAGAAAATGTGATCTACAGCACAGTGAGAACTGGCAACGCTTATCTGGAGGGGTCAGAGTGAATGAACTGGACACCTGTAGAAGCAGGATTTGATTTCCACTGATTTCCTTTCCGATCCGATACCAAGTAAAATTCAGGCTGGTATCGACGATACTGATCTGATACGATACTCTGAACAAAAACTTATTTTTTTACTCTATCTTTTATTTTATCTCAAATTATAGCGTCGTAATGATCACAGGACATCAGATTACTTGTTCTTATCACTTAATGATGCAGAATTATCATATAGAAATGAAAAACCTGAAGTTGTGGCTATTTGTTGCCTGCCTGCAGCATTAAAGGACTCCGTGAGAGACGTCTGTCTCGCCCTGGCAGCACCTCTCCCTCTCCTCCTCTTCAGTTCCCCTCAACATACGCTCGTCATATTCTGTGATATGATTCACTCTGAGGTGTTTGACCAGGTCAGCGGTGTTACCACAACACCTCACATTCTTGCCACATGTATGGCAAACCACGTCTCAGCTGTTCGTGGAGGTAAAATACGTCTGCACATGACTCTGTTTACGCTCAGCCATTGTTGTGAGTGTGCACGCCAAGGGGCCGGACACAATGACGGGTATCGGAGGAATCGATATTTCAGTATCGATCCGCACATCACTAGTTGAGATACGTTTTAAACTGGTCCAAAAAACAAATGCATATTTTCCCGAACCACTGTTCCTTGACTAAGGTGGATAACGTGATGAGGTCAAGGAAGGGTGTGACGGAGATTTGATTGAAAAACTTTGTCGTCCGTTAAAGTTTCACGTTGGCTTTTTCATCTTGAAAGCCCTCTCTGCTCGTGTCCAACCCGTGTGAACAATCACAGATGTGAGAAATGTAAACAAACCGTCCGCAGAACGCTGATCAGGTTATTTTAAGCGCAAGAAAACAAAAACGTTGCGCTCACCGTCGGCGTCACGGACGAGGCCTGGGGGTCCGGGCCCGTCCACAAAGGTCATTGTAACACAAATCATACGATTGCTAATGAAAATGCTATAAAGCTACATCGCAGATAAGTCTCTGGAGTAACAATCAAGGCCATGTTAGTTATTTGATGAATAGTATCTGTGCCACTCATGGCGCATGACTGAGGAGGACGTTGACCTCTGCAAGTCAGGAAAGTCTGCTGCTCATTGTATAAATATGAGATGTTTTTCAAAAACCAGCCAGCCATCATCTCGGGAGGCTGACTCCAAAGTACCATCTCACTTCAAACTTGCAAAACAAGTCGAGTCGATGCGAGCGCACTGCTTGTTTCTAGTTAGTCTTTAAGGATGACAGCATTAGTCTGCTCCTTTGTATGAAATAAAGTGAGTCGAGTCCATGTGGTCTGGCACCCACCCACATTTCTCTGCTAGTGATCCATGAGGACTCCACCTTGTTGCCAGTTCTCTTGTGTGGAAGCTTCAGAAAATGACAGCTTCACTCTGACGTGTGTGAGCTGTGTGAGGTCTGTGGTTAGAAGTTTACAGTGTTTGCTCTTTGTGTCGTCTGTAATATGCTCTATGGCTTTAAAAAAATGGCCACATGTTTCTGTAGCTGAATTTGTCCATCTCTGACCTTCTGAGACTGTATTTTCAAATAGGGACGTTCTGACTTTTCTTCACCTTGTACTTCATTCTGCAAATGTTTTATACTCTATTAGAGTTATTACATTATTCTGTTATGCTATAAAATCAACCCCCATATAAGATCGTACTTAAGAAATACATTTAAAAACCCTTCCTGTGCAAATAACCCAAGTTATCTAGAAGAAATAAAAACTGCACCGCAAACCAAACTCAGGTGTTCGACCTGTTGAGCTCGGGAAACTAACTGGTGTTTCATTTTAGTGAGTGCTTTGTTAGATTCCTTCATTTGAACCAAATGAAGTTGATTAAAGTTGATGCATTGATGTGTTTGAAGTGTTTTGTTAGTTGCGATGGATCTCCTGCTGTCTTTTTTCCTCATTATTAAAAGAGGATTTCTTTGAATTTCAAACATCCATTTCCTGTTTATCTGGTCCCGGGTCACAGGTGCAGCAGTCTAAGCAGAGAATCCCAGACCTCCCTAAACAACCACTTCCTCCAGCATATCCAGGACAATACTGAGGCATTCCCAGGCCTGCTGAGAGATATAACCTCTCTAGTGTGTCCTGGGTCTGCCCTGGAGACTCCTCCTCATGGGACAGGCCCCAAACACCTCACCCAGGATATTTTTAATTAAAACATCACAAATAAGTCGTCAGGTCTGATGGTCACATTTGTGAGATTCAACCACCATAAAGCAGAGATCACACAGGACACACTGTGTAACCCTCAGCTCAGGTGTGTTCAGGACATTTGCTTGGAAGAAGCCGTCTGTGGATAAATCCTGCTCTCCACCTCAGCTGTCAGGTTTATCCAGAGAACGGCCGTCCTGACTTCCAGCAGCCCCACAGTCCTCGTTTCTAATAAACTGGCATCACTGAAATGAACTGTCTGCCTCGCTGTTCAATAATCTGCTCTTTGCCAATTTCCCAGCAGAAGCTTCCACTCATATCAGCATTTTTCTGTGATTCTCACATGAACTAAACATAAAAAGCTGAAGCCAACCTCAGAGTTCCCCGTAGTGAGGAAGAGTTTCCTCTGAGCCACAGCTGAGTTTGATGCGTCCACAAAGGAAGACTGACGGGAGGACAGACTCTGGGAGAAAGGCAGATATTAAAAGATATGAATACAAAGTACGCTGCAACAAACAGGACAGCAGATTATGAAGAGCGGTTAGACCTTCATGTGTCAGTCATTGAAATGTGATCAAAGTTACCTGTTTGACATCCTGATAGAAGAAAATCAGCTTCTTGGATCCGTTTGCAGCAAAGAATTCATGGATCAGACTGAACTGGAAGAATCAGACATTAATGACTCAAAGGTTCAACTCTGAGGAAGGATCACGTCTCTGAACTTACTCTGTCATCAGAGACGATGGCGTCTTCCACCGCCGCCTCCTCCAGGCTGCCGGCGTCGGCCAGCCTGCTCATCAGGTATTTATGTCGCGCATCCAGAGCTGCCCGCCGTTCCTCCTTCACGGCTCTCGCCTGTTTGGCTACTTCTCTCCTCGCCTCATTGGACAGCAGCATCGTCCTTTTACCAGACACCTGGAGAAACATCAGCTCAGTCTACAGACGCAGAGACCAGTGAGAGCTTGGCCCAAACATCTGCAGGTTTCTGAGGACCACGTTTGACCCTGACTGGAGGCATCGATTCTGAGTGTGACTGCCTAAACTGAGCTACTGTCCCCCCTCCACTGAGACGTTGTCCTGTGATGTGTCATGGGGGGAAGTGTTCCTCACGGTTGGACTCGTGACAAGTTCAGTCAGTTTATTCAAACTTTAAAAAGACGCATTTTCAGTCTCTGGATTTCAGCAGAAACTAATGTGAACACAGCACTTTTTGATTGAGTATAAAAGGATGAAAGAGTCAGTGATTAGTAACATTGTTGCTGACTGATGCTGTTGTAGAGCTGTCTTTGGATCCTCACCTTCCTGGAAGCCTTCCCTGGATTGCTCATATATCATTAACTTGTTTGTGTTCAGTAGAATCAGGTGTTGTGGATGCAGGTCGTAGCTGTGTGAGGCCTGTACAGTCAGCGCTGTGTGAGCGCTGTGTAACGTTAGCTTAGACTTCTTTCTGTTGTTATCATCCTTCAGGTTAATGTTGTTTTCATTATGCATCACAGGAAGTGTGGGTGGCTGTTAGCCTCACAGCTCATGGAGAGTTGCTGCTGCTCTGCCTCCTTTTTGATGTTTCTGCTCTTTGTGGCTTTGTGTTACTTTGTGTCGTGTCTGAAACAAAGTGAGTCCATGTTACTAACTGTAGTCGGCTCTCTGTCTCGTGCACAGCTGACTGTTGTCTGAATGAAAGTGTTTTTGTACTTTGTGTAATCTGTTGGGTCTTTGAGGCCTTTTTAAACAGCATATGAGCCATATGTATGTGTGTATATGAAAGGTTGTTTGTAATACATCAAATTGTTGCTTATTCTAGAGCTGCTGCTGTGCCTGATTGGTCTACTCGCTCGAAACTGAAGGTTGACTTGATTATCTTGGTTTTTTACATTTTGTCAATAAACCAACTTCTTTATGATTTGAACGGCGTCTCTGACGTGTCACAGGCCTGTCAGCTTTCTTGGTGATTGGTATAGTTTTGAGCTTCATGCTCTGGCTGTTGTTGGGTTTTCCTCTTTCATATTAAAGCTTTTGTCCTACATTTGGCTCTAAAGTCTAATTCTAATCCCAGCACTGTGTCTGGGTGTGTGATGCTTGTTTTCCTGCTCTTTCTCATGAAACAGTCACAACATTCTCAGTCCAACTTTCACTCTTTGCTGCGTTTGCTGCAGCTGCAGTGAACATGGTGCCGTTTGCCTTTAAGAAAGTTGTGCACAAAGGCTTTTTCTCTAGCAGACAGCTGTGTGGCTAAAAGTCAGATCATTTTTTACCACCTCAGTCACACTGGACTGAAACAAGAGTGAAACTAGGAAGAATCAGAGTTTG
Organism: Aulonocara sp. 'chitande type north' Nkhata Bay; assembly: GCF_057382095.1. Lineage (NCBI taxonomy): Eukaryota > Metazoa > Chordata > Actinopteri > Cichliformes > Cichlidae > Aulonocara > Aulonocara sp. 'chitande type north' Nkhata Bay. The sequence continues at coordinate 49,630,730 of NC_141365.1, read as the reverse complement.
TCCAGTGACTGCACTGATTTTCTTCATATTCACAAACTGATTCTAAGTAGTTGCATCAGCTAATCACCCGGACACTGAGCGTCCAACACGCTCCCTGAAGGGAAACGATTACATCCTCCAAACAATCACAATCTGTCTCTGAATGACTGGAATTATTCTCTGATTTGTGAATAACTGGAATTTATCAATGCAGACACGTTGCCAACATGATGAAGTCAGTCTGAGTCGCATCTCTTTGGCTAACTTAACTCAAGTGGTTGCCGACTATTCTGGTTCTATTCCCATATAACAGCAGGGTTGCTGAGCACCTCTGTCACTCTGCACTTATGTTCCCAGTTCTCTTTTGTGGAGGAATTTTCCAGGAATTCCTGGGACCAGCTTTCCATGAGAGACCCGATCAGGAGCGACTGTCCTGGACACTCCCAGCATCACAGGGACTCACAAACCCGTCTACCACAGTGAGAAGCCTGATGGTCACAGGCCCACATGTAGCTTTAGATCACACGTGTGCACTTCCTGTGGTCACTGCTGTAACTCTAGACTCACCGAGGGGCCAGTGGTTGGTGAGGCAGCAGCAGCTGAAGTCATGTGACTAATGGCTCTCAGCTTCTGTCCTCCTATTCGCCGGTGTCCTTCACCTGTCACACCTGGTCAAGAAAGAGTGAGAATGTTCAGAGCTTTAATGGAAAAGAATATTATTACATATAAAAGGCCTCTAACAAGTATTGTAGTGTTAATCAGGATGAAGTCCATCATGAACACTTCAGAGTGCTTCAGACAGTCGGTGTTTCATCCACAGAGCCTCCAGTCTGCATATCAAAGGATCCTGAGGAATGACAGTGAACCCCGAGTTCCCCTCATTACATTCATGTGTGTGACTGTGAGGAAAAGGTGATTGTATCAACGTGTGTGAGCGAGTGAATGAGGCTTGTATCAGAGTGGAGATAATGTCAGCGGCACAAGCTGGACGCTGCAGGTGTCACATGTGAATCTGTGCATCAGTGTCTGCACCTTTGTGGAGGTGAAGCTCAGGAGGTTTGGATTTGTTCAAAGCTCTGTCTGCTCCATCTTTCTTTCCCTCAGGCCTCTCCAGATCAGGAAGGAGGTCCTGTTCTCCTTCTCCCTCCTGGATTTCTGGATCCAGGGAAGGATCAAAGTCTCTCAGCCCAGCATCAGAGCTTCTGGCTGGGGGAGGACTGGAAGTTTCAGCTGGAGGCTGAGAGCCTGGATCTGCCATCTGAGTCACAATTCAAATATTCTCAGTAATCTCAAAAAGCAACAGAAAGGTGCCATTTTCATGAGCAGTGGGTTATCCAGCAGTTTGATTCATGTCAGCAGCATTTAGTTTGTAACTGCTGACTCACCTCTGGCTGTGTCCTGCTCTCAGGGTCACAGTGGACACTGTACCTTTGACCGAAGCTGCAAAGACAGTCAGCAGGGGTCTGGATGCATTCAGCACCACGTCCTTGTTGGGCAGACACCTTCAGTGACAGGACAGTTTATTATGCTGGTAACGTTAATAAGTCTGATCACCTGTAGAGCTCATTTAAACACATCAGCTGTAGAACATCATGTGTCATGGCGTGTCCAAACTCACAGGCTGCATCCTCCTGAGGACCCGGCCTTCAAGGTCTACGTGGGCCGGGTCCTCCAAAGGTCGGGTAGGCGGGAAGTGAGCGGCTGTGACGGTCTGGCCTTCAGATCCGCGTCACCGCTGTCTGGGTGGAGTTTAATAAACTCAGCCGTCTGCTCCTTGCTGTCTAAAATCTAACAGGACACTGGAGTAAACTCTCGACCGTCTCACACTTCTGTTTAATCACTTTTCTGTTTGACGTTTATTCAGTTGTGTGAAAACTGTAACTTCAGCCAAACCAAACAAACAACACTGAAAAAAGCCAAACGATAACATTTTTACGTGATCTAAGTGACTTATATATCATGTTTAAACCTGAACAGCCAAAGGCCGTGGGGGTCCAAAAACGATGTGCCGGGAGTCCGCTGTTCTCGCCGGCTCTAATGACCCTCGACCTCCCGGTTAGCTATCCAGATGGTGGGTAACAGACGTCTCCAAATACGTCAGAGCACTTTTGCAAATATGTGATATCTTGACAAACCGAGCAGATATTTGAAGTTTACACTCCTACATTCTCAAACAGGAGCCCCAGCAGAGATGGATGGCTGGCGCGGCTCCCCGGAGCCCCCAGTCAGAGCAGATGCAGGGCCAGCAGGTGTGGAGACCCCTGGCTGAGGCAGCTGAAGCTGTGGGTGGCTGTCAGCCAGCTCAGGATGCCTTTTGGGCTGCAGCAGCATAAAATCCTCAGCAGGCTGGGTAAGCTTGCGTGAGCTCTCTGTGGAGGCTGTTGCAGCTGAGATGGCTCACCCGAGCGGTGCAAACTTAGTTACCTTCAAGGCTCCAGAGTCAGCTGAGGTCAGCAGCTCAGCCTCTGGGGAGGTTACAATCCCTGGAACAGCCAGGTCTCTACAACCAGAAACAGTCTTTGCATGTGCAGCTTCAGAACCAGACTTGAAGTTCCAGTTAGTGTCCGATGTCCCAGAAACACTCAGGTGCTCACTGAGCAATCTCTTGAGGCCAACACTCAGAAAATCAAACCGTCTTTGAGCCTTTGTGGGAACATTTATCGTCTCTGCTGGAAAGGTGGAAACATCTGGGAGATGCAGCCTTAACACACTGGGCTTCACAAGTCCTTGGAGGCAGCTCACTAAACTCAGGGATGCAGACAAAATCAGCACTTGCAGGAACACAATGTGCCCTCTCACAATGAGCTTGGAAGCATAAACTGAGTTTTCCTCACTGACTGTTTCAGACAGGATTGTGGGAGCAACACAAAAAGCAGCTTCAGCTGGAAACACACAGTTTAGTGTCTTTGCTGCTCGCTTTAAGTCCCAATAAACAGGAAATTCATTGTGTCTCATGTCAGAATCACTCATATACAGGACAGGAAGAGGCGGAGCTTATTTCCTGCAGGGAGCGGTTAGCAGTCTGTGTCTTTCTCATTTCTGACTCCTAAAGAGCTGAAAAACACAGGCTGTTATTGGCTGGCTGACACTGGGATTAATGTCCTTGAAGCCAGCAGTCTTTAATGTCCAGGTTCAGAACGGGCAGGTGAAAAACAGTCCTTTATGTCCTCTGATGTTCAATAAACTGTCCTGATTACTGAGGGAGCAGAGAAAGTGTCTCCATCACTCACCACAGCTGGATGCTCTGAAATCCTGGAATCCAGCTGTGGAGAGGAGCGCCGGCGGCGTGGACGCAGTTTAGTAATCAGGGAACGGGAGACAGGAGGGAAACACAGCTGGGACCAATTACACACACACGAGACAGGAAACAGTAACACAGGACTGTCAAAGTAAAACAGGAAATATAACACAGAGTCCAAAGTAAGGAGACGTGGGACACAGTGAAGACACAGAAACAGAAACCAGAACTATAATCACAAAACAAACTCAGAAACATAAAGAGTGAATCAGCTGATTCAGTGTTTGTGACAAAAACATGGATCCTGGTTAATAACTTTTATTTGTTTGTTTCTGTATTATTTTGTGTATCGTTCTTATGAGCTGTTGTTTTGTCAGTGAAATATTATTTCATTGTTTTAAGCTTTTTGTTGACTTTGAAGTGCTTAAGTTGATATTTTTGAACATTTAATTTGTTCGATTATTGTCGAGTCGATAAAACTGTCAAACGCACAGCTGCTTCCAGCACGGCCGGAGGAGAGGTGGCCGAGCAGACGCACAACACACACAGCTCACAGGTTTGCATTTCTAGATATTGCAGATGTTGCAGAAAGTGAGAGTAAAGAACTCAGAGATCCAGCGCTGTCTCCTGCCCCTTATTTATACACCACAACACAACGACAGGCGTAACTCACACAAACGGGTAACATGAGGCTCAGATGCTTTGGACGTGTTCACATATACTGGACACAGAATGATGAAGATGGAGCTGCAGGAAGGAGGAAAAGAGGAAAAACACAGAAAAGATTCACAGATGTGGTGAAAAAGGACACGACAGCTTCTGTTTGTTAGTTTGGTTTTTCTTTATTTGGTAAAGATTCAGAAATAAAGAGAAGATCACATGTTTGAATATTATATTAACGTTCTGTAATTACAACAAGTTGTAAAATCTTTCCAGAGTGAGACAGAGACTGTGCAGAGACTGTAGAAGGACAGAGCAGCAGCAGAGCAGTCCAGATACACTGATGATCCTCTGTCAGATCCAGAGGGACACACAGGGCTGATGCTGGACTCTACATTGTGTCTGACAGTGGAGCTGTTCTCAGAGCAGTTCACTCTGCAGCACTGACAGTCATCTGCACTTCATTCCTCTGTCAGTCACTGCTGGATGAAGCTCTCCTCTCCACCTCCCAGTAACATGGCCCAGTCAGAGCGTCTCTACACACAAGCTGCTGCTGCTTCAACCTCTCTGGATCATCAGGACACAGCTGCTCCTCTCTCAGCACACACACCGTCCTGTTTACCATCATGGCCTCCACCTGCAGAGAGAAGGAGGAAGAGCAGAGGAGATAAACGAGTGTTTCCAGAGACTCTTCATCAGCTGTCAGTCAGTGATGCAGCACATCCAGTATAAAGAGCAGCAGGGACGTCAGTGCTGGGACTGTACTAGGACTCATTGTTGCTTCACTTTTTCTAATCTTTGGATTTTTATTGAAGTTGCTGAAAATGTTTTTCCCTCCTAGTTTGAGTTTGGACTTTCATTCATTAGAAGAACCTTGGTGTGTCCACTCTGAGCTCTGTAGGAACCCCAACAACAAGCCCAACAATCCAGATGGACGGTTCCAGCTGTTAACTGGAGGAATTCCATCCAAACATCTGCTCTCACTAAATTCTTCCTCACCTACAGACTGTGTTCTTCACTGCTTTAAACTTGGAAATCAATGCAGTCATTGGTCTGCGTGCTGCTTTGTTCAGAGAGCTGATTGGCTGTTGACAGTGTTTGATCAGAGCATGTCAGACGTTACTATGGTGACCATAAAGGTGAGAAACAGGAAGTGTTTGTGTCCAATCCTGAAGCCTGTCACCGTTCTCCTCTCACAGCTTCACTGAGAAGCTGCAGCTTTACAGGAAACACTGGATCTTTGTTTCATACTGACTGTGTTTAGTACAATACTGCTGACAGCACCACCCACTCACTCCATCACTCTACTGACCCCAGAGTCTCCAGTCTGTAGTCTGGACTCTTCTTAAGATCAGACAGCTGCTTCACATCTGGATCCTGCAGGTTGTTTCCATACAGGTACAGCACTCTCAGATGGGAGGGGTTGGACTTCAGTGCTGCTGCCAGATAATCACAGCTGATCTTTGACAAACCACAGCTCATCAATCTGTATAAAGAATGAAAGATGTAAGTTTATTAGACAAAGTGCTTGAAATCATTCAGTGTTTCATCATCTGTTCAGAGCTGAAGAAGGTTCAGAATGTAGAAGTTTAGAAAATGGAAACTCCAAACAGCTGAAGCCAACAGGAAGCAGCTTCAAACAGGAAACTGTGCAGAGTTTCAGACTATATGTCCTGATGCAGCCAGTTGGATTTTGGAGATTTGAATCTCTGTTCTGTGACTAAGTCCTTGAATCATTTCTTCCAGTTGGTCCAACAAGACAGACTAAGTATTGGACATGTGTTGTGGCTCCATCAGGGGAGCTTCTAAATGTGATGTGATGGCCCCTCTGGGTCTGTCAGGTCACAGCACTGAAGAGAGCTCAAACTGGGCACACAGCTGTTCCAGTCTGGACCAAAGACTCTATACTGGGACTGAGGGACTGCTTTGACTGCACCCACTGGGACTTTTTAAAGGCTCATGTTCTCACTTAGATCATCGATTTCTACTGACGTTTCTTTCTGGGAAAAATGGGGATTACTTTGGAAACAGGAAGTATTTTCCCCAATAAGCAGCCCTGGATTAGTAAATCACTCCAACATGTTCTCAGGCAGAAGAAGCTGTCTTGTTATGAGGGAGAGAAGAAAAAGATTGAGGCACAGAAACCTGTTGAAAGAGAGATAAAGCAGCTAAAATCAGGTGTAAAAGTAAAGCAGAGGATGAGCTGAATAAAGGACACTCAAGGCTGGCTTGGAAAGGAATGAAGTCCATGGTGGGGATGCAGAACAAGGAGCAAAGATGAATGTGATGCTGAATCAGCAGAAGACTTGGACTCATTTGATTCCAGCTTTGATATCATTGATTTCAATGAAGAGCTTTGTGATTGTAGCAAAGGGCTGGTAGCTCTGAGAGTCCCACTGATGAGGTGTTTGTGTGGAAATCTCTTAGTGGGACCAAAGAGAGAAAAAGCCCTGGTCCTGATGCTGTGGGAGGGAAATGATTGAAGTGTGCTGTGAGGAACTGACTGGGAGATTTTCACACATTTTCCAGTCCTCCTTGGAACAACAGGAAGTTCCCAGCATATGGAAACAAAGGTTAAGTGTCCTATGGCACTCAGTGATGATGGTGCTGTGGCCCCACCACCTCCACCTCTTTGTAAAGGAACTAACTGTAATCTGAAGCTTCAAATGGAACTAAGACTTCCTCCACTAGGTGGCAGTGTCTGATGAGAAAGTGTTAGTGGAGCTGGCCTGGAGTCAGAAACAGGAAGATGCAGGATTTGGGCTGAAATGGGCAAAAGTGGTTAGCACTAGTGCCTTAGAGCAAGAAGGTTGTAGGTTGAAGCTTGTTGGTCAGCTGGGCCTTTCTGTGGAGGTTGGATGTTCTCCCACAGTCCAATGAAATGCTGCTTAGGTTCATTGGTGCTTCTACATTGGCTGTAGGTGTGGATGTGAGGGAGTGCTTCTCTGTCGCTCTCTGTTGGCCCTGTGATGGACTGCTCACCTGTGCAGGTGGACCACGCCTCTTGCCCTATGACAGCTAGGGCACAGGCTGCAGCCCTGTGAGCCTAAGCTGAATAAACAGTTAGCAAAAATGATCCATAGATGGCCTGAAATCCCCCAGTTAGCAGTTTGGTAGATAGCTATGACATGCTAATCCCATCCAGCAGCTGTATTCTACCTGTAAGCTGATCCCTGCTGAGCCAAAGCACTTTTTCATATACAAATTACAACCTTTAATAGAAACCTATTGGTCAGCATCTTATTAGCCTGCTGTTAGCTTCATTCCACAGAAAACTGAGAGAAACTAACAGAGTTGATAAAGAATAAAGAGAAATGTGCTGATTTAAAGCCTTTGAAGTGCTTCAGATGATCTCTGTCCACTTCTGTCCACTCATTCATTCATGTAAGCTTTCTAATGCAGCTTTGATCTTCACAGTCTGCTTGATGAAACTCATTCTAAGCCTGAATGTCAGAGTGTTCCTCCTTCTCTTTCCCATCATTCATGCTGGCAGTGGAGGAGATTTGGATGTTGGACTGTGTTTTGGATGATGTGTGTATGTTTGTGTTGGACTGCTGTCTGTAAAGCAAACGCACATTTTGCTTTGGATTTCGGTGTCTGACAGACTTTAAGGTGGAACGAAGAGTTTGAGAGTTTCACAGTGAATTTTCCAGTGGAGGATTTTTCTTCTTCTTTGAAGGTTTGAAATGTGAACATTGGTCTGCTGCAGTCAATGGACTAAACCAGAGAAGAAGAAAACAGACTTTACCATGAAGATCCTCAGTGTGGATCAGTATAATATCAGCCTGATGTCTGCAGTTTAGTGTCAGCACAACTTTCACATCATATTCATCTCAGCACAACTAAAACATGCTGACTGACCTCAGAGTTTCAAGTTTACATCCTGGACTCTCCAGGAAACCACACAGATGCTTCACTCCTGGATCCTGCAGCTTGTTCTTAGTTGAAGAAGAGGAGGAGTCATTACTCAGGTCCAGCTGTCTCAGATGGGAGGGGTTGGACTTCAGTGCTGCTGCCAGATAATCACAGCTGATCTCTGACAAACCACACTCCTTCAATCTGTATAAAGAATGAAAGATGTAAGTTTATTAGACAAAGTGCTTGAAATCATTCAGTGTTTCATCATCTGTTCAGAGCTGAAGAAGGTTCAGAATGTAGAAGTTTAGAAAATGGAAACTCCAAACAGCTGAAGCCAACAGGAAGCAGCTTCAAACAAACACAACAAGAGAAAAAACTCTGAATGTTTCACATTAAAGTCGTACATTTCTCATAAAAACAGGACAAAGACTTGAAAAAGTCGTGTTTTTCCTTCCAGGAACCACATGGCTTCACTTTTAAAGGTGAAGTGTGACAGAAATGGACATATTTGAAGTCCAACACCTTTTTCCAGTCACATTATTAAAGCAGACAAACTACAAGCTCATTTTCATTCCAACAAGTCATCTTCTGACCTGGACTAACAACACTGGTCTCTATGTGCAGCTGGCTGTGAGACCAGTGCTCAGGGAGCGTCTACAAAGTGCAACACTGAAAGAACATCACACACTCATTTGCTTCCAGCACTTTCACACAAACATCTACTGTCATTATTGTCACCAAACTCTGTGGATCCTTTATTGCAAATTCAAATGGGATCAAATGGTCAGACAAAAGAGGGTTATGAGGAAATATGATGAAATGTTGTGTATTAGCAGCAACTTATTGAATCATTTTCCTCAGAAACCAAACAAAATGATTGACAAACATGTTTTTACAAACTCAGTGTTGGACTTGGATCAGCAGGATAAGCTGATGTTTAAAGGCATTTGAGTCTCGCTGTATGAGAGTCCAGTTCTTACTCAATATTTATGGATGATGTTCTTTCAGTGTTGCACTTTGTAGACACTCCCTGAGCCTCACAGCCAGCTGCACATGGACCAGCTGACATTACCCAGCATTAGAGGCGGCTGTAAAAAATTCATGTTCCCATTTAAATGGTTTTAATTTGAATAAAACGATGTTGATTCATTCAATCCTGAATCGATGTTTAATATAAATGTATTTTGCCAGAATCTCAGGTTAAAGCTCACAAACTATTTCAACAAGCAGCAAACAGATAAAACAGTAAATGAGAGCAGCTAAATACACAAAGATGGAAACACAGAGCGTGGATCGTTCACTCGACGGCACGTACACGGACACGCCGTCGGGGCTGAAAGTGGACAGCTCACAGATCCTGAAGCTGCAGGTTTCATCTGTCTCCAACCAAAACTGAGTGAAGCAGCAGCAAAAGAAGATCCAAACTCTGCTTCACGTTTGATAAATATGCTCATGAATTCTCTCTGACTTTGGCTGTTCCTGCCTGCACAGCTCTCTCTCTCTCAGTGTACTCCAAGAACAGCTTCAAACATCTGTTTCTGCATCATTCACTGTTTATTAGCCACCAGTCTGCTGTTGTGTTCAGTGCTGTCGGCCTCTGACAGTAAAGCCTCATTTCTGCTGTTCCATGGAAACTTTTTAAAATGATGACAGATTACAAACTCTCAGCTGTGTCTGTAATCAAACCTCTGTAACTTTGCTTCACTTCAGCAGCATCAGCTCATGTTCACATGTTGCTTCATGGTTTGCTTCAGTTTTTGATCGACTGCAGAATATTTTGAAGGTTATCTGCTATAAAAAGCCAGAAGAGGAAAATCTGCTTCATGTGTTTCTGTTTGATCCTCAGTGACTTTGACACAAAGGCCTCTGCTGTGATGATCACACCTCTGATCAAGTCTCACAGTGTCACAACTGATAAATGATCAGAGTTAGAATATTTCTGACTGTCTGCTGTGTGCCGTGACCTTTGACCCTCTAAAGACAGTCAGCTGTGGATTATTCATTGTTGTGTCTGATACTTAGAACTGTGAGGAAGAAGCTACACAGTTAATCAGGGTCCCCTCTCTCTGAATCAGGAAAGGTGGGCAGGCCGCGTGTGGGCCGCGGGCCATACGTTGAGTATCACTGTTTGAAATGTGAACATTGTTCTGCTGCAGTCAATGGACTAAACCAGAGAAGAAGAAAACAGACTTTACCATGAAGATCCTCAGTGTGGATCAGTATAATATCAGCCTGATGTCTGCAGTTTAGTGTCAGCACAACTTTCACATCATATTCATCTCAGCACAACTAAAACATGCTGACTGACCTCAGAGTTTCAAGTTTACATCCTGGACTCTCCAGGAAACCACACAGATGCTTCACTCCTGGATCCTTCAGGTTGTAGTTCCTGCTCAGGTCCAGCTCTCTCAGATGGGAGGGGTTGGACTTCAGTGCTGCTGCCAGATAATCACAGCTGATCTCTGACAAACCACAGTCCATAAATCTGTATAAAGAATGAAAGATGTAAGTTTATTAGACAAAGTGCTTGAAATCATTCAGTGTTTCATCATCTGTTCAGAGCTGAAGAAGGTTCAGAATGTAGAAGTTTAGAAAATGGAAACTCCAAACAGCTGAAGCCAACAGGAAGCAGCTTCAAACAAACACAACAAGAGAAAAAACTCTGAATGTTTCACATTAAAGTCGTACATTTCTCATAAAAACAGGACAAAGACTTGAAAAAGTCGTGTTTTTCCTTCCAGGAACCACATGGCTTCACTTTTAAAGGTGAAGTGTGAAAGAAATGGACATATTGAAATCAATGATATCAAAGCTGGAATCAAATGAGTCCAAGTCTTCTGCTGATTCAGCAGAAGACTTGGACTCATTAGGACTCATTACCTAATCAAACCTCTGTAACTTTGCTTCACTTCAGCAGCATCAGCTCATGTTCACATGTTGCTTCATGGTTTTCATGGTTGATTCACCTCATTTTTAAAAAATGACCTCTGACAGGAAAGTCTCATTTCTGCTGTTCAACAGTGAAGAAATGTAAATTTTCAAAATGACAAATTGGAAAACACAGAGCTGTGTCTCTAATCAAAGCAGAGATGGAACGATGCCACTTTTCATGTCCGATATCGATAGGAATCCAATATAGTCGATTTTATAATCAAACGTTTTTTTTAATCTCTTGCTGCATTTTGTATAAATTCATACTCAAGTTTAAACAATCTAAACACTAAAGCTGTTCTGTTATACCTGTCTGCAAAAACACACTGCAGCCAAAACATTAGAATATAGTGATCTTTGTATTTAAACTTTTATCAGAATTTTAAATCTAAAGTATTTAAAGTAATATTCAAAAGTCATTTAAATCAGTTTGATGCAGACTTCAAAAACTCTTTGGTTGTGAATAAAAGAAGTGCAACATCAGCACAAAATAATGTTTCTATTGAACAACTAACACAAACAGGTTGTAGAATGGAGCCTTTTATACTCACAGCTGAACAGAAACAACATCCAGAGTGGAAAACAGTGCAAATAACTGCAAACAGGCTTCATGACACTCATGTTTAATCAGATTCACTCCCTGCTCTCACACAGCAACTCCAGACCTGCATTCATCTTTTCCCTCTGAACCCCCCAAACATACAAACCCTGAGCCACCACCATTGCCCTTTCACTGACTGCCCCACTCCACCATTTGACCCTTAGAACTGAAGACGCTTCTCTCATAAGAGGTGAAACATCTTCAAGGAAACTTAAAGAAGTCCAGACGCTTTTCTTTCCAAGCTCCTTAGACTACGATGACCTGGATGTCTGAGAACCTTCACAGACTGATTTTACAAGAACAACTTGTGTCAAAAATCCCTGGCAGTGCCTCTCTGTCACACACACAAATCACTACAGTTACAAATTTAATAACTTAAAAACCTCAGAAAAACAGAACTGAGCAAACCAAACAAACAAACAAACAAACAAACAAACAAACAAACAAACAAACAAACAAACAAACAAACAAACAAACAAACAAACAAACAAACAAACAAACCAGAGACCAGGTAAGAACATTGTTGAGGTTTAAATTTATAATCTTAAATACTTATATGCTGATTATATTGCTTTATAAGAAAGGCCCAACTCTGAGTACACTCTGTGCCGACAGGACTGACAGGAAATTACATGCTTTTGCAGGCAAAAAGTGAAACTAAGCAGAGTGTTTGATCGAAACTTAAAGTGTGTGTGACGTCTATATAAATGACTAGGCTTCCTGTTTTGTGCTTCAGACCTGGGGTTGTGTGTTCAGGTCTCCATATCCGGATATGTGAAATAAAGATATTTTTTTAAAGTAAAAAGACCACTTTTGAGCCGTGTCTTTTTGGCCGTAAAGAATACCAAAGGACCGGAATTTAATAACATTAAAACCAAACAATAAATGAGCAAAGTAGTGCATGATAAATATAGATGACAAATACAAAGTGCAATATAGAAACACTGGGTAAAAAGAAATGAACAATTAAAAAGGAGGATAACAGATGTGAGCAGTAGTTAAACAGTAGAAATAAATATATAATAAACAAACAAAAATAGATAATAAATGAAAGCCAGGTCTGAAAGGTGAGTTTGGCTTTAAAAGCATGAAAACACACTGCTGTCTTCAGGAAGGCTGCTCCAGTAACAGAAAGTCATCTACATGTGGGTTTAGTTCTGACTTTAGGGACAAGTAAAAAAATAAAATAAAATAAAAACATCTGTCCAGACAACCTGACAGTCAAAAATATAAACTCAGGAACTTAAAAGGAAAATTGTGCTGACTTTGAACGTCCGCATCAAGATAAACTTACAGATTTAAGAGTCAAAAAGTGTCAAAAAGTCTGTATCCTTACCTGAGAGTTTCAAGTTTACAGTCAGGACTCTTTAGTCCAACACACAGCAAATCCAATCCTGAATCCTGCAGGTAGTTCGAGCTCAGGTCCAGCTCTCTCAGATGATTGGATGGGGAGCTGAGAATTTCAGACAAAGCTTCAAAGCTTCTTTTTGAGAGTTTACAATCTCTCAGCCTGAGGAAGAATAACAATGGAGACATATTCTTTTATTCATCTAGCATTATTAAACATATTTGTTCATAGATTCACTTACAGCACTTTCTTGGATGCTTTGACCACTGGCAGCAGCTTCAAAAATGCCTTCTCTGAACGGGAGTATTTCTCCAGGTCGAACTCATCCAGATCTGATGACAGTAAGATGAAGACCAGAGCCGACCACTGAGCAGGAGACAGTTGATCTGTGGAGAGACGTCCTGATCTCAGGGACTGTTGGATCTCCTCCACTAGAGAACGATCATTCAGTTCATTCAGACAGTGGAGCAGGTTAATGCTTTTCTCTGCAGAGAGTTTCCCACTGAGCTTCTTCTTGATGTACTGGACTGTTTCCTGATTGGTCTGTGAGCTAGTTCCTGTCTGTGTCAGCATGCATAGGAGATCCTGATTGGTCTGCAGTGAAAGACCCAGGAGGAAGCGGAGGAACAAGTCCAGGTGGCCATTTGGACTCTCTAAGGCTTTGTCCACAGCACTCTGGTAGAAGTCTTTTACAGTAAGTGTTTTCTGGAAGATTTTAAAGCGAGGAGATTGTTTCTTAAGCAGGTTGACTCTAGAGTTGATGAAGGTCAGATAAACATGAAGAGCAGCAAAGAACTCCTGAATGCTCAGATGGATGAAACAGTAAACAACGTTGTTGAACATGTGGCACTCATCAGCTTTAAAGATCTGTGTGAACACTCCTGAGTACACTGAGGCTGCTCTGATATCGATGCCACACTCTGTCAGGTCTGATTTATAGAAGATCAGGTTTCCTTTCTGCAGCTGATCAAAGGCCAGTTTTCCCAGAGACTCAATGATCTTCCTGCATGAATGTGTCTCAGCTCCTCCATCATACTTGATGTCCTTCGTTTTTAGGTGAAATAGCACAAGGCGTAGGTAGAGCTCTGTGAGAGTCTTAGGCAGATCTTGACTCTCTTTGTTCTTCATGACAAACTCCAGAACTGTAGCAGTGATCCAGCAGAAGACTGGGATGTGGCACATGATGTGGAGGCTTCGTGATGTCTTGATGTGGGAGATGATGCTGCTGGCCTGCTCCTCATCTCCGAATCTCTTCCTGAAGTACTCCTCCTTCTGTGGGTCAGTGAACCCTCTGACCTCTGTCACCACGCCAACACAGTCAGGAGGGATCTGATTGGCTGCTGCAGGTCGTGTGGTTATCCAGAGGCGAGCAGAGGGAAGCAGTTCCCCCCTGATGAGGTTTATCAGCAGCACATCCACTGAGGTGGACTTTCTAGGGTCAGTCAGGATTGCAGTTTTGTGGAAGTCCAGAGGAGGTCGACACTCATCCAGACCATCAAAGATGAACACAACCTGGAAGTCTTCAAAGATGTAGATTCCTGCTTTTTTGGTTTCAGTAAAGATGTGATGAACAAGTTCCACCAAGCTGAACTTTTCCTCTTTCAGCAGATTCAGCTTTCTGAAAGTGAATGGAAACATGAACTGGATGTCCTGGTTGGCTTTGTCTTCAGCCCAGTCCAGGGTGAACTTCTGTGTTAGGACTGTTTTCCCAATGCCAGCCACTCCCATTGTCAGCACTGTTCTGATTGGTTTATCTCTTCCAGGTGGGAGTTTAAAGATGTCTTCTTGTCTGATGGTTGTTTCTGGTCTGTCTGGTTTCCTGGATGCTGTTTCAATCTGTCTGACCTCATGTTCATCATTGACCTCTGCAGTCCCTCCCCCTGTGATGTAGAGCTCTGTGTAGATCTGACTCAGGAGGGTCGGGTTTTCTGTTGTAGAAATCCCCTCGAGCACACACTGGAACTTCTGCTTCAGGTCTGACTTGAGTTTGAGCTGACACTCAGTGAGAATCTCTGCATGAATAAACAGCAAATGACACAAATGAGAAAACTGCATTCTGGTTACTGTGGTTATGTGTTCAGTTCACTGGACTCTTGGTGTCATGATCCGAGTGAGTCTGAGTAACTTTCCACAGCATCAGCTCTCCTCCCCTGGGTGGAGCCCTCCTCACTCCTCCCTGCTCCTCACCTGTTGCCAATTACTCCGGCAGTATCTATGAGCAGCACTCACAATGAACCTTCTCCAGATTGTGTGCTTAGCACAGTCAGTTCTCTGCCTCACATTTTGTCTTGTGCTCCTCAGCTTGTTTCGCGTAACCCTCTTTTCCTGTTCCCTAGTCGGCACCTGGATACATCTTCCAACTCTTGCCATAAGTCATGCCTCAGGATTCTGGCCTGCCACTGCTGAGAAAACTCCCTCTTGCAAACTGCCATCCTCACCTGCCTGCCTCCCTGTGCACCCACATCTCACTCTGTACCCAGATTTAATTCATCTCCTCCTCCAGCTGATCTCCACCTGCAGCCACGTAACACCTCTTAGTTTTTAAATCTTGGACTCATTCACTACACTGTGGACCACTCTGATTATTATCTCCTTTGTTCCAGTGATCCTGGATAGTTTCTATTCGCCCGATTCTGCCCCTGTTGTTCCTTTGACCTGCCTCAGCTTATGTTCTGGCCTCAGCTCTGCACTTCTCATAATACCTCGCTTGCTGTTGAATTTAGCCGTGATTCAGCTTTCTCCGCCAAGAAATCTAGTAAAATACATTTCTGTTAAAAGTCACTCAGCCTCCGTTTTTTGGTTCTGTGCTTGACTCCATTCCTTTTCATGAGCCATTGAGCCCCGACACTTGGGTTATAACTGAGGGCAGGTTTTATAGAGACACATTTGATTTAATTGTGTTTATTTATACAGCACCAAATCAATACTAGCAACATTTCACATATTACATAAACAACACTATGGAGCCAGTGATGAATAAATATGTAGAATAAATGAAAGAATTTCAAGTATAAAAGTTTTTTTTATTAATTCCTCCAAATAACAACAACAGTCACCCCAATGTGCTTTATATTGTAAGATAAAGAACCTACAATAATACAACAGAAAAAACCCCAACTATCTTTTTGGGTCCTGAAAACTGAAGGCTCTGCCTCCCATTCTACTTTTAAATACTCTGTGAACAACAAGTAGGCCTGCAGAGCGAGAGCGAAGTGCTCTAATAGGGGGATATGGTACTACAAGGTCATTAAGATAAGATGGGGCCTGATTATTTAAGACCTTGTATGTGAGGAGCAGGATTTTGAATTCAATTCTGGATTTAACAAGAAGTCGATACAGGAGAAATCTGCTCTCTCTTTCTAGTCCCTGTCAGGACTCTTGCTGCAGCATTTTGGATTAACTGAAGCCTTTTCAGCGAGTTTTTAGGACTTGCTGATAATAATGAATTACAGTCATCCAGCCTTGACGTAATAAATGCATAAACTTGTCACGGCTGGGGCAGCAGTCGTGCGGTGGAGTTAAATGAGGACCCAAGTTGCAGACAGTGGTGGAGATGCGAGTGAGGTTTTATTTACAGTGAACAAACCAAGGTGAGGGCAGAACTAAACATAAACCTAAACTGGAAAAACTACAGTGGCTTGCAAAAGTATTCGGCCCCCTTGAACTTTTCCACATTTTGTCACATTACAGCCACAAACAAGAATCAATGTTAGTGGAATTCCAGGTGAAAGACCAACACAAAGTGGTGCACACGTGAGAAGTGGAACGAAAATCATACATCATTCCAAACATTTTGTACAAATAAATAACTGCAAAGTGGGGTGTGCGTAATTATTCAGCCCCCTGAGTCAATACTTTGTAGAACCAGCTTTTGCTGCAGTTACAGCTGCCAGTCTTTTAGGGTCTGTCTCTACCAGCTTTGCACATCTACAGACTGAAATCTTTGCCCATTCTTCTTTGCAAAACAGCTCCAGCTCAGGCAGATTAGATGGGCAGCGTTTGTGAACAGCAGTTTTCAGATCTTGCCACAGATTCTGGATTGGATTTAGATCTGGACTTTGACTGGGCCGTTCTAACACATGGACATGTTTTGTTTTAAACCATTCCATTGTTGCCCTGGCTTTATGTTCAGGGTCGTTGTCCTGCTGGAAGGGGAACCTCCGCCCCAGTCTCAAGTCTTTTGCAGACTCCAAGAGGTTTTCTTCCAAGATTGCCCTGTATTTGGCTCCATCCATCTTCCCATCAACTCTGACCAGCTTCCCTGTCCCTGCTGAAGAGAAGCACCCCCAGAGCATGATGCTGCCACCACCATATTTGACAGTGGGGATGGTGTGTTCAGAGTCATGTGCAGTGTTAGTTTTCCACCACACATAGCGTTTTGCATTTTGAACAATAAGTTCCATTTTGGTCTCATCTGACCTGAGCACCTTCTTCCACATGTTTGCTGTGTCCCCCACATGGCTTGTGGCAAACTGCAAACGGGACTTCTTATGGTTTTCTGTTAACAATGGCTTTCTTCTTGCCACTCTTCCATAAAGGCCAACTTTGTGCAGTGCACGACTAATAATTCCCCCACCTGAGCTGTAGATCTCTGCAGCTCGTCCAGAGTCACCATGGGCCTCTTGGCTGCATTTCGGATCAGCACTCTCCTTGTTCGGCCTTGTTCGATTACACACAGGTGCACTCTATTTAGTCATTAGCACTCATCAGGCAACGTCTATGTGCAACTGACTGCACTCAAACCAAAGGGGGCTGAATAATTACGCACACCCCACTTTGCAGTTATTTATTTGTAAAAAATGTTTGGAGTCATGTATGATTCTCATTCCACTTCTCACGTGTACACCGCTTTGTGTTGGTCTTTCACCTGGAATTCAAATAAAACTGATTCATGTTTGTGGCTGTAATGTGACAAAATGTGGAAAAGTTCAAGGGGGCCGAATACTTTTGCCACTGTAACAGACAAACCTGAAAACATAAGGACAGCGGGGAATACACAGAGATGACACAAAGAAGGCTGGATAGAGAGACGAGTAGTAACACTGATTAACACAGTAATGCAGACGACACAACGAGGAACACAGGCAGACACATACTATAAATACACACAAGGTAATGAGGGAATGACACACAGGAGGGGAGCACAGCTGATCCTAATTCACAAGACGAGACACAAACCTTCAAAGTAAAACAGGAAACAGACTGTTTTACAACACAAACTCGGGGACACGAACAGAACACAGAGGAAAGACACAGGTAGAGATCAACCTAAGAACTAATACAAAATCAGAATTAACACAAAGTACACAAGGTGATACCAAAAATGAAACAAAACGCTGAACGACCCAGGACCATGACAGAACTAGTTTTTCAGCGTCACTCTGAGACAGGATATTTCTAACTTTAGAGATGTTGCACAAATGGAAGAAAGCAGTCTTGCATATTTGTTTAATATGTGCGTTGAAGGACATGTCCTGGTCAAAAATGACTCCAAGGTTCCTCACAGCGTTACTGGAGGCCAAGGTAATGCCATCCAGAGTAAGAATCTGCTTAGATACCATATTTCTAAGATTTTCAGGGCCGAGTACAATAACCTCAGTTTGATCTGAATTAAGAAGCAGAAAGTTAGCGGCCATCCAGGTCTTTATGTCTTTAAGACGTTCCTGCAGTTTAACTAATTGGTGTGTGTTATCTGACTTCATGGACAGATGGAGCTGGGTATCATCTGCATAGCAGTGTAAATGTATGCTATGTCTTCTAATGATGCTGCCTAAGGGAAGCTTGGTAACGGGAGCGTTGCCAGCAGAAGGCTGAAGTGGAATCTCCCAGAAAGCTGCAGAAGAAAAAACATGAGCTGAAATGGTGGATTTTAGTCATATAAGGAGAACTGTGGCTTTCCTCCAACCTTTGACCAATCACCTTAGTGTCCTGTTTATCAACCATAATAAAAAGCATTTACTGTGTGGGCATTTTTTTGTTTGGGTCTCCAAACAGCAGAAAGAAATGGCAGCCATTTTTTTTAAACTTTACCTTCAACTGGTAAATAGATTTAAGAGAAAGCACTTTGATCATATTTGTGACGTGTCCCAAACTGTTGTTGTCGCCTCATTTATGTTGATAAAACAGCTCTAAAACCAATCTGACAATATAAATCTGTAAAATGGGCAGAAAACCTGCTGCTGGTCCCATTTTAATCAAACCAACCCAAAGAGCAGATATTCATGTGTACACAGGAGGTTATTTGTGCAGATGCATAAAACACAAACTGTTGGCTTTCTGCAGTCTCTCACTCCTGAAAGTGTTGGCAAGTGTTTTGGATTTATTATTTATATGGATTTTAATGGCACCTGTGTAATGTTAACTAAGGTTTTTATTGTTTATGTATTTTTTGTTTAGTCATTCCCTGACTTACCTGTGGGTTCTGGGATGGTTTTATTTAAATTCTCCAACAGATCATTCTTGTTTATCCTCCCCAAAAGATTTTTAGTGACTTCAAAAGTGTTGATAGAGTAGGTATCAAACATCACATCCACTATGTTCGTCCTCTCTGCATTCTCCAGTTTACTCACTGGGATTGCTGGTAAACCTTCTACAGACCCGTTCTTCAGATGCCACTTAAATTTTTCAAAGTCATCACGTCCCAAATCCTCCAAAGTCCCCAGAAGGATTTCTTTAGGTGTCGTCATCTTTTACCCTGTAAGGACCCGATAAACAAAGACTGTAACAACAGCTGGAGAGGTAATTGTCTGATTTATCAGAATTTAACTTGATTCTAACAGCAGTTCATCACTACCACCAATAAATTTCTAAGGCTCAGAATGCAACAAAATTGCACATGAAGAAGCACATAGAGAAGTATCCAAGTAACACTTTGCTACAATATAAAACAAACTATTATAAATAAAGAAAATATATAAACTAAATATATACACTACCCGTCAAACGTTTTAGGACAGCCCAATTTTTCCAGTGTTTTTGTCACGGTTTGCGAGCCGTGTGTAAATTATCAAAGGACCCTTTATGCAGGCAGCTCAGATGCAAGTGAGTTTATTCATCACATGGTGATACAAACAGAAATGGCGAAGGTGAGCATGGAAACTAAGCAAAAACCTAAAAACTAATAGTACACGAAGGGAAGACGAAAACACAGAACACAAGGGGTGGGAGCAAAGCACCACAACACATCACTATATAGACAGTTACACAGAGGGAGACACAGAAGGCAACAACACAGGGCGGAACAAATGGACAGAGAAGACTAAACACAGAACAGAGTGCACAGAGAAACAAGGGGGACAGGGAATCAAAACCTAGGAAGCATAGAATAACTCACAAACTAAACTGGCATAACACAAAAATCACAAAGAACTGAAACCACTAGATCAGGAGACCCAGGACCCTGACAGATACGCAGACAAACCAGCAACTAACAGAGGCAAACACAAGGTTTAAATACACAGAGGGATAACGAGGGAATGAGACACAGAAGGAGGACACAGCTGGGAGTGATTGACAAGACGAGACAGAGGAAACGCAAACTAAACACACTGACATGAGACACGGACCTTCACAACAAAGCAGGAAATACAAAGACTGAACTTAGAGGTACAACAAAACACAGAACCAAAACGTAAGAATAAACAAAGATACATCATGAAATCAAAGATTAACAATACAAAACAGAAAACACTGAGTCACAGACCCAGGATCGTGACAGTTTTATTGAAAATATCCTTTTTATTTCTCATTGCACTCTGAAATGAAAGCATAGTACAAATAAGCAGTTGGAGTTAAAAATAAATCATGAAACACATTTATAGACCAAAGTTTATTCTAAACGTTTGACTGAACACACCCGTGGCTTCTGTCTACAATAGAAATCAAATATTCTCCCATATCTGTAGCAGATGTTCCCGTAAACGTGGACCTTGTAATAATAATAATAATAATAATAATAACAACTTTATTTATAAAGCGCTTTCAAACAAAGTGCTGTACAACTAAAGAGATAAATAAAATAAAAGCGATACATAGCAATACAGGTAAAAGACACAATACAAGTTAAAAACAATAAAAATGTAAAAACTAAAAGCCATAGAATTAAGACATGTAGGATCGGGTGAACAAATGTGTCTTCAACTTGGTTTTAAAAACCTCCACAGAGCAGCCTGCCGAATATCTTGTGGGAGGTTGTTCCACAGAAACGGGGCATGAAAAGAAAAAGCTCTCCAATTGTCTTTTTTCTGGCTCTAAGAACTTTTAGAAGACCAGAGTCCTGAGATCGGAGAGCACGAGATGGAACATAAAGGTGTAAAAGGTCGGAGAGGTATGAAGGTGCCAAGCCTTGTAGGTGAGCAGCAGGACCTTAAAATCTGCTCGAACCTGACAAGGTAGCCAGTGAAGAGATCTCAGAACAGGGGTAATGTGCTCAAATTTCCCAGTTCTTGTTAAAATGCGAGCAGCTGCATTTTGCACCATCTGCAGACCTCTAAAACTTTTCTTTGGTAGGCCAGAAAGAAGAGCATTGCAATAATCAATACGGGAAGACACAAATGCATGGACAAGAACCTCTGCAGTGTCGCTTGACAAAACTTGTCTGATTCTGGCTGATGTTCCTCTAATGATAAAAGGCGGTCTTTGTTATCTCTTTTACATGAGATTCGAAAGAGAGCACCATGTCGAACCACACGCCCAAGTTTTTTACCTTGTTCCTGCAATTTATGACACTGTCATCAATTCTCAAGATCAAATTTTGGGACAAGTGCTGAAATTTGTGTGGCCCAATGACCATCACCTCTGTCTTATCAGTATTTAGGAGCAAGAAATTATCTGATAACCAGCCCTTAATTGCAGATAAACAACATTCTAGTTTAGAGACTTCAGCACAATTTCCAATGGTTAAAGGAACATAAAGCTGCAGGTCATCAGCGTAACAATGAAAGGTTACATTAAAAGAACATAAAAGAACACCAAGAGGCAGCAGGTACATAGAAAACAGCAATGGTCCCAGTATGGAGCCCTGAGGGACCCCATGCCTCACTGCACAAGTCTCGGAGAGATCGTTTTTAAAACTAACAGTCTGAGACCTCCCAAACAGGTGAGATCTCAGCCATGATAAAACATTTCCTGTAATTCCAATAAAATGTTCAAGCCTATCCAATAAAATGCAGTGATGCACAGTGTCAAACGCAGCACTTAGATCCAGCAGTAATAAAACTGAAGAGCGATTGTTGTCTGCATTTACCAGCAGATCATTTACCACTTTGACTAAAGCTGTTTCTGTGGAGTGATTTGGTCTAAAAGCAGACTGAAATGGTTCAAACAGATTGTTAGTTGACAGATGCTCAGTGAGCTGCTTAAAAAACACTTTTTCAAAGATTTTAGATAAAAAAGACAGATGTGAGATGGGTCTATAATTTGCGACTAGTGGTGGGTTTTGATAATCGATTTATCAATTAAAATCGATTCTGGCTTGGATAACGTGATATCGATGCATTAAAATCCTGAATCGATTTTTTAATATAATTTTATTTTGCCCGAAACGCCAGAATCTCAGGTTAAACCTCACAAAACTTTAACAACCACCAAACAGCTGAAACAGTAAATGAGAGCAGGAACACGGATTCTGCACAAAGACGTAAACACAAAGCTCAGAGCCGCCGACGCATCAGAATCAGTGAGATGTCGCCTTTCTCACCCGATGGCACGGACACGGTCGGGGCTGAAAGCCGACAGCTCGCTGATTCTGATGTTTCGGCGGCTCCGAGCTTTGTGTTTACGTCCTTTTTACGCTGATTCTAAAGCTGTTAGTTTTATCTCTCTCCAAACAATATTGACTGAACCAGCAGCAAAAGAAGATCCAAACTACGCTTCACATAAACATCGTCATGAACTCACTCTGACTTTTGCTGTTTTGCTTCCACCAGGATAAAAATCACACTTCATGCACATTTCATGCATTTTAGACCTTCTTCAGAATACTGTATATACTATGGGCATCACGGTGCTGATTCAGAATCCTTACATTATTATTTATTACTAGAGCTACAATAAAAAAGCAAAGAGGAGGGGGAAGTAATAAATATGAAATAATGTATTTATGATGATTCCATTTGTTTCACTATCCACTCTGTGCAGGGGCAAAGTTCTTTAAAATACAGCGTGTGTTTTTTAAAATATTATAATAATGCATAATTATGTGGACATGCATATTAGATCGTTTTTTAGTGAAATATAATCCCCCCAGAAAGGCAGGAAATGCTCTGTAACTTATTTTAAAACTAAATATGTTCCCTAAAACGGTGACAGAGCTACAGACCTATGACAGCCTTACCCAGTGAGCTAGCAGCTATGACCAGCACTACATGTGCAGTTAATAAAAGGACAGGTAATGTTTGTCACGCTGTTGCACACACAGCACGCTTGTTTGTTTCAGTTCGTCAAATTGCCACAAGACAACTTACCAACGTGTACGTAATAAGCCAATACTCCTGTGTGCTACACACTACAGTGTGCGCTGTACAGCTACTTACTGGTGATTAATAGTTAAATATTATTGTTGAGGGGCACAGACAGGGCACAGACAGGACTCCGCACGCACACACACATAAAAATAAAAAATAAAAAAAAAATGTTTTTTAAAAGTTGCCTCAACAAAAGGGCACTTTGGGCACCCATCAGGAAAGGGGCGGGTGCTCAAGCCCCTCCAGCCCCCCCTCTGCACGTGCCTGCATAAGTCACTTAGACAACCTAAAAATTTTATTGTTTGGCTTTTTTCAGTGTTTTGTTTGTTCGTGAGTAAATCGGTTTGGCTGAGACTAAAGTTATTAGATTAGATTAGATAAAATAAAACTTTATTAATCCCCCGGGTGGGTTCCTCCTTGGTTTTTACACAGCTGAATAAACATCAAACAGAAAACTGATTAAACAGAAGTATGAGACGGTCGAGAATTTACTCCAGTGTCCTGTTATATTGCAGATAGCAAGGAGCAGACGGCCGAGTTTATTAAACTCCACCGAGACAGCGGTGACGCTAATCAGAAGGCTAGACCGTCCAATTTCCCCAGCTGTTTACTTCCAGCATATCCAACCTTCTGAGGACCCAGCCCACGTACGCTGCGAAGGCCGGGTCCTCGGGAGGATGCAGCCGATGAATTTGGACACTGTCACAACCCGATCGGGGGTGTGCCAAATGGCGGAGTGAGTAGACGCTCTCTACCGAGTTCTGCACAGAAAGTTCGTGAACAACGGTAAAACCTCAACTTTATGCTGCTAACACTAACAATTCACTAAATAAGAGAAGATGCAGCAATCATAGGGCAAGAAGCAGCAGAATGCTTAATCAGAAAGGAGCGAAAAGGGGACTGGAAAGTTCCAAGTCTAAGATAGCGCCTGAGAATGCTAACGAGGAGAGTGCTACGCCCAGCAACGTGCTAATGGATAGCTTCCATAACTACGCAGCTACTACGGTGGCACTCACGTTAGCCGAAGAAGAAGTGGATGAGTTCCCACCTCTCCCTGTTACACCTCTCAAATCGCCAGCTCCGAAGAAGGTGATGTACGAACGCAGCAACTCTGACCCAGTTGATGTAAATGAGATAATTTCTCGTCTGTCGGCACTAATAAACACCAGGTCTGATAACATTGAGAGCATGGTGAGAGAGAACTCCAACATGGTGAAAGAGAATACGCTCCAGATTGAGGGTCTCAAAAAGACGATTGATTTTGTGTGCGCGGAAATGAAAGATATGAAGGGGAAAGTTTGCGACTTGGAAAAAAAAGTAACTAAAGAGGAAGGTCGAGTGGACAACTGCCAACAGAGAATCTCTGAGTTGGAAAGATATTCCAGGAGGTGGAATCTCAGACTACATGGAGTCAGGGAGGCTGAGAAAGAAGACGTAAGGGGAAAGGTGACTGTGATATGCCAGTCTGTTCTGCCAGAACAAAATCATAGGCTGCCTGACGTCATCGACACCGTACACCGACTCGGAGCCAAGCGACAAGGTAGCACCAGACCTAGAGGCATCATCGTGCAGTTCACCTCCCGAATCTACAGAGATGCTGTATGGAAAGCAGCCAAAACATCCTCCTACCTGCAGGACAATCATTTGAGGTTCGCTGAAGATCTGTCCAGGGAGGACAGAGAACGTCGTGACAAACTGTGGCCGATGATAGACAAAGCCCGTAAGGAGGGTAAGCCGGCTTATTTCGTGGGAGGCCGAGGATTCATCAGTGGATCAGAAGTTTTCCCTCCTTCATAGAGACGCCTATTCAGTCTCCGAAATGACATTTCTGTAAGCTTGTTTACATGGTGAACTTGATATTTTCACCCTCAGGTTAAAGTTTTATTTTGTGTTGAAGAGTGTGTTTATCTATAAAAAGCTATATTTAAACCAAAGCAGATAGTTAAATACTGTATTTTTATAAGCTTAGTCACTCAGGGTTTTTACTGTTCTACTACCTAAATTGTGCAGCACCCGGTCCCCTTATCCTATAGATCTATTCTTAGTTGTAGAAGTTTAGAACTTACTTTTTCTCTTTCTTTTTTCTAATAACTTTGTCTTTTTCATTTGTTTCTCTTAATACCAGGGGTTTAAGACAAACATGTAAACGCAAAGCTTTGTTTTTATTTGCCAAACAATTTAAAACAGATTTTTGCTTTTTCCAAGAGAGTCATTCCACACCTGCTGATACAAATTTTTGGAAATCACAATGGGGTAATGAAGTCTGGTTGTCCCATGGCTCTGAGCGTTCTGCTGGAGTTGGCACGCTTAAAAATTATTTTTCTGGAGATGTGTTACACTCTGACTGTGACACCTTAGGACACTACCTCTGCTCACTAATCAGACACAATAACAGTACTTTCATTGCAGTAAATATATATGGTTACAATAATAAAACTGAAAATGATAAATTACTTGACTCCTTAGAAGAAAGAATTAATTTCTGGCTCTCCAAATACCCAAATTCAGTCCTCTTAATTGGTGGAGACTTTAACATTGCTTTAGACAATACGGTTGATAGGTGGCCTCCAGGGCAGCAGTCTTCATACAGTGCAAACTTAAAAAATTTCATGGGAAAATTTAATCTTGTGGATATTTGGAGAGAAAAATTTCCAGATGATAGACTCTTTACTTGGAGCAATAAGACAGGATCCAGGCAATCACGTATTGACTTTTGGCTTGTTTCTGACTGTATTGATAAAGATAATATTACCATTAATATACTTGCCACTCCCCTCACTGATCATAGAGCAATTTACATTAACGTCCGAATGTTTACACTGGATAATATACCTCATAAATTCTCTTATTGGAAGTTAAATAATTCTTTACTAAAAGATAAAATGGTTAACATGCAGATTAATAAATTAATTGTTTATTATTGGAACAAAGCTAACAGAGAGAAGTCCTTTTGTACCAATGGTGAACTTTTTAAATTTGAAGCATGCAAATTGAGAAGATATGGGAGTCAAATTGCTAAATTAAGGAAAGCTGAAGAACAAGAAGTAATAAGCAGAATTGCCTCTTATTACCAGAAGTCCCCAGAAGAAATCTCAGAGGAAGATAAATTAAGTTTACTAGAACTTCAAAATAAATTGGACGGTTTATAACGACTCAAGGCTGAGGGTGCTTTCATAAGATCCAGGAAGAGGTGGCTGGAGGAGGGTGAACAAAATTCTGCTTACTTTTTCAGACTTGAAAAATACAGATCAAAAACAAACTCTATTCATCAACTAAATATTAATGGCATTGTCTCTGACAATCCTGGAGAAATTTCACATTTCTGTGCCGAATTCTATACTAAACTATACGACTCAAAATATAATGAGGCTGTCTCAACAGGATTTTTCAATAATATTAAAAACCTAAAATCTATTGTTGTGGAAGATAGAAGTTATTGTGACAGCCCTCTGACTGTGGAGGAAGTTTGTAATTCCATTTCTGCACTTAAGGCCAATAAATCTCCCGGCACAGATGGTTTGACTGCAGAGTTTTATAAATCATTTTCTAATCTCCTGGCTCCATTTTTACTGCAGGTTTTTACAGAAAGTATAGAGAATAACATCCTCCCTCCTTCTCTAACTCAAGGTCTCATAACACTTATTCCAAAACCAAACAAAGACTTACTCTTTATTGATAATTGGAGACCCATCTCCCTGCTCAATAATGACTATAAGGTTATGGCTTTAATACTTGCTAACAGAATTAAAGAGGTCTTGGAAACAATTATTGATGAGACACAATCAGGCTTTATGAGAAACAGACACATTTCTAATAACCTTAGACTGGTTTTGGATTTACTTGATTACTCTGATTTGGTATCTGACAATAGCTTCATTCTCTTCCTGGATTTTTATAAGGCTTTTGATACAATTGAACATCAATTTATTTTCCACTCTTTGGAAAAATTTGGCTTTGGCAAGTTTTTCTGTAAAGCTGTCAAAACCTTATACACAAATGGCAATAGTTCTATTAAAATGATTAACGGCTCCACCCCGAGATTTGACCTGAAACGTGGTATTCGCCAAGGATGTCCTATTTCACCATATTTATTTTTACTTTGTACACAAATTGTTGCAACTAATATTTCAAACAGTGTTGTACAAGGAATCACCATAGCTGATAAGGAGCTCGTCATCAGCCAGTTAGCCGATGACACCACACTCTTCTTGAAGAATGCAAACCAAATCCCTCCAGCTCTTACTGTGATTAGTGATTTCTCTGAGGCCTCTGGTTTATGCCTAAATCTAAAAAAGTGTGAGTTACTAGCAATTAAAGACTGCCCTGCAAATACTATCTGTAATATCTCTGTTAGACAAGAAGTCACATACTTGGGACTGTTACAGTTTTTTCTGAATGCTTAAACCCTAACTGTGATTCCTGTAGCACAATTCCTAAAACTATGCAGACATATAGCAATACCACTCACTGAGTTTGCAAAACTAAAAGCACAAAAACTGCTTTGCACTCAGTTTGCAATTTCGTAACACACACTTTGCAAAACTGTAGGCAGAATTCACTGCACAACACTCAATTACCAAATTTCCAACACACTCCTAGCAAAAGTATACACATGTATGGCTATCATTAACACTAATTTGCCAACTGTCTGGCACACTTTCACATGTGAAGACTTTCTTAGATAATTAGTTCACTTTGCAATCAGCCTAAGCACTACAATACAGGTAAGCTGTGTGTGCGGAGTACAATGGAGGGAGCAGAAAGAGTGAGAAGTAGAGGAGGCCGAGGAAGAGGACGTGGAGGTGAAGAAGTAGGATGAAGAGGACGACAAGGACAAGGAGGAGCAAGAGGTAGACGAGGAGGGGGCAGAGGAAGCATGTTCACTGCAGACCAAGTAACCCATATAGTCATTATGGCGATTGCAAATAATCCTATACTTGGAAATAACCACTTGTGTTTGTTTTGATGTGTGTGAATAAACACCAGTACTTGAAGTTTGGATCCCTCTATGCTTATGGATCTATGACAGAAGTATGAGCTCAAACTGACATAGCCTACCTTGTGCACAGAGAAAGCAAAAGCCAGATGTGTTTTGTATTCATACCATCAGTGTGCAGTTGGCGCATTGTGTGCTTAGTAGATGATGGCTTGTGTGTACTGTTTGATACGGAAACACCATTTTTACGAAGGTGTGTAGAGTTAATCTAGCTGTGTTTGCTTTTGCAAGAGAACTACAATGTTTTGATGATTGGGTGACAGGTTTTCTTATTTGTGTGAAGAGTTTTGCAAAATTAGCCAATAGTTGCAAAAAAAGGGCTTAAGCAATCAGAAAAAACTGTAATATCCATCCATCCATCTTCATCCGCTTTATCCGAGGCCGGGTCGCGGGGGCAGCAGCCTAAGCAAAGAGGCCCAGACCTCCCTCTCCCCAGCCACCTCCTCCAGCTTATCCGGTGGAACACCAAGGCGTTCCCAGGCCAGCCGAGAGATATAACCTCTCCAGCGTGTCCTGGGTCTGCCCCGGGGCCTCCTCCCGGTGGGACATGCCTGAAACACCTCACCCAGGGGGCATCCTTGTCAGATGCCCGAACCACCTCAGCTGGCTCCTTTCGATGTGGAGCAGCAGCTGCTCTACTCTGAGCCCCTCCCAGATGGCCGAACTTCTCACCCTATCTCTAAGGGAGAGGCCAGCCACCCTTCGGAGGAAGCTCATTTCTGCCGCTTGTATCCGCGATCTCGTTCTTTCGGTCACTACCCACAGCTCGTGGCCATAGGTGAGGGTAGGGACGTAGATCGACCGTAGATCGACCGGTAAATTGAGAGCTTCGCTTTTACACTCAGCTCCCTCTTCACCACGACTGACCGGCGTCCAGCGTCCGCATTACTGCAGCTGCAGCCCCAATCCCAATCTGTTAATATCCAAAGACCAAAAATCAAGATTCTCTTCAAACTTCACTCCAATTATACAGAAAACCCTAAAAAAGTTCAACCAGTGGCTGCAAAGGGACTTGTCTTTGAAAGGTAGAGTGTTAATTACTAAAGCAGAAGGGATATCCCGATTAACATATGCTGCTGTCTCCTTACATCTGGATAAGAAAATTAGTAAAGATGTTGACCGTATGCTCTTTAATTTTATATGGAAAAACCGTACGCATTATATTAGAAAAACTGTTGTGATGAATAAGTACGAATCAGGTGGGCTTAACGTTTTAGACTTTTCTACTTTAAATAACACTTTCAAAATTAATTGGGCCAAACATTTTCTTAAAAACCCTACCTCTATCTGGAACTTTATACCACATTATATTTTCTCTCGTTTTGGTGGCTTTAATTTTGTTTTAAATTGTAATTACAATGTTGAGAAACTCCCTGTAAAGCTTTCATCCTTCCATAAGCAGGTCCTCTTAGCGTGGACCCTCATTTATAAACACAACTTCTCACCTCACAAATACCTTATCTGGAACAACAGAGATATTTTATATAAAAATAAATCACTTTTCCTGGAAACTTGGGTCCAAAATGGGATCCTATTGGTGGCTCAGCTGGTTAATAAAGAGGGACAACTACTTACTTACAACGACTTTATTGCACTATATAATTTTCCAATCAGTGTTCAGGAATTCTCAATGGTGCTTGGTGCCATACCCTCAGGGACTTTAATATTATATAAAAACACTGACAGCTCAATATCTACCTCAGTCACTCTCCCTCAGGGGTGTCAAACTCAAATACACAGTGGGCCAAAATTCAAAACTGGAACAAGGTCGCGGGCTAACATTAATATTTACTGAAAAAAAATCTTCCTCCAGATTTAAGAATGAATCTCTTCTTATGGACTCAAACAAGTTTTTCTGAAAAACTGAATATGGAACAAGCAAAGCTTAATACTAAACAATATATATATTAGCTGTATAATACCAGTAGGCCAGCTCTAATAATAATTTGGTATGGCTTCGCGGGCCAAATGTAATTAGGCTGCGGGCCAAATTTGGCCCGCGGGCCAGAGTTTGACACCTATGCTCTCCCTGATCCAGCTGAGTCACCAATAGGAAAAATCTGCTTTTCACAGGAACTTGGTAACAGCAATAAGAGAATACGTAGTTTATTCCAAGAAGATATCGTCTCTCTCCCATATATCTTATTGGAACCGATATGTTCCAGATATCAAGTGGAAGACAGTCTGGATGGTCCCCCATAAATATTTGATTGTAAATAAGGTGAAAGAAGTCTCATTTAAAATTCTACATAAATGTTATCCAGCCAGTCACTACATGGTAAAATTTAAAAGGGACATTAATACTAATTGTACTTTCTGTGGGGATCATCCAGAAACTGTGACACATCTTTTTTGGTACTGTTCTTTTACACAGAGATTCTGGAAGGAATTTAGCAGGTTTGTTATTGTCCATATTTTAAGGGAGTTTTCTTTACGATGGGAAAATGTTTTATTCTGTTTCTTTAAGTTCCCCAAGAAGTATGATAAATGTTTTTTTATGATAAATTTGTTAATACTTTTAGCTAAATTTTTTATCCATAAATGTAAGTTTACTAACAAAACACCATATTTCTGTCATTATTTTAAGGATGTGGAAATGTACATACAATCAATATCAGACTCCACCAACAAAAAGGCTCCCAAAACAATATATGTATGTGAATTTTTGCGTGTATTCTTATAATTGTTACCTTTTTCTTTTACCCTTGGCTTTTTGTGTTAATGTTCTGTTGTTTTGTATACTTCATCTGTTCGTATGTTGTATACTCATTGTTTGTTAAATAAAGTTTTAAAAAAAAAAGACACGACCAGAGTTTCTGTCGCCATCATCCGTGGTGGCGCAAGATGGCGTGTTGAGCAGTCGTACAAATTAGGAGCTCGTTGAACTTGTCCCAGAATTTACTTTGTGTTCGTTATTGTTTCCACTCGAAAGTAGTAAAATGACTGCCCCAAGTATAGTTAAACCTGCTAAATTCAAACTCGACCTCAAAAAACAAGAAACAACATCGCCATGTGATGGAAGGGAAGACAGCAGAGAAGGAACGGATCATGACTACGTAGCAATGGACGTAGCAGTGATGAGCAAAAGGGAACGGGGCAATGATTCGGTTCCATCTACACCTTGTAAGAAGCCTGCAGAAAAGAAAGTTAAGTCAGCAGAGATAAGTGAAAGTGACGAAGTCTCCAATGCTACTATATTGAAAGCGATTCTAAACCTTGAAAAAAGAGTGGACGAGCAGCTAGCTGACCTGAGTGTGCAATGCAAGCAAGCTAGTACGATGCTAGCCAGCCTAGCCAAAGCGGTTCAGTTCAACTCGGAGGAGGTGAAAGAATGTAAACAAAAGGTTAAAGAGTTGGAGAGACGAAACGAGCAGTTGACCAAAGATAACTACGATCTCAAGGAGAGAGTGAGAGAGCAAGAAAGGTACAAAATGAGGTGGTGCCTCCGGATTAAAGGATTAGAAGAGAAAAGAGATGAAGGTGTCAGATCGCTGGTTATTGGAATTCTTGGCAAGATCGCACCTGATATGATATCAAAGCTTGAAGAATCTGTGGATGTGGTGCATAGAGTTGGGAAGAAGATTGAGAACAAGGTCCAACATATCATCATTCTGTTTGCTCTGAGACACGCTAAAGAGGAGATTTGGCGTCGCACCAAAGATTCGGCTGTCTGTAAGAACGGGGGTTTCCACTTCGCTGAGGTACTGCCGCGGGAGGACTGGGAAGAGAGGAGGCGGCTGTGGCCGCAAATTGAACAAGCCAGACGGGCTGGGAAACGGGCCTTTTTCCGGGGTCCTCATGGATACATCGAAGGACGGAGGATCATTGACGTTGAATGAAAGACTTGATGTAAGACTGTATACAGTGGAATATTATTAATGGGACAAAAGAGTTCTACTTAAAGTTAAAGATTATTAGTCACTGAGTTGGTGACAAGTGTTACAATTTAAACTCATATTTATATATTTTTCTTTTCTTTTTTAAAAAAAGTTATTTTCTTAGCATATTCTTATTATGGTTCACTCAAAAATTTCTTTTGGTTCATTAAACGTTCGGGGTTTGAAGGAAATTGTTAAGAGAAAGGCACTTTTTTTATTTTGCAAGGTGCAAAAATGTCATTGTCTGTTTTTACAAGAAACTCACTCTGTGGATGCCGATGCTACCTTTTGGGCTAATCAGTGGGGAGACAAGATTCTTTTCAGTCATGGATCTAACAGATCTGGAGGTGTGGCGATTTGTTTTAATAAGTTCCCAGGGGAGATTATAACATATAAAGCTGATAGTGAGGGTCATTGGTTAACTGCAGTCTTGAAGAGCGAAGGTATATTTCTAATTGTTACAAATCTTTATGGACATAATAATGAGGGTCAAAATAAAAGTCTATTGGAAAATCTAACAAATGTTATTTCAGAGTTTAAAGTTATGTACCCCACAGATTACATCCTAGTAGGAGGAGACTGGAACATGACACCAGATGAATGGATGGACAGATGGCCTCCTCGCTTAGGAAGGAGGCAACAGAATAACATTATTGAGAACTTTTCTAGTGATAATAATTTTACAGACATTTGGAGAAGTTTGAATCCTGGAGTTAAGAATTATTCTTGGTTTAAACCTAATGGAGAAAGCAGGTCAAGACTTGATTATTGGTTAGTGAGCGATGACATTTTGAGGTGTACTTCACAATCTAAAATCTCCAATGCACCCCTTTCTGATCACTGTTTCATTGATCTTGTCTTAGAACCAACAAGGATGAGACGTAGTAGCAGAGGATATTGGAAATTTAATGCCAGCCTTTTAAATAGGACAAGTATTGTGATAAAATTAGACATATAATTACAGATATAAAAAATGATGACTCAGTAGTGGGTAATATACAGAAATGGGAATTTGTTAAATTCAAAATCAGAGAATTCACTATAAAATTCTGCAAAGAACTGAACAGGGAAAAACGGGAATATGAAAGTAATTTACTTCGTGAAATAACTCAGTGCTGTAGTAAAGAAAAACTAAACGTGCAAGAGAAGAATAAATTGATGGAGTTACAAACTAAATTGGACGATCTTTACCTAGAGAAAGCCCACGGTGCCTTTATAAGATCGAGAGCCAAGTGGATTGAGGCAGGTGAAAAGAATAGTGATTGGATTTCCGGCTCTTTTTAGAGAACCGGCTCTTTCGGCTCAGATCACTAAAAAGAGCCGGCTCTTTCGGCTCCGAACCGGCTCTTCAGGTTGTTTTATTGCTTTAAGTAATTTATTATTAACAACAATATAAAATCATGCACACAATGAACTACTAATGTAAAAAATGTCTTTTTTATTTATAAATGTTTATCATATAAATATTCTTGTATTTATTCACAGCACACAAAATGTAAAAAAAAATAAATTATAAGTACAAAAACCAACTATTTACAATTCAACTTTTTTCCTTTTAAATTTTCAGCTTTTTTACTTTTAAACCAATTCAAAACGAAAGAACACAAAACACTACAAACCACAACACAATAAAATATCAATTAAAATATGCAAAACAAAAAGAAAACATGAACAACCAGATCTTTAATTGACGGAAAGGTTGGCATTCAGGAATATCAAGTGCCTTAGCTTTGAGGAGCTGATCCGGTTTCTTCTGTCATTCATTATCTGTCCTGTTTTGGAGAAGATTCTCTCTGAGGGGACTGATGTTGCTACAATGCAAAGTCTCCGTGTCATCACCTGGGTAAGACGTGGATAAGTATAAGCCTTTGTCTCCCACCAGCTCAGTGGATCTGCACTTCTCTGGCAAAGGGGCTCATCAATGTAGGATCTCACTTCCAGTATTACATCTGCTGAGGGATTCCTTCTGGTAGTGTCTCTATTTGCTCGTTCTTCAAAGAACCTCCAAACAGCAGATGCTTGTTGCTCCTTTTGTTCATCCTCTTCTGCCTCTTCTCCCTCTTGGTTCCCTGGCAGTGGAGTTGGTTGGCTGGATCTTGCTGCTGCAGTTATTCTCTGAAGAGCTTCATCCACCGCTCTGTTGTCATTAAAGACCAGCTTCTTGAATCTTGGATCAAGAATGGTGGTTTCAGAGAGAACAGCATTATATTCCATTCTGTGGAATTTTCTGTCCATGGATGCACAGAGAGCATCTACCAACTCTTTCACTTTTCCAGTAGTTACTCTGGTTTGGTGTTCAGCTGTCACTCTCTGCAGACCCTTGCACAGGATTAACATTTTGGAGGCTGTGACATGGCTGAAAAAGAGTACATAACAAGTTTCAAAATTATGCTTTTTTAAAATTCAGCAGTATATTATTATTTATGATCATGTCTAATCTACTTTTCATACCAGCAATGCAACTAACTACGACTACTACTAATAATAATAATAATGCAATAACATTTGCACACTCACCTGTCTGCACTGATCTCCACGGTGACCTGCTCAAATGGCTCCAAAACAGTGCATGCCTGCTGTAGTACCTCCCATTCCTCATGGCTCAGAGGGTCAACCGGTAGTGATGTGCGGATCGATCCTGAAATATCGATTCCTCCGATACCAATCATTTATGTTCTAGAATCGATTCTCACATTAAAATATCGATATTTTAGTAATTTAGGGTAAATTTGTAGTTTATCATTAACAGGAACACAGTGAAAATAAACTATAACATTCGGATTGTCTACATTCAAAGGAACTACTTCCTCTTCCGCCTTTCACAGTTATGTGCGAAATACAGCTGTATAAATGTCTCGCAGCCCCTTGGCCCTTGGCAAAAAAGTGAGGTGTTGTGGCCATACCTGCCAACCTTGAGACATCAGAATTAGGGAGACATTCAAAAGGGCTGTTGGGGAGGGGGGGGGGGGGGGGGGGTGATGAATACATTTTACAGTGTTTATTTATCAGATAAAATATGTTAAATGTCACCGTTATTATTGGCCGGCCCAGAAACAGCGGGGGTGTCCAAATTCAGAGGCTGCTTCCACCTGAGGACTCGGCTTTCGCGGTCTAAAGAAAGCCGGGTAGTACGTCACGAGCTCCCTCGGTGGAGTGAAACTCTGCCGTCTGCTCCTTGCTATCTAAAATATAACTGGGCGCTGGCGTAAACTCTCGACCGTCTCACACTTTGTTTAATTAGTTTTCTGTTTGACGTTTATTCAGCTGTGTGAAAACCCCGGAGGAACCATCCTGAGGGATTAATAAAGTTAAATTTAATTTAATCTAATCGAATAACTTTAATCTCAGCCAAACCGATTTACTCACGAACAAATAAAACACTGAAAAAGCCAAACAACACTTTTAAGTTATCAAAGTGACTTATACATGTTTAACCTGAGTAATGAAAGACTGCGGGGGTTTGAAGA
Organism: Aulonocara sp. 'chitande type north' Nkhata Bay; assembly: GCF_057382095.1. NCBI lineage: Eukaryota > Metazoa > Chordata > Actinopteri > Cichliformes > Cichlidae > Aulonocara > Aulonocara sp. 'chitande type north' Nkhata Bay. Next base: position 49,595,311 of record NC_141365.1, on the reverse strand, counting down.
CGATTTGTCGATCGGCTCAGATATTTGAAGTTTACACAGCTACATTCTCACCTGAAAATATGTTAAAAGTTTTTTGCGACCCAGAAAGAGTAATAAGAGCAATATTAAAACTAAGTAGCTGCTGTCATTGTTGGAGACTGGAATTGGCTGGGCCGCGCTATGAATTCTGCGATATGGTTTTTCAATTTTGTTGTCCGGGTGGAAAATCGGGAGAAATTCGGGAGAATGGTGGCTCCAGGAGATTTTTGGGAGGGGCACTGAAATTCGGTATTCTCCCGGAAAAATCGAGAGGGTTGGCATGTATGGTTGTGGCAACATCACTGACCTTGTCAAACACCTCAGAGTAAATCATATCACAGACTATGACGAGCGTATATTGAGGTGAACTGAAGAGGAGGAGAGTGTGACCAGGAGATATTTTATTTTGTCTTCTTACGATCACAGTTATAATCAGAAGTATCAATCATTAATCATTTACCATTGTTGAACCAGTTGACAGAATAATCTTTGAACCACATCTTTGTTAACATTAATCTACACAGATTATCAGTACTTTAATCAGTCTATTGTTGTTCTGTACTATTCATGTTATTTGCTTAAAGCTGTTTCACAGTTCTGTAACCACTCAGAAGCCTGTGGGTCCTGCTGGACCCTGCCTTAGTTCTATGTTCAGTTCTGCACGTACACAGGCCTTTAAAGTACATGCACGCTCTTATATAACACATGCATGTGTACACACACACTTAGTAAGAATAGGAGGGTCGTCTGAGGACAGTTTTCTGATAGATATACTTTCACAAAAGGCACGAATGTAATACACACTTGTTTTTCTCTAAAACTAACAGTTGATGTCCATATTAGGTAAACTCTCTGAACAGGCCCAAACTGTTATCATTTCCAGTAAGGTCTGACTGTGTTACGTCATCATGGGTTATATAAGGATGGGGAGCTGTCCACTCTTTGGAGATCTGTGGCTGTACGCTTGTCTTCCCATGCTTCTGTCTTAGAAGTGTGTAATAAAATCACTATTTTTGTCACCTACACGGACTCGGCTGTTTTTCCTTCTTACCCAAACTGAACCAGACGTAACAAGAGGGACAGGTGCTGCTAGGGCGAGACAGACGTCTCTCACGGAGTCCTTCAGTGCTGCAGGGAGGCAATGTTTTCAAATAGCACAACTTCAATTTTTTTTTATTTCTATATGATGAACTCTGCATTATTAAGTGATAAGAACAAGTAATCTGATGTCCTGTAATCATTATGACGCTATAATGTGAGATACAATAAATAAAAGTTTTTGTACAAAGTATCGGTATCGGATCAGTATCGTCGATACCACCCTGAATATTACTTGGTATCGGATCGGAAAGGAAATCAGTGGTATCGCACATCACTATCAACCGGTGCATTGATAACTGCCAGGGTAGAGATGACAGCATCCTTGGACTCCAGAATCCGTTTTAGCATATGAAAGGTTGAGTTCCACCTTGTGATACATTCTTGTTTGAGCTTTAGCTCAGGCATGCCCATCTGTTGTTGGGTAGATTTGAGCTTGTGTGTGGCTGTTGTGCTCCTGTGGAAAAATTCCACTATTGCCTTCACTTTGTCCACAGCTGGCTTCATCACCTTCAAAGCATCTCTCACAACAAGGTTAATTGTGTGCGCAAGACATGGGTGGTGGGTCCATTTCAGGATTTTAATTGCTTTTGTTATGTTAGCTGCATTGTCAGTAACACAGCAAACCACTTTCTTTTCCACATCCCACTCTTTTGCCACTTTGAGCAGCTCTTCTGCTAAGTTCTCAGAAGTGTGTCTGTCACTGAACTCAAAACAATCCAGAAGACAGGATACCATTTTATAATTTTCAATAAAGTGACACGTAACTGACAAGAAGGATGTGGTGGTTTGGGATGTCCAGCTGTCAGTTGTTAGACACACTGCTGTGGCTTTTTTAACCCTCTCTTGCAGTGATGCACGTTCTCTTTCATATATGCCTGGGATGATTTTTTGGGAAAGAGCCTTCCTGCTTGCCTATTCATATTGTTTGTGGAGCCAGCTCTATATGAAATTCTTTTCTTGCAGACTCTACACTCTGCCTTTGTACTGTCAATAAAATTGAAGTGGTTCCAGATTTTGCTTGTTTTCTTGGTTGCTTCACTCATTTTCTTTACTGTACCTTTCTAAATTGACGACGTTGTCTCTTGTTGCTCTCTTTCTCTCTCTCCCTCCTGCTCTGTTCGTGTTCTACTGCTGCTGTGAGTGTAACTACCGCCCCTCCCCCCTCTGCCCAGCGCTGAGCAGAGGCGGGAGGGGCACAAACGCACAGCTGTGTTTGCTTCCCTCCCCCCTCTGCTCAGCGCAAACACAAGGCTCAGGTGTGGCATTAAGCGAAAAAGGTTAGTGAGAGGGCAAGAGAAAGAAAAAAAAAACCCCACGGCTCCCAATAAGGAGCCGGCTCCCGTCGTTCACTTCAAAGAGCCGGCTCTAAGAGCCATTTCGTTCGCGAACGACCCATCACTAGAAAAGAACTCATCATATTTTAGTAAGCTGGAAAAGTGTAGACAGCAGAGAAATCTAATCTCAAGCTTGTTGATAAATGGGACTGAATGTAAAGATTTCAGAAAGATTGAAAAGGAAGTCTTCACTTTTTATTCCAAATTGTACTCCTCAGAATATTCAGCAGCTGATTCTGATAGTTTCTTTGATAAGATTCATAATCTCATCCCATGTATTGACAAGCCTTTCAAAGATCTGTGGGATTCAGAGTTTAAAATTGAGGAACTGGATTTGGTGGTCATGAAAATGGCATTAAACAAGTCCCCAGGGACAGATGGACTTACTACAAATTTTTGGACAGGAGAATTCAGTTACCACATTTGACAGTGACAGTAATAAAATTTGGAATACTTGCTGAGAATGCAGATTTTGACCTGTTGATTAGGACGATTTTGTTAATGGGAAAATTTTTTCTTCACAAATGCAGATACTTTAAAGCTAAACCATGTATAAACAGATGGCTGAATGACTTTAGACTCTGGGCTAAATCGCTGAAACTTGTGAATAACAAGAAAGCCCATAAACTTGTTGTTTTATTTAAAGAGTTTAATCTATGTTAAAAAAAACCCTCCCTATTTTATAATCACGACTGCCCTTTTTTTGCACGTTATTTTTTGCCTTTGGTTCAAGTCCTTCAATGACTGCTTTGTGCTTATTGTTGTTGTTGTTTTTTTTTTTTTTGGTCGTTTTGTTTGTTTGTTTGTTTTGCTATAATGCTCAACAGGGGCGGAGCGTGGGGGTGGCTTACTGGGCTTAAGCCCGGGTTGTTTTGTCAGAAGCCCGGGGTCTTTTGGAGTGTAATTTTTCATAGTTAGATGCCTGGCTGACAACTGTATAAAACAAAAAGTACACACAATATTCGAAGCACATAGTGCAAACTGTGGGAATTTACGACTGTGCGTGAATCCCCCCTGATATTGGTATGATCCGAGCTCAGGCACTAAGCAACTGAGCGAGGGGGCGGGGCAGCTGCTGCCAGCAGTGAGTGCGCTGTTGGAGAAACGGAGCCAGCCATACTAAGGAGAGCTGAAGTTTGACCAGGTACCAAAGAAAATCATTCGTACTGTACAAATAATGTAAATATGACGGTGCATCACGAAAGATTGATATCAAACTGATCACTTGACCAATATTACGTTACTTGCTCTTCGAGTGAATCAACAAATGGCGAAATGAAAAGCCGAACAAATGCTATTTTTTTAGAGAGTCTTAGCTTACGTGTGTTTATTTCATATTTTCAGTTCTTACCCTCCCCGACTAAATCGGTTTCAGTTATGTACTGAAATATAAGAATGGACATTAGAGGCTTCTTTCATATGGAACGCCAGGACTGCCATAATGAATTAATTAAATACACCATTAAATAATTAATTAAATGTGTCAATAATTAATTAAAATTGGAATTAATTAATTAAATAAATAGTTATGACACATGTAATTAATTAATTATTGACACATTTAATTAATTATTTATGTATTTCACATTTTAATTAATTATTGACACATTTAATTAATTAATTATTGACACATTTAATTAATTATTTATGTATTTCACATTTTAATTAATTATTGACACATTTAATTAATTAATTATTGACACATTTAATTAATTATTTATGTATTTCACATTTTAATTAATTATTGACACATTTAATTAATTATTGACACATTTAATTAATTATTGACACATTTAATTAATTATTTAATGATATATTTATTTATTTCATTTTGGCAGTCCTGGCGCCTGGCTCTCGTCATGAAATAATTTTATCTGTCAGCCTCACCCATCAAACTCAGGGGGCGGGGTTAACGCTGCCCATGCAGCTTCTCTAACATTTGATTGGTTGCCGTGCAAAGTAAGTCAAAACAGGTCGATCCTAGAAAATCGATTGCTTGTGTAGACTTGGGGCAGCCAGTTATCCCAGAATGCAGATCAAATCACAGGCAGCAATGGTGGTGGTGTAGTTTTAAAATACCCCGTTTTTCTGTCACCAACTACACTTTTAACAGTGTTTTAGCCGCGAATGTCGCGACGTATGTCTGGTCAGGTTGTCAACATAGAACATGTTTGCAAAAGTGCTCAGATGTTTTCAGAGATTTCACTAGCTCTGCTAACAGTTAGCATGCAGAGCGCACCGAGGGGGTACATTAACCGGTTTGTTTACATATTCCACTCTCCGTGTTCCACATGTTGCATTCGCAGATTCTCATTTTCACCGAACGATCGTCTCTTTCCGCCTGGTCTTGTGTCTCTGTGCTTCTGTAACATAAAGAACGAGCTGACATTTTTCTCACGAAACCAGCGATCAGCTCAGCAGACCCTCAGTTTACCTGCATGCATCCTCCTCCTCATCTGTCAGCTGTTTAACACCTGCTGCTAATTCAAGAAACACGCCTACGTTACCTGGTGATAGTCACAGTTTAACTGCACAAGATAAGTAAATATAGTATTTTCCCCGAGCGCAGAGCTGCTGGAGCTTGTTTCCTTACAGAGCACTTTATAGGCGAGCCAGCTTTATCAGCGGCTGATGTCCAATCACCAGCACACAGCTTTGAAACCTCAGCTGAGTTTTAGCTCTCAGTGGTTAAACGCTGGACTTCATTCACTCAGGTTCTGTCTGTCGGGTCACGTTTACTTCGCTGTTTTATTTACAACTGAGCAAATCGGTTTGGCTGAGGTTAAAGTTACGTTTCATAACTGCATAGTTTCACAGACGTTTAATGGTTCACTGGCACATGTGTTAGACTGAACTATCATCTAAATATCATCTGTTTTTTAATAGTTATTCAACTGTATTCTAAGCACCAGCTGTCTGTTAGAATGTGATTTTTTTTCTCTCTCTGTTGGCAGAGGTATAAAAATGCGCAGGAAAATCTGACATGCATGGCGAACTTCACCGACGATATTTAGGGAGGAATAAACACACATCAAACATAAATGAACCATTTGCCTGTCTCCATAATTGAGAGAATTTTCTCTTCTTATGTCAACACTCTCTCTCTTTTTTTTTTCTTTTTTTTTGCTTTTTCGGTCATGTTATGTTTACCTGTCAAAGGCTTGTTACAAACTATGAAACACATTGTGCAGACTTCTGGATGTTAGAAGAAAACGAATACTGCTCATGAATGAGACTAAAGGCAGGAAGGTGTCCTTTAAAACTAAACATGTTAATAGGACCTCCCTGTTTATATCATAGTTTAAGATATAGCACGTGTATTTCAGTAATAGCCTGCTGAGGCCACTATACGTGCTGGCCTCATATCAAATGTGAAGGCAGACTGAGTCTATGTTTGACGTTTTTTATATCTAATCTTCCTTTTCAAACATTTAAACAGCAGCGAGTCTGCAGCTGAGGGAATACAAATTCAAATTGTCGGAACAGGTTTGCTCGTTTCTTGGATTCATTTGGTGATTTATTAAATGTATAACTGTTATTCTAATCTGCTGCTGAGTCTCTTACACTTTTCTTTATGCTGTATATTTTCACGTCTCTGGAATAGTTGGCAGTTAGATAGTCAGCTGGGAAACTTTGTGTTAACTCATGGAGCTGAGGATATCGTGGATATGCTGACCTCGCTGCGTGGTGTACAGAGCGAGGTCAGCATGATTAATATTCACAATAAAAATATTAGCCGAACATCATGAAGTCTGTATGTGTTTCATAGTGTCGAACAACCTTTGTACAGTTAAAGCCAGCAGTTACTACATGACGGAAACACCAACGTTATCTCTTTTATGTGTTTATACACAGGTCACGCTGATTACTGAACAAAAACCCAAAGATCAGATGTTAAACAGATTTATTTGCTCTCTCTCCTCCTTAAACATGTTTTTAATGTTAGTTATAATTCAGAATTGGCGACTGAAACACGTAGGACACATAAGAACATCAGGAAATAAAACACCGATAAATATAACCTCAGTAAAAGAAGTCAGCGGGGGTTACTACAGCTGTGTACCGGGGCCTGCGCTTTGTCGGTGGGATTGCTTGCGAGGCGAGCGGGTCTATCCCACGCTTTGCCGTGAGACTGGGACGACATCTCCGAAATCATTGAAACACTTTTGCAAAGAGGCTGTATCTTGACAAACCGACCAGACACATGAAGATTAAACCACTACATTCTCGGCTAAAAAAATATTAAAACGGTATTTGGTGACACACAAACAGGGTTTTTCAAAGCTCAGTTCTGTTAGCTTCCACATGCCGGTTGTTGTGTGCTAGAAACAATGGCCACCAGGCCAAAGCAATGGTTTTGACTCGATCAGCGTTAACCCCGCCCCCTGAGTTTGATGGGTGAGGCTGACAGATAAAATTATTTCCTGATGAGAGCCAGGCGCCAAGACTGCCAAAATGAAATAAATAAATATATCATTAAATAATTAATTAAATGTGTCAATAATTAATTAAATGTGTCAATAATTAATTAAAATGTGAAATACATAAATAATTAATTAAATATGTCAATAATTAATTAATTAAATGTGTCAATAATTAATTAAAACGTGAAATACATAAATAATTAATTAAATGTGTCAATAATTAATTAATTACATATATCATAACTATTTATTTAATTAATTAATTCCAATTTTAATTAATTATTGCCACATTTAATTAATTATTTAATGGTGTATTTAATTAATTCATTATGGCAGTCCTGGCATTCCATACTTTCAAATGTTATGACCCAGTGATGTGTTTGTTGGTGTTGTGCCTCCCACCGGAGGATGGTGGCGGTATTTTCCCTTTTTTCTCTCCTAGGAGGTGGACACCTGGGCGTGGCTGCTAGGTATCTGGGTGGAGTCTCTACACACCTTCCGACTGGATAATTGATGGACCACCTCCAGTACTTAACGTCCGGATGACAGTCACCTGGGAGTGCTGTTTGGAACCCCGTTGACTCGGTCACAGAGTTGTGTGTTGTGTCATTGTAGTGCAGGCTGGAGTATTCACGTGTACCTCTAGCCTTGCCATGTAAATAATTGTAAATAAGTTAACCAGTGGCGGTCACTTTTTTGTTCCTTTGCTGTATAACTTTCACTGTCGCAGCCTAGTAGGCGTGAGAAGCCGTTTTCTTTTGTTGAACAAGTTTTCTCCTGTTTTTCGTTAGATAGTTAGGTAAGTGACTTGTCTTTTGTTTTGGCTTCTTTTTATTTTGGTGTAGGGAAGACTAGGGATTGTTTTATAGGGAGTTTTGTTTATTGTTTTGGCATTGCTCACTGCTGATGAAAATAAATGGCTGCTTAAATACTTAAAAAAGGTGTCGTTGTTGGGGTTTGTGCGTGGGTGGGAAGTGAGTGGGGCAAACTATTTGTTACGTTTATTTACTTGCCGGGACCAGAACGTAACATATTGGGGGCTCGTCTCTTTTGTGTTCTTTTTGTGGCTTGTTTTCTTGGTTGGCGGTTTTTTCTTGTGTGGGGGGGTGTGTGTGTTAGGATGGAGTTTAAGTTGGAGGACTTCACTCTGAGCCCGTCTGCGGAGAAGTTGGACAGGTGTAAAAAGGCTGACCTCTTGCTTGTTGCTGAATTCTTTGATGTGATTGTGCCGTTGACTGCGAAGAAGAAAGAGCTTAGGGAGCTCCTGTGTGTCCAGTTGACGGACAGGGGGTTGTTTGGTCCTGCGGGGGGGGTTGAGCTGGGGGCTGTTGCTGGTGTTTCTGCCCCACTGAAAAATCTCCCTTTTCCACCTAGCCCTTCTGTGGAGGAGCTGCGGGTAACGCTGCGCATTAAGGAGGTGGAGCTAAAGAAACAGCAGTTGGAGGTGGACGCTATGCACTTGAGGATCAGGGCTCTGGAGGTAGAGAGGGGAGCCTCTGTGTCTGCCAGTCCTCCTGTACCTCGGTTAGCCCCGCAGCCACCATCCCCGCAGGTACCCTCCCCGGAGTCATCATCCCCGCAGTCGCCATCTCCGCAGCCACCGGCCCCGATGCCAGGTGGTGGCTTTGATGTGAGTAAACACATCAAAATGGTGCCGGCGTTTCGGGAAACTGAGGTGGATTCGTATTTCACAGTGTTTGAACGTATCGCAGGTGCGCTGCACTGGCCAAAGGATGTGTGGTCTCTTTTACTCCAATGTAGATTGGTGGGGAAAGCTCAAGAGGTATGCACCGCTCTTTCTCTGGAGGACAGTTTTGACTATGATACGATGAAGGCTGCTGTCCTGCGCGCTTACGAGCTTGTGCCAGAGGCTTACAGGCAGAGATTTAGGGATGGGAAAAAATCCGCCAACCAGACCTATGTGGAGTTTGCCAGAGAAAAGAAAACTCTGTTTGATAAGTGGTGTCATGCTACAGAAGTAAAAACCTTGGAAGACCTGCGTGAGTTGGTGACGTTAGAAGAGTTTAAAAATCAACTACCAGACACTGTGGTAACCTACTTAAACGAACAGAAGGTTACGACTCTCGCCGCTGCTGCTATACGGGCTGATGAGTTTGTGTTGACACACAAAGTGGTGTTTTCGGTTCCTGCTCACAGTTTTCCGTCTTCCAGTAGCCCGCCCAGATGGTCTCCAAGGGGCACCCGCCGTGCCATCCCCTCATCCATTGAGAACCGCGTGTGTTTTTTTTGCCATGAGCAGGGACACCTTATTGCGGTTTGCCCTGCTCTGAAGAGAAAAGAAACGACCAGGGAGGGTACATCTCCTTCCCCAATAAACCTTCTACAGACAAACTCTCCTACTTGGGGGGAGGTGATGGCACCCGAAAATGATAAAGTAGATAAGGAGTTTAAGCCGTTTGTGTCAAACGGCTTTGTTTCCTTGATAGGAGAAGATCGGCGGACTCCTGTCAGTATTTTGCGAGACACTGGTGCGAAACAGTCGCTCATTCGTGAGGGGGTCTTACCGTTTTCAGCTCAATCCTGTTGTGGGGCGGATGTGTTAGCCTGGGGAGTTAGGATGTGTGTAATACGGGTTCCTTTACACTTGGTGCAGCTTTCGTCTCAGTTTTTGTCTGGTGAGGTTAAGCTTGGGGTGCGACCCCAGTTACCGGTTGCAGGTATTGACATCATCTTGGGAAACGATCTAGCTGGCGGCACAGTTTTTCCGTCGCCAGAAGTAGTCGATATACCACTTACAGATAACAGTGGTTTCGATCGTGCCACATCAAAGGCTGTTCAAACCGTCAGTGTAAAGACATTTAGGCAGAGGAGAGGTGCGAGTGGATCCCAGCAACAGCAGCAGCAGAATAGGAGGCAGCCCAAGGGGACGAGAAGAACAAATATTCAAACCACAAGGGTCGCTGAAGCCACCATGCAATCAGACCCAAGTAGATTCACTTTTCAGGACAGTCAGCAGCAAAATGCTGAAACCAGGCCACCTGCTAGAAAAAGACAAGGACCTCGATGGCATAGGGACCGCAGAAGAGGCCAGCTGATGGTGGCTAATGCTCCATCTCCCACCCTTAAATTTGACACAGACTTTGATTTTGATTCCTCCAACGCGCAATTCATTAAGGAGGCGCTTGAGAAGAAGTTACAGGAGGGGCTGAATCTAAAAGATGGGAATTCTGAGGGAAGGGAAAAGGAGGGGTTGCAGCTGAGTTCAGGGGAGGATCATTTTGGTCCAAAGTGCTACTATGACAAAGCAAAGTTTTTCTTTGACAACATCTCATCTGATAATGGGCTCAGACTGACGTGGGCAGAGGAGCGAAAGCGCAATCTGGAGACTTTTGGTGTCCCTGGGCGGTTCCTGAGGGGCCAAGGATTCAGAGGTGGACGCCAGTGTTTTGGGGGCGGGTGCAGTGCTCGTGCAGGAGGATGAAAATGGCATTGACCACCCAGTCTGTTTCTTTTCTAGAACATTTCTAAAACAGCAACCAGCGCCTCATGCGTTGGTCCTTACTCCTACAGGATTTCAACATTGAGATCCGATATATAAGAGCTTAGAGAATGTTATGGCTGATGCCCTCTCTAGGTCGTAAATCAAACATCTTTGTGTGGGGTTGGATGTTTGATTTTTTTTGGGTGGGGGAAACTGTTATGACCCAGTGATGTGTTTGTTGGTGTTGTGCCTCCCACCGGAGGATGGTGGCGGTATTTTCCCTTTTTTCTCTCCTAGGAGGTGGACACCTGGGCGTGGCTGCTAGGTATCTGGGTGGAGTCTCTACACACCTTCCGACTGGATAATTGATGGACCACCTCCAGTACTTAACGTCCGGATGACAGTCACCTGGGAGTGCTGTTTGGAACCCCGTTGACTCGGTCACAGAGTTGTGTGTTGTGTCATTGTAGTGCAGGCTGGAGTATTCACGTGTACCTCTAGCCTTGCCATGTAAATAATTGTAAATAAGTTAACCAGTGGCGGTCACTTTTTTGTTCCTTTGCTGTATAACTTTCACTGTCGCAGCCTAGTAGGCGTGAGAAGCCGTTTTCTTTTGTTGAACAAGTTTTCTCCTGTTTTTCGTTAGATAGTTAGGTAAGTGACTTGTCTTTTGTTTTGGCTTCTTTTTATTTTGGTGTAGGGAAGACTAGGGATTGTTTTATAGGGAGTTTTGTTTATTGTTTTGGCATTGCTCACTGCTGATGAAAATAAATGGCTGCTTAAATACTTAAAAAAGGTGTCGTTGTTGGGGTTTGTGCGTGGGTGGGAAGTGAGTGGGGCAAACTATTTGTTACGTTTATTTACTTGCCGGGACCAGAACGTAACACAAAGAAAAAACTCAGGTAAATGTTATTTTATATATTATGCTTTGTATGTTGTTCAGTATATTTCTATGCAAAACAAGAGGGATTTCAGTACACAGCAGGATATTCACATTTGTAACCAGATATTTACACTTTAGGGAGAAAACATAAAACATTTTTACTGTACAACATCAATTTAGATTAAACTTTTGTTTTAGATAAATATTGAAATATATTTTGAATTAGTTAAATGTCAGAATAAAGAGAGACAGAGCTGTCTATTTATTATCACTTTCATCATATTAAGGAGTACATATACACTAAGTTTATTGTTAATTAATAAGAAAACTCCAGACGATTCCATTCTGAGCTGAAGAAGCTTCTGATAGGTTAGTAGAGTCCATGTGAGTAAGTTGGTGACACACCTGTGGATGCATATAAGGCAAAACACAGAGCCTGTTTCTGTGACATGGGAACATCAAGAGATGTCAACCAAAACACCAGGAAAAGAACTGTGGAGCTCCATAAGTGTGGCTCAATCTGAATACAATTTGGTGCCATTTGCTATTAAGAAATACAGACAGTTTCTCTCTTTACTCTTAAAGTTAACAAATATGTTTTTATATTTATCAATCTAAAAAAATAAACATTTAGTCTGATTTGATGTTACAATTAAAAAAGTGTTTTTATCTGAAGAGTAAATATCTGGTTTCAACTGTATATTTGATGATTGTCAGCACAAAGAGGGAGAGAGAGGAGAACGAGGACAGAACAGATGAACAAGAGCAGGTGAGACACACATGTTAGTCACATGGTCGTTTACCAAAAGTATCAGCGTATCATAGGTCCTCATGTATCTCGTACCTAGTGTTTCTTTTTAGGTTTGTTATTTTTCAAATTCTGTATTTATTAAGTTCTGCAGGCTTGTTCGCACAACAAGGCTAAATAATTATATAAACTTTTCTCAATCTAAATAGTGGACTTTGGTAGAATTAAAAAACAAGTGTAGTGCAGGTCTATGATGATTTTTAGTGCTATCATCTAGTTCTGATTGTGGTTCTGTCTTGGTTAAGTCCTCAGTAGTCCTGATTTTGAACTGTTGTAGTCCTGTTTTAATTCTGGATCAGTTCTGGGTCTGGTTGAATTGGGGTTTAGTCCTCGTGTCTTGATACAGCCCTGACCTTGTTCTGCCTTGCTGCTTAATTAAAAAACTCGTTTAAGGTGTCCTGCACATGTGATATAGATTTTACCCTATATGAAGTCATTCCTTTTTGAACAGAGCCTATTAATCTTTCAGTCATTTCTACCCCCCCCCCCCCCCCCCCCCAAAAAAAAAAATCCCACATGCATACTACTCTTTGGGCTAAGCCCCGGGTGTTTCAAATATCTGGCTCCGCCTCTGATGCTCAACCAAGGATGTAACATAATCGGATTAATTATGGTGCCTTGTATGTTATACTGTTGTTTGTAAATAAAGTTTAATTAAAAAAAAAAAAAGTTTCTGTCGCCATTTTAGTTTTTAAAAGACATCGTGATAAGGGCGGGTCTTACTGTGAACCTGCGCGCTCATTGGCTAATAACTTGAGATTGACAAGCCGTTATCCAATGAGCGCGCGGCTTCTCCCAACATAAAGTAGTTTCCTTTGAAAAACCAAAGTCTGATTATTTTTGCCTCCACTGACGGAGCCTGTTGTTCCCGCCACAGAGACACAGTAATGTCAGAGCGGTGTTAACACTCACCTGCCTCAGCACAGCTCTCACTCTCCTCCTGCTCTCTCAGCTAAACTCACTTCCTCTCTACTTACAGGAAACCAGCGCTCAGAGGAGCCGACCGGCCTCACGTTTCACCCACAGACACGAACAGTGTGGAATTATTTTATGTCATAAGAAGAAACATATTCATGTTAACACTCGCCTGCCTCAGCTCCACCTTCCTCCTCCTGCTGCTCTGAACGGAGGATCAACACTTTCACTTTCAAGGTTCAAGGTTCAAGGTTCTTTATTTGCCACATGCATAGTTATATAAGTATAACACACAGTGAAATGTAGCCTGACACGCTCCTCGACATGTGCAAAAATTGGGGGGGTAGAGGAAGAACATTATATATATATATATTGGGTGAATGTACAGTAGTAGCAGCAAGCAGGTGAATTCTGTACATTAATATGAATAGACATCTGACTATTTTACAGGATAGACAATATAAACATATTTAAAATTAAAGGAATTTGAAATGTACATTGTTTCACTGCTCCTCCCTAAACACAGAGGATGCTGGGACTTGTAGTTTTTACCTTGTGTGATATTTATGGCTGTGACACTAAATCACAGCATGAAAACTTCCTGCAAATATGTCACAGGCAATAAAAGTTTCACATTAAAGGTGAAGTTATTTTTCTGTCTCATGTTCAATAAACAGTGAGCTGGGAAAACTGAAGAACAGACTTCAGACGTTCCCTGCAGAGTTTCTGCTGCTCGGTCGTCTGCATGTTGCTGAGACTGAGCTGATGATGAAGCTGTGATGGGTTTATGGCACGTTTGGTTCTGGAGAAGAGTTTTACTGCCGGTGCAGGTGAAATGATCAGAGGTTACAGCCTCTGGTTAAAGTGGAGGCAGCGATCAGGACGGCTGAGCAGCAGAGGTCTCGAGGGTCCTAAAGTGTAAAAGCATCAGTGTTAGTAACACAAAGATGACAGAATGGGATCATCCACACAACACTAACATCTAAATCCACGGCAGGAACTCTTCCAGTGTCCTGAAAAATCTGTGTGCACGATGCTGAGATTAAAATCTGTCTGCTCATCTTAATGCAATATTTACTAAAGTCTGGTAGAAGTTTTACTGATTTCCAGTCCACTTAGCAGACGTGTGGATAGGTGGTGGGTTGTAGAGCAGACTGAAAGCTTTAAGTTCATCCTCTGATTAAAAACTCAGACCCACAGATACAGGAAGTATAACGCTGGTGTAAGACAGGAAACGGCAACACGGCAGCCATCTTTTTCCTCCCATGCTGACCAGTGTCCCAGCAGAAGCTGGGGTTTGTTAGATCCTGTTCGATCCAGAGGAAACAGGCTAAAAGAGTCGATCAGGGGGGATCATGGTTTTATTATGTGCTCGTTATGATTGAAGCTCTGGTTGTGTGTTAGAGACAGAACCTGCAGATTCCTCCACTCTGCCTCCTCCTCTGCAGGAATCAGCCTCTTTGCTGGTTTTATTCACCGACGTGAATAAAATCATCAAACTAATCCAAGTTCATTGTGAAATGCCTGAAAATGGAGGAATAAATCTGTCAGTTACCGTATAAAGTTTGAGTTTGTCAGTGTTTTACACGGAGACGGTCGTCAGATGTTGAATGTTTAGCATGAATGTTCCACATCTGGAGAAACCTTCAAGATTAAAGCCAGTGAAAAGTGAAGAGTTTCTGCAGCAGCCGCACTTCCTGCAAATCTGTTCTTTCAAAATAAAGTGAAGAGTCTAAAATTATATTCACGACAGGTTTAAAGGTGAAGGTGGTCACATGGTTTTAGTGGAATGCCTACGTGGGCGCGTCTGAGTGATTTTGATTCAGATTCGTGCAGCGTGGAGCAGTAAACACTTGTTTTTGTTCATCTGGACTCATGAATGATTCCAGTTAGCACATTTCCAGCCAATGAAACGTAACTACAGATGAAGACAAACACATTTAAGTTGCCCGACTCTCGAGTGTGGGTGCGTGTTCCCATTTTCAGGCTGTTTTAGTTTTCAGTTTAGAGGAACGCTGCAAACTCACAAAAACTTCTTTCTTGTGAGGTTTTGTTGTCAGACTGATAAAAGCAGCAGCAGCTGGTGTTTGATGAGCAGACGTGTGTTTCCTGTTCTGTAATAATCAGCTTGTTACCATCACATAATGAACTCAGCCGTGACCAATGAGGCCGTCCTTGTGCGGTTCTCTGGCGCTGATTCTGACTGTGACCTTCACCTCTGCAGGGTCATGTTTGGGGCTTTTAGCATCTTTGTGTGTCGGTCAGATTTAATTCACTCTTGTTTTGAGGTTTTGTGCCTTTTTGTTTCATTCTTTGTGCGTTTATTTTATCTTTAAGCCTTTCAGGACTCGTGCTGTTGGCTTTTTCCTGGTGTGTTATTAGTATTTTTCATTTCTAAACTTATTCTAAAAGAAGGACCGATGGAACATTGATGTGAAAATAAACATGATCATTTAATGTTTTTGTAAATTCACAGTGTTGGGACTAACGCGTTATTAAGTAACGTGTTACAGTAACTACGTTATTATTGTGGTAACGAGCACGGTAACTAGTTATTATGCTAAAATCAGGAACGCGTTAGTCATTACTGGGATTTAGATAGGCTCGTTACTCGTTACTTCGTGTGGTGACTATCGCGGAGCTTCCACAGATTCAGTAACATTAGCAAGTGGTGGAAGCCAGCAGGTGGAGGAGGGAAAGGGGGACGCAGAAGGAAAAGAGACCCGAGGCGGCCGCCGGTCCAAGTGTGAACTGAACTTCAGGTAAGAAGTTATGACCTGCAGTCTCTCTGGGTCAGATATAAACCAAGTTTAGGTGGAGTTTATTTTTGTTATTCTGACTTTTTCCGTACTGCATACTAGCTAGCATGACAGAGTTTCTATACAGCTGGGTGGGTGCTATGAAGTTAATGATGTTGAACTTTATTTTGTTCATAAGTTATTAGAATTGCCAACCGTCTCATCTGGTATTCAGAGAAAATATTACGCATTTCTTATTGAGGTGAAAAGGAACAGTTAGTCCCGTAATTCAGCTACAATGAAAAAGGCACAAAGCTGGAGTTATTCTGTGTCTTTGCTGCACAGCTGCCTCTTCTTCTCTCATTCTCTCCCCCTCCCTCTCCTGTTTCTACTTCAATCATGAAAACTGATCAATGATCAGCTGATCGTCTCTCTTGTTTGTTTATCGCCCACTTTGCAACAGAAAGAGGAAACCAGCGGAGTTCACGTTAAACAACAGCAGCACGTTTAAGCTTGATCAGCTGTTGTTAGAATTTATTTCATATTAATTTCTAGTATCAGCTGATGTTTGCTGGAGCCACAGCTGCAAAAAAGCTGCTGGTCATGATGTCGGTTTGGTTATGTGGTGAGAGGGAAACATGAAGATGAAACCAGGAGATGTCCTTACTGAATCATCAGAGCTGTGATGGAGAAACAGGTTTACCTTTTAGGTGACATGAATGAGTTGAAGGGAAGTTATGAACTGTTTCTGAGAGACAAATAACACCAGGATCCTTTTTTAGGTAGCTGACAGCTGGTAACTGTGCAGGGGCGGGTCTAGCAAAGTTTTGCCAGGGGGGCCAGGTAGGGCATTAACAGGGAAAGGGGGGCACAAGGAAATACTTTTCTATCTTATTCTCATTTAAAATGTCTCGCTTTTAAAAAATCATTATCTGAATCTTACAACAAACGATTGATAGATTGATGCATATATACCATCAAGACAGTGAGCATCACTGTCACAACAGCGTTTGTTTTCATTCAAAGGCTTTAGGATTTTTGCTATAATGGTGGGCCGGTCTCTAGTCAAAATGCCCGGGCTGATTTTTTTGTCCCAGTCCAGCCCTGTATGCAGCTCATCTGCAGTCTGGTGTTACCTCCATCTTCCTATTCAGAAGGCAGAATTTCCGAGTTCTGAGTACAATCGACAGCACCACGACTGCAGTTTTTGTGTTGGATGTAAAAGGCGCACATGAGGCTGTGACGTAGGCTAGAATCATGGTGGCGGTCAACGGCGGTCCAGGCGTGGGATTTCTCTCGTGGAAATATGCACATTATCTTTTCCTTTCTATTGGTAGGTGGCACAGTGCACTTGTGGCAGGTAAGCAAGCTAGAAGACTGGCAAAGTTATGGAAGCAACACATTAACAAGAGAATTCTGAGTAAAACCAAAGTTACTTTCCCTAGTAACTAGTTACTTTGAAAGTAACGAGTAACTTGAAGTAACTGAGTTACTTTTGATAGAAGTAACTAGTAATGTAACTAAGTTACTAATTTAAAGTAACTTACCCAACACTGGTCAATCATTAAAAATAAATCCTGGTCTTTCATTTTGCTGCTGCATTGTTCACAGAAACACATATTTTCCTGTTTCTTTCTGTTTGTGTGTTTCTGCTTTTGCCTGTTTAGAGCTGCTGAGCAGGAAAACCCAGACGAACAAAAACCTCTTTTAAGTAAATGTTTGAGTCACTTTGGGTCTGAAATGTAAAAATCTGCAGACTGAAACAGATTTGAAGGCATCACAGGAAGAGCCTCACATTCAAAACATGAAAGAGAGGACTTTTATTTTGAAACACTCAGGAAATGACAGAGGGAAAGTTTTTTAATTAAAACAAATTATTAATTTATACAACCACCAAAGCTATGATGATCCTCCTTCTCCCTAAGATGGCAAACTGAAACACAAGTTTCCTTGTGGCTCAGGAAACTAACCACTCCAAGTTGGTGACTTTTGGAGATTTAATTTCCTGGATGATTGAGAATGCATCAAGACGAACACAAAAGGAAGTTCACCGCTTTTAGCAGCTCCCCCCCAGACAAACAAAGAGGCAGTTGGCAGTTAGAAATCAGCAATCATTCACACACCCCCACTCCCCTCCAGAATTCTCAGGTAACAACCTAATTTACATATGAATGACTAGCCAATTTAGCTTCCACTTGGCTGAAGCTAAAGCCTAGCTAAAAGCCTACCAGCCATTTGGCAACTCAGCCCATCACACGTCCACGTCTCTCCTTGTTTCGTCTTTTATTATGAAAGGGTTGTGTTTCCATGTTCAGTGTGTTTCATTTTGCTTCCCCTGTGGTGTCAGGTTCATTTGTGTCAGCTGTGTTTCCACTTCCCTCCTTTCTCTTCTGTGTATTTAAGTCCGCTGTCTTCCTCTGGGCAGTGTTGGTGCGTTTTCCTCCGTTCACGTTATTCCGGGTTTCAGGTTATCTCCTGATTCTGTTTAGGTCCATGTTCATGTTCATGTTTTTTCATCAGAGTTTCTCGCATGCACCTCCTCGGATTCATGTTCATGTTTTTCTTGTCATAGTTGTCATAGTCATACTGAGTTATTCCCAGTATAGGTTTTAGTTTTAGTTTCCGCCCCTGTTTGCTGGGCCTTGTTTTGTGTTCGTGTTTTTCAACCTAATAAATGGTTTGTTTTTTTGTTAAGATTCAGTTCCATCTCTCCCTTGTCTGCTTCCGGGTTCATATTGCAATCACATCAGCCACAGTGACAATAAACTTATTTAGATTTTTAACTTTCTTTAGTTTTTCAACAATATTATGTATATATAAACATTTTGCATCTTACAATATAAAGCCTGGATCCTGCACATATTGCACTTTGAACTTGAACTGTGTTGTCTGTTTATTGGAGATTGTACTACTTGAATTCATTATCCTGGTGATATAACACATTAATTCTCCATTTGGAATCAATATAGTATATAATACAGTATCTGTCTATCCATCTATATAGCTATTGAATTGAACTGGAGTGAATGGAAGAGAATTAAATAATGGATTTCATGTTCATGTTTATCTATGTTGTAACAGTGACGACTTGAGACATCTGTTTGGCACTATATGAAGAGAATTAAATAAAATTTAAATGAAAATGATATTAACTGTATTTATACATTTTATATTTTTGGATGAGACACTGTCAGTGTGCTGTTATATAACTCAGTATTTTTAAGGCCTGACTGGTGGCATTGGTGCCCATTGCTTTACTGTGCTGTTGGATGTGTATGTGGGCTATCCCTTGTACCTGACATTTGATTGGGCATCACTGTGTTGCTATGGTATGATCCTGGTAGTTGTTGTTAATAAAACAATAACAAATTCAAATTCAAACATTGCTGCATTCTTCTGTCACTGAGGATTCCAAACCTGCACTCAGTCTCCTCATTACTTTGGTATTGAACAGACAAACTTTGGAGCTCCTGCAAACTTTATTCACAAACTGCAAATATTTTACACAAATCTGCGACTGACAACAAGCACAGAGACTTCAAACAATCACTGAAGTAAGGACTGAAAGATTTACTTTTAAACAATAATGATTAAGACCTTTTTCGTAAGGTTGTTTTCCCTTGATTGCCAGCTGTTACTGTTTTTATCTTCATATCTTTCATATTTGTCCACCTAAACAATGCTTTAATGATACAGTTTGAGAAGTTTGATATGAATTTATCCAACTGACTTGAAAATGAAACTGACAACTGTCCTGTAATCTTACACAGAGAAACCAAATCCTGCGTCTTTGCCTTGACAGACGCCTAAAATGGCTCGAGCTGTGGTAAGTTACCCTTCACTGTGTCTGTTTCTAAACATTAAATCGTGTGAATTTTTAAAGAAAAATCCAACAACAACAATAATAATATGTAACAGAGCAAAACGTCAGATGACTTAAATGTTCCTCTGCAACACAAAGTCAAAGTCTGCCTCCTCCACAGGCAAAGGAGAAGCTCCCACGCTCATCCAGTGCAGACCGTTGTGCTCTGGACAATGAAGTTCCCGCTTTCATGTTCCGACCTATCAGTGCACCTGCATGTGAGCTCCTAAGTCCACCACCTGCTGATGCCAGCTTTCAGTCGAAGGACACAGACAAGATCATGCATCCAGATTTGAAAAACGATCGTTCATCCCTGGATGATGACGTGACGTTTTTCATGTGTCCTACTGATGTTCCTCTGCCTCCGAGACCTCCACCCACTGCAGAGTTAGGTCTCTGCAGAAAGCGCAGATATTCTACTGCTTTTTCTGTTAATGATGAAGAGGAACATTTGATGCCCAAACGCATGAGGCTGATGAGTTGGGATGTCTCTAAGTCTCCAGCTGCTGAGAAGGAGTATGTTTGCTTTACTTGTCCTGAAGACAAGAGGTCTGAGTTACCTCTCAGCTCCCTCCAAGGCCATCCACCATCACAGGTCAATAATAATGACACTGACCAGTGTACCATTCTGCTGCCTCCTGAAATCCCAGTGCCTCCACCCACTGCAGAGGTAGGTCTCGGCAGAAAGCGCAGATATTCTACTGCTTTTTCTGTTAATGATGAAGAGGAACATTTGATGCCCAAACGCATGAGGCTGATGAGTTCTGATGTACCAGTTTCTTCAGTTCCTCCACCTGCTGATGCCAGCTTCCATGCAAAGTACACTGACAAGATCATTAATCCAGATTTGAAAAATGATCATGCATCCCTGGATGATGAAGTGACATTTTTCATGTGTCCTAGCGATGTTCCTCTGCCTCCGAGACCTCCACCCACTGCAGAGGTAGGTCTCTGCAGAAAGCGCAGGTATTCTACTGCTTTTTCTGTTAATGATGAAGAGGAACATTTGATGCCCAAACGCATGAGGCTGATGAGTTGGGATGTCTCTAAGTCTCCAGCTGCTGAGAAGGAGTATGTTTGCTTTACGTGTCCTGAAGACAAGAGGTCTGAGTTACCTCTCAGCTCCCTCCAAGGCCATCCACCATCACAGGTCAATAATAATGACACTGACCAGTGTACCATTCTGCTGCCTCCTGAAATCCCAGTGCCTCCAAGTCCTGCCCCTGTTGGAGTTCTAGAAACTGTTGATTTTGCTTTTGTTGATAATTAAATACGTGTTTGTGGTAATAAATACATTTTTGAGCAAATACATGTTGAGATGATTTGGTTGATTATGATGGTTATAATTATCCAAACAGTATTATTCCTAATAAGATCTTTACTTTTTCTACTTATTTTCTCCATGACCTATTTCGATGTCTATTTTGAAGATCCACTCATATCATGACAGTATGCTTATTCTCAGTAGAGTGTATAGCCACATGTGAACAAATAATAAATTAAAGTCACTCATTAACAACTTACCACATACGCCGGAGCTGAATTCAAGATGTAAGCAGACGTTTCACAGATATCTTGGTTGTCTTTCCATTTCCTACACTAACAGTATCCTGAGAATTGGCTTATAGAGCTGATATAAAGGTGAAATTTGATGACTTAATCGAAGCATCATCAGCTTAAATGCAAATGAATCCACTGTACTTGAGGTAACCTAACACTGACCATGAACGCCACAATCACTGTGCGCCAGTCCAACACAGTGCTTTACTGTGAACTCACCACAGTACTGCAAACTAAAGTGTTTATCTTCCAGTCCAATCCAATCCATCTTTATTGAGAAAGCACTTTAAAAAACCCAGGACAAAACCAAAGTGCTGTACAGTAAATGAGTTAAGAACAATAGAATAAAACATAACAGTAAAAAAATAAAACACATAATACATAAAAAATGTAAACAGCCCTATATTTCAAAACAAGATAAAACAGCAAAAATAAACTAAAAAACTCAAACTAAAAACCAACATCTTACAAGGTGTCAAAGGTCAGGGTGAAGAGATGAGTTTTCAGGAGTGATTTAAGAACAGGCAGAGAAGAAGCCTGTCTAATCTCTAAAGGCAGATCGTGTCACAGTTTCAGAGATGCTGCAGCAAAAGCACAGTCCTCTAAGTTTACGCTCAGTCCTGGGAACATTCAGGAACAGCTGATCAGCTGACCTGAGACAGCGGGTGGGTTTATAAGACTGTGGCAGCTCAGACTGTGGCAGCTCAGAGAGTTAAGATGCAGCTAGGTCATGGAGAGCTTTAAGAGACATTAATACCAATAAGCTGCTAACATGATGTTGTATTTTATTTACATGTCTGTTTTAGCACTTTAACATTTGCATCTGTCTAACTGGCTAACCATGCAAGACTATTGTAAGCATTGCTCTGTAATAGTGCGACATTTTGGACCCCAGGAGGTCCTTCTGTATCTGCACGATGTTTGACCTGCAGTCTTTATAGCCGCCTATGTATATTCTTTTAAACCTTTTTATTGTTTTTAAATGATAGTTACGGACCAAATGTTAAACTATATAGTTGAATATATAGTTAAAGTGTTTCTCTAGATACAGAGAAAGGTTTTACATCAAAAGGTCATCTGTCTGCATATAAAACAGAAGCTTTCATGCAGATGCACTTCCTGTTTAGAGACTTTGAGGTTTAGGTAGTGACGGGGGTGATTTACTGAGCGTGTAAGTTTTCCTCCTGTCAACACACTCTACAATGCCGCCCACATGCCACTCCTGTCCAGTCTTGAAAGCAAAACATGTATGTATAGTATAAAATGGTGAAATGCTGATTTCCATGTTTCAATTGAATCACTTGATTGTAATCAATTGATTGCAGAGACTTTTGTCAAGACCCTATAGAATCAGAAGTCCCGTGAACATGCACTAATAAAAGCTGCAGTTGTAATAGGGGATAAAGTGGTGTGCACAATGTGTGTTTGGATAAGATGTCAGTAATGCATTCACATTAAAATCACAGGGTTTCTTTCTTTTTCTTATTTTTCTTACATATCATGTAAAAAAAACACTCCTGCAGCATTTTTTCTCTGCCACAGATTTAGGAGAGGAAGAGTCCAGCATTTCAACACCTGTGCAAATGTTAGTTTATTTGATAGGTGCATCAGTAGTAATTATTTAAATTAGAGTTTTCAGCAGTGTTGTTGTATTTACAGCAAAGTGCCTGCAAAGTGTAAAAACTAATTAACTGATGATACTAGACCCTTAAAAGAGATAAACACCACTAGTCAAGTCATAATGGCTACTTACAAATACATAACCACTCAACACAACCCACACAGTGATCTAATGCACAAAAACAAAGGAGACTTAAACTGGCTGAATCAATTACTGTAAAGAAAACATGGAGGAAGGCTTCCTGTGGCGTCTGGCTGCAGTATAGGTCATAAACCTGCCTCCTGCATTACAGCAGACAGGTCAGGGGTCAAATGAAAAGCAAAATGTTTACCTCAGATTAGGGATGCACCGATACCACTTTTTTGGAAACGAGTACGAGTGCTTGCATTTCAGTACTCGCCGATACCGAGTACTTAATAAAAACATGATTTAAATTTACAGGTAACAGCTTTAGTCCTATAATTTAACAACAAAAAAACAAGGGACTGGTTTGGAATTAAGAACATTTATTTAAAATGAAAAGCATGTTGTATGCAACATATTACAGAATAAATAATTATAAAAAAATTTAAACAGTGACAGTGCAACTCAAGTATTTTTCAGTTTATTTTAAACTCTGCCGCTTTGGACAACACAAGGGGCATTAATAAACATCTTTGCCATTTAGTGCACAATATGTGAATAAACTAACAACATCCACTGACATAGAACTGTGGCAGTCAGTGCAACTGAGGTAGGTATTAACATCAAGTCTAAGATGACTCACTAAATGGAGAGAAACAGTGAGTGGCAGGGTTTTTTAAGAAAAGTAGCTTTTCTGCATCATCAGCAGTCAGACTGTTTCTGTTTTCATCTATAATGTGTGACACTGAGCTAAAAAGCCTTTCACTGTCCACACTGCTACATGGGGCTGAGAGCTATTTACAGGCTATTTTAGCCAAAGTGGGGAACCTGATTTTGTTGACACCCCAGTACTTCAGAGGACTGTCTTCACGAGGGCTTGGGGCCTCTCCGAGGTATGTGTCGAGCTCAATGGCAGCACCTGCTGCCAGCGGCAGCCTGGGCCTTGAGGAACAGTTTAGCAGGAGGTTCTGCAGCTTCTGCCCGACTCCCCTCTGCCTCACCTCTAGAAGCTCCTGCTTCAGGTGCAGCTTGGCCTCTGGAGCAGTGTTGTTGGAGAAGAAGCGCTCTTTATACCTGCACAAAATTCATAAATGTATTAATATGTGGAAAAATAGGACTGATGTCATGTAATACGTGCTGTTCCAGCGTGTCTGTACGTCCTGCTGCAGTCTCTTTATTGGCTGGTTGAGCTGTCCCTGAATGTCCTCGAGGCGGGAGTAGGCTAAGGCGTTTAAAATGTTTAAAATGCCCAACTATTTTCCGTCCCACTGCTTTAGCATCAGCTATGCTCCTCTGTGCTAATAAGCGTGGGTAAATAAGCGTGGGCAAACTCTTTGTACTCGTTGTCGTGTTGGGATTTTAGGTGCTTGATTAAATTACTTGTGTTAAATGCGCTACCTTTAGAGCCTCCTCTGGACAATTTCGATGAGCATAATTTGCAGTCCGCCTTTGTTTTCGTGTCTTCGTTCACTTTGAAATAGTTCCACACGGCTGACTTGTCTCGCCTCGCCTTCTCCCAGCTCTGAGATGCAGCCGGGGCCTGGGGGCAGGCACTCGGCGCCTGTGATTAACCCCTTACATGCCGCTCAAACATAGACAGGTCTCAGACCGTGGTATCAGTCCTCGGTATCGGGGAACTTTTCACGAGTACTTTAGAAAATGTGGTATCGAGGCCGATACCAGATACCGGTATCGGTGCATCCCTACCTCAGATTAAATATTTCCCAAAGTAAATTGGACTGAACTGGCCAGTTAAATACACGAGGGGATACGAATAGAAAAAAAATATATCTAAAAACAAAGAATGAAAACCAACTATTAATTTAATACTTAAGTCTGTGAAGGTTCTCAGTCATCCAGGTCATCATAGTCTAAGGAGCTTGGAAAGAAAAGCGTCTGGACTTCTTGAGTTGCTTGAAGACGTTTCACCTCTCATCCGAGAAGCTTCTTCAGTTCTAAGGGTCAATGGTGGGGAGTCCCAGACTTAAAACCAGTGGGAGTTTCCCCCCAAAGAGGGACAAAGGACCCCTGATGATCCTCTACCTAATCACACGAGCCAAGGTGTGAAAGCGGATGTGGGTCCTAATCAGCCAGGGTTTCGGGTGAGCTCATTGTGAAACCTGGCCCCACCTTATCATGTGATTTCCTGAGGTCAGATGGCCCAGGATGTAAATGGTCTGAGATCCCTTCCCAGACACCTTAACGTCCAGTGAAAACAACACATCATTTTCTCTCCAGTTACCCTCAGCAGTCCAACAGACCTCCAGCACCAGTAAAACATTAACCAGAAATTGTTTATGGGACATGTGTCGTTATTTATGTTTGTGGAAATGTGCATTAAAATTAAAATAAAGATGCTGGTGTCTGACGTTACTGACTTCCCAATTGTGTGGCTTCTGGTGTGGCCTTCACAATTCAATTTTCAATTCAATTTTATTTTCTCAGCGACAAATCACAACAATATTATAAGGCAGACCCTACAATAATACATACAGAGAAAAAGCCCAACAATCATATGACTCCCTATGAGTGAGTAGTCTGGAGACAGTGGGAAGGAAAATCCCCCTTTTAACAGGAAGAAACCTCCAGCAGAACCAGACTCAGGGAGGGGCGGGGCCATCTGCTGCGACTGGTTGGGATGAGAGAAGGAAGACAGGATAAAGACACGCTGTGGAAGAGAGACAGAGGTTAATAACAGGTATGATTCAATGCAGAGAGCTGCATTAACACACAGTGAGTAGGAAAGGTGACTGAAGAAGAAATACGCATTGCATCATGGGAATCCCTCAGCCACATACACCTGTTGCACTACACAACAAATGCAAGCATGTCAGTTTTATTCATTTTATGCTCATCTTCGTACAAATTTTAAAGGTAATGCAGTCAAAACTTTGTAAGTATCTGAGTGATTGGATGAAGCGGTTTGATGACGTAACACGTATTAGATTATAATATTATTTTATGCCATGTTAGACCCCTAATTAAAGATGGTGAATTATTATGTAGTTTTAGTTGGCATTATTCTCCTGAATTAGAAGAAGCTGATAACTATTGCATTAGTTAAACTGATTTGCATTACATTAAACTGCTGACTTGTTGTGAATGAATGATATTGTTTTATGATGCATTATACTGCTGAGTTATAAGAAATACTGTTCGCAGAAAGTAATTGTCTTATTTGTCTGATTAGAAGAGAACAGAATATACTGGAGTTTTCTGCCCCATCTCAGCAGGAGCAGATAGACGGGGAGCCAAGGTCGTAGCTTAGGCGCCGTGTGAGAGAAAGCATGTGAATGTTTAGGCTTTTTATGATAAGGTGGAGGCACCAGAGGCTATAAGAGTTTGAGCAATGCTCCACCATTTTGAGATCTGAGGCTGTCTGCATCAGTGCCCATCTCCCACGCGTGTGATCATTAAAATCATCGTTTGACTCAACCCGACCGGACCAGTGTTGTTATTGTGGTTTTTCCTCTTGTCTCCATCCCCAATATTTTGAACCATAACACACGCTATTTTAGTTTAAAATGCTTATAATGTTATGATAAATGGTAGTTTTGTTGTTACTTTTACAATATTATCCATCCTTCAGTTTCAGCGAACATGACAGTTAGCAGTGTAATAATTCCTCTGTGATAAAGAAAAATTAGCTTGTTTTCTTTTTGTGTGGGAGCTCGCACAGTGTTTCAACTTTACAGCCTTTTAATATGAAAGTCCTGTCAGTACACTTCCTTTTTACATCATTTCACACTTGCCCCGTGAAGGGCAACAGTCTGACGTCTGCTTAGCCAGGAAAGCTTCAGCTTGTTTCTTTCCGCACATCTTCCTCTTCACTGTCGGTGGCTCACAGACATGTTAACAAGCATGGACGTATCAAAACTTTGCTTGATTTTGCTGTTACCACTAGCTGTGTCCCATGATGCTGAAGGTAATACAAGGAAACTATTTTCATTATGCATTATTAATATTTTTAAATTTATAACCTCCTTGCTTTTAGTTTAAACTAAACACATTATTATGGGATTAAAAAGATGGTTTAACATTCACAAAATATAGAAACTAAAGTCCTCTCTGACACAGGCTGAATCTTGTATTTACCGTATTTTGCTGTCCCTGTTTACAGAGACTGTTGTGAAGACAGTCAGGAGAGAACACGATGTCACTCGGATTTGCAACAAGGAAAGTCAGACTACTATTGTTTTGATTATCTGTAAGATCAAAAGACAGAGGGACACAGGAGGAGAGTGTCATCTGCTGTATCGACACGGAGAGAACGTTACTCAGGAATGTGACCCCAGGTTCTCAATAACAAAAGAAAATCAGACTGCCTTTCTGGAGCTGACCAGTTTAACACCAGCTGATAGTGGGAACTTCACCTGTGAGTGTACAAACACTGAAGGGACATATATTGTCCATATCAGTGTCACTGTGGAAGGTAAATGCATTTTGGTTTCTTTATCTGACACAGTTATTCAGCACTGTGTCAGCATTGTATTGACCTGCTTATGTGTTTTTTATTCTTGTAATTTGTTCATTTCTTTTCTTCTTATTTTCACTTACAGCAGTTTAAATACTCTCACTGACTCATTTATCAGGTACATCTTTGAACCGAGTTGGACCACCTTCAGCCATCAAACATGTCTTCATTTTTTGTGGCACAACAAGGCGCTAAAAACATTCCTCAAAGATTCTCAAGACATATTGAAATTACATCATCACACAGTTGCTGCAGATTCGTCAGCTGCTCTTACTTGAAGCAAACTTTCTGTTGCACCACATCCCAAAGGTGCTCTGCTGGATTGAGATCTGGTGACTGCGCAGGCCGTACATGATTTGAGCGCCGTGACATGGTGTGTTATCCTGCTGGAAGCAGCCATCAGACGATGGGTATTTTTTGGGCATAAAGACATGAATGTGGTCAGCAACAACCTTCAGGCAGGCTGTGGTGTTTAAATGATGCTCAGTGGTTACTACAGGGTCCAAAGTTTGCAAAGAAAATCCCCCACAGAGCATTACACCACCAGCAGTCTGAACTGTTAGAAATCAACTCATCGGGCAAGGCATCGTTTTTTTAGTCTTCTGTTGTCCAGACTTGCAAACTGTAGCCTCAGCTTGCTGTTGTTAGAGGACAGCAGTGATATCCAGTGTGGTCCGCTCTGCCTCAAGGTTTGATGTGTAAACAGCATTTTTACCCAGAGAATCACAGCTCACTGGATATTTTCTACCAGACTATCATCTCAGTGAACCATCAACACGACAACAAGACACGCTCAGCAAGAAGCACAGGAACTGTGGGAGTGGATAATAAAGCTCTATGAAACATTTTAAAGTATATAAAACTTTAGGTGACATACTAATATAATAATATTCATATATTATAATAAACGTCCATCTTTTCACACTGGATATTTGTTTCCCAGTAATGGAGACCATTCAGTCATAATACTCCAACTCAGGCTCTCAGATTTAATACAATACAAACACAATAAACTGTGGCAAACATGACTCTTTGTATCAGACTAGTTTTGTTTTTGAACAAACATCTCATCATAATTTGAACACAATGTCCATCCAGATAAACAGAGAGATCAGTCTGGCTTAAACAATGTTGGTGGTTTACCTTCTACTGTCCTTCCACTTTTATGCACTTCTATTTTAGACATAGTAAAAGTTTCAGTGTAGACACAAGAGGTGAAATAAGGAGGGTGCAAGTCTTCCTGCTTTCACTATAGTCTACCTCACACTGTCAGCCACAGTTACTTCCTCACCAGCATGACTGCACGGAAACTCTGCTTTCTCCTGCTTCTGCTTGTGGTTTTTAGCAGTGAAGGTAAATATATATAATTAAAAAAGAAAAGCTGTAAAGCCAGGTGTTTAAGAAGAAAGCTTTAGTTAGGTTAGTGAAATAATATATGTGATTGATTTTCCCACAACAACAAATATATAGAAACTATAATCCCGATTTTGTTTCATTTTAACTGGAACAATTTATAGAGACTCTTGTGAAGACAATTGGAAAGAAACCCGATTCCACTCAAATATGCAGCAAAACAACTCTGAATATTACTGTGATGATACTGTGTGAGATCAGCACAGAGAGGAGCCGAGGAGAACAGTGTCGTCTGCTCTATCGTTACGACTGAGGCTTTATTCATGGCTGTGACTCCAGGTTCACACTGATCAAAGAAAATGAGACTGTGTTTCTCCACCTGCTCAACTTAACATCTGAAGACAGTGGGAACTACACCTGTGAGTGTGGATTTCGTGGTGGATTGTATGTTCTCCATCTCAGTGTGACTGTGAGAGGTAAAAACATTTTCTATTTATACCCACACCGCAGATTCAAGGTGGATGTTTGGAACTGCGTTAACACTTTCTTTTCTGTCATACATGGTTTGAGGTCGTCATTCCCGCCTGCAGCGGATTAATGAAAGGTTTCAGTCAGGAGATGAACATCTGAAATGTTTTTAAGCTGTTCTTCTGGCTAATTTGTTTACAATTTCATTATAAAACTGCTCCAATCACAACTTTGGTGTTATTTCATCAGTGAAATGTTTGAATGATGCAATTGTAACTCTAATGTAATGAAAAGATAAACATGTTTTCCACTTTAATATAACAGGCTAATGCAAATTTCGTGACTTTTCATGTTTTCAAAATGAAGTTTTTTTGTGTGTGTGGCAACATTCAACAGACGATGGAGATTCTTCTGGCATGAAGTTCATGGCTACAGTTCCCATCATTTCTGCTGCTGCTTCACTCATCAGTGTGGCTGTGATAACCTGTGGTTACAGCCTGAGGAGAAATCCTCGCAGGTGAAAACTTTTACTGACGCACTTAAACTCATGAAATGACCCTTTGAAATCACTTGAGCACATTACTGCATACAGCAGCCACTGTGGTGTTCAAAGTATCTCATAGGTTCTTTTCAAACACCACACATTAGTTGTAGACATAGCTAGTCTTGTTTTTGAGGTATTTTTCACCCCATGACCTCTGATGTTTTTATCCTAACAGAGAAAACAGATCAGGTCTAACTAACTTAACAGGATCTGAAACTCGCCAGATGTTTGTGAGTTTTCCATAGTTCTGTTTTACACTTAATTGTGCCGAGGCTGCAGTGCATTATGTCTGTGTTTTAAGCTGCACTTTAATTAAATGTAAATGACAGTGTAAATTGTTGTTTAGGACAAAGAGGACCGCTACATGAGCCTTCATCGGCAAAACATCGATGTCTACCAAACTATCTCCTCCGGTCGCCTTCATCATGATGCTGAGGCCACTGCATGTCACAGTCATGTACAATAATAATCAGAGATGGAGTTTTTACCCTGACTACGTGATCTATAAAACTATGATGCTAGACATGCTATCTATAAAAGACACTGACATTTTAACTTGCCAGCATCATGTGTACTGTTAGTTTGTTTTGCACTGAAAAAAGAGAAAAATATTAACGTCCAGTAAAACTTGTAATGATGTTGTGAATGAATTGCCTTAATTCATGGCTTTTAACACCATTTAATTTCTGTTTTTTATCTGGTTTGAACGTTGAAAATCCTCCACTTGGCTCTGTGGCCTCTGCCACCATTATGGTTTTTGCTATACTGGTCCACTTGATTACTTCCCCTGCCGGTGGCGGACTCCCTCAGGTATCGGTGCGTTGGTGGTTCTTTGTATCTGGGGGTGGGCATCCGGGTACACACCGGCTCACTCCTTGGCGGCCGCTTATTGGGGCTCGCTCGGGCCACTTCGGAGGTGGGGTGCCCCCGGCCTCTCGGCCTGGGGCTCGGTCACTCAGGCTCAGCTGGCTGCCGGCGGAGCTCACGGGCGCGTCACTGCAACTCCCCCTGGCTTCTGCTCCGCGGCTGCTGAATGAGCCCTCATCTGGGACTCTCCTCAGCTCTTACTGGGACAGTGGCGCGGCTGCCCCTCTGTGGGTCTTCCTTGGTCTCTTGTGTTCTGGGGGCCTCTGGATGTCTGGAGTTTTGATCTCCTCCATACCTGCTTGATACCATAGAGGACAGGGCTGTGGCTCCCCACACTCTCTAGCAGATCATTACATGGAGAAACCTTTGGAATGCAAGCATGCTGATCCACACAGGTATGCACACAGGTGTACACACAGGTATTCACAGACGCGGACTACAGCTTTCTTGGCTGCTGCCTCAAAGCACACTGTGCGCTGTCTATCTTGCGTGCTGCACAATATCGTTTACTATTTAGTAACTATTGATATCTATGACTAGCTAGTTTATTGTGATGGTGCTTTTTTTTTTTTTTTTATTATGTTGCTCTTTGTTGTTTGCTGTCTCCCCTGTTTTTTTTGTTTTTCTTTCTCTCCATACAGGTGACCCAGGAGTTTTTTTTTTTTGTTTTTTTTTTTTCTCTCTTCCCCCCCTTCTCACCGTCTCTTCTCCCCTTTGGTTTTCTTTCTTCCTCTCCCCCTCTTTCTTTCATTTTTTCCCCCTGTCCTATTAAAAAAAAAAAAAAAAAAAAAAAAAAAAAAAAAGGATGACAAAGGATGAACTGAAGCTCCGCCATCACGTGATGTCACATGCTGCTGTTTCTGATGTCACTTCCAGAAAAAAAAAAAAAAAAAAAAAAAAAAAAGAATTTGATGATGATTTTATTTTATTTTGAGTCATTAGAATCAGAACGGGGGTCAGGAAAGAAGAAAAAAGATAAGCTGGGGAGAAAGTTAACAGAAGAAGAGGGAAAAATAGAGAAGAAGAGAAATAGATGGAGAGGAAGAGAGAAAAAATACTGAAAATCTATTTCATCATCTGCTGAAAAACACAAGGAAAAACCAACACAGTGGGGAACCCACAGCAACAACCAATAATATGCAGTAAGTAGGCTAGTAAGTAGTAGTAAATAATAGATATTAAATGTTACTGAGCAGTAAATGGGCCCAGAGGGCCGAGACCTGAGGGCACCCCACCCGCAGCACAGGCCCAACAGAGCCAGGGGGCCGGGCCCCACCGAGCAGCCGCCCAGAGTGAGCCACTAAACACAGAGAACCACTAATGCACTGTGGGTGGGGGCACCAGCTACTGGCAGGAAGTGTGGTGGGGGGAAATAATACGTGACTATTTTTATGTGGAGTGGAATTAAACTGCCATAGAATATGCTTGTGGTGGATTTGACTCAACACAAGCGTATTGTCAAAGTGTTCTTTGGCATGCATCGAGACAGTTTCTCAGATACTGAAGTGACTTGAGCAGAGCCAGTTAAAGCCTACTGTGCTTGAGTGGGCAGCTCAAGTTTCCACGTGGAAGGTTTAGTGAGACAAAGACAGGAAGTTAAAGCTGCTGACTAATAATCTGCAGGTTCCTGATTTGAGTCTCTGTTAAGAGGATGGTGTCTCTGAGATAATTGCTTTTGTGCATCGATAAATAAACAGGGAAATAAATGAATAGAAAAAAGCATCCGAGCGGATGTGCACCGATGGTGTGCCCACTGGTCTTAAAGTGCCTTTGCGCCCCTTACCATTTATGGAGGTCCCATTTGGGCACATTGGCATGGACCTATAGTGTACATGGATGTTGCTTTGTATTAGTTCTGGTATATTATACAACACAATAACATGATGCAGTGCTGCTGTGCACCATTTCTGCAAAGAGTGTGGTGCAAGCAAGGAAGATAAGATAACTCTTGCACAGTCATACCTAGTGCAATAATACAACAAAATTGGAAACTGTCCCACCATAACACAATCATTTAGATACAATATTGGACTTTGTTTACATGTAACTGCACAAATAGAATTTAGAAATGTAATTATTGACAAGAGTGAACAACCACTTGTAATGTAATCTACAGCTGTGACCAAACAGCTAGATAGAGAATCAGAAGTGTTGTGTTTTCTACAAAGTTTGCTGTTTCAGTGAGAGTCATATGTCATATCATTTCAAACAGTGGCGATCCAGAAATGTTGTACAAACGAGTAAGACTAACTATAGACTTTAGCCAAAGTTGTTAAGTTAGCTAAAGTGTTGGGATTGTGTGTAAGGCATAAATAAACCTAAAATGCAATGTTTTGGACGTTCTTTGGCACATTTCCCTACTGTAGGGGTCTCTGCAAGCACACGGGGCTCTGAGAGGGAACAAGATGACAACGAGGAATTCTACTGGAAATAGGGTTGCCAACTTCCTGAAAAATAAATAAGGGACACCTCGTGGCCAGGGCCAGGCGACCCAGTTGTCTTCACCCTTCCCAGTGTGGTGAATTTTCTAGCTCTTTTTTTTAACCATTTGACTTGAAGTTGATTTAAGTAGATATGTTCTACTCAAATCCTATTCTATTCTTTGTGATATGAACACATGTGAAACAAATGATCATTTAGCCATTTTTTTGTAGCTCAAAATGACAACATTAACACAATAAAACAGGTCTCTTTCTTAAACAGAAGCCTGTCATGCTTAACTTTTGAGAATATAAGTAAATCTTTCTTTAAAAGAACTCTGTCCTGCTTAACTTAAAATAATAGAAAACAATAGAAAGAAAAATATTCTTCTAACAGTGCACATTTAGTGCATTTAGTACAATTGGCTTCAGTTGAGGTATTATTTCAGCTTTTCTAATGCTAATCAGCTGCTCCTGTTTGTAAACCCGCCTGTTCCCATGATTACGCATCTTAACTCATCATCATTATTCATCTATGTATTACTTTTATGTATTAGTCATCTATTTGTTGTAATCATCTATCCTTGCAGTTGTTTATTACACAAAATAAATTATATTATCACACTTCTGGCCACATAGCGCTGATATTGACTGCACATGCCCATATTAACTTTTTCCAGCCAGGTGTTTTCCTTTTCCCATTCTTCCCTTTCTCTGAGGGGAACAAACATTGCTGCTCTAATGCTGGGCTCACACTGTGCGGTTTTAGGCCCATTTTGAGCCGATTTTTGAGTCGTGCGACCGTTTTGGTGATCGGACCGTTTTTTGGCCTTCGTCGTGCGTCGTGTAGTATACGTGGGGTAACGAGAAGCGATTAACACCTCGAGCAGCTCCCGATCATCAATCGCTCGTGAGCCGCTCACACTGCTCACGCGCAAACACGTAAACGTCGGTGAAAAAGACGGAGCAGCACGGCTGTGCAGCGTGTGATCTGGACACAAGCGATGGAGGCACAACTTGTAGAACTTTAGAAAGCTCATCCGAGCCTTTTCGATGTGGCCTCACAAAATTATCACGACCACAACAACCGTGAAAATAGTTGGATTTACATTGCTGCTCAATCACAGCTGCCTGATCAGTGTTTTTCATTAGCAATTTAGCAAAGTTGATGGTGGTGGTGTGTCTGTGTGAGTGAAAGACAGAGAGCGACAGATTTTCTGCTATAACCTTCATTTTATGGAGGCACAGTGTGAGCACTCAGGTCGCATCAGAGCATCGGGCCGTATAGTGTGAGACCTGCATCGTGACTTATGAACTTCTAACCCCTGCGAGTCAATCGTGCAGTTTGAGCAGGAGCTGAATAACGTGACTGAAAAAAAAAATCGCACACTGTTTGCCCAGCATAAAGCTGGGCAAACAGTGTGCGATAAGTGTGCTGTCAGCTCATTGGTCACAAAGCAGGAGAGGGGCTGGGAATTATGTTTTCAAACAAAGTGTTAATTCCATTAAAAGTTATAGACTACTTTTGAGTCTCACTGTATTACGGGACAAAGTGCGTCCCTTATTAGCTCAATACGGGACGTGTACTTTTGTTTCTAAATACGGGACGATTCCGTATTTTAAGGGACGGTTGGCAACCCTAACTGGAAACAGTCGATCATGTCTGTTAAAGCTGAATTCAGGGCAAACTAAGCTAAATTAGTGTTTTTAGCTAACAGCTACAATAAGCATAAAAGTTACTGTTGGGTTGTTATTTGTTAACAGGGGCGATTTTAGCCCATTTTGGGCTGCAGCAGCATAAAATCCTCAGCAGGCTGGGTAAGCTTGCGTGAGCTCTCTGTGGAGGCTGTTGCAGCTGAGATGGCTCACCCGAGCGGTGCAAACTTAGTTACCTTCAAGGCTCCAGAGTCAGCTGAGGTCAGCAGCTCAGCCTCTGGGGAGGTTACAATCCCTGGAACAGCCAGGTCTCTACAACCAGAAACAGTCTTTGCATGTGCAGCTTCAGAACAAGACTTGAAGTTCCAGTTAGTGTCCGATGTCCCAGAAACACTCAGGTGCTCACTGAGCAATCTCTTGAGGCCAACACTCAGAAAATCAAACCGTCTTTGGCTGAGCCTTTGTGGGAACATTTATCGTCTCTGCTGGAAAGGTGGAAACATCTGGGAGATGCAGCCTTAACACACTGGGCTTCACAAGTCCTTGGAGGCAGCTCACTAAACTCAGGGATGCAGACAAAATCAGCACTTGCAGGAACACAATGTGCCCTCTCACAATGAGCTTGGAAGCATAAACTGAGTTTTCCTCACTGACTGTTTCAGACAGGATTGTGGGAGCAACACAAAAAGCAGCTTCAGCTGGAAACACACAGTTTAGTGTCTTTGCTGCTCGCTTTAAGTCACAATAAACAGGAAACTCATTGTGTCTCATGTCAGAATCACTCATATACAGGACAGGAAGAGGCGGAGCTTATTTCCTGCAGGGAGCGGTTAGCAGTCTGTGTCTTTCTCATTTCTGACTCCTAAAGAGCTGAAAAACACAGGCTGTTATTGGCTGGCTGACACTGGGATTAATGTCCTTGAAGCCAGCAGTCTTTAATGTCCAGGTTCAGAACGGGCAGGTGAAAAACAGTCCTTTATGTCCTCTGATGTTCAATAAACTGTCCTGATTACTGAGGGAGCAGAGAAAGTGTCTCCATCACTCACCACAGCTGGATGCTCTGAAATCCTGGAATCCAGCTGTGGAGAGGAGCGCCGGCGGCGTGGACGCAGTTTAGTAATCAGGGAACGGGAGACAGGAGGGAAACACAGCTGGGACCAATTACACACACGAGACAGGAAACAGTAACACAGGACTGTCAAAGTAAAACAGGAAATATAACACAGAGTCCAAAGTAAGGAGACGTGGGACACAGTGAAGACACAGAAACAGAAACCAGAACTATAATCACAAAACAAACTCAGAAACATAAAGAGTGAATCAGCTGATTCAGTGTTTGTGACAAAAACATGGATCCTGGTTAATAACTTTTATTTGTTTGTTTCTGTATTATTTTGTGTATCGTTCTTATGAGCTGTTGTTTTTTCAGTGAAATATTATTTCATTGTTTTAAGCTTTTTGTTGACTTTGAAGTGCTTAAGTTGATATTTTTGAACATTTAATTTGTTCGATTATTGTCGAGTCGATAAAACTGTCAAACGCACAGCTGCTTCCAGCATGGCCGGAGGAGAGGTGGCCGAGCAGACGCACAACACACACAGCTCACAGGTTTGCATTTCTAGATATTGCAGATGTTGCAGAAATTGAGAGTAAAGAACTCAGAGATCCAGCGCTGTCTCCTGCCCCTTATTTATACACCACAACACAACGACAGGCGTAACTCACACAAACGGGTAACATGAGGCTCAGATGCTTTGGACGTGTTCACATATACTGGACACAGAATGATGAAGATGGAGCTGCAGGAAGGAGGAAAAGAGGAAAAACACAGAAAAGATTCACAGATGTGGTGAAAAAGGACACGACAGCTTCTGTTTGTTAGTTTGGTTTTTCTTTATTTGGTAAAGATTCAGAAATAAAGAGAAGATCACATGTTTGAATATTATATTAACGTTCTGTAATTACAACAAGTTGTAAAATCTTTCCAGAGTGAGACAGAGACTGTGCAGAGACTGTAGAAGGACAGAGCAGCAGCAGAGCAGTCCAGATACACTGATGATCCTCTGTCAGATCCAGAGGGACACACAGGGCTGATGCTGGACTCTACATTGTGTCTGACAGTGGAGCTGTTCTCAGAGCAGTTCACTCTGCAGCACTGACAGTCATCTGCACTTCATTCCTCTGTCAGTCACTGCTGGATGAAGCTCTCCTCTCCACCTCCCAGTAACATGGCCCAGTCAGAGCGTCTCTACACACAAGCTGCTGCTGCTTCAACCTCTCTGGATCATCAGGACACAGCTGCTCCTCTCTCAGCACACACACCGTCCTGTTTACCATCATCACCTCCACCTGCAGAGAGAAGGAGGAAGAGCAGAGGGGATAAACGAGTGTTTCCAGAGACTCTTCATCAGCTGTCAGTCAGTGATGCAGCACATCCAGTATAAAGAGCAGCAGGGACGTCAGTGCTGGGACTGTACTAGGACTCATTGTTGCTTCACTTTTTCTAATCTTTGGATTTTTATTGAAGTTGCTGAAAATGTTTTTCCCTCCTAGTTTGAGTTTGGACTTTCATTCATTAGAAGAACCTTGGTGTGTCCACTCTGAGCTCTGTAGGAACCCCAACAACAAGCCCAACAATCCAGATGGACGGTTCCAGCTGTTAACTGGAGGAATTCCATCCAAACATCTGCTCTCACTAAATTCTTCCTCACCTACAGACTGTGTTCTTCACTGCTTTAAACTTGGAAATCAATGCAGTCATTGGTCTGCGTGCTGCTTTGTTCAGAGAGCTGATTGGCTGTTGACAGTGTTTGATCAGAGCGTGTCAGCCGTTACTATGGTGACCATAAAGGTGAGAAACAGGAAGT
Organism: Aulonocara sp. 'chitande type north' Nkhata Bay; assembly: GCF_057382095.1. NCBI lineage: Eukaryota > Metazoa > Chordata > Actinopteri > Cichliformes > Cichlidae > Aulonocara > Aulonocara sp. 'chitande type north' Nkhata Bay. The sequence continues at coordinate 49,557,833 of NC_141365.1, read as the reverse complement.
GTTTGTGTCCAATCCTGAAGCCTGTCACCGTTCTCCTCTCACAGCTTCACTGAGAAGCTGCAGCTTTACAGGAAACACTGGATCTTTGTTTCATACTGACTGTGTTTAGTACAATACTGCTGACAGCACCACCCACTCACTCCATCACTCTACTGACCCCAGAGTCTCCAGTCTGTAGTCTGGACTCTGCTGAAGATCAGACAGCTGCTTCACATCTGGATCCTTCAGTTTGTAGTTGTATCTCAGGTCCAGCTCTCTCAGATGGGAGGGGTTGGACTTCAGTGCTGCTGCCAGATAATCACAGCTGATCTCTGACAAACCACAGTCCATCAATCTGTATAAAGAATGAAAGATGTAAGTTTATTAGACAAAGTGCTTGAAATCATTCAGTGTTTCATCATCTGTTCAGAGCTGAAGAAGGTTCAGAATGTAGAAGTTTAGAAAATGGAAACTCCAAACAGCTGAAGCCAACAGGAAGTAGCTTCAAACAGGAAACTGTGCAGAGTTTCAGACTATATGTCCTGATGCAGCCAGTTGGATTTTGGAGATTTGAATCTCTGTTCTGTGACTAAGTCCTTGAATCATTTCTTCCAGTTGGTCCAACAAGACAGACTAAGTATTGGACATGTGTTGTGGCTCCATCAGGGGAGCTTCTAAATGTGATGTGATGGCCCCTCTGGGTCTGTCAGGTCACAGCACTGAAGAGAGCTCAAACTGGGCACACAGTTGTTCCAGTCTGGACCAAAGACTCTATACTGGGACTGAGGGACTGCTTTGACTGCACCCACTGGGACTTTTTAAAGGCTCATGTTCTCACTTAGATCATCGATTTCTACTGACATTTCTTTCTGGGAAAAATGGGGATTACTTTGGAAACAGGAAGTATTTTCCCCAATAAGCAGCCCTGGATTAGTAAATCACTCCAACATGTTCTCAGGCAGAAGAAGCTGTCTTGTTATGAGGGAGAGAAGAAAAAGATTGAGGCACAGAAACCTGTTGAAAGAGAGATAAAGCAGCTAAAATCAGGTGTAAAAGTAAAGCAGAGGATGAGCTGAATAAAGGACACTCAAGGCTGGCTTGGAAAGGAATGAAGTCCATGGTGGGGATGCAGAACAAGGAGCAAAGATGAATGTGATGCTGAATCAGCAGAAGACTTGGACTCATTTGATTCCAGCTTTGATATTATTGATTTCAATGAAGAGCTTTGTGATTGTAACAAAGGGCTGGTAGCTCTGAGAGTCCCACTGATGAGGTGTTTGTGTGGAAATCTCTTAGTGGGACCAGAGAGAGAAAAAGCCCTGGTCCTGATGCTGTGGGAGGGAAATGATTGAAGTGTGCTGTGAGGAACTGACTGGGAGATTTTCACACATTTTCCAGTCCTCCTTGGAACAACAGGAAGTTCCCAGCATATGGAAACAAAGGTTAAGTGTCCTATGGCACTCAGTGATGATGGTGCTGTGGCCCCACCACCTCCACCTCTTTGTAAAGGAACTAACTGTAATCTGAAGCTTCAAATGGAACTAAGACTTCCTCCACTAGGTGGCAGTGTCTGATGAGAAAGTGTTAGTGGAGCTGGCCTGGAGTCAGAAACAGGAAGATGCAGGATTTGGGCTGAAATGGGCAAAAGTGGTTAGCACTAGTGCCTTAGAGCAAGAAGGTTGTAGGTTGAAGCTTGTTGGTCATCTGGGCCTTTCTGTGGAGGTTGGATGTTCTCCCACAGTCCAATGAAATGCTGCTTAGATTCATTGGTGCTTCTACATTGGCTGTAGGTGTGGATGTGAGGGAGTGCTTCTCTGTCGCTCTCTGTTGGCCCTGTGATGGACTGCTCACCTGTGCAGGTGGACCACGCCTCTTGCCCTATGACAGCTAGGGCACAGGCTGCAGCCCTGTGAGCCTAAGCTGAATAAACAGTTAGCAAAAATGATCCATAGATGGCCTGAAATCCCCCAGTTAGCAGTTTGGTAGATAGCTATGACATGCTAATCCCATCCAGCAGCTGTATTCTACCTGTAAGCTGATCCCTGCTGAGCCAAAGCACTTTTTCATATGCAAATTACAACCTTTAATAGAAACCTATTGGTCAGCATCTTATTAGCCTGCTGTTAGCTTCATTCCACAGAAAACTGAGAGAAACTAACAGAGTTGATAAAGAATAAAGAGAAATGTGCTGATTTAAAGCCTTTGAAGTGCTTCAGATGATCTCTGTCCACTTCTGTCCACTCATTCATTCATGTAAGCTTTCTAATGCAGCTTTGATCTTCACAGTCTGCTTGATGAAACTCATTCTAACCCTGAATGTCAGAGTGTTCCTCCTTCTCTTTCCCATCATTCATGCTGGCAGTGGAGGAGATTTGGATGTTGGACTGTGTTTTGGATGATGTGTGTATGTTTGTGTTGGACTGCTGTCTGTAAAGCAAACGCACATTTTGCTTTGGATTTCAGTGTCAGACAGACTTTAAGGTGCAATGAAGAGTTTGAGAGTTTCACAGTGAATTTTCCAGTGGAGGATTTTTCCTCTTCTTTGAAGGTTTGAAATGTGAACATTGTTCTGCTGCAGTCAATGGACTAAACCAGAGAAGAAGAAAACAGACTTTACCATGAAGATCCTCAGTGTGGATCAGTATAATATCAGCCTGATGTCTGCAGTTTAGTGTCAGCACAACTTTCACATCTTATTCATCTCAGCACAACTAAAACATGCTGACTGACCTCAGAGTTTCAAGTTTACATCCTGGGCTCTCCAGGAAACCACACAGATGCTTCACTCCTGGATCCTGCAGCTTGTTGTTCTTAGTCAAAAACCAGTCATTACTCAGGTTCAGCTCTCTCAGATGGGAAGGGTTGGACTTCAGTGCTGCTGCCAGATAATCACAGCTGATCTCTGACAAATCACAGCTCCTCAATCTGTATAAAGAATGAAAGATGTAAGTTTATTAGACAAAGTGCTTGAAATCATTCAGTGTTTCATCATCTGTTCAGAGCTGAAGAAGGTTCAGAATGTAGAAGTTTAGAAAATGGAAACTCCAAACAGCTGAAGCCAACAGGAAGCAGCTTCAAACAAACACAACAAGAGAAAAAACTCTGAATGTTTCACATTAAAGTCGAACATTTCTCATAAAAACAGGACAAAGACTTGAAAAAGTCGTGTTTTTCCTTCCAGGAACCACATGGCTTCACTTTTATAGGTGAAGTGTGACAGAAATGGACATATTGAAATCAATGATATCAAAGCTGGAATCAAATGAGTCCAAGTCTTCTGCTGATTCAGCATCACATTCATCTTTGCTCCTTGTTCTGCATTCCCACCATAAATATAAAGAGGCAAAACTCACATTTTCCAAAATCCTCTTTAAGCTTCGACAATAAAGGAAGATCGTTTTATACAAGTCTTTGTGGTTTTCTTGTCACCCAGATGCCCGAGTACTTAAACTTGTTATAGCTGGGTTTAAAAGGGGCTAAAATACACAAAACTCCCCAGTTGTCGTACAGATAGACTTTGCCTCGCTCTTCCCAAAATTCACTTTATATCCAGAAATTGTCCCAAATTCCTTAAGTATGCATTAAGGTGACCTTGAGGCTCTTAAAGGCGCCTATAAATAAAACGTATTATTATTATTATTGTAAGTCTATCCAAAAGTTTGTGGAGGCTGTTCGATGGGTTGGAAATAAATAAAATCATGTCGTCGGCATAAAGAGAGACTTCATGTTCGATACCCCCTCGATGTTTTCTCTCAACACCAACACATTGTCTCAGAGCAACAGCTAGCGGTTCAATGGCAAAAAGGAGACAGAGGGCATCCCTGTCCTGGGGGGCAGATTATTGTTAGTCTGGACGGCTGTTAGAGGGGAGCAATACAATACTTTTATCCAAGATACAAAATTAAAGCCACATTTTTTAAGCGTATAAAAAAAAATCCCATCTCACCCGATCCAACGCCTTTTCTGCGTCAAGCCAAATGACAGTTTCCAATGTATCACCTTTAACATGGGTATAAATGATATTTAATAGAGCTCTAATGTTCAAAAAAGAGTGCCTAATAAAGCCCGTCTGGTGAAATAATGGAGGACAAATACTTGTGTAAGCGACGGGCCAACACTTGAGCCAGGATCTTGGTGTCTGTGTTGAACAAAGATATTAAACGACATGAACGACAATCTAAATGGTCTTTTTCCTGTTTTACAATTAAACACATCACTGCTTGATGCATTGTTGGAGGCAACGACTGTGAGAGGAAGGATTCTTCAAAAGTTGATTTTAACAGTGAATTCAGTCGGTCAGAAAACTTTATGAAAAAATCAGATGGATACCCGTCGGGGCAGCAGATTTTCCAGACTGCATGCTCCGTACGGCCGTTTCAATTCCAACATTAGAGACAAGTTCCTCCAGACTAGCGATCGCATCTTCTCCCAAGGAGGGAATATCAAACACCTTATTGAAATCATTGTGGATCTCAAGCATAGTTGGTTAGCTGTTCTTAGTCGTAGCTGGTGAGCTGATAACTTGCCTGATTTTTCTCCATGTTCATAAGCGTAGCTGCAACTTTGACTCAGCCTGTTTTGTAGATATGAGATTGTATTCAGTTTGTCATTGTAACCGCTGTGTATATAATACAGGCTCAGGAGAGTGGCTGCACACAGCATGTAGTTTAGTGTCACGGTCGCAGTAGCTGACCGTATGGAGAGTGTGTGGAGGACTCAGGCGCAGACACTGGTGCAGACATGAAACTGAGTTTTGAACGAAAAGCGAGCCTTTATTTCGGCTGAAGACATCAAACAAGGCAGAATCACAGTGAAGAGAACTAAACTGGGGAACTAATACTATAATAAATCATGAAGACACAGAAAGCTATGGCTAAGAATACAAAAGACTGGGCATGAAAATATGGAGGGTGGGAACACAGATGACGCGACACAGAGACTAAATACACATGAGGGATGATCAAGTTCCAAAGATTAAAACTGTCAAACCTGCAGGGGGGATTGGCTGTTCCAAACCTGAAATATTATTTCTGGGCAGCTCAGATGAGACCCCTGACTGTATGGGTGCGGGATTTGTCTGAAACTCAGTGGCTAAACATTGAGAAGACAATGTGCGAAAGATCATTGGAATCCCTGCTTTTTTCTAACATTTCAATTAAAAATGTGCATATGGGGGAACGGACGAGGGTCACACTAAAGATTTGGCGTAGAATCAAACAATCATTTGGTCTTCCAAAAGAAATTTTTAATTCTATCAAGCCTCTCCTCCCTGCAGGGTTTTTCTCCTATTGTGGAAGACTCTGGCTTCAGAGCATGGTCAAATAGCGGGCTTCATAAACTTTGTCATGTTGTGAGGAATGGGCACCTGAGCTCATTTGAACAGTTGAGGTCAGTTTCGGCTTCCTTCTTCTGACTTTTTTAGATTTCTGCAGCTAAGAAGCTTTTTGACAAAACATAAAGAATGGAGGCAAGTTTTGGAGCCCTCACCCATTGAGGAAATATTTCTAAAAATATTTCAAAGTAATTCCTCCCCAAAATTAATCAGTCATTTTTATAACGCATTTATGAGTTTCAATACAAATGCAACTTTGGATATTAAGGCAAGGTGGGAAGCTGAGACTGGCACTCAAATCTCAGAGGACACCTGGGAAGAGGTGTTCGGTGAAGCCCATCTGGTGACTAATTCTGGGCTGTGGAGAGAATTTAAATGGAAGGTGGTCATGAGATATTTTAGAACCCCAGAGATAATGGCCAAAATGAAGCCTACAAATCCTGACACCTGCTGGCGAAATTGTGGTACTTCTTTAGGAACCCACTCACATATATTCTGGTCATGCCCAAAAATCTGCTCACTTTGGAATGACATATTTAAAGTTCTCAGTACAGTTTTCCAACAACCATTAACAAAGACCAACAGTTAGCCATTTTAGGAGTCTTACCAAAGGGTTTTGCGGGAAACAATAAAACGTATCTCTTAAGAATCTTACAGCAGCACTAAAGTGTATCACTATTAAATGGCTGAATCTTGACCCACCTTCATATAATATGTGGATTGATAAAGCAAGAGAAATTTACCAGATGGAGGAAATAACATCTGCTCTGCGGATTCAGAGAGAATTGTTTACTGAGCGTTGGCGACCCATACATGCTTTACTGTTTCAATAATTTAGCATAGGTCTGTTTCGTTTTGTCCATTTACGGCTAAGTTTGTCACAAGTTATTTAATATTACATAAAGTTTTTGTTTTGTTTTCTTTTTGTTATGTTGTTGTCTGTTTGTTTGCTTGTTTGTTTGCTTGCTTGGGTTTTGTTTTGTGCTTCCTAATTGCAGTTCTTATTTTAATCTACATTTCTGCATTGCAGTTCCTGTAACTGTCCTACTTGTGAACATCGACAAGCACAAGTTGCAATGTTGTAAATTATAATAAAAATTGAGTATAAAAAAAAGAACATTAAAGTCGTACATTTCTCATAAAAACAGGAAAAAAGCTTGAAAAAGTCGTGTTTTTCCTTCCAGGAACCACATGGCTTCACTTTTAAAGGTGAAGTGTGACAGAAATGGACATATTTGAAGTCCAACACCTTTTTCCAGTCACATTATTAAAGCAGACAAACTACAAGCTCATTTTGACAAACTGAGGCTCAAACTGAGCCACAGCTGAACCAGCATCCCTGTACAGCAGACACTTACAGCGCTTGGCTGCTTCCATTGGACCCTCTGCACAGAGCTTCAGTTTCCTCTTCTGGTCCCAAAGTGCAGAACAACAAGGTTTCAAACAGCTTCGTTCCAGCAGCATCAGCCACAGACATGCAGAGAGAATCCTTTGGTTGTGTTGTGTGTTTGCATATCTGCTGTGTTGCTTTGTGAGGATGGATCATCTCCTGCAGCTCCAGATAAACAAGCTGGACCTGAACCTGATAGCTTCACTTAGAAGACACTTGTGACGGGAACGTGTGAGAAGTTTTGTGCAGACAAGTGTGGATTTAGAGTGTGGGACGAGCTCTCCACAGTCTTTGTGGAGATCCACATTCTGCATACTGCCTGTGAGAAGCTGCAGACATTTGTCCTCCAAATCCACTGAGCAGCTGCTCGTGGTGGTTTTAGTTTCATGTGTGCGTGTTAGCATGAAGCCTCGGTCACACTCTGCTGTGGACACGGTCACGGACAGCTGGACGCCTGATGGACGAGTCGTCCTTCCTGTTAAACTTCTTTGAGCATGAGAAGAGCATGAGAAGCTCAGTGGACACTGTTCAGGGTTTTAACTCTCGCTTTCACTTCAGCTTCACCAACAACAGCACAAGCAGAGCAGCCCACTGCCTGCATGGCTGGGACAGCGCCCCCTGGTGACTGTAAACCACTACAACATGTAGACGGCCGTCTGCAGGCTGGATGTAGCACCACCGCAGAGACGTGCTGCAGCTCTGTTTAGTTACCCAGCTGACAGCAGAGGCTGTAGTTTACTGTTACCAACATGGAAAACTGAAGCTTCACCAGCTGGAGCTACAGAGCTGGAGAACAAAGGAGACTGAGAGGCCAGAATGATGTGGGAGGAAACATCAAGAGCCTGTTTGAAAGGAGACACATGTGGATGCTGTGCCAGTCTGTGGTCTGTCAGAAGTCAGCTGAGTCACACTGCAAGAAGCTGCAGAATCTCAGAGGAGGAGATTTGGAAGTGTTTGTGGGACAAACTGGACTCAAAGAAAGAAGATGTTTGTGAAGTCTTTGGTGGAGGTGAGCAGTGTGAAGCAGAACACATGCAGATGAATCAGGAGGTCAGCATCAGTGTCTCCTTGTGGTGGACGGTAAAAGAATCAGAGCCAACGCTCCCGTCCACCCTCGGCATGAAGCAGTGCTGTTTCTGAAACAGGAGGACAAGTCCAGAGAAGACAGAGGAAGCAAAGATGAGGGTGGGACAGGACAGCAGGACTTCCTTCACACCTGCAGCTCCATCACACTGCTGTAGCTCCTCTTCATCACACATGTACCTGCAGCCTGTCTTCAAGTCCAGGAGTCACCTCCACACAGTGTAGAAGCCTCCTGTGCAGACCATGGAGTCCAGCCTCTGTCAGGGAAGTCGGCACTAAAGCCTGAAAGACTTCAATCTGTCTCTGCTCCACCCGAGAAAGACCAGCACCGTACTTGTTGTGCATTCAAGGAGGGAACATCAGCGCTGCATCGTGGGAACAACACCGCAGGAACAAAGACACAGCACGGCCGATGAAGGACGAGGACAAAGGAAAGGTGAGTGAGAAGACCCCGGTGGTGTGGACGGACCTGCAGGGGCTCCAAGACTGAGGAGCAGAGACGTCCATGTACCAGCTGAGGATGCTGCAGTGATCCAGGGAGCTCGGTCCAATCTGAGGCCGTGTGAACTACGTGGACCACAGTTTCTTCACAGACTTCAGCCACGTGAACATCTGGAGATCCAACAGTGTACGAGCTGTGAGCCATCAGCTGTTTCTCTCATCAGCTGCTGTAATGAGAGCTGCTGGAATCATCTCGAGCAGCAGGAAATCACTGATGTTGTTTCTAACCAAAGATATGGGACTGAGCTCCGCTGAGCTCCTTCTACTTTCATCCAGATAGAAACTGCTACAGTCTGCTGATTATTGCTTTGCCTCCATCACACGAGCTCTTTATCCTGTTCTTCACTCTCATTGGTTCTTTGTCTGCTTGTTTTTACAACAGTAGTCTTCTGATTGGTCAAAGGAGACAATCAGCTGTGACTAAATGTAGCTCCTACAGCAGTGATGGGAATAACTACTGAAGCTAATCCAGTATCAAAGCTCAGGAATCAGCAGCTCCCACCTCGTTTTCTTTCAACAACTATTTTTAGCTGCTGTGTTTTTGTGTTTCTGCAGACCTCAGACATCCTGCTGCTCTGGACAACTTTTTCATTCTTTTGTATCATTATTTTGCTTTTCTTTTATTATTATGTTATATGTATTAATATGTGAAACACTTATTCTTTGTGTTTTTGCTTTGCTCCTGTCAAACTGCTTTAATAAAATCTGCTGCAGTCTAAACTGTGGACGTTCCCTTTTTAACCCTTTGTGAAACAATAAAGGTTTAAATCTGAGTATTCATCTATGTTAGTGTTTAATGGGTCTAATAGGTTGCTTTGGCCTTTCCCAGTAATATCTTCCCTTGCAGTCTGTGGTCCAGGCTTCTAAAACCATCCCAGGTTAACAAGAACTACAATCTAGAGGAGAGCTGCCATAACAGGTGTGACTGATGAGATCTGACCTGCAAGGTTACTCAGGTTTGTTTGTATCAGGACAAGCAGGGAAGCCGCCTGGACGTCAAAGTAGTTAGAGCTGGGCGAGTGTCCTCACCCACATCGGCTTCACAACTCTGCATCATCTACTGAGTAAGACTCAGAGCATCAGAGATTAGAAGGTCTACAAAGAGCTGAACCAGACTTCCTGTATAAAGGTTTTAGTTCCACAGATCGACAGTGTCAGCACAACTAAAACGTGGAGACTGACCTCAGAGTTTCAATTTGATGTTGTGGATTCTCCAGAAGAACACACAGCTGCTTCACTCCTGAATCCTGCAGCTTGTGGTAGCTCAGCTCCACCTCTCTGGGATACGAAGGGTTGAGCTTCAGCACTGCTTCCAGATAATCACAGCTGATCTCTGACAAATCACAGCGCTCCAATCTGTATAGAGAATGAAAGATGTAAGTTTATTAGACAAAGTGCTTGAAATCATTCAGTGTTTCATCATCTGTTCAGAGCTGAAGAAGGTTCAGAATGTAGAAGTTTAGAAAATGGAAACTCCAAACAGCTGAAGCCAACAGGAAGCAGCTTCAAACAAACACAACAAGAGAAAAAACTCTGAATGTTTCACATTAAAGTCGAACATTTCTAACAAGAGTGTTTTAAAGACAGAGTCACTGATGATCATCTTCTGCCCAGTAAAACTTTGGGTTTCCTCATGTGAGTGTTAATGATGCACAAAGACTGTGAGTGCAAAGAGGGAGCGAGGAGGATGACAGAGAGATGGTACAGGAGCATCAAGAACCCGGCGAGGAAATGAGCAGAAGGACTTTGGAGCCTGTTGGATTGAAGCTTTCACAGAGACGTGTTTGACTGGACACCACCAGGACAGACTTTTAATCCCAGGATTTGGATGAGCTTTCTGTCTTTATGGTCACAAATGATGCTGTAACTCTGTGAATGTCCTGGAACTGTCAGCAGTGTGGTTACGTCCTTTTGACCTGAGTTTCCACAGCTCTTATAACAGCAGTGTACATTCAGACTGAGACACGCTTCAGTCTGTATGGACCTGTTTCTGTAGCTGCCACCATCATTCTACGGTCGTGTCCAAATTCATGGGCTGCATCCTCCCGAGGACCCGGCCTTTGCGGTCTACGTGGGCTGGGTCCTCAGAAGGTCGGGTAGGCTGGAAATAAACGGCTGGGGAAATTGGACGGTCTAGCCTTCTGATTAGCGTCACCGCTGTCTCGGTGGAGTTTAATAAACTCAGCCGTCTGCTCCTTGCTATCTAAAATATAACAGGACACTGGCGTAAATTCTCGACCGTCTCATACTTCTGTTTAATCAGTTTTCTGTTTGACGTTTAGTCAGCTCTGTAAAGACCAAGGAGGAACCCACCTGGGGGATTAATAAAGTTTTATTTTATCTAATCTAATCTAATAACTTTAATCTCAGCCAAACCGATTTACTCACGAACAAACAAAACACTGAAAAAAGCCCAACAATAACATTTTGAGGTTGTCTAAGTGACTTATATATCACGTTTAACCTGAGTAGCGAAAGTCCGCGGTGATCTGAAAATGATGTGCCGGGAGTTGTGCCGTTCTCGGCGGCTTCAGTGACCCTCGAGCTCCCGGCGAGCTATCGAGCTGGTGGGTAGCAGACGTCTCCGAAAACGTCGAAGCACTTTTGCAAATATGCGGTATCTTGATAAACCGAGCAGATATTTGATGTTTACACAGCTACTTTCTCGCCTGAAAATATGTTAAAAGTTTATTTTGTGACCGAAAAAGATTAGTATGAGTAATTTTAAAACTTAGTAGCGGCCGCCATTGTTGGAAACTGGAGTTTGGCTGGGCCGCGCTATGAATTCTGGGATATGGTAGGCCACGAAGGACACACCCGACCCATCCTTCAAATTCGGGGAAAAGGAGGACGCATTTGTTGGCTGCATTCGGAGGAGTCTACGAATTTGGACAGCCTTCAACGTGTCGCTGTGACGTAATCGGTCTACAAATGCGGCCTCAGGAGGATGCAGCCCATGAATTTGGACACGACCTACATGTTTGTACATCAGCTTATCAAATACTGTCTGCTGTCTTCATTTATTACTCTTCACCTGCTTCACTGTCACTGTGTGGGCGGAGCTGTCTGAGCCCTGCCCACACAGACACAGCTCCTCTCTGGAGCTAAACTTCTGCTTCATCTCCGCCTCTTTTCTTCATCCTCCACCTCTCTTTTCTCTTCTTCGGTGTTCTGCAGCCACAGAGCCTCACAGCCATTAGCACGCCCATACCTGAGCAGCTAGCATTACCCAGCATGCCGTGCAGCAGTGTCAGTTTGTAAATGTGCAAGAATTCCTGCTCCAAACTGTTTCACAGAGTGCTGAGTGCCGTGACCTTTGACCTGCTAAAGACAGTCAGCTGTGGATTATTCATTGTTGTGTCTGATACTTAGAACTGTGAGGAAGAAGCTACACAGTTAATCAGGGTCCCCTCTCTCTGAATCAGGAAAGGTGGGCAGGCCGCGTGTGGGCTGCGGGCCATACGTTGAGTATCACTGTTTGAAATGTGAACATTGTTCTGCTGCAGTCAATGGACTAAACCAGAGAAGAAGAAAACAGACTTTACCATGAAGATCCTCAGTGTGGATCAGTATAATATCAGCCTGATGTCTGCAGTTTAGTGTCAGCACAACTTTCACATCATATTCATCTCAGCACAACTAAAACATGCTGACTGACCTCAGAGTTTCAAGTTTACATCCTGGACTCTCCAGGAAACCACACAGATGCTTCACTCCTGAACCCTTCAGGTTGCTGTAGGTTCCACTCAGGTCCACCTCTGTGGGATACGAGGGGTTGGACTTCAGTGCTGCTGCCAGATAATCAAGGCCAATATCTGACAAACCACAGACACTGTATAAAGAATGAAAGATGTAAGTTTATTAGACAAAGTGCTTGAAATCATTCAGTGTTTCATCATCTGTTCAGAGCTGAAGAAGGTTCAGAATGTAGAAGTTTAGAAAATGGAAACTCCAAACAGCTGAAGCCAACAGGAAGCAGCTTCAAACAAACACAACAAGAGAAAAAACTCTGAATGTTTCACATTAAAGTCGAACATTTCTAACAAGAGTGTTTTAAAGACAGCGTCACTGATGATCATCTTCTGCCCAGTAAAACTTTGGTTTTCCTCATGTGAGTGTTAATGATGCACAAAGACTGTGAGTGCAAAGAGGGAGCGAGGAGGATGACAGAGAGATGGTACAGGAGCATCAAGAACATTAAAGTCTGGCGATTAAATGCCTCACTCCTAAATGACAGCCAGTTTTGTGAGTTCATACATACTGAACTAAATACTTACTTGGAGTTGAACACAACTCCGAAAATATCGCCTTTAACCCTCTGGGATTGCACCAAGACATACATTAGAGGTCGCATAATATCATTTGCAAGTGCCAGGAAGAAAAGAAAAGAGGCTAGGCGGTGTGAATTGGAGGCCAAAATAAAATACCTAGATCAACAACACAAAAAAGCACAGACAGCCAATTTGCTTTCCGATCTTAAAATGTTACGTAGTGAGCTTAATAGTTTAATAAACGAGAAAATTGAGGGTAATTTAAGATTCATTAAACAAAAGTACTATGAACAGGGTAGTAGGACTAGTATATTGCTGGCAATAAGACTCAGGAAACAGCAAACTTGTAATATGGTCCAAAAGTTGAAGTCAGATCAAACCCTGATTACTAAACCAGTTGTTTTGCCAATTTTTTCGAGCCATTATATAAAAATTCAGATACATGTAAAGATAACAATACACTATCTGATTTCTTAGAAAAGATCAATTTAAAAACACTGTCAGAGTCTGTAGCAAAGGAGTTAGATGAACCAATTTGAGAACAAGAAATTTTACAGGTAATTTCAAACCTTAAAACTAAAAACAGTCCTGGCCCTGATGGTTTTATTAACAAATTCTATAAAAAACTTAAGGACAAAGTCGCACCCTTATTACTGAAAGCTTACCACTGCGCTCTGGAGACTGGGACTATGGCGTCGTCCTGGAACGATGCTACAATTGTCGTAATCCATAAAGAGGGCAAGGACCCCACAAACTGTCAATCATACAGGCCAATCTCATTACTTAATACTGATTTGCGCATTCTCACCACGATTTTAGCCAAAAGAGTTAGTAAAATTATTACACAGGTTATAAATCCAGATCAAACGGGGTTCATTGCAGGAAGGCACTATGGGGACAATGTTCGTAGATTGTTGAACTTAATGTCCTTGTACAAGACCAAACAAGAAGAAACAATGATTCTGTCTCTTGATGCGCAAAAAGCATTCGACAGGGTTTCCTGGCAGTACTTGGGCCAAACACTTGAAAGATTCAAATTTGGGCCAAACTTAATTAAGAGGATACAGATTCTTTATTCCAACCCAATGGCGGCTGTACGGGTAAATGGAACAATATCAGCCAGATTTCCACTGGAACGTGGGTGTAGACAAGGATGCTCACTGTCGCCCCTGCTGTTCGATATAAGTATTGAGCCTCTGGCGCAGTTGATTAGAGAAGAACATGAAATTCAGGGCCTTTCAATTAATGGAGAACAGCATAAATTGTCCATCTATGCAGACGATGTACTTTTATACATTTCAAATCCTGCAGTCAGTTTACCTCATTTAAGAGAAATTATTACGGTTCCCTGTCTGGTAACAAAGTTAATATTGACAAAACATTGGCAATGGATATAGGAGGAAACATTTCACTAACATTCAAGGAGCGATGTGGCTTTAAACGGCCAAACGAAGGTATCAAGTATTTAGGAATTCAAATTCCTCACTCATTATCAGACTTGTTTAAAGTAAATTATGAAGTTATAGTTGCAAAAATAAAAAAAGATTTAGAGCGATGGACAGTCCTGTCTCTGTCTTTCTTGGGTCGGATCGAGAGTATACGTATGAATGTATTGCCAAGACTTCTAGACCTTTTTCAAATGCTGCCTATAAACATTCCCAACTCTACATTTGATAATTTAGATAAACTTTTTTCCAAATTTATATGGCAAGGCAAACGCCCAAGGATCAAGTTCCAAACATTAAAACTGTCAAACCTGCAGGGGGGATTGGCTGTTCCAAATCTGAAATATTATTTCTGGGCAGCTCAGATGAGACCCCTGACTGTATGGGTGCGGGATTTGTCTGAAACTCAGTGGCTAAACATTGAGAAGACAATGTGCGAAAGATCATTGGAATCCCTGCTTTGTTCTAACATTTCAATTAAAAATGTGCATATGGGGGAACGGACGAGGGTCACACTAAAGATTTGGCGTAGAATCAAACAATCATTTGGTCTTCCAAAAGAAATTTCAATGTTATCAAGCCTCTCCTCCCTGCAGGGTTTTTCTCCTATTGTGGAAGACTCTGGCTTCAGAGCATGGTCACATAGTAGGTTTCATAAACTTTGTCATGTTGTGAGGAATGGGCACCTGAGCTCATTTGAACAGTTGAGGTCAGTTTCGGCTTCCTTCTTCTGACTTTTTTAGATTTCTGCAGCTAAGAAGCTTTTTGACAAAACATAAAGAATGGAGGCAAGTTTTGGAGCCCTCACCCATTGAGGAAATATTTCTAAAAATATTTCAAAGTAATTCCTCCCCAAAATTAATCAGTCATTTTTATAACACATTTATGAGTTTCAATACAAATGCAACTTTGGATATTAAGGCAAGGTGGGAAGCTGAGACTGGCACTCAAATCTCAGAGGACACCTGGGAAGAGGTGTTCGGTGAAGCCCATCTGGTGACTAATTCTGGGCTGTGGAGAGAATTTAAATGGAAGGTGGTCATGAGATATTTTAGAACCCCAGAGATAATTGCCAAAATGAAGCCTACAAATCCTGACACCTGCTGGCGAAATTGTGGTACTTCTTTAGGAACCCACTCACATATATTCTGGTCATGCCCAAAAATCTGCTCACTTTGGAATGACATATTTAAAGTTCTCAGTACAGTTTTCCAACAACCATTAACAAAGACCAACAGTTAGCCATTTTAGGAGTCTTACCAAAGGGTTTTTCGGGAAACAATAAAAAGTATCTCTTAAGAATCTTACAGCAGCACTAAAGTGTATCACTATTAAATGGCTGAATCTTGACCCATCTTCATATAATATGTGGATTGATAAAGCAAGAGAAATTTACCAGATGGAGGAAATAACATCTGCTCTGCAGATTCAGAGAGAATTGTTTACTGAGCGTTGGCGACCCATACATGCTTTACTGTTTCAATAATTTAGCATAGGTCTGTTTCGTTTTGTCCATTTACGGCTAAGTTTGTCACATGTTATTTAATATTACATAAAGTTTTTGTTTTGTTTTGTTTTTGTTGTTGTCTGTTTGTTTGTTTGTTTGCTTGGGTTTTGTTTTGCTTCCCAGTTTTGTTTTGTGCTTCCTAATTGCAGTTCTTATTTTAACCTACATTTCTGCATTGCAGTTCCTGTAACTGTCCTACTTGTGAACATTGACAAGTACAAGTTGTAATGTTGTAAATTATAATAAAATTGAGTTAAAAAAAAAAAGATGAACATTAAAGTTGTACATTTCTCATAAAAACAGGACAAAGACTTGAAAAAGTCGTGTTTTTCCTTCCAGGAACCACATGGCTTCACTTTTAAAGGTGAAGTGTGAAAGAAATGGACATATTTGAAGTCCAACACCTTTTTCCAGTCACATTATTAAAGCAGACAAACTACAAGCTTATTTTCATTCCAACAAGTCATCTTCTGACCTGGACTAACAACACTGGTCTCTATGTGCAGCTGGCTGTGAGACCAGTGCTCAGGGAGCGTCTACAAAGTGCAACACTGAAAGAACATCACACACTCATTTGCTTCCAGCACTTTCACACAAACATCTACTGTCATTATTGTCACCAAACTCTGTGGATCCTTTATTGCAAATTCAAATGGGATCAAATGGTCAGACAAAAGAGGGTTATGAGGAAATATGATGAAATGTTGTGTATTAGCAGCAACTTATTGAATCATTTTCCTCAGAAACCAAACAAAATGATTGACAAACATGTTTTTACAAACTCAGTGTTGGACTTGGATCAGCAGGATAAGCTGATGTTTAAAGGCATTTGAGTCTCGCTGTATGAGAGTCCAGTTCTTACTCAATATTTATGGATGATGTTCTTTCAGTGTTGCACTTTGTAGACGCTCCCTGAGCCTCACAGCCAGCTGCACATGGACCAGCTGACATTACCCAGCATTAGAGGCGGCTGTAAAAAATTCATGTTCCCATTTAAATGGTTTTAATTTGAATAAAACGATGTTGATTCATTCAATCCTGAATCGATGTTTAATATAAATGTATTTTGCCAGAATCTCAGGTTAAAGCTCACAAACTATTTCAACAAGCAGCAAACAGATAAAACAGTAAATGAGAGCAGCTAAACACACAAAGATGGAAACACAGAGCGTGGATCGTTCACTCGACGGCACGTACACGGACACGCCGTCGGGGCTGAAAGTGGACAGCTCACAGATCCTGAAGCTGCAGGTTTCATCTGTCTCCAACCAAAACTGAGTGAAGCAGCAGCAAAAGAAGATCCAAACTCTGCTTCACGTTTGATAAATATGCTCATGAATTCTCTCTGACTTTGGCTGTTCCTGCCTGCACAGCTCTCTCTCTCTCAGTGTACTCCAAGAACAGCTTCAAACATCTGTTTCTGCATCATTCACTGTTTATTAGACACCAGTCTGCTGTTGTGTAATAATGAAAGAAGTCGATGCTTCAGTGCTTTGAATTGTTACACAAAGAAAAGTTTTCTCGTTGTTCAGGCAGAATCGAGCGTTGAAGAATGAATTCACACGTCAATAAACATTTTCATCAGCACAAGCAGGACAATGAAAGCAGGAAATACCCCAAACTGCCATTTCTCATTCTACAACTTCAACAACTGCACATGAATTATACTTCATACACAGACCCACAGTCTCTGATTGCTCTGAAATCTCACTGACAGCCAATAGAAATAAAGAAAAGTCCAGACTGACAGTCTCTGTGGGGTTAGGCAGTGAACTGCTCACGCTGCGTTCAAGTGCATCACAAACTATTGGAATTGGATCCAACTTTGTGAAGCAGATTTCTTCTCAGCTGCTGTTTTGAACATTTCCTCATGAACTGTATTAAACTCTGTAAATGAACTGAGAACTATTTCTACATTTGAAACTATGGATTCATTTTCCCGTTCACTTCTGTACGTTAGTGTATAAATGAATGTTAGACTGGGCTCCATGGAAACACTTGGACTGGTCTCAGCTGCCTTCTTTCTGTAGTCCTTTCTCTTCTCCAGCTTCTGTTTGAAATCCTCTCACAGAGCCTGAAACCTGCTTTGCTGTCATGTGTGGGCCTGTGTTCCTCTGCTTTAACACAAACCTCACCACAGCAGCTGTGTGGGTCGTCTCTGTAGCAGCCCGATCAGCTTCTGATACATGAACATCATCACAGCTCCTAACTTCACCTTTATTAGCTTTGACATTCATGTCTTTCTTTTCTCTGTCTGTTTCCACACAAGCTCAAAGTCTCTGCAGCCTGTTTTTATCTGCTATCATCAGATCTCCAACAGCCTCATTCACATCCCTCACACACTCTACAGCCTCACCAGTACTGACTTCATCTTCACTGACTGATGGAGCACAACATGAACCTGTGGAGGCTGAAAAGCTGTCCTGTCAAACATCTCCCCGTCACCACTCCACTTCTGTCAGCCTTTAAATGAACCCTGCTCAAGTCTGTCACTTCTATTTGCAGCCAAGAGGAAAAGCTGTTGTTCAGTCGTTTGGAAAGACACAACATTTCTGAAAGCACTCAAACTTCTTCACATTTGTCTTCAGACACATCCTGAACATTTAGGAACTAAAGAACGTTTCAAATATCAAAGATCAGAAATATAGAAAAACAACAACAGCTGTGTTCAGTGAACTCACCTCAGAGTCTCCAGTCGACAGTTTGGACTCTCCAGTCCAGCACACAGAAGCTTCACTGCTGAATCCTGCAGATTGTTGTTACTAATGTCCAGCTCTGTCAGATGGGAGGGGATGGACTTCAGAGCCGAGGCCACAACTTCACAGTGAGTCTCTGAGAGTCCACAGTCAGCCAGTCTGAGATTACAGAAAATATAAAATATGTTATTATAAAAGCAGAAAGTCTGCATTATAAACACTGACTGAATGTATATGAAGACAAAACAGAGTGAGGTCATAATCTGATGAACATCTGCTCTTCACATCTGTGCTTCAGCTCCTCTTACTGTGTTTGACATGACACAACGATTCAGTCTCTCTCAGACCTGCAGACTTTTAATGAGAATCTTTGTTTGGCTTTAATCTGCAGATGAAGGAGGAAGATGGCGTCACATTTAGGCTTCCATAACGTCCACAGTCTGTCAGTGAGATCTGATCCAGAGTCAGAGTGAAGACACACACTTGGACTGTTTCCTGTCTTGAATCTAGAACATTTTGAATGAGCTCAGCTCAGTGAAGAGTTCAGCTGGAAAGATGATCTCTGTTTGCTACCTGCTGCTGTCAGGTACGACTGTTCACGTCCACACTCAGGAAAAATCTGCTGACTGTCACCAAACGGAGCAGAAATGTCATCACTGGACAATAATGATGAATGAACTCAGAGCTGCTGATATCACATCTGATTTCAGGGGAACTAAACTAAAAAGGAACAAATAGAAACAACCATCATGACTCTGTTTGACCTTCAGATCAGAAACTATGGTTCAGAACAGCAGCAGGATTTCAGGCACTGTCACATCCTCAACATCCATATTCCAAATGCTCTTCCTGACAGGACACTCTTTGTTCCCACTCAGGGAGTTTCCATGTGTACAAATCATTTCTGAATCTCAGTAGACTGGGAGGTTTTTCCATCTCATGAATCTCTTTCCTAACATCAAACTAGATAAATCAAACAAAGGAACTGGAGTCTGTCTAATTTCTGACCCCAGTAAAGTTTGTACTGGGATACCCCGACATACTCTCTCTCCATCTGCTCCCACAGCCTCATATTCACAGCTGGCCCTTCTCTCAGCATCCACACTCAGGGTGGGGGCGGGGTCAACCCCAGTCAAAACCATTGCTTTGGCCTTATGGCCATTTTATTAGTGTGCGTTTCTGAGTAACAAGCAGGACTACGCACAGGTGTTTGGACATGTGTGGACCCGACCTACACTTAAACTTCTTAAATCCTCTGTTTCTGTGTCACCAGCTACACTTTTAATATTAATGTATTCACTCCGACATTTTTGGGGAGTGGTCAGAGCTCGTACACTGCAGACAGACATGTCTCCCAGCACACAGCTGACTGTCAACTCTCTGAGATTGGATATGATTCATTTAGATTATATCTGTAAGGTGAAGTTTATCTCGGTGTTTATTTGTTCCTGAGGAAGTCAGCTCGGCTCAGATTAAACTTTAATAACTGAACAATTTTAATGAACCTTAACGCCTCCCTGGAGCATATATGGAACTGAATCAGTCACTTTTCTTTATTTCCTGATGTTCATATGTGACATACATGTTTTAACCATTAATCTGGAATTAAACTGACATTTAATGTATTTTAAGGAGGAAAGAGAAATTTCACCAGAGGATGTTGATGCTGTTCATGGAGACTGAAGACAGAATGATTTATCTGTCTTAATATTTCTGCTGCTCTATTTTAACTGTTGGTTTTAATTCAAAATCAATGGTTAAAATGTTAAAATACCAACAAACTTGTGGCGTTAGTGTTGATATTCTGTGAGTTACTTAAAGAGATCACACAGGTACAGGACATATTTTATGTTCAGGTTTATGCATGTTTGCGGTGAGATGTGTATGTAGTGGGCTGTTATGTTGTAAACTGTGTGGATGTGTTTGGGAACAGAAAGATTATTTTACTGCATAAAACGGCGCTGATCAGCTGTTTCTGCCGCTGATACACTCGGCCGGTGAACCACCTGACTCACACAGGCTCTCCTCCTCCACAGTCCTCGTTTATGAAGAGCTTTACAAACACAACATCACGGCTAACAGCTGGATTCTCCCGTTTCAGTGCCAAACAGCCACTTCCTGCTACAGACAGTAAAGTGGACAGTTCGGCGCTAAACATGTGTTTAAAACTTTAAGCTCTTATTTGTTAAAGCCAGCTTCACAGACAGATCTGTGTCAGTGTTTTAGAGCAGGGCTCAGTGGTGTAAACCAGCCTTTATATGTGTTTCATCTCCATTTTTACATTAAACTGAACCAAAACACTGAAACCTTCACCTGATATGTCTGTGTAGGTTCTCATCATACAGTCATGGTAATCTAAGGAGCCTGGAAAGAAAAGTGACTTCTTTAAGTTTCTTGAAGACGTTTCATCTCTCGAAACCTCTGCTGATAATCACCCACACCCTTTTTCACAGCTTGGCTCATGTGATGAGCCACATGATCAATAGTTGGTCAGCGACCCTCTTAAGGGACACTCCCACTAGGATTAAAATCTGGGACTCTCCACTTTCTGGTTTTAGAAGTGAAGAAGCTGAATATTCGGATTAAACATCTTCAAGACACTTAAAGCAGTGCACTCGCTTTTCTTTCTAAGCGGCCTTTCTTAGATCACCTGATATAACCTGAGTAAATTATGTCGAGTGTCAGCGGGGTTTGAAAACTCTGCAGCATGACCCGGGTGTTGCTGGTGGTATCATGAGCTTAGACCCCTCAGTCAGCTCGGTCTAAAGTCATCGCAGCACTAACAGGCACAAATAGGCTCTAACGTGACAAACTGACCCGACATTTAAAGAGTGCCCACTACAGTCTCAGCTAAAACATATTAAAATGTGCAACGCCAAGGACTGTACACTGGACTCCCGACAGCGTGACAGGGTCTGACAACGAGTGGTGGCGTCGTCCTAGCCGACCTCGGCAGTTATTCACACGCCATGACCAAAAACTCCTGCAGTGTGACAGCAGACAGAGGAGGAGTCACAGAGGAGCGTAACAGCTGTGACAGATGCAACAGGAGGACGAGCTCCAACAGTAAACACACTGTGAAGACAGGAAAGCAGTCACGAGTGATGTTGGTCCTGTTTTTATCTCCACTAAAACCTCTCTAACGTCACATGTAACAGAACACAGACACATCTGATTATCAGGGACCACGACCCACATCTTTGCCTCACTATGTTTATAAGAAGAGACTGAAAATAATGATTCTCCCAACACATCACCAACACTTTTATGGCAAACAGATAATAGTGAGTGAAAAGAGGTGAACTGTTTCATATGCAGTTATCAGGGTAAATACATTTAAACCAAAGACACTGGAAGAGTAAAGGAAAGGAACTGAAGGTGACAATTCAAGAAGCTCAACAGAAGTCAAATGTAACATGATCAAGATTCCCTGTTAAAAACAGATATGTATAGTATAATAGTAGACTACACTAATAATAGTGTATAGTATAATAGTAGACTATACTAATAATAGTGTATAGTATAATAGTAGACTATACTAATAATAGTGTATAGTATAATAGTAGACTATACTAATAATAGTGTATAGTATAGTAGTATACTATATGAAGTCTACACCGCCACGTCCTTAAAATTCAGCGAAATTAAGGACGCATTTGAGGGCCGCATTTCGAGCAGCGACCTTCGTCCCGTCGCTGTGATGTAATCGGCCTTAAAATGCGTCCTTTAAGGCTGCAGACCCTGAATTGGGATACAGCCAGAGTCTGGTCTCTGTTTTCACAGAGGATGTGGTTCTGTTGGCTTCATCAGGTGATGGCCTCCAGCTCACAGTGGAGCTGTTCTCAGCAGAGTGTGAAGCCGTGTGAATGAGGATCAGCATCTGAGGCCATGGTCCTCAGCTGGGAAAGGGTGGAGTGCCCACTCTGGGTCAGAGACAAGTTCCTGCCCCAGGTGGAGGAGTCTGAGTATCTCAGGGTCGTGTAAAGAAGGGGGAGGGCAGCAGGAATCAACAGACAGACCGTTGCTGCGGTAACAGTGAGGTGGACACTGTACCGGTCTGTCGTGGTGAAGAGAGAGAGAGCTGAGCCTGACAGCGAAGCTCTCAATTTACCGGTCGATCTACGTCCCTGCCCTCACCTATGGTCACGAGCTGTGGGCAGTGACGGGAAGAACCAGATCGTGGTTACAAGTGGGGCAAATAAATTTTCTCTGAAGGGTAGCTGGTGTCTCCCTTGGAGACGGGGTGAGGAGAATCCCCTTCACAAAAACTAATCAAGTGAACAAGACTCTCCAGGAGGGAAACATTTAAATATCCAAGTCCACCATAAAGAGAAAACTGCATGAAGGTAAACACAGATGGTGCATTACAATTCACTGCATGTGTTTTACATGAAGAATGGAGGATATACCGTCCACTTTCACTCTGTCTTTAGCAGCAAGTGGCTCTTTGTTGTTTGGCTAGCTGCACTGAAACAGGAGAATCCAGCTGTTAGCCGTAATGTTGGTGTTTGTAAAGCACTTTATAACCAAGGACTGTGTTTTTAATTTAAACATTAAACTATTAACCGACACTGATCAATGATGTAATGATCACATCTGGACTCACCGAGCCTTTCTGCAGTTCCTCACAGCTGGAATCAGTCTCAGTCGTCCCTCCTTTGAAGCTTTGTACTTCTGCAGGTCAAACTCATCCAGAACCTCCTCTGACATCTGCAGCATGAAGGCCAGAGCTGAGCAGTGGATCTCAGAGAGTTTCTTTGACCTTTGCTTTGACTTCAGGAACTCTTGGATCTTCTGATGTACTGAGAGGTCGTTCATCTCCATCAGACAGTGGAAGATGTTGATGCTTCTGTCAGGAGAGGATTTAAACTTCTTGTTATTCTTCAGGTTCTTGATGACTCTCTGGATGGTTTCTGGACTGTTCTCTGTCTGACCCAGCAGACCTCCTAAGAGTCTCTGGTTGGACTCCAGACAGAGGCCATGAAGGAAGCGGACAAACAAGTCCAGGTGGCCATTTTTACTCTGGAGGGATTTCTCCATGGCTCGTTTAAGGAAATCATCCAGAGATGACTCGTTGTATTTTTTTCCCAGGAAGTCCTTCAGCACCTCTGACTTCCTGTTGGTGAAACAGTGGAACATGTAGACTGCAGCCAGAAACTCCTGGATGCTCAGATGAACAAAGCAGTAGACTGGTTTCTGGAAGATCACACACTCTCTTTTGAAGATCTCTGTACAAACTCCTGAGTACACCGAGGCCTCTGTCACATCCAGACCACACTGCTCCAGGTCTTCTTGGTAGAACATGATGTTTCCTTTCTCCAGATGTTCAAACGCCAGCCTCCCCAGCTTCAGAAGAACTTCCCTGTCAGCCTCCGTCAGCTCCTGTGGACTCGTCTCATGTCCCTCGTGGTACTTGTTCTTCTTCCTCTTTGTCTGAACCAGCAGGAAGTGTGAGTACATGTCAGTCAGGGTCTTGGGCAGCTCTCCTCTCTGCTCTGTAGTCAACATGTGCTCCAGAACTGTAGCAGTGATCCAGCAGAAGACTGGGATTCTACACATGATGTGGAGGCTCCTGGATGTCTTCATGTGGGAGATGATTCTGCTGGACAGCTCTTCATCACTGAATCTCCTCCTGAAGTACTCCTCTTTCTGGGCGTCAGTGAAGCCTCGTACTTCTGTTAGCCTGTCAACACATGTAGGAGGGATCTGATTGGCTGCTGCAGGTCGGGAAGTTATCCAGACGAGAGCCGAGGGAAGCAGATTCCCCTGGATGAGGTTTGTCAGCAGCTGGCTGACTGATGACTTCTGTGTGACATCAGACAGCAGCTTCCTGTTGGTGAAATCCAATGAAAGTCTGCTTTCATCCAGGCCGTCAAAGATGAACAAAAGCTGAGAGACAGCCAGCTTCTCTGCTGTGACCTTCTGTAATGTTGGATGGAAAACATGGAGCAGCTCCAGAAGACTGTACTGCTCCTCTCTGATCAGGTTCAGCTCCCTGAATGAAAGCAGAACCACCACACTGACATGTTGGTTCTCCAAGCCCTCTGCCCAGTCCAGAGTGAACTTCTGCACTGAGAAGGTTTTTCCAACACCAGCCACGCCGTTGGTCAGAACCACTCTGATGGGTCTCTGTTGGTCAGGTAAGGCTTTAAAGATGTCCTGGCACCTGATTGGAGTGTCATGGAGGGCGTCCATCTTGGAAGCTGTCTCCAGCTGCCTCACCTCATGTTGGCTATGAACCTCTTCACTCTGTCCCTCTGTGATGTAGAGCTCAGTGTAGATCCTGTTGAGGAGGGTTCTACTTCCTGTTTCATCACTTCCTTCAGTCACACGTTCACATCTCCTCCTCAGACTGATCTTATGTTCATCTAAAACCTCCTGCAGACCAACATCTGCTGAAAGAAAGAAAAACAGAAAGAAAACTCTTCAATGTCTGAACAACAACAAGAAGTCCAGTTTTCAGAAATGAGTCCATCAGCAGACAGATGTTCAGTCTTACTTTGTACACAGCTGCTCTGACTGGCTGTCTGCAGTCCAGCTCTGCTTCTGGATCTTTCTCCACACTGGGGACAGGACCAGTCTCCTGATGAAGCAGACTGGTCCCAGTATGAGGAGATGCACTGTCTGCAGAACCAGTGTCCACAGCTGGTAGAGACTGGATCCTTCAGGACGTCCTGACACAAAGCACAGCAGGACAGCTGCTCCTCCTCACAGACACCACTCCTCTTCCTCCCTCTGTGAACACATTTCTTTATCACTAAAATCATTGACTGTCAGTGACAAACATCCAGATTTGATGACACTGTGCAGAAGCTCTGATGGTCACAGAGAAAAGTCAAAGTGGAGAAACTTGTGTTTGAGTTCAGAATCCAAGTTTCCTTTGCTGTTCCTGCCTGTCTTATTAAACACAGAGTGATCAGCCTACAAACTCCACAGTAAAAGCCTTCATCACAGAGCTGATTATGTCCTTCACTGGATGTACTGGAAGTTTGGGATCCATCACTTTCAACTGACCTTTGACCTCCTCTAAAAACTGTTGTGGAGCAGCGGTGTCACATTCAGAGCTTTCAGCTTTATTTTGAAAGAGTTCAGTCATCAGGAAGTGAACTTCTGGGTTCTGATTTTCTTTCTATTATTTTACAGAAGTGAAGAAGAAGAACTAAAAGCTTTGAAATGATCTGAGTGATATTTTTGAACATTGCCACCAAATTGAGTTCAGCCTCCAGCAGTAACTTTGTTTCATGATGCCTCCCTGATGATGTGATGTTTGATTACAAACCTGTTTATGTGTTAGACATTAATCACATGAACACAGGCAGAAAAAAGAAGCCAATGAAACAAATGACAGAAACGTGTTCATTCACTGCCATGATCCATATTTTATATGTACAGATGTTTGTAAAGAACACGTGTGCAGCGCTTTGTTCTGAGGATCTGCTGTCAGCACACAGTGCAGCAATAACTACAACCACACGTTTCTGTAGATCCTGAACATCAGCCTGGAGGAATCTGACCTCAGGTCTGCACACAGAGGAGCTTCACCTCTGGGATGATGCTGGCGTCAGCTCCTTCTACAATCAGGCAGAAGCTTCTGCACCATCAGGACACAAACAGAGAGGAGCTTCTATCCTCAGACCATCCAAGTCCTAAATCAGAACATGCTCCCCTCATAGCATCACCATCAGGGTTTAAACAGGACCTTACATCATGTTCTTGTCTCACTGTCATATTTCAGATCATACCTGATTCATTATGACGTCACACGCTGCTACACTGATCCTGCTGCTTCATTACTGCTGATATTACTCTGCTCACTCTGTTCAGTTACTCTGTTTACATCACTTTGCTCATTTGCTTTGTTCTGCTTGCACTGCTCTGTCAGTACATGCTGTGCTAATGTGGCACAAAGCACTTTAACATTACATCTGCACAATGTTTCATTATTTCATTTAATGATTGTTTCTAATGTTTTGTCCAGTCACAGGAGCAGCTCAGCACATTTCACTGTGTTGTACGTGTATGACGATGCCTGTGACAAATAAACAGCCTCGGACTCTTCAATCTTCTGCATTTCTTTGGAGATCAGCTCAGTGGCCTGTTGAGACCATCTTTCTATTTCTGATGACTCAGTTCAGATTATTATCCTGATACTTTCTTTTAAAATGTGATGAAATCATTTATCTGATGTTCTGACACAAATACACCAAAACAATCCCAAACAGCACAAACCACCACGTTACACACAGTGTAATAAAAATACAGGCAACTACAAATAAAAACACTTTAAAATATAAACTAAAATTACAAAGTGGTCACAGAATTTCAAACACCCGTAAATGAGTCAGCAGCTCTCTTACATGGTCAGCTGAGCTCCATGATTGAAGAACATTGTTGCTGCAGGTTCATCACTGAAGTTTGGAGGTCTGTCTTTGGAGCAGTCACTCCTCATAGACACACAGCTGGATACTGGAGACTGTGACCTCTGACCTCTGCAAACACAAACACATCACATGAATTACTGATTAATCTCTCTTTAAAATCTTTTAAGCAGCTGCAAACACACAAACTGGATGATGTGATGGTTTCTGTCAGTAATAGTTGTCTCAGATTAGAGTACAGACGGCTGCAGAGACGTTCACAGCAACAGAGAAGAAATCATTACCTTGGATTGCATTACTACTACGATTAATACTAGCATTATCGTACCCGGACCACCATTAGGAATCATTTATGATGTCACTGGCAGAACACATTTATAGAAACAACCTTTGAACTCTGACTTAGCAGCTCTCTTACATGGTCAGCTGAGCTCCATGATTGAAGTTCACTGTTGCTGCAGGTTCATGACTGAAGTCTGGAGGATATTCTTTGGACCAGTCACTCCTCACAGACACACAGCTGGATGCTGGAGACTGTGACCTCTGACCTCTGCAAACACAAACATCAATAACTGATCAGTTCTCTCTGACAGCCATATGATCAGCTGATCCCTCTGTGATATTGTGTCTGCCTCATAACGCTGACAGGTCAGCCAATCATCAGCGGTTTTTTCTGTCTCTGAATGAACTCAGTTTGTTCTCAGCTCTTCTCTCTGATTCTGCTGCACTGACTTCACTTAAACTTACAGAGTTCAGATCTTAGCAAGAAAACAAGTCAATAAAAAGCAAACTCAGATCAAACAGTTTGAACCAATCACAGATCAATGATTCTGTCATGGTTATGTTGAAATGACTAATAAAGTTAGTAGTGTTCTTACATTATTGCTGCAGGTCCATGACTGTAAGGTGGAGGTGTTTGTGTAACTCCGTCACTCCTCACAGACACACAGCTGGATGCTGCTCCGTCCTCTTCCTCCATCTTCTTGATGTCAGGGTGGAGTTAGTCTGAGAGGTAAACACACACACTCAGAGGTGCTGTTGTACTGGAAGCATCACACTGACGGCTTTCTAATGTTGGAGCTTTGGCCCTAAAGTCCAAACCAGTTATTTTAGAGGCTCAAAGTCTTTAAAAAACACCAAAACCATCACATTATTTAATAAGTACATGATCAGGTGGATGAAGGAACTGTGTTTGGGATCATCATCATGGTGAGGAGCCCACATGTTACGGCTCCTTTGGAGAGAAGCTGAGGATCACTGCAGGAAGTGAGCTCATGAAACCAAACTGCTGTTTGTGAGCAGCATGACTCTGTTATTGGACCTGCTCTGTGTTCTACATATGATCAATACTTCAAATATCTGTAAACATCTCATCTTATATTTGTTGCACTTGGTCACATCTGTCTTTAAAAATAGATTTTTAATGTCACTGAGAGTTCTTTTCTACCTTTATTGATTTATTTTGGAATAAATTAAATATAAAGGTGCCAAAAACTGCCTGCAGCTTCAGCTCTGTGACAGGAAACTACTGTCAGGCTCAAAATGACTTCAGATTATTCATCACAGAGTGTTTATGGATCACAGGACACGTTACAGTTTTACAGCCTCACGGACATAAAACTCTTAAAGTTTGTTTTTGAAGGGATTTTCAGATCAGACCTGATGTTTCTGCCTACAGCCTGTTTACCGATATAATCAATATTAGATATCAGAGCAACAGAAACCTCGGTGATCAGGACGCCGGCACTGAGAACAGGAAGTGGCTCAAACGTCGCACTTTCATAAAGGCTGTATCCCAATTCAGGGTCTGTAGCCTTAAAGGCTGCATTTTAAGGCCGATTACGTCACAGTGGCGCACCGAAGGCTTTCCCAATTCAAAGGCTGCTCGAAATGCGTCCTTCACAAAGATGTCTAAAATATGTTCTCCTTCATTTCTGTCAAACAAAGCTGTGTGAAACGTTTCCAGCTGTTAGTATCATGGTTGCTAGGCAACCGGGGCAGCGCGACGGAGGCTAGACCGCCCATTTCACAAGCCTCGTACTTCCGGCCTTAGCGGTCCTTGAGTACGTGGCCCTTGAGGATCGTTGAGGCTGCAGAACCTGAATTGTACAGAGCCCCTCTGATGACATGGCCCAAAAATAAATAAATTGTGGCCACAAAATACTATTTCGTGCCCTCGAAATACTATTTTCGAGGGCACGAAATAGGTATAACGTGCGCATGAAATGCTAATTTGTGGGCATGAAATGGGTATAACGTGGCAATGAATTACTCATTTGTGGCAACAAAATAGATAACGTGCACATATCATATTGATACAATTCCTGGACAGCTGCGTAGAGACACAAGCATGAGAGCAGGCTAAACCTATACACCGTGGACAGAGACGGTATGAGTGAGTTTTATTTTAGGCTGGGAATGAGCTACAATGCATTTTGAAAAGCCTGCAATGCAAGGAACCATTATTACGGAGAGACATTTAAACAGGATACTGAGAGCCCAGTTGCTTTACAGGACCTGGACGCCGGGATAGATTTTATTGTCAACCAACTGCAAGGGCCTGGGAAGGATCACGGTTATTGGTCAAGTGTTTCGTGCCCACAAATTAGCATTTCGTGCGCACGAAGTAGTATTTTGTGGCCACAATTGATTTATTTTTTGGACCATGTCATCAGAGGGGCTCCGAAGAATTGGGATACAGCCTCTGAGATAGAAAGTGTGCGACCGTGAACTCGACTCTCTTTATGACACATACACACACAGACACACACACAGACACTTGTTTTCAGATTTTAGTGAGGACACCAAAAAGCCTCAAAAATATCCTCAAACTCGTGAGGACGGCCATTTTGTGGGACTCTATTAGCCCACATAGTAGCATACCAACTCTTTGTCCTCACAAACATGTCTAAACAGGTACACACACACACACAGACACACACACAAACAGGTTTGTCAGGTTCCTCGGCTCGTTCTCTGCGTTCAGTCCATTGAAGGTGATTATTGAGCCAATCACAGCTACAGAGCTCACTGTGACTCTTCTTCTCTCTACAGTCACACAAACAAACACACTCAGAGACTCTGACAGCAAAACTACAACAATGTGGTGTTAACACTCACCCTGCCTCAGCTCCACCGTCCTCCTGCTGCTCTGACGGAGGCTCAGCTGTTTCTCTTCCTGTTCCCACCTGCTCGGGTGGCTCCTCCCCTCTGCAGTTACAGGAAATCAGGTGTGTGTGTCTCTTGTTGAGACTGGTTCTTCCTGCTCTCTATCATCACATTGGGTGTTTCCAAATTCAGGGAGAGGATGCTTCGAATGCCACATTTGTAGGAAATTGTATCACATGGACGCGACGAAGGCTGTTCAAATTTGAAGTCTTCCAAATGCGTCCTTCATTTCCCTGAATTTGAAGGATGGGTCAGGTGTGTCCTTTGTGGCCCAACATATCCCAGGATTCATTGCGGGCCATACAGGAGATATTTTTCTGATAATGATAGTGATCGAAGTGGGAGTTAATGCAGGAGACGAACACTTTCAAATGTAAGTATATGAAAATCTGGTGGTGCAAAAGTTTTTATAGCGGGTGTGTTGTTAGGCTCTGGGCATCTGCATAGACATGTTCTTTTTTTGAGAATGTGAGGACAAACTTGAAAGAGAGACACTGTGAGAGTGGACACATCCACACTGCTGCTGCATCTGTGCTCACCACGATGGCCTCCTTCAGAGAGATGGAGGACTCACTCTGTCTTCTGGCTGATGTAAGTGTTCAGCTTTGAACAGCTGTCGTTCCAGCTGCTTTTAACT
Source organism: Aulonocara sp. 'chitande type north' Nkhata Bay (assembly GCF_057382095.1). Taxonomy (NCBI): domain Eukaryota; kingdom Metazoa; phylum Chordata; class Actinopteri; order Cichliformes; family Cichlidae; genus Aulonocara; species Aulonocara sp. 'chitande type north' Nkhata Bay. The sequence goes on along the minus strand of NC_141365.1, from coordinate 49,527,446 downwards.
TTGTAGTTTCACATTTGTACAGACTTTATATTTTTTATAGACGTGTCATAAACCAGTCCTTAAATCATTTTCATTATCACAGATACAGTCTACACTCTGCATCATGAGCTGGTCAATATCGCAAAAGTTGTAATTCGTTTCATGTTTCATGTAAACTGCTCTGAGGTCACAGTGACACCAGCAGATATAGTTACAGCCTCTCTGTCCCCACCATCCCGGCCCACGTAGACCGCAAAGGCCGGGTCCTCCGAAGGATGCAGCCGACGAATTGGAACACAGCTCATGTCTGACAGCAGTTTGAAGAGGAAATGGATTCTGTTCTGTTCTTCACTCATCACCTACCTGACAGCTGACACCTCACACCTGTTTCTCAGCTGCAGGTCAGACAGAAGGACACACAGAGGATGGAGGGAAGGAGGATGGATCTGCTAGTCTGAAAGTTGGTATGTCAGTTTCTGGTCAAGTTTTTGTTCAACAGGAAACATAAACAGAAGCAGGATTCATACCAGCCTCCACTTGAACAGCAGCCTGCTTAAACTGTCTGCGTGTCTCTAGCTGATCTCTGTCTCCTGCTGATGTCACAACGTCTCCGTTTTATTTGAACACTGGAGGTGAAGATGGCAGATTGTTGGCTAAAATGGATGTCTGTGGCATCCTGCATTTAATGTTCAGCATCTTTGTGAAAAACCCTTTAAAAGTTGTTTAACATGTCCAAAAATCCAAAACTGTTACAGATTACAAAGATGTTGTTTCTATGGGCTCAGGCTGTACTTGCTAGTTCACATTTCGGTAGTAATGTTGATGATGAGGATCATTATTTGTCATTGCTTTAGTTTTTATTCCACTGTTTCAAGGACATGCACTTAGTAGGGACAGCGGACTGGACAGGTCTTCAGTCTGTCTCGCTCTAAGACAGCTGGGTTAGGCTCCAGCGCCCCCGCGACCCTGAAAAGGATCAGCAGAAGTGGATGGATGGAGGGTCAGTTTGTCAACATTAGAAAAACAAACATACTACCTGCCTTAAATGTGAAATGGACGGGCTTTATGTTTGCTCGTTGTTTGCTAAAGAGACTTTTCTGCAGCATTTCTCTCCCGACTTCTTTGTAGCACCTTTCACTGTCACACATTTGATCTTTACAGCAGGGCTGTGCCATATCATATACCATACTATAGAATTTTGACATAGTAGCTATATAATGTTACTCCTACTTTATAGATCTCCATCACCCGATCCTCCGAAAACCTCTTGGAGTTGGCAGCACTCGACTGAGCCATTTTGTGCAGAAGAAGATTAAAATGATGCTTTAAACTCCAGATGTTATCTGAGCTCAGATCCTAAAGCCAGACCTCTGCATCTTCATTCTTGTGGAAAAGCAGAGCAGATGTTGTTTTCAGGAGGATGCTGCTATAATGGCTTTAGTTCCTTGCAGGTAATTATGACGACAGCGGAAGCAGCAGGAACAACAAACAGCCCAAACTAACAGACAAACTATTAATGAAAGTCCAACCCAATCTCCTCCATCCCCGTATCCTCCACTATTTGCATCTTCATCTGTGAAACCTGCAGAGCAGAAACACTGTGTGGACAAAGTTAGCCGGTATGCAGACATGTTTGCTTTTGTTACAGGAGTTTGAAACACATCTGCAGCTCATTCAGAGGCTTTGGGGCCGTACACACTTCATTTTAAATCAGTACAGCCGATCTCACAGCTGCTGGATGTTTCTTTGAATCATAAGAACATTAAGACAAACATGATGATCATGAAAATCATATTAATGATTGATTTGGCCTACGTTTGATGCTGAACTGCAGTAGCTCCTGACATTGTGCTTTTATTTCGTCTGGATTAGTTTGCAGCACTGCTGCACAGTTTACATTAAAGTGCACTTTTGCAGAGCAGACGACCCCCTGCACGACTGATGGGGTGAACCAAGGCCCTGCATCAGACAAAGAAGCATTATTTCAACTGTGAGTCATGCAAAGCAGCTCTAGTAGAGTCCTGTAAATGAACAGACTGGATCCCTGTAACGTACCACCTCAGTGACCAGTGGAAACATTCAAATGTTCAGGTAGTCATCCTAACTGACTTGGGGTTTCTGCCAGTGTGTTACAAGTGAAGCAGCTTGCCTGGTCTACACACTGGGACTCGTTTCTTTAAATCACCATTAATACAGTTTCAGCTGCTGACACATTCACTAGTGGGTAGTAATTAAAGCATGCTGCACCACTCATGAGTGCTATCATTCAGCACTCTCATTCATTTGTCTTAAAGCTGGTAATTAAACTCCCTGATGCCTCACTCTGTCTCACTCTTTTCTGTGTGTGAGAGAAAGAAGATGCAGCTGTGTTTCTAACAGCTGCTCTGGAGGAAGCCCTGCAACTCTAGAATCTCACCTGAGTCTGTGACTGTGAGCTTGATGGAGTGCCTGAACTCCTTGATGACTCTCTCACCACAGATGCTGTGGTTGGTTGGTTCACTCACTATGTATTAACAGACCTCTCTGCATTGAATCATATCTGTTATTAATCTCTGTCTCGCTTCCACAGCATGTCTTCATCCTGTCTTCCTTCTCTCACCCCAACCGGTCAGCAGATGGCCCCGCCCCTCCCTGAGCCTGGTTCTGCTGGAGGTTTACGTTGAAACCAAGCACACCATTGTTTTTCTTGTGACATTACCAATAAGTTTGATGTGTCACATGGTCCTCTTCCTATTGAAAAAACAAAAGTTGTATCCAAGATGGCCGACTTCTAAATGGCCACCATGGTCACCACCCATCTTGAGGAGTTTGCCCCTCACATATACTAATGTGCCACAAACAGGACTTTAATATCACCAACCATTCCCATGTTATTACGGTGTATCCATATAAATGGCCCACCCTGTACTTACATTATAACCAATCCGCTCCTTTATCCTCACTTAAAATATTTTTACTGAACTATTGTAATATTTGCTGCCATTGCTGCTGTCCTCTTGGCCAACTTACTCTTACAAAAGACATGTTTAATGTTAATGAGATTTTTTTTTAACTAAATAAATAAAGGTTATATAAAAGTCGCTGCCAAAAACTGATCGCGGCTTCTACCTTGTTACACGAATGTTGTTTGTGGCTCAAGATGACTTTATGTCATCCATGAGGGAAGCATTTGACATATGTTTCACATATTATAGCCCAACAAGTTACTTATAGCAGTTTAAATACGAGCAATCACTTTTTGGCAAATACCAGAAATCAGTTTTTGGCAGACAATCACTTTTTGGCACAACACCGGTGTCTAGCAGGTTTTATATTTTAGAAAGTTTAAAGCTCAGCTTAATAGAAGTAGTGTGGTCGTGAGTTTTGCATAAACAAATTTGTGCAAACCTCAATGAAGTGAAGCAACATTATAAAGAAGAGTGAGCCTAAATGACTCCCCAATGATGTGAGAGACTGATAGTCATACAGAAAACAATGACTTTGAGCTGTTGCTGCTAAACGTGCTTCTACAAGCAACTGAATCTTGGAGTGTACTTTGGTTTGTCTGCTCATAAATTGGTGGTTCATGATGATAAATGAACTTCTGAACTGGTTTAACATCAGTGCAGTGGCTGGTCCATTCCTTGATGTATATGTCAACGTTCAAAATGAGCCATTTAAATCAGCTGTGTTGGATCAAGGACACATCTAAACCCTGCAGGACAGCGGCCCCGAGGCCTGGAGTTCCCACCCTCAGTGCAGTGGAAATAGTCTCGTGCCAGTCTTGGTGCTGCCTTTGAGTCTATATTGCCGAACACTGTGCGCACACATTTCTTTCCTTCCTAAACAAACACACATTTGTAAAGGAAAATTTAAATTGAACTCACAGTTGGCGGTTAATCGTTATATAGTTTAGATGTACACCGAGAGACGCATTTAGTGGGACTTTTACACCGCCACAGATTTTCTTCTTCTTTTTTGTTACATTATTGACATATACTAGATATTTTAACCTAAGCAGCAACAATCATGTCTCTGGTACAGGCACTTTCCACCATGCAGGTTAAGCTAAAATGTGACTTGAAACAAATTCTGGGTTTCCGTTCCATAAAGGTTCATTTCATCTGGTAAGTTAGCCCCTGAGGTAACAGTCTATGTGAACATAACATACTCACTGACTCACACTCAACTTGACTGATAGTGATTTCCTGAATTAGGCAAAGCGCACAGAGGAAATTCATTTGCATATGTTTGTTTTCACAATCACTGAAATCCAAGTTAGGCATGTTTCCCTTTGTTGTTGTTGTTCTTGACACGAGTGCTTCAGTTATTTTCTCATCAGTATGTTAGGACAGAAAGGATTCTGTTGTGGATTTATGATCATCTCACGTGTGTCCATCTTTCAAACTCTTAGATTGTGTAGACATTAATGCAGCTGTCAGACTGTAGGCCAGTTTCTTTGCACTGTAAGCATTGATTGGATGCTACTGTAGCAATCAGTGCTTACACAAAACGTCCCTGCGTAAACCCTCAGACACACAACAAACAGATCAATAGTATCTGAAATTCAGAGTACGGATCTTTTTACACATTTCTCACAGAAAATCACCTAAATCGCTTTCGTGTGAGATGCACATCATGTTTGCCTCATAAAGACTTGCCCTGTATGTATTCATTTCTTTTGACTTTCACGTGGAATTGTCACCTAATATAACAGGTCCATCAGTAAATGGTGTCTATCTTCAGTTTCTGTCTCCTAGACTTTGTCCCTGTCAGGTTACAGCTGAATAGATAGTCATATCATGCAGAGACTGCATCGTACTATAATGCTCGTATGATCGCGTTTGTCATAAGTGGACTGGTCTTGTTGAAACGTTGCAGAAACCTTGCCCAGTAAACTGTGAGTGCTAACATTTCTATGGCATATGCAAATACTTTAGACAAATCCCACAGTTGTCTATATTTGTACATTTGACAGTTTAATGAAGCATTTAGAAATCAAAGGTCAGATTAAAATGCTGGATCACAATAGAATGTGATATCACACAATACAATATTTTTAATATCACACACAGCATGAAAGTTTGCTAGTGTATATTATAAAAATATTACAGTATGTTGGTATAACTTTATCCCCTCCTAGTTTTTAAGATACAAATTTTGGCCCACACTGATTTGTGATCATATTCCTCTGTCCACTAAATGAAGATGGAGGCTCTGCTCTTTATTTCTGTGTTTCTCTGGAGAATCCTGGTAACATGATGGCTTTCTGTCTCTAAACACACACGAGCTTAACTCCGAATGAACATGATCAGAGTTCATTGAACCAACTCTGATCAGTCTTTTCTAAGGGTTTCAAGCCTTTCTTGTTCGAGCCTCTCTTTGTTGTTGCTACAGTTATGTGTAATTATTACAGTTTTTCTCGATTGCTTAAACACTATAACCAGGCCTCTAAACTAAAATTTCAAAACCGTAACGCTATTGTTCAAAAAGCTCACCCATTTCCCTGAACTATAAACACTATTCCCTGCTTTGACACATGACTCAAATTTGGTGAACTGTTACTGCAAAACTCTACACACAAATCCCTACATTTTACAGTGCTTACACCAGTCATTTAGAAAGCACTAGCATGCAATAATGTTAACTTAAGTCAGCATAGCTTGAGCTCAATTAGCACACAATTAACCAGGTGGAAACACTAGGATTCAAAATTTAGCACACACCAATCAGAACCTGCGATGGATAGATAAAAGGGCCAAAGTCAGCTCATTCAGGTTTGAAACAATGGATCCAAAGAGATGCAAAGGAAGAGGACGTGGTGGAGAAAGAGGACGTGGTGAAGGAGGAGGACGTGGTGAAGGAGGTGGAGGTGGAGAACGATGGCGACAAGGAAGGGGAAGAGCAAGGGCAAGAAGACAGTCAGTCTCAGATGAAATTCGAGCCACTTTAGTTGACCATGTCCTTGTCCATGGGATGACTATGAGGGAGGCTGGGCAACGAGTACAACCAAATTTGAGTCGCTTCACTGTTGCCTCCATCATCAGAACCTTCAGGGAGGAAAACAGGTAGGTGTACTTGCAGTAAGACTGCTTTGTACAGTAACGTTTAAGTTACTGAACTTATGTGTCTTGAGTTTCAGTATGTTTCCATTATTTTCCTGTAAAATGAATGTGTGACAGTTACAGTAATGAGTGCTTCTATTTTTGTAGGACACAGAGACGACCACCTGGTGGAGGCAGGTTAAGGCTTTTGTCGGAGGAGCAAGAGAGGGAACTTGTAAACATGGTAATTGCAAATAATGTAATCCGCCTGCAAGAGATTCAAAGGAGAGTGATTGAGGATGATCATCTTTTTCGAGGCATAAATGCCATCAGCCTCTCCACAATTGACCGCATCCTCCGAAAGAATCAATTCCGGATGAAACAGGCATACCGAGTCCCTTTCGAACGAAACTCTGACAGAGTGAAAAACCAACGTGTGAAATATGTTCAGGTATGAGTTTTGATACTGTATAAAGTATTGTGTACCATCACAGCATGGCAGTTTATGGGCGATCGTGGCTCAAGAGTTGGGAGTTCGCCTTGTAATCGGAAGGTTGCCGGTTCGAGCCCCGGCTTGGACAGTCTCGGTCGTTGTGTCCTTGGGCAAGACACTTCACCCGTTGCCTACTGGTAGTGGTCAGAGGGCCCGGTGGCGCCAGTGTCCGGCAGCCTCGCCTCTGTCAGTGCGCCCCAGGGTGGCTGTGGCTACAATGTAGCTGCCATCACCAGTGTGTGAATGTGTGTGTGAATGGGTGGATGACTGGATATGTAAAGCGCTTTGGGGTCCTTAGGGACTAGTAAAGCGCTATATAAATACAGGCCATTTACCATTTTATGCTGCCATTTCAGCACTCTTGAACTGTGGTTCAGGGTACCGATTGACTCTACTGTGTTATGTGTTTTGCAGAGAATCTTTGAGATTGAAGGACGGCCTGTTCCCCATGAAATAATCTTTGTGGATGAGGCAGGTTTTAACCTGACCAAAAGAAGGAAAAGGGGGAGGAACATAATTGGCCATCGGGCTATTGTAAATGTCCCTGGTCAGCATGGGGGGAATGTCACTATGTGCGCAGCCATCAGCCAACGAGGGGTACTCCACCGCCATGCCGTACTAGGACCCTATAACACTATGCTTCTCCTTGCTTTTCTTGATGGTTTAAGACAACATATGTTCCAGCTGGACTATAGGGAACCAGCACAGCCAGAGCAGCCTCACTACGTTGTTGTGTGGGATAACGTCAGCTTCCATCGCGCTGCTCTGGTTCGTGACTGGTTTACCAATAACCCAAGGTTTTCTAATATCTTTCTGCCTGCATACTCTCCCTTTCTAAACCCGATAGAGGAGTTATTTTCGGCATGGCGGTGGAAAGTGTATGACCGAGAACCTTATGTCCGTGTTCACCTCCTTCAGGCCATCGAAGAGGCCTGCCTAGACATATCAGTAGATGCATGCCAGGGGTGGATCAGGCATGCAAGAGGATTTTACCCCCGCTGCCTGGCTGGGGCCAATATAGCCTGTGATGTGGATGAGATTCTCTGGCCTGACCCAGACCAAAGACAAGATACTGAGGTGGGATAATGTTTCTGGTGTGTGTTGTACTGTATAGTACATGAATGACAATGTGCCACTGTACATACATTGGTTGCGTCTTTTGTGTTTATCATGTGACAAGGGTTTTGAAGGGGAGAACCATAAGCAACCTAATTGTTTTGGAACTATTGTTTTGAATTAATTGTACCAGTGTGCAAAACTCTGTTGTGGTGTGTGTGTTTTTGAGGGCTTGTGTTTGATGTCTGAGGGCAAAGTTTGGTTTTTCAGCAGGAGTGAATAGTTTTGGGTGTAGAGCTTCATTTTGACCTGGAAATAGGATGTTTGGGGAATTGAGTGAGATGTTATGGATTTGTGTTTACTGTTGTGAGGATATGAGGCGTAGTTTCAAGAAATGTGTTTTAGCAATCGAGAAAAACTGTAATAGTATTGCAGATGTTAGCCTCTGCCTGCAGTGTTGATGTGGGTAAAGGCTTTAACCATGGATTAGCGGCAGGTCCCAGCTTGTAAATTGTGGAGCATTAATGCCCACTCCAGCTCCTATAACCAAATATAAACAGTTGGGATGAGAGTTAGCTCAAGCCACTACAACAGCCAGCAAGAATGATCTGTTCATGCTAGCATTAACAGTGCCTATACACATAGCGACACACGGGGGAGGGGCCTAACTAATAACCAAGATGACTACAGGCTTGGAGGTGCTAAAAGTCAGATATACCAGGAGCAGTTTGGGCTTTAGAACAAATTTTGTGTAATTATAACAATATGTAATTTAGGACCTGGTTACATATGATGCTGCTGATTTTTTAAATCTAATTTTTACGTTGCATTAATTTCTTTTTGTCAGACAGGGAATCAAACAAGTTCTGTTTTCTCGAATGAATCCCACTGTTATTTCTTTGTCCTACCAACAGGGATGTTTACATGGTATTCATGACTGCTGCACCTGATGACTTTCACAGCTTGAGGACTGCAAACATTTCCCAACAAGACATGAGTGGTGGGGTGATCGTTGGTATTCCTGATCAGGTGAGGATCTGTTCCCATCAAACCACCAAAACCAGTTGTTCAGGATGTTTACAGGATGAAGAATCCCCAGTTATTCTTTGTGGTTGGAATGTGCCTACATATGGCTGTGTGGGATTCTGGCTTACTTTAGGGTCAGAGCAGTTGGTATGTGGAGCAAATACTGACACAGTCAGAGTGGGCAAACCAGCAATAGGCTTGTTGTCGTACCTGGAAGTCTGAAAGCTCCCGATGCTGGATGGTCTTTCTAGTTTTTAATGACAGGTCGTCTAACAAAGCTTCCATGAGGTGCTATAATGGAGACTGTCCTTTTCAAGGAGTTTCTCATGTCTTATCCTACTTTTTTCTTTTTTTTAATTAACAGGAGTGAGAATTTGAAATCCTCTATATTGACATGATTACATTTCTTCTATTAAATGAGAAGTACATTTTGAACACAGTATAGTGAACACAATATCCAAGAAGCTAAATCTGGTGAAATGGTTTCTTTAGCTGTCAGCTTGAAAGGCTGATTGGGGTATTTTTGTCACCTTGCATGCGGGTGGCATGGACACCCGACTTTTGTGTGCATTTATCAAAAAGCTTGGATGATTTTGAAGATCAGTGGCATTCAACTCATGATCAGCGTTCAAGTTTTCTTAAAATCTTGTAACATGATAACTAGAAAGAAGACAGCTAGGATTTTCAAACTGATCCATAGATGGATCTACTATGAAGCTGAGGGACAGCACTGCTTAAAAGATCCTTTTTAAATGACTCCAGCTGTCTGATTTAATGAGACCACGTGTGCTCAAGTTTCCTGCTCTGACTCGGCCTCAGAATGTCTAGAGGCAGAAATCAAGCACACTCAAAGGAAATAAGCGTATCAGTGGGCATGTGCTCAGCACGCAGAGTGGGAGTGACTAAAGGTGCCACTGCAGAGCATCGCAGTTGTTTCGTGTGATTAAGTTGTGTGTTTATGAACCTGTGAGTGTTAGTCCTTTTGGCAGGATGACTCGCATGAAGCTGTTATAATTGTTTGTGCATGTTAAAGTTATGCCTCAGTTCTTTGATACCATGTTGGTAGGATTATTTGGCACTAAGTTAATAGCAGTGGCTGTAATCTCCCGCAGTCATTACATCCAGCGGTATTACAAATAAAGGACTTTTCTATTGTTTAGTTTAACTGTGGCTAGCTTGCCATGTCCGTGCCTTATGATTGGCAATTTGTATGACGTGCTATTTAGGCAATATATGAGCTATAGTGACCCCTTGTGGATATTGTGAGATATTGCTGTGTTGAGTACATTATGTTTTCAATTGTTTTTCTAGTTATTTGTGACTCTACTAATGATAAAATTGCCTGTTTCTGTTTCCAGAAAACCATTGCTCATAGTCCCACATACTATACAATGATAAGTTCAAGTATGGCTGTACCTAATTTGGATTAAGCCTGGCAAGCACTTTGATGTAAACATTTCTTCTGTGGGACTTAAAGACAGTTAACCCAACTCCTGGACTGCTGCAGTCTTCCTGACAGAAAGCTTAGGCCAGGCTTGTATGCCCAGTATATATATTCTATAACGTGTGTAACTACTTCGTTTAGTTGTTTTTGTTTGGATTTAGTTTTGTTGTTTTTCTTTTCAGTGTATTTCAGTGTCAGTAATTTGTGTAGTGCTCACTCACATTTTCAACTGGAAAAGACCTGCAATAGAAACGTATTTAGGAGCAAACAAGTGAATGAAAAGTTTGACATCATTAAGGCCAAACAGCACCTAGTTTTCAACAAAAACACATAACATAAGAGCAGCAGTGACGATGCAGCTGACACAGATGAACCCATTTAAACTGGTCCCAGTGTTTTTAGCCTAACTTGAGTCTTGAACCATTGGGGCAAATGAGAAATTCCAGCAGTTCTTGAAAGCAGCAACTCTGTGCTTTTTTGTGATGTTCGGGACATTATGGTAACTCGAGGCAGAACACCATCCAAATCTTGGTAAATAACACATGAAAGAACAAAACAAACAAACATGGTAAAAAGAAGCCAAACGTGTGATAACATTGTTCCATCACGCTCACTCACTATTCTCTCAACCTTTGCCTTCATGGGGCTGCTGCAACAATGTACCTGGGATTACCGTAATGATGCAAATATTAATGAAAAGTGCAGAGTTGCTGCTCTCAGGAATCATTGGACTTCTTTTAATTGAGGAAATGGATCAGGAGTTACGGTAGTTACAGATGTTTAATACAACCCTAGAAAAGAGCTTTCTGTAGTGCTGTGCGATACGGAAAGATGTTTTATGTATCCGATACAAGTAAATACAGGGCTGATATGATCTATACTTTTTAATGTGGATGATGCATCATCAAAATGCCAAATTGTTCACATTTTCATGACCTTTACGTTGTTTTTTAGGGGGCTTCATCCTAATGATTATTAATGAGTTAAAACCGAGGACAGAAATAATAAAAGGATTTAGTTTGTAGCCCATAGTTTAAAAGCAGTAATCACACATTATCCCTTTCTTTAACAGCAACACAAAAGGATCATTATATTCCATTAAATCTGAGCCATATTATATTCAGTATATTTATTTTAATTTCAGTAAATGTTTTTATTTAAATGACATGTTTCAGTGAGATAAATGTGTTATTTCAAGGTCGTTGCATCATTTTTACTTTTCGAGTTGGCTAAAATAAGAATTAGCCAGTTGCACTTTAAAGTAATATAACCAACATATCGCCACAGTTATCTACCTGGATATTCTTCAGAGCATGCTTTCTTGCATGTGACAACAAGAGACCTCTCGATTGTCTGGTGGAGCATTTAGCGCCTCGCTACATGTTTCCAAATCGGCATTTCTTCTCAGTGAAAGCTGTCCTAGAGAAGTAAAGCAAGTTTGTAAGTTTCTCTCTCAATGTTTGTAACGCATTCCCACGTTAAGCTTAACAACCGATATATGGAGCGACTGCCGCGCCTCCTCTCCCCCTCCCTCTCCTGCTGCTACTTCAATCATGAAACTAATCAATGATCAGCTGATCGCAAGTTCCGTCTCTCTTGTTTGTTTCCCACTTTGCGCCAGAAAGAGGAAACCAGCAGATAAACCACAGCAGCACGTTTAAGCTTGATAAGCTGTTGTTAGAATTTATTTAATATTACTTTAATGCCTAATGCTATAAGTAGCTGACAGCTGGTAACTGTGCAGGGGCGGGTCTAGCACAGTTTTGCCAGGGGGCCAGCTGGGGCATTAACAGGGAAAAGGGGGGCACAAAGAAATACTTTTCTTTCTTATTCTCGTTTAAAATGTCTCGCTTTTAATAAATAATTATCTGAATCTTATAACCAAAGTTTTTATCTAACGTAAAATGTATAGAAATCTAATATTGTATATAGTAACTATTAAGTCTAATATATACCCTAGTAAGTTATAGTACTTTTTCCTTTGGGAAGATACCATCTGTGCAGTCTGCAGTTCTGTTGAAGAAAGATGTTGAATCTATTTAATTGTTGTTGAAAAATAATTGATTTCTGTGCATTTTTTTTAAATACATGCATTAAATTAAAGTCGATTATGTCGATTAAGCACCACGAGGCAGAGGGTGGGCGATGGTTCCCTTTAGTTTTTTTTTTTGCTGGGAGTTTGCAACCCTATTAGTTAGGTTGTTTAATATTTCTGCTAAGTACTCTTTAAAATACCAGAATAGGGAGTGATAGGTTTTGTATTGTTGATTGTCATTTATGCTTAGAAATATTTACTTATATATGCATAGAAGTATATAATCATTTGTAGATTGAAAGAATGTCTCATTCTAGGAGGTCTGTAACAACTCTGTGTAGCATGAAGAGGGGGGTGAGTTCACTCCCCTACAGAGGAGAGGTCGTATCTTCTTTTGCTGATTTATGGTATAGCAAACACACGTATATCTGTTTAAGTATAAGAGCCTTTTGTTAGATGGACCCAGACTTCTGGCACCAGCTTTGGGGAGTCTTCACAGGGTCACATCTTGACCTCACACAAGTCACACACACACACACACACACACACACAGGCAAGGTACTCTTTGTGTGTATGTAGACGTCATATGTTAATGAACCTATGCATATTCATGTAACCTCAATAAAAGAACAGTGGTACGGGAGGACGGACGAGAGTGACTGGGGTCAAGCGAAGGAATGGCGCTTTGTCCGGTCATTTCTCCCGTGCACGAGAAACATGAAGTCTTTGCCTACTTGTGTCTTGCTTTGCAGTGTAATTATATTGTCTTCAACGTTCCAGCGGATGGGTTCAAGCTACAAACCTATCAACAGAGATGCACATCACCTAATATGCTTAATTGGTAGTAGGCTTTTGAGCCTATACAGCTTGGAAGACAGCATGCATGAAGAGGATGATGTGGACAAAATACTCATTTGCCTAATAATTCTGCACTCCCTGTATGTGTTTGCGTGTCCAGGGTTCAGCTGAGACAGTGTCCTTCGCCCTGCCAGGCTAAGTAAACAGTCTTCCAGCCAACCCAGGTGGCCTTGCATGGAATAGGAAGGAACAGACTCAACACAGTCGTTATCAGGGTGTTTTTGTTCGGCTCCAGCCTTGAGCCCACAGCTGGCGCCGAGAGGGTCTCCGCATAAGTGATGGTGCTTTTTACTTTAGTGCGAACAGCTCATATGAATTTCAAAGCAGTTCTACAGTCCAACACTGGTCTCTCAATCTCCCGTTGGAGAGCCGCGAGCTTCGCCATACTTGCGTTCTGTGATGTTGTCATTCTTGTGCTCAAGGAGCCGATTCTGAGAACTCACGGCAGTGTGCCTCCCCGAGATGTCATCCAATTTGCGCCCAGAGATGTTATTCTGAGCGAGCCTTTCCGAGATGTATCCAGTCTGCAGTCAGAGATCTTATTCTGAGTATTCACAGCAGCCGTAGCCTCTCCAAGATCTTATCCGTGCTGACTCAATGAGCCCATTTTGAGAAACTCACGCCTCTCCCATCGTTCCAATCCCAGCGGGCAGCCTTGTGGGGGTTTGAACAGCCGGTTCCGCTTTCTCAAGCCAGCTCCGATCAGCCAGAACCCTGTTACCATGGTTCCGAATAGGTAGATATCTTCAGCACGCAGACTCACCCGAGCCCAAACTTCTCGTTGAGAAATTGCATTTAGGGACCAGTTTTCAACAGGACAATGACACCAAACACACCTCCAGGCTGTGTACTAGAAGAAGTATACTAGATGGCGGCGCGCACAGACGCAGCGGCTCTATGCTCTCCACTTGGGTGCCTTTCTTTTTTGTTTCTCCACTTTTTCTTCTTCTTTTGTTTTCCTTATTGTGAAGCCAAATTTTCCTACAACCATCTGGAATTATGCAAGATCGGATATAACAGCCAGATCCCCATTACCAGTGATTATCAGAGGGTGCACAACATCCTCCCAGAGATAGCGAGAACATCGGGTGCTCCGTGGATTGTTATCGGCTCTGCCAAGAAACGCAGGCGGCGGAAGGAACGCAAACAAAAGCGGGGATGCCTGTCGGGCCTGCTGGCCAGGCTAAAGAAGCAGCCTTTCAAACCACCGCTCCCGAGCATCTTTCTGACCAGCGCACGGTCGGTCGTCAACAAAATAGACGAACTGAACCTACTTCTCGCCGCACAGCCAATCGTCCGTGACTGCTGTGTCCTGGTCGTCACGGAGACATGGCTCACTCCGCGAGGCTCCTGCCTACGACAGCCGTAACGCTCCGACAATCCATCAAGCGGTGGTAGCTTAGCAAAGTCGTACTGAAACATCTGACAGATTTTCGAGCGCCGTGCACATAAAATCGTTTCGAGGTCAGTAAACACAACCAGAGTTCATACATAAGGCACACGGGGTTATAAGGGGCTCTGTCGACTTTCAGAAAAATCAAAGGATTGATTTTAAGTGCGCCGTATTTTCCAAACAACACGGTAATAACGACGGCCCGCTAGCATGCGCTACCAAAAATAGTGCTTTGTTGTGTATCTGACGGACGAAAGCGAAACCAGTTCCACACCACTGAAGCTGCAGCATTTTTACAAACCAGTTCTGGTTCATCCGTTTCATTTAGCAATCCACTTTCGCTCTTCTCATTCTGCGTCATCATCCAATTCCACCTGTGATCTTGTGTCACCATTGCTCTCTGAGCTTTGTGTTGCTTCTTCTGTCACCTGACAAATAGGACATACATGACAATAAGAATAAAATGTGGAGCTGCTTCAGTGTGTCTGTCACTTTGTGCAGATCTTGACTCATCAGTAATGTTTGTAGGCTGAGTGCATTTTTAAAACAAGTTGTGCAAACTGCACTACAAGGTGGAATATTTGCAAAATCATAACTATGACCTATGAATACGTCAGTGCCATTAAGATGAAATTCTTGTGTCACCAACATTTTAACGTTAGGCATATAATTCTAACAGCCTCTGTAAACTAATATCCTGGCTGCTCGAGGCTGCTGTTTTCTCTGACAGCTTCACTTAGATTAGAATTAGAAACGCTGCTCTGAGACTGAGAGAACTAACAGTGCTGCATGTTGTGCTGTTAGTTTCCAAAACATGTTATTCATGGTTACATACAGTTTTAGACTGATGTGGGCCAAAGCCTAGCATAGCCTGCAACGTTATTGTGACGGACACATTTTATGTGTCAGACCCAGGACCCTGAGCAGTTATGGACTAATATTATAATGTATGTATTTTGTATTGCTGTCCCTCGTTCTCCCTGCTTGTAGACGCGTGTGTGTGTGTGTGTGTGTGTGTGTGTGTGTGTGTGTGTGTGTGTGTGGCCCTGGCAGGTGATTGGCCACACCTGCAGCTGATCAGGCCTGTCGGAGGAGCTATTTGAGAGTGTGGTGGAGCTCTCTCCGACGCTGGATCATTGCGTGGCTTCACGTCAGTCTCTCGACCAGTTCCTAGTTTGAGTCTGCTGCATTATTGTGTGTCTGACGGCTTCCTCTCTCTTATGTCCCCAGGAGTTATGGGGAGACGAGAGGACAGCGAGCACGGGGTGCTCATCACGGAGAAGCGGAGACAGGAGCACTAGCACTGGGAAGAGGACACGTCACGGGAGTCGGGAGAGCACGGGATTTATTGTCATGTCTGTCCATCGCTGTAAATAAACGCACTGCTTGTACATAGAGCACCGCGCCTGTGTCCTCCTTCCCTACACCCCCACGGTCTGCCAGCCAGACCGTGACATTATGAGTGAACTTGGCTTTAAGTGACTTACAGGTTTCTCTGAAAAATACTTTCTTATATCCAGGTTCTTCCTCTTTGCTGCCGTCCTCCTCTCCTCCTGGGAGCGCAGGCTTGCCGCTGCTAAAACTCAACGGAGCTCCCTGAAAGGTTCAGCCAATCACATTGGCCATATTTGTCACATGAGGTAGGACTCCAGTACAGGACGTAATTTAACTCTTTCGGCACCGCTGGGTGAATGAGACGTTGACAGATCTTTTTTTTTCTTCTTTCTATCAGGTTTGCTTTTCTTTACTCGAAGAGATCAAATTATTGGTGAGGACAATTCAATAATCGCTGGATATTGGTGGGGACATGTCCCCTCCGTCCATGCCAAATCGACGCCCTTGCCCGAATCGATTCAATCCATGATTCGATTCGATTCGATTTGGGGAAATTTTGCCTCAGACAGTCAGCAATATTATAATTTAGATCATACCCCCCCCCCCACACACACACACACACAGCCTTATGGGTACAGTAGTCTCCTGCTACACCTCCTTTTAGCTAAAGACATACTTCACAATGACTCACTCAGCTCACAAGAACAGGAATGCAGAGCATTATCAAACGTTAAAATGATACACATCTCTCACTTGTTCACTTACATTTAAACGAAACACATAATTGTAAACATCTCTAACAGCCTAAGCCAGCTTTGAATAGGGCCTGAATGGATAACTTCAGAGAATTACACATCCAATCTTACACGAGGTCTCACCGCTCGACCAGATCTGGTAACAGTCCCTGTTGGTGTGAGGTGGCTCCTATTTCTCCTTAGAAAACCTGTCTGTCTCTACCACATAAGATCTGGGAGCACTGGCAGGTCCAACTACTGCTCCAGTGGTTCCTTCAGTAGTAATCTACACCTTCTGTCCTGACTCTATGTCTGCGGTTGTAGTGTTTTGCCTGCTCACGCCTCCCTTCCTCATCCTTCTCGCGAAAAGCCTGTAGGTCGGGCCACTTTGGCACCAGCTTCGCAGCAGCTTGTGGCAGAGAGGTACGCAGGTGTCTCCCCATGAGCAACTGTGCCGGTGAGAGCCCATGTTCCAGTGGGGTGGCCCTGCACGCTAGCAGTGCTCTGCTGTAGTCACAGTCCTCTCAAGTCTTTAATGGTACGATCAGCGCGTTCTGCCTCCCCGTTGGCTTGGGGGTACCTGGGGCTGCTCGTTTCATGTGTGAACTGGTACTCTTTAGCAAAGTGCTTGAACTGTTCTGATGAAACTTGCGGCCTGTTGTCCGATACCACAGTCTCGGCAACTGCATGTCTTGCAAAGGCCTCTTTTATAGCATTAATAGTGACCTCTGCTGTTGTGTCTCTCAGTTCACCAAGTACCAACGACCAGATTTGGTGTGTGGTAGTAACAGGCAAATGAACTTTTGTTTTTTAATGATTTGAATATATATGAATGCTTGTGCATAAATACACAAACAATACACATATGCTTTCATGCTTTCAATTGTGTAATTTACGTGATCTAGGTCAGCGGTCTCCAACCTTTTTTGCACCACCGACCGGTTTATGCCCGACAATATTTTCACGGACCGGCCTTTAAGGTGTCGCGGATAAATACAACAAAATAAAACTAGTACCGAAAAAAGAAGATTTATTCATAACACACGTGAAAAGACCCAGGAAAACCGAGTTAATGATAAAAACGATAACAAAATAACGCTGAAAAGCGATAAAAACCCTGAAAACCAGACATTTCACACCTGAGCCTCAACTCTCGCGGCCCGGTACCAAACGACTCACGGACCGGTACCAGTCCGAGGCCCGGGGGTTGGGGACCGCTGTTCTAGGTAGCTCTGTTTTGGAAGTTCAGTTCAAGCTAGAAATGTGCTTTGGAGTTTGTACGTGTTTTGTCTCTAGGGGCCACCCCATATATTTCTATTTACATTCAGGTGACAGCAATCCATGGATGGTTTCGACATGCAAGAGGATATTTTCCCCGGTGCCCAGCGGGAGAAGACACTGCTTGCGATGTCGATGAGGTCCTGTGGCCAGACCCCAACAGACGGCGGGATCCATGAGCCCACGTATGCACAATTGTCATGATTTTTTGTGTGTACAGTATAGTGTTTTTTCTATTACTGTATTATGTTTGTGTTTTGCTTTATCTGAATTGATGGTGCTGCAGTGGACAATATTGAGTAGGCCTATTTGCTTTTTTTGGTTGTTTGTGTCTCCTGAAAATGTGCCTTCAGAATAAACAATGACAATGAAAGACTGCAGTGTTTTATATGAAGTAGACTAGTGTGTCCCCCTGATCTGATCTGCATGTGATGCAAGTATGTGTCATTTTGTCAACAGAGTTACATCTTGACAGAGGAATGTTAGGTTTTGACAGCAGAGTTTCAGTTTGGCACAGATGTGAATGGTATATTTTGATGTGTCATGTTTACTTGTGTTTAGAGTTTTGGCACAATGAGCGACGTTTTGCAAAATGTGTTCAAGCAACGGGCAAAAACTGTAACATGTTTTTCACCAAAGATTTCAGCAATTATAAAAATTCAACTCAAGCTATTCAGCTATTAGCATTCACACTGCATTTTCTACAGGAAGTACATTTTATATACCAGTTTCAGTTCAAAGTGCATTAAAAATAATAAATAATTATTAAAAATAATACCATCAATATGTTACTGCACTACACTTACTGGACTTGTGGAAGTATTTTGAGAACCATAAGAGATTCTTACAAATGTTTGAAAGAAAAAAAATCTTTAACATAGCTGGAGACTCGTGTAGAAATATGAATGAGTTTATAAAGTTTCTGTCATGGTGTGCTGTGACAGGCAGGTAGTAGGACCCAAACACAGGACTCTTACGTGGAATGAAACTTGAATCGGCAGCTTTTATTGCTGGAAACTCAGGTGGACTCAAGAAACTACAAACTAAGAAACAAGAACTAGGAAAACAAATCAGGAACTATGAACAAGAATCAAGTAAAGAACACGGAGGAGAAAAAACACCCAGCCCACTGAAAACTAAAGAAACCCCCAAAAACATGAAGAACAATCATTAAGGAACATATTTACATATTTAGAGTTACTGCAACACCAACACTGGGTCACAGCTTCAGTGTCAGTCGGTGACTTTTGGTCTGCAACAGCAGCAGAACAGACTTCTCAGTCTTTTGAAGAAGCCCTTTTTCTTCTTCTTGATCTGACGGTCTTCGGACTTCATGCTGGCTTCAGGTTCTGTAAAAGGTTCCTCAAAGGGAACATCAGGAACCGGCCCAATTTCAGAACAAGATCCGTTGATCATATGAGCTTCACCTTCAACACAGGATTTGGACTCGCCATAGGGTTCCTCACAGGGAGCGTCGGGCTCTGCAACACTTTCTGACAGAGCTCCTTCGATCGTAAGGTCTCGAGTACTCAGACTGGATGCCCTTTCAGAAAGAAGTTCCTCACAGGGAACGTCGGGCTCTGCAACACTTTCTGACAGAGCTCCTTCGATCGTAAGGTCTCGAGTACTCAGACTGGATGCCCTTTCAGAAAGAAGTTCCTCACAGGGAACGTCGGGCTCTGCAACACTTTCTGACAAAGCTCCTTCGATCGTAAGGTCTCGAGTACTCAGACTGGATGCCCTTTCAGAAAGAAGTTCCTCACAGGGAACGTCGGGCTCTGCAACACTTTCTGACAGAGCTCCTTCGATCGTAAGGTCTCGAGTACTCAGACTGGATGCCCTTTCAGAAAGAAGTTCCTCACAGGGAACGTCGGGCTCTGCAACACTTTCTGACAGAGCTTCTTCGGCTGGTGGAACATTTGCCACTGAAAGGCCGTCAGAGGAGCGCTCACCATTTGTGCTCTTCACATCAGGACTTGAAGGGGGCTCAAAGATTTCACATATCCGGATCCTTGCTACATCAGCAATGGTCTTCAGCAACAGGGGTGCAAAGTTTGCAACTTGGATAGACAGAATTTCTTCAGGAAATTTCTGTCTAATCTCCGTCAGGATGCTGTCGAGCAGATCGTCTCGGATAGAGCGGGTGAAGACGGCCTGTGTTTCCATCGCCGTGAGGCTCTTGGAGACACGATCTAAAGTGGCCTTGGTGACACTGGTGGAGAGGATACTTAGACTCTGGGAGGCCATGTTTAGGAGGGGACGAGGAGGAAGCTCCCAGAAGCCCTGGAGAACGCGGGGAACTACCTCGACCACTACCTCCTGCGCGGTGAGCAGTTTGCTGTTAGGCTGTTCCTGCTGCTTCTTTTTCAGGATTTCAACGTAATCCTTCACCGCGCTGAGGAGTTTAGGTGCTCTGTAGAAAAACATGATAAGAGTTATCTGTTAAACATATTCAAAGCATCATTTAAATATTGAAACACTGTAGCTGGACTGTTAACCCTGTAACCACCTTTGTATCATACATGAAAAAAAACTCAAACTAAAATTGGGATTTTTCTTTCGAAACAAATTTTGCTTTTCTTTTGAGACAAAAAAGCGTCTTGTAAATGCTACATTTTTATCTGTTTTAGATTATGGTGATCTGCTGTACATGAATGCTTCCGCCCAGTGTCTTCATAAGATTGACTCAGTTTATCATGCCTCCTTACGGTTTATTACAAACTGTAGGGCCTTGACCCATTGTTGTGATCTGTACGCTCGAGTGGGATGGCCTTCGTTGTCCTCCAGGAGGTTTGCTCACTGGTGCATCTTTATTTATAAGGCCCTGCTTGGACAAATGCCCACCTACATTTGCGATCTGCTCACACGGAGAAGTACTGTTTCTTACAGCCTGCGTTCAAGCGATCTTTTATTGCTCAATGTTCCATTTGCCAGAACTGAACTGGGAAAGAGGGCTTTTACTTATGCTGCCCCTTTCACATGGAACATGATGCAAAAAGACTGGAAGATAGCAGATCTTATTTCATTAAATGCTTTTAAGTCCAGATTGAGAGAGCCAGAGAAAAATGTTTTTAAAATGTAATTGTTATTTATAATATGTATGTAACTTTGTAATTTCAACGTGTTGTCGCCTCTTGGCCAGGACTCCCTTGCAAAAGAGGTTTTTAATCTCAATGGGACTTTTCCTGGTTAAATAAAGGTTAATAATAATAAAAATTTAAACTGGTCCCAGTGTTTTTAGCCTAACTTGAGTCTTGAACCATTGGGGCAAATGAAAAATTCCAGCAGTTCTTGAAAGCAGCAACTCTGTGCTTTTTTTGTGATGTTAGGGACATTATGGTAACTCGAGGCAGAACACCATCCAAATCTTGGTAAATAACACATGAAAGAACAAAACAAACAAACATGGTAAAAAGAAGCCAAACGTGTGATAACATTGTTCCATCACGCTCACTCACTATTCTCTCAACCTTTGCCTTCACGGGGCTGCTGCAACAATGTACCTGGGATTACCGTAATGATGCAAATATTAATGAAAAGTGCAGAGTTGCTGCTCTCAGGAATCATTGGACTTCTTTTAATTGAGGAAATGGATCAGGAGTTACGGTAGTTACAGATGTTTAATACAACCCTAGAAAAGAGCTTTCTGTAGTGCTGTGTGATACGGAAAGATTTTTTATGTCTCCGATACAAGTAAATACAGGGCTGATATGATCTATACTTTTTAATGTGGATGATGCATCATCAAAATGCCAAATTGTTTACATTTTCATGACCTTTACGTTGTTTTTTAGGGGGCTTCATCCTAATGATTATTAATGAGTTAAAACCGAGGACAGAAATAATAAAAGGATTTAGTTTGTAGCCCATAGTTTAAAAACAGTAATCACACATTATCCCTTTCTTTAACAGCAACACAAAAGGGTCATTATATTCCATTAAATCTGAGCCATATTATATTCAGTATATTTATTTTAATTTCAGTAAATGTTTTTATTTAAATGACATGTTTCAGTGAGATAAATGTGTTATTTCAAGGTCGTTGCATCATTTTTACTTTTTGAGTTGGCTAAAATAAGAATTAGCCAGTTGCACTTTAAAGTAATATAACCAACATATCGCCACAGTTATCTACCTGGATATTCTTCAGAGCATGCTTTCTTGCATGTGACAACAAGAGACCTCTCGGTTGTCTGGTGGAGCATTTAGCGCCTCGCTACATGTTTCCAAATCGGCATTTCTTCTCAGTGAAAGCTGTCCTAGAGAAGTAAAGCAAGTTTGTAAGTTTCTCTCTCAATGTTTGTAACGCATTCCCACGTTAAGCTTAACAACCGATATATGGAGCGACTGCCGCGCCTCCTCTCCCCCTCCCTCTCCTGCTGCTACTTCAATCATGAAACTAATCAATGATCAGCTGATCGCAAGTTCCGTCTCTCTTGTTTGTTTCCCACTTTGCACCAGAAAGAGGAAACCAGCAGATAAACCACAGCAGCACGTTTAAGCTTGATAAGCTGTTGTTAGAATTTATTTAATATTACTTTAATGCCTAATGCTATAAGTAGCTGACAGCTGGTAACTGTGCAGGGGCGGGTCTAGCACAGTTTTGCCAGGGGGCCAGCTGGGGCATTAACAGGGAAAAGGGGGGCACAAAGAAATACTTTTCTTTCTTATTCTCGTTTAAAATGTCTCGCTTTTAATAAATAATTATCTGAATCTTATAACCAAAGTTTTTATCTAACGTAAAATGTATAGAAATCTAATATTGTATATAGTAACTATTAAGTCTAATATATACCCTAGTAAGTTATAGTACTTTTTCCTTTGGGAAGATACCATCTGTGCAGTCTGCAGTTCTGTTGAAGAAAGATGTTGAATCTATTTAATTGTTGTTGAAAAATAATTGATTTCTGTGCATTTTTTTTAAATACATGCATTAAATTAAAGTCGATTATGTCGATTAAGCATCACGAGGCAGAGGGTGGGCGATGGTTCCCTTTAGTTTTTTTTTTTGCTGGGAGTTTGCAACCCTATTAGTTAGGTTGTTTAATATTTCTGCTAAGTACTCTTTAAAATACCAGAATAGGGAGGATGGTGCAGGTTTAAGTTTATTAGATTGATCAGTGTTGCTGAACTATGAAATATTTTGGGTGCAGTGTGTTTTTTGCATACAGGTATAACTAAATAACTTTAATGTTTTATTTTTTAAAACTTGAGTATGAACTTATACAAAATAAAGAAAGATATTAAAAAAACTGTTTTATTGATTATAAAAATACGCTGTATCGGATTCATATCGATACTGGACACAAAAAAGTGGTATCGTGCGTTCTCTAGTCCATACAGGAGAGAACCAGAAACTAAAGAAACTAAATTGCGTGTTTACCTTTATGTTGACATCAGTGTCTGTTTTTTTTATTATTATTATTTCAGCATTTCAGCATCTCAAAATATTTTTTAGATAAAAGCAGTCAAAATATTTTTTTTAACAGATGAATCATTAAAGGATGGCAATTTCTAAAATGGTAACCAACAGACCCGTGTGTTTTCTCTTTGGAATAATAATAATTATTGCTCATTAATAAGAAAACTATTTCTAATCCAATTCAATTTTCGAACAATCAATAAAATGATTGATGACTAAAATGATGAATAACTGCAGCCCTAGAATAAACACATTTTAGAGAAACTTGTGATTTTTGAGATGATGCAGTTTTAATTTGATAGTTTTTCCCCTTTGGTAACTTTGCTGTCCTCGCCCTGAGTTCCTTAGTTTCACCAGCTAGACAGCGAGATAACGATGCTCCAATAACCAGACTTGTTTTCCTTTCTGCGCTGATTTATTGAAGAATGGCCTCTGACCATTGCCTTCTCTTTGACCATCGTAAAACTGAAAGTACAAAATACTGTATTAGCTAACTAACATTGTAAACTAGCTTGTTACACTCTTACTGCAAGCTAACAGTAGATTACAGCTCAGTATTCAATACCATCGTTCCCTCGAAGCTGGACAGGAATCTGCAGGATCTAGGACTGAGCAGCTCCCTCTGCAGCTGGATCCTTAACTTCCTGTCTGATAGACGCCAAGTAGTCAGACTGGGCAGCATCACCTCATCCCCCATCACACTGAACACTGGTGCTCCACAGGGGTGTGTACTGAGCCCTCTCCTGTACTCACTCTACACCTACGACTGCACAGCCACTAACAACTCCAACATCATTGTGAAGTTTGCGGACGACACTACAGTGGTGGGTCTTATCACCAAAGGTGATGAGACGGCTTACAGGGAGGAGGTCAGCGCCCTGACCCACTGGTGTCAAGACAACCATCTCACCCTCAACGTCGCAAAGACAAAGGAGTTGATAGTGGACTTCCGGAGGAGCAGAGAAGTACACACCCCCATCACCATCAACGGCGCTGCTGTGGAGAGTGAGCAGCTTCCGCTTCCTTGGTGTACATCTGGCTGAGGATCTTACGTGGTCAGTACACATAAACAAAACAGTGAAGAAGGCGCAGCAGCGCCTCTTCTTTCTCAGGAGACTGAAAAGATTCGGCATGAGCCCCCGCATCCTCAGGACCTTCTATCACTGTGCCATTGAGAGCATCCTCACTGGATGCATCACCACCTGGTACGGCAACAGCACCGCCTACAACTGCAAAGCTCTCCAGCAAGTAGTGCGGTGCTCTGAACGGATAATTGGAGGTGAGCTTCCCTCCCTCCAAGACATCTACAGGAAGCGCTGCCCGAGGAAAGCGGGGAGGATCATCAAGGACTCCAGTCACCCCAGCCATCAACTGTTCAGACTACTTCCATCAGGAAGGAGGTTCTGCAGCATCCGGTCCCCAACCAGCAGACTGAGAGACAGCTTCTTCCACCAGGCCATCAGACTGCTGAACACGTCATAGACACCTCAGCTTCACTACTGGAACTTCAACATTATGCACTACACACTAGGGCTGCTCGATTATGGCAAAAATGATAATCACGATTATTTGACGATATTTATTTAACCCTTTAAGACCTACTATAGAACCAAGTCCACCAGAGCTTTTTTTTTTTTTTTTTTACATGCTGTAGTGCCATTTGTGGGAGCATTTCAAGTTGCTATACATCAATACAACTGTTATAGCCCATATTTTAATAATATGTCTGCATTAAGTCCATAGTAATTACATAAATTGCAAAAAAGTGCAATAAACTACAAAAAAAATTGAAAATCGCTTTTGTTTTGTTTACATATATTTCTACTTGGAGAAATTTAAGAGGTTTATCCCTCAAAACTTTAAATACAATAAAGTTGCAAAAAATAGTTTCCCACCACAGGAAATTTATTTTGAGTGTCTTCATAGTTTTATTTTGGAGATACAGCAATTTTTATATACTGCAGGAAAAACAAAAAACAATCCTATGATGCAAATTTGCAAAGAAAACAGCATGTGCATCATTTCACTGTGGGAAGTGTTACGAACAGCTGATAGGAACGGCAAAGCGTGTTTCTGGAATATTATGTTTTTGTTCCTGCAAGTGCTTTTTATGCAATTTTTGCAAAGCTATATGTGGAACGAAACCGTGACCTAGGACAAGCTGATGGCATAAGATGTAAGTACAACTCCTCCGGTTTCATATGCAAAACAAATTATTGCGCTAGCTTACACGGTTCAGGTTCTACAGGGATTTAAAAATAGTTACGCAAAACGGAGCGTGCTGCTCTGACCGGCTTTAAAGGGTTAACAATGACTTTAAAAAAATAACATAAAATAGTGTGCAACACCACTGAAGTTTTTTTTTTTTAAACTCTCTTTTCAACCAACGGCAGTCACTCTCCAAATAACTTCTGCTTAGCTTTCCGAGCTTCCCTCGGGTCCTCTTAATCAGCGGTCTCCAACCTTTTTTGCGCCACGGACCGGTTTATGCCCGACAATATTTTCACGGACCGGTTTATGCCCGACAATATTTTCACGGACCGGCCTTTAAGGTGTCGCGGATAAATGAGGGAGGGGCTAATAATCGGCTCAGTCATTTTTAATGATCGTTGAAAGCCCAGATCGTAATCGTGAATAAAATTCGATTAATTGAGCAGCCCTACTACACACTGTATATAAATGCCACTTGTTTTGCACATGTCCAACTACCAACCTCTGTATATTTTATTTTATTGTTTACTCTATTTAATTTGTAAAATATGTACACACACACACACACACACACACACACACACACACACACACGCACGCGCGCGTAGAAAAACATATTTAGTATACACATCCAGTAATGTATGTACTATTATATATTGTACATATATTTATTAGTCTCAGATTTAGCCGTTCTTATATTTTGCTTGTTTTACGTTATTGTATTTTTGCACACCTCTGTTGCTTGTGAAGCTCGCAAACAAGAATTTCACTGACATGTACTGTACCAGTGTACCTGCACATGTGATGTGACAATCAAAGTGATTTGATTTGATAACAAGATAAAACTTTCAAATGTACAAATTATCGTACCATTTTTACACAAAACAAAAGATAATAATTATTTTATCGTCACTCATACTTACAGACATATCTTGTCCAAGGCAACAACATTTTAAGGTCCATATCAGCTTAGAACGATAGCTTTCCGCCATCTTTGATTTTTTCACCTTCTCATTGTTCCTTTCCCAAAGTAGTCAAACCCATATTACAAAGCAGCCACTAGAGGGAGCTCTAGGGCCGTTTGCAACCATAATATCCAGCTTACCTTATAAAAGGCAGAACAGTAACTATAGTGTTTGCAATAAATGGAGACATTTAAAAACAGAAAGCTATCATCTACTGTGATTCAAGTGTATAAACTAAACCACATAAAATGGCTTAAACTGAATATGGTCACGTTTTATTTTTTGTGTGGCCATTACTGCATTTTAATGGTGTTATAGATGCTGTCGAGGCTAAGCCTACATTTAAAGCCACTAAGCTGTTTGTTGGCAGGTTAATGCAATGTCACTGGTATGAATAAACGTATTAAACTTAGTTCAATAACTGAAACCATACTTATCTTGTCCTTTAGATTCTTTATTCCAACACAATTTAACATAACAGCGCAGCGGTCACAATCTGTTTGCTCCTTCCCAACAACAACACACCTGCTGCTAATGACCTATCTACCTTAAATAGACACACCATATGTAACACAAAAGGTGACCCCTAGTGGCATACATGAGGTACCCACACAAAAATGGCTCCTACAGATACTGAGCACAAATATGAGTACAGAGAATTTCCAGCAAGCTTTTAATACTGTCACAAAAAGGTCTAGAGGGATTTATCAGCATCATCCTGTCAAACTGGTTTTATGGTGGTTTTGATGAGAACAGATTATAGCTTGATCAAGAAGACCAACCGTCGAAGTCCTGTTGGGAAACCTTTGCACTTTTTCAAGGTGTGAGTATCATCAAGTGTAGCAGTGATGTCCTCATTGGTCGTTGACACAGTTGACAACTTGTTTGAGGGATGAAATTGTGGCGTTTTGGTCAGAAAGTTTATACTTGTAAATCAGACTGCAGAAATATTTCTGAAAATGTAGTGGTTTGTTTGTTTGTGGTTTGTTTGTTTGTGGTTTGTTTGTTTGTGGTTTGTTTGTTTGTGGTTTGTTTGTTTGTGGTTTGTTTGTTTGTGGTTTGTTTGTTTGTGGTTTGTTTGTTCATGTTTTTTGTTTGTTTTTATTTCAAATATCTTATAACAAGATGAAACTACAATTGTAAACGCAATTTGTTTTTTTGGTTTTTTCTCAAACTTAAGTAACTGAAACCTTTCATTGAACTACAGCAGAAACAGATTGGAAATGCCAAGTTATTCTAACACTAGTGGACTTGTTAAACAAAACATTTGTTTCACTTCTTTCTCAACATGCAGCACCATTAAGAACAGTGGACCAGCATAGTTGGTCTGCATGAGCACACTTACTGCAACAGTTGTACATGCTGAAACTGGTTGCTGGCAGCTGATGTGAAGAAATGTCTGGACACATCAAAAGTTTTCTTTTCATTTTCTTCCTCCCTTGGATAACATACACATGGCAAATAAAAACATGTAACTAGGGTGACGTGAAGTGTGTATCATCAGATTTAACTAAAATATAATGAGGCTGTCCATCTGTGAAGTAATTGTTCCTTCAAAAACCACTGTGACAACAGATTTTATTTCATTCATTTGATGGTTTTCTATTCTGTATACTGGAACTTTTTAATAGCCCCCCTGTCCACACATCCTTGACATGAGACTTTCTGCAGAGTTGCACATGATGAATGCACACAAAACTTAAAGTGTTGCTGTCATATTTTCTTGGATGTGGTTTGTTGTCATAATCAAGAACGTGTCTTATTTTTTATTTGTTTTGTTGCTGATCGGCCATTGGACTGCTGAGCCTGCAGTGAACAGCCAGTCACTGACTCTTGATGCTAGAGCAAGGACAACTGAGCTCTCTCTCTCTCTCTCTCTCTCTCTCTCTCTCTCTCTCTCTCTCTCTCTCTCTCTCTCTCTCTTTTAAATAAATAATACGTTCGAGCTGTTTATGTTTTTGACTTGTTATGGACTCTGACTGGCAATGGGAGGGCTGGCGGACTCATATTATGGAGGTGGAGGGTAGACACATTTTGTGTGCAAGAGACCACATACTACAGTGGTGATTGACACAGACTTCAATGGACATTTAGGTGAAGGGAACAGAGGTTATGAGGTGTTGGGTAGGTGTGGTGTTTAGGAGAGAAATCTAGAAAGACAGATGTGGGGCAGATTTTCCAAGTGGAAATGGCCGTGGTGCACACATACTTCAAGAACAGGGAGGAACTTGTAGAAATATATGAAAGTGGAGGAAGCTGCACACAGGGCAACTAAATATTATGCAGAAGGTGAAATCAAAAAGACAGGAGACAAGGAGGTGTCAGGGAGAATGCAGCTATGCAGCATCAAATGGTAGTTTGAAGGATGAGTTTGGACATCAAGAAGAGGAAGTGAGTGAAGGCAGAGACATGCAGGAGTATAAACAGGCTCTGGGTAGTAGGGAAGACTTACCAGATGGCTGGGATAGTACAGCTTTATTGAGATAAACTGCCAAGAAGGGGTTTGACGTCTTCTCTGCACAGAAGAAAGGGAAAAAAGAAAAGTGATTTTGAAAGTATTTGAAGGAAGAGATTTACAAAGAAAAAGAAGTGTAGTTAGCGAAATGAAGAAAATAGACCAAGAAACTGGGAGGCTAGGCATGTAGCAGAAAGAGGTGACAAAGGAAAAGGCTCAGTGCCACGTATGTGAAGCTGGACCCCAAGGAAATGAGGGAATGAGACTTGCTAGGCAGAGAGTGAGTTTGAATGGATGTTCAAACCCAAAAAAAAAAAAGATATATTCACATAACATAGATTGAAAGAAGCTGCAGGTGGCACAGCAGCTTTAATGTCTTCCAGACAGGAAGTTTTGGAAAGAAATATCATCATTTCCCAGATTTTACTATCTTAGTGTTCTGTAACAAAATCACTGTTGTGCGCATGGTGTTAGAGATGATGATGATTACAAACAAACTTAATGTGCTAGTCGTGCTTTTCTTGAGGGATTTGTCCTTCCACCAGTTTTCATGTACGTCATTGGAATCATTTGTATTCACTGATTCTGGCACTTATTTCATCAAACCAAACTCCAAGTAAATACTTTCGGCTTTTTGGTTTTGTCAAACGAACTAATGTAAAGAATGCCTGGCTGTGCACTACACCACGCAGTGGGAATTTGTCTTCTCCAGTTAAATTCAGGATTAACTTGCTTTATAACACAGACCTCAAAAGTAACCGTTATAACCCCAAACACAAGAAAATGTGATCTACAGCACAGTGAGAACTGGCAACGCTTATCTGGAGGGGTCAGAGTGAATGAACTGGACACCTGTAGAAGCAGGATTTGATTTCCACTGATTTCCTTTCCGATCCGATACCAAGTAAAATTCAGGCTGGTATCGACGATACTGATCTGATACGATACTCTGTACAAAAACTTATTTTTTTACTCTATCTTTTATTTTATCTCAAATTATAGCGTCGTAATGATCACAGGACATCAGATTACTTGTTCTTATCACTTAATGATGCAGAATTATCATATAGAAATGAAAAACCTGAAGTTGTGGCTATTTGTTGCCTGCCTGCAGCATTAAAGGACTCCGTGAGAGACGTCTGTCTCGCCCTGGCAGCACCTCTCCCTCTCCTCCTCTTCAGTTCGCCTCAACATACGCTCGTCATATTCTGTGATGTGATTCACTCTGAGGTGTTTGACCAGGTCAGCGGTGTTACCACAACACCTCACATTCTTGCCACATGTATGGCAAACCACGTCTCAGCTGTTCGTGGAGGTAAAATACGTCTGCACATGACTCTGTTTACGCTCAGCCATTGTTGTGAGTGTGCACGCCAAGGGGCCGGACACAATGACGGGTATCGGAGGAATCGATATTTCAGTATCGATCCGCACATCACTAGTTGAGATACGTTTTAAACTGGTCCAAAAAACAAATGCATATTTTCCCGAACCACTGTTCCTTGACTAAGGTGGATAACGTGATGAGGTCAAGGAAGGGTGTGACGGAGATTTGATTGAAAAACTTGCAATTGTCGTCCGTTAAAGTTTCACGTTGGCTTTTTCATCTTGAAAGCCCTCTCTGCTCGTGTCCAACCCGTGTGAACAATCACAGATGTGAGAAATGTAAACAAACCGTCCGCAGAACGCTGATCAGGTTATTTTAAGCGCAAGAAAACAAAAACGTTGCGCTCACCGTCGGCGTCACGGACGAGGCCTGGGGGTCCGGGCCCGTCCACAAAGGTCATTGTAACACAAATCATACGATTGCTAATGAAAATGCTATAAAGCTACATCGCAGATAAGTCTCTGGAGTAACAATCAAGGCCATGTTAGTTATTTGATGAATAGTATCTGTGCCACTCATGGCGCATGACTGAGGAGGACGTTGACCTCTGCAAGTCAGGAAAGTCTGCTGCTCATTGTATAAATATGAGATGTTTTTCAAAAACCAGCCATCATCTCGGGAGGCTGACTCCAAAGTACCATCTCACTTCAAACTTGCAAAACAAGTCGAGTCGATGCGAGCGCACTGCTTGTTTCTAGTTAGTCTTTAAGGATGACAGCATTAGTCTGCTCCTTTGTATGAAATAAAGTGAGTCGAGTCCATGTGGTCTGGCACCCACCCACATTTCTCTGCTAGTGATCCATGAGGACTCCACCTTGTTGCCAGTTCTCTTGTGTGGAAGCTTCAGGAAATGACAGCTTCACTCTGACGTGTGTGAGCTGTGTGAGGTCTGTGGTTAGAAGTTTACAGTGTTTGCTCTTTGTGTCGTCTGTAATATGCTCTATGGCTTTAAAAAAATGGCCACATGTTTCTGTAGCTGAATTTGTCCATCTCTGACCTTCTGAGACTGTATTTTCAAACAGGGACGTTCTGACTTTTCTTCACCTTGTACTTCATTCTGCAAATGTTTTATACTCTATTAGAGTTATTACATTATTCTGTTATGCTATAAAATCAACCCCCATATAAGATCGTACTTAAGAAATACATTTAAAAAACCTTCCTGTGCAAATAACCCAAGTTATCTAGAAGAAATAAAAACTGCACCGCAAACCAAACTCAGGTGTTCGACCTGTTGAGCTCGGGAAACTAACTGGTGTTTCATTTTAGTGAGTGCTTTGTTAGATTCCTTCATTTGAACCAAATGAAGTTGATTAAAGTTGATGCACTGATGTGTTTGAAGTGTTTTGTTAGTTGCGATGGATCTCCTGCTGTCTTTTTTCCTCATTATTAAAAGAGGATTTCTTTGAATTTCAAACATCCATTTCCTGTTTATCTGGTCCCGGGTCACAGGTGCAGCAGTCTAAGCAGAGAATCCCAGACCTCCCTAAACAACCACTTCCTCCAGCATATCCAGGACAATACTGAGGCATTCCCAGGCCTGCTGAGAGATATAACCTCTCTAGTGTGTCCTGGGTCTGCCCTGGAGACTCCTCCTCATGGGACAGGCCCCAAACACCTCACCCAGGATATTTTTAATTAAAACATCACAAATAAGTCGTCAGGTCTGATGGTCACATTTGTGAGATTCAACCACCATAAAGCAGAGATCACACAGGACACACTGTGTAACCCTCAGCTCAGGTGTGTTCAGGACATTTGCTTGGAAGAAGCCGTCTGTGGATAAATCCTGCTCTCCACCTCAGCTGTCAGGTTTATCCAGAGAACGGCCGTCCTGACTTCCAGCAGCCCCACAGTCCTCGTTTCTAATAAACTGGCATCACTGAAATGAACTGTCTGCCTCGCTGTTCAATAATCTGCTCTTTGCCAATTTCCCAGCAGAAGCTTCCACTCATATCAGCATTTTTCTGTGATTCTCACATGAACTAAACATAAAAAGCTGAAGCCAACCTCAGAGTTCCCCGTAGTGAGGAAGAGTTTCCTCTGAGCCACAGCTGAGTTTGATGCGTCCACAAAGGAAGACTGACGGGAGGACAGACTCTGGGAGAAAGGCAGATATTAAAAGATATGAATACAAAGTACGGTGCAACAAACAGGACAGCAGATTATGAAGAGCGGTTAGACCTTCATGTGTCAGTCATTGAAATGTGATCAAAGTTACCTGTTTGACATCCTGATAGAAGAAAATCAGCTTCTTGGATCCGTTTGCAGCAAAGAATTCATGGATCAGACTGAACTGGAAGAATCAGACATTAATGACTCAAAGGTTCAACTCTGAGGAAGGATCACGTCTCTGAACTTACTCTGTCATCAGAGACGATGGCGTCTTCCACCGCCGCCTCCTCCAGGCTGCCGGCGTCGGCCAGCCTGCTCATCAGGTATTTATGTCGGGCATCCAGAGCTGCCCGCCGTTCCTCCTTCACGGCTCTCGCCTGTTTGGCTACTTCTCTCCTCGCCTCATTGGACAGCAGCATCGTCCTTTTACCAGACACCTGGAGAAACATCAGCTCAGTCTACAGACGCAGAGACCAGTGAGAGCTTGGCCCAAACATCTGCAGGTTTCTGAGGACCACGTTTGACCCTGACTGGAGGCATCGATTCTGAGTGTGACTGCCTAAACTGAGCTACTGTCCCCCCTCCACTGAGACGTTGTCCTGTGATGTGTCATGGGGGGAAGTGTTCCTCACGGTTGGACTCGTGACAAGTTCAGTCAGTTTATTCAAACTTTAAAAAGACGCATTTTCAGTCTCTGGATTTCAGCAGAAACAAATGTGAACACAGCACTTTTTGATTGAGTATAAAAGGATGAAAGAGTCAGTGATTAGTAACATTGTTGCTGACTGATGCTGTTGTAGAGCTGTCTTTGGATCCTCACCTTCCTGGAAGCCTTCCCTGGATTGCTCATATATCATTAACTTGTTTGTGTTCAGTAGAATCAGGTGTTGTGGATGCAGGTCGTAGCTGTGTGAGGCCTGTACAGTCAGCGCTGTGTGAGCGCTGTGTAACGTTAGCTTAGACTTCTTTCTGTTGTTATCATCCTTCAGGTTAATGTTGTTTTCATTATGCATCACAGGAAGTGTGGGTGGCTGTTAGCCTCACAGCTCATGGAGAGTTGCTGCTGCTCTGCCTCCTTTTTGATGTTTCTGCTCTTTGTGGCTTTGTGTTACTTTGTGTCGTGTCTGAAACAAAGTGAGTCCATGTTACTAACTGTAGTCGGCTCTCTGTCTCGTGCACAGCTGACTGTTGTCTGAATGAAAGTATTTTTGTACTTTGTGTAATCTGTTGGGTCTTTGAGCCCTTTTTAAACAGCATATGAGCCATATGTATGTGTGTATATGAAAGGTTGTTTGTAAGACATCAAATTGTTGCTTATTCTAGAGCTGCTGCTGTGCCTGATTGGTCTACTCGCTCGAAACTGAAGGTTGACTTGATTCTTTTGGTGTTTTACATTTTGTCAATAAACCAACTTCTTTATGATTTGAACGGCGTCTCTGACGTGTCACAGGCCTGTCAGCTTTCTTGGTGATTGGTATAGATTTGAGCTTCATGCTCTGGCTGTTGTTGGGTTTTCCTCTTTCATATTAAAGCTTTTGTCCTACATTTGGCTCTAAAGTCTAATTCTAATCCCAGCACTGTGTCTGGGTGTGTGATGCTTGTTTTCCTGCTCTTTCTCATGAAACAGTCACAACATTCTCAGTCCAACTTTCACTCTTTGCTGCGTTTGCTGCAGCTGCAGTGAACATGGTGCCGTTTGCCTTTAAGAAAGTTGTGCACAAAGGCTTTTTCTCTAGCAGACAGCTGTGTGGCTAAAAGTCAGATCATTTTTTACCACCTCAGTCACACTGGACTGAAACAAGAGTGAAACTAGGAAGAATCAGAGTTTGTCCAGTGACTGCACTGATTTGCTTCATATTCACAAACTGATTCTAAGTAGTTGCATCAGCTAATCACCCGGACACTGAGCGTCCAACACGCTCCCTGAAGGGAAACGATTACATCCTCCAAACAATCACAATCTGTCTCTGAACGACTGGAATTATTCTCTGATTTGTGAATAACTGGAATTTATCAATGCAGACACGTTGCCAACATGATGAAGTCAGTCTGAGTCGCATCTCTTTGGCTAACTTAACTCAAGTGGTTGCCGACTATTCTGGTTCTATTCCCATATAACAGCAGGGTTGCTGAGCACCTCTGTCACTCTGCACTTATGTTCCCAGTTCTCTTTTGTGGAGGAATTTTCCAGGAATTCCTGGGACCAGCTTTCCATGAGCGACCCGATCAGGAGCGACTGTCCTGGACACTCCCAGCATCACAGGGACTCACAAACCCGTCTACCACAGTGAGAAGACTGATGGTCACAGGCCCACATGTAGCTTTAGATCACACGTGTGCACTTCCTGTGGTCACTGCTGTAACTCTAGACTCACCGAGGGGCCAGTGGTTGGTGAGGCAGCAGCAGCTGAAGTCATGTGACTAATGGCTCTCAGCTTCTGTCCTCCTATTCGCCGGTGTCCTTCACCTGTCACACCTGGTCAAGAAAGAGTGAGAATGTTCAGAGCTTTAATGGAAAAGAATATTATTACATATAAAAGGCCTCTAACAAGTATTGTAGTGTTAATCAGGATGAAGTCCATCATGAACACTTCAGAGTGGTTCAGACAGTCGGTGTTTCATCCACAGAGCCTCCAGTCTGCATATCAAAGCATCCTGAGGAATGACAGTGAAGCCCGAGTTCCCCTCATTACATTCATGTGTGTGACTGTGAGGAAAAGGTGATTGTATGAACGTGTGTGAGCGAGTGAATGAGGCTTGTATCAGAGTGGAGATAATGTCAGCGGCACAAGCTGGACGCTGCAGGTGTCACATGTGAATCTGTGCATCAGTGTCTGCACCTTTGTGGAGGTGAAGCTCAGGAGGTTTGGATTTGTTCAAAGCTCTGTCTGCTCCATCTTTCTTTCCCTCAGGCCTCTCCAGATCAGGAAGGAGGTCCTGTTCTCCTTCTCCCTCCTGGATTTCTGGATCCAGGGAAGGATCAAAGTCTCTCAGCCCAGCATCAGAGCTTCTGGCTGGGGGAGGACTGGAAGTTTCAGCTGGAGGCTGAGAGCCTGGATCTGCCATCTGAGTCACAATTCAAATATTCTCAGTAATCTCAAAAAGCAACAGAAAGGTGCCATTTTCATGAGCAGTGGGTTATCCAGCAGTTTGATTCATGTCAGCAGCATTTAGTTTGTAACTGCTGACTCACCTCTGGCTGTGTCCTGCTCTCAGGGTCACAGTGGACACTGCACCTTTGACCGAAGCTGCAAAGACAGTCAGCAGGGGTCTGGATGCATTCAGCACCACGTCCTTGTTGGGCAGACACCTTCAGTGACAGGACAGTTTATTATGCTGGTAACGTTAATAAGTCTGATCACCTGTAGAGCTCATTTAAACACATCAGCTGTAGAACATCATGTGTCATGGCGTGTCCAAACTCACAGGCTGCATCCTCCTGAGGACCCGGCCTTCAAGGTCTACGTGGGCCGGGTCCTCCAAAGGTCGGGTAGGCGGGAAGTGAGCGGCTGTGACGGTCTGGCCTTCAGATCCGCGTCACCGCTGTCTGGGTGGAGTTTAATAAACTCAGCCGTCTGCTCCTTGCTGTCTAAAATCTAACAGGACACTGGAGTAAACTCTCGACCGTCTCACACTTCTGTTTAATCACTTTTCTGTTTGACGTTTATTCAGCTGTGTGAAAACTGTAACTTCAGCCAAACCAAACAAACAACACTGAAAAAAGCCAAACGATAACATTTTTACGTGATCTAAGTGACTTATATATCATGTTTAAACCTGAACAGCCAAAGGCCGTGGGGGTCCAAAAACGATGTGCCGGGAGTCCGCTGTTCTCGCCGGCTCTAATGACCCTCGACCTCCCGGTTAGCTATCCAGATGGTGGGTAACAGACGTCTCCAAAAACGTCAGAGCACTTTTGCAAATATGTGATATCTTGACAAACCGAGCAGATATTTGAAGTTTACACTCCTACATTCTCAAACAGGAGCCCCAGCAGAGATGGATGGCTGGCACGGCTCTCCGGAGCCCCCAGTCAGAGCAGATGCAGGGCCAGCAGGTGTGGAGACCCCTGGCTGAGGCAGCTGAAGCTGTGGGTGGCTGTCAGCCAGCTCAGGATGCCTTTTGGGCTGCAGCAGCATAAAATCCTCAGCAGGCTGGGTAAGCTTGCGTGAGCTCTCTGTGGAGGCTGTTGCAGCTGAGATGGCTCACCCGAGCGGTGCAAACTTAGTTACCTTCAAGGCTCCAGAGTCAGCTGAGGTCAGCAGCTCAGCCTCTGGGGAGGTTACAATCCCTGGAACAGCCAGGTCTCTACAACCAGAAACAGTCTTTGCATGTGCAGCTTCAGAACCAGACTTGAAGTTCCAGTTAGTGTCCGATGTCCCAGAAACACTCAGGTGCTCACTGAGCAATCTCTTGAGGCCAACACTCAGAAAATCAAACAGTCTTTGAGCCTTTGTGGGAACATTTATCGTCTGTGCTGGAAAGGTGGAAACATCTGGGAGATGCAGCCTTAACACACTGGGCTTCACAAGTCCTTGGAGGCAGCTCACTAAACTCAGGGATGCAGACAAAATCAGCACTTGCAGGAACACAATGTGCCCTCTCACAATGAGCTTGGAAGCATAAACTGAGTTTTCCTCACTGACTGTTTTAGACAGGATTGTGGGAGCAACACAAAAAGCAGCTTCAGCTGGAAACACACAGTTTAGTGTCTTTGCTGCTCGCTTTAAGTCACAATAAACAGGAAACTCATTGTGTCTCATGTCAGAATCACTCATATACAGGACAGGAAGAGGCGGAGCTTATTTCCTGCAGGGAGAGGTTAGCAGTCTGTGTCTTTCTCATTTCTGACTCCTAAAGAGCTGAAAAACACAGGCTGTTATTGGCTGGCTGACACTGGGATTAATGTCCTTGAAGCCAGCAGTCTTTAATGTCCAGGTTCAGAACGGGCAGGTGAAAAACAGTCCTTTATGTCCTCTGATGTTCAATAAACTGTCCTGATTACTGAGGGAGCAGAGAAAGTGTCTCCATCACTCACCACAGCTGGATGCTCTGAAATCCTGGAATCCAGCTGTGGAGAGGAGCGCCGGCGGCGTGGACGCAGTTTAGTAATCAGGGAACGGGAGACAGGAGGGAAACACAGCTGGGACCAATTACACACACGAGACAGGAAACAGTAACACAGGACTGTCAAAGTAAAACAGGAAATATAACACAGAGTCCAAAGTAAGGAGACGTGGGACACAGTGAAGACACAGAAACAGAAACCAGAACTATAATCACAAAACAAACTCAGAAACATAAAGAGTGAATCAGCTGATTCAGTGTTTGTGACAAAAACATGGATCCTGGTTAATAACTTTTATTTGTTTGTTTCTGTATTATTTTGTGTATCGTTCTTATGAGCTGTTGTTTTGTCAGTGAAATATTATTTCATTGTTTTAAGCTTTTTGTTGACTTTGAAGTGCTTAAGTTGATATTTTTGAACATTTAATTTGTTCGATTATTGTCGAGTCGATAAAACTGTCAAACGCACAGCTGCTTCCAGCACGGCCGGAGGAGAGGTGGCCGAGCAGACGCACAACACACACAGCTCACAGGTTTGCATTTCTAGATATTGCAGATGTTGCAGAAATTGAGAGTAAAGAACTCAGAGATCCAGCGCTGTCTCCTGCCCCTTATTTATACACCACAACACAACGACAGGCGTAACTCACACAAACGGGTAACATGAGGCTCAGATGCTTTGGACGTGTTCACATATACTGGACACAGAATGATGAAGATGGAGCTGCAGGAAGGAGGAAAAGAGGAAAAACACAGAAAAGATTCACAGATGTGGTGAAAAAGGACACGACAGCTTCTGTTTGTTAGTTTGGTTTTTCTTTATTTGGTAAAGATTCAGAAATAAAGAGAAGATCACATGTTTGAATATTATATTAACGTTCTGTAATTACAACAAGTTGTAAAATCTTTCCAGAGTGAGACAGAGACTGTGCAGAGACTGTAGAAGGACAGAGCAGCAGCAGAGCAGTCCAGATACACTGATGATCCTCTGTCAGATCCAGAGGGACACACAGGGCTGATGCTGGACTCTACATTGTGTCTGACAGTGGAGCTGTTCTCAGAGCAGTTCACTCTGCAGCACTGACAGTCATCTGCACTTCATTCCTCTGTCAGTCACTGCTGGATGAAGCTCTCCTCTCCACCTCCCAGTAACATGGCCCAGTCAGAGCGTCTCTACACACAAGCTGCTGCTGCTTCAACCTCTCTGGATCATCAGGACACAGCTGCTCCTCTCTCAGCACACACACCGTCCTGTTTAATGCCATGGTTGCCACCTGCAGAGAGAAGGAGGAAGAGCAGAGGAGATAAACGAGTGTTTCCAGAGACTCTTCATCAGCTGTCAGTCAGTGATGCAGCACATCCAGTATAAAGAGCAGCAGGGACGTCAGTGCTGGGACTGTACTAGGACTCATTGTTGCTTCACTTTTTCTAATCTTTGGATTTTTATTGAAGTTGCTGAAAATGTTTTTCCCTCCTAGTTTGAGTTTGGACTTTCATTCATTAGAAGAACCTTGGTGTGTCCACTCTGAGCTCTGTAGGAACCCCAACAACAAGCCCAACAATCCAGATGGACGGTTCCAGCTGTTAACTGGAGGAATTCCATCCAAACATCTGCTCTCACTAAATTCTTCCTCACCTACAGACTGTGTTCTTCACTGCTTTAAACTTGGAAATCAATGCAGTCATTGGTCTGCGTGCTGCTTTGTTCAGAGAGCTGATTGGCTGTTGACAGTGTTTGATCAGAGCGTGTCAGCCGTTACTATGGTGACCATAAAGGTGAGAAACAGGAAGTGTTTGTGTCCAATCCTGAAGCCTGTCACCGTTCTCCTCTCACAGCTTCACTGAGAAGCTGCAGCTTTACAGGAAACACTGGATCTTTGTTTCATACTGACTGTGTTTAGTACAATACTGCTGACAGCACCACCCACTCACTCCATCACTCTACTTACTCCAGAGTCTCCAGTCTGTAGTCTGGACTCTTCTTAAGATCAGACAGCTGCTTCACATCTGGATCCTTCAGGTTGTTCCAGCTCAGGTCCAGCTCTCTCAGATGGGAGGGGTTGGACTTCAGTGCTGCTGCCAGATAATCACAGCTGATCTCTGACAAACCACAGTCCCACAATCTGTATAAAGAATGAAAGATGTAAGTTTATTAGACAAAGTGCTTGAAATCATTCAGTGTTTCATCATCTGTTCAGAGCTGAAGAAGGTTCAGAATGTAGAAGTTTAGAAAATGGAAACTCCAAACAGCTGAAGCCAACAGGAAGCAGCTTCAAACAGGAAACTGTGCAGAGTTTCAGACTATATGTCCTGATGCAGCCAGTTGGATTTTGGAGATTTGAATCTCTGTTCTGTGACTAAGTCCTTGAATCATTTCTTCCAGTTGGTCCAACAAGACAGACTAAGTATTGGACATGTGTTGTGGCTCCATCAGGGGAGCTTCTAAATGTGATGTGATGGCCCCTCTGGGTCTGTCAGGTCACAGCACTGAAGAGAGCTCAAACTGGGCACACAGCTGTTCCAGTCTGGACCAAAGACTCTATACATGGACTGAGGGACTGCTTTGACTGCACCCACTGGGACTTTTTAAAGGCTCGTGTTCTCACTTAGATCATCGATTTCTACTGACATTTCTTTCTGGGAAAAATGGGGATTACTTTGGAAACAGGAAGTATTTTCCCCAATAAGCAGCCCTGGATTAGTAAATCACTCCAACATGTTCTCAGGCAGAAGAAGCTGTCTTGTTATGAGGGAGAGAAGAAAAAGATTGAGGCACAGAAACCTGTTGAAAGAGAGATAAAGCAGCTAAAATCAGGTGTAAAAGTAAAGCAGAGGATGAGCTGAATAAAGGACACTCAAGGCTGGCTTGGAAAGGAATGAAGTCCATGGTGGGGATGCAGAACAAGGAGCAAAGATGAATGTGATGCTGAATCAGCAGAAGACTTGGACTCATTTGATTCCAGCTTTGATATCATTGATTTCAATGAAGAGCTTTGTGATTGTAGCAAAGGGCTGGTAGCTCTGAGAGTCCCACTGATGAGCTGTTTGTGTGGAAATCTCTTAGTGGGACCAAAGAGAGAAAAAGCCCTGGTCCTGATGCTGTGGGAGGGAAATGATTGAAGTGTGCTGTGAGGAACTGACTGGGAGATTTTCACACATTTTCCAGTCCTCCTTGGAACAACAGGAAGTTCCCAGCATATGGAAACAAAGGTTAAGTGTCCTATGGCACTCAGTGATGATGGTGCTGTGGCCCCACCACCTCCACCTCTTTGTAAAGGAACTAACTGTAATCTGAAGCTTCAAATGGAACGAAGACTTCCTCCACTAGGTGGCAGTGTCTGATGAGAACGTGTTAGTGGAGCTGGCCTGGAGTCAGAAACAGGAAGATGCAGGATTTGGGCTGAAATGGGCAAAAGTGGTTAGCACTATTGCCTTAGAGCAAGAAGGTTGTAGGTTGAAGCTTGTTGGTCAGCTGGGCCTTTCTGTGGAGGTTGGATGTTCTCCCACAGTCCAATGAAATGCTGCTTAGGTTCATTGGTGCTTCTACATTGGCTGTAGGTGTGGATGTGAGGGAGTGCTTCTCTGTCGCTCTCTGTTGGCCCTGTGATGGACTGCTCACCTGTGCAGGTGGACCACGCCTCTTGCCCTATGACAGCTAGGGCACAGGCTGCAGCCCTGTGAGCCTAAGCTGAATAAACAGTTAGCAAAAATGATCCATAGATGGCCTGAAATCCCCCAGTTAGCAGTTTGGTAGATAGCTATGACATGCTAATCCCATCCAGCAGCTGTATTCTACCTGTAAGCTGATCCCTGCTGAGCCAAAGCACTTTTTCATATACAAATTACAACCTTTAATAGAAACCTATTGGTCAGCATCTTATTAGCCTGCTGTTAGCTTCATTCCACAGAAAACTGAGAGAAACTAACAGAGTTGATAAAGAATAAAGAGAAATGTGCTGATTTAAAGCCTTTGAAGTGCTTCAGATGATCTCTGTCCACTTCTGTCCACTCATTCATTCATGTAAGCTTTCTAATGCAGCTTTGATCTTCACAGTCTGCTTGATGAAACTCATTCTAACCCTGAATGTCAGAGTGTTCCTCCTTCTCTTTCCCATCATTCATGCTGGCAGTGGAGGAGATTTGGATGTTGGACTGTGTTTTGGATGATGTGTGTATGTTTGTGTTGGACTGCTGTCTGTAAAGCAAACGCACATTTTGCTTTGGATTTCAGTGTCAGACAGACTTTAAGGTGCAATGAAGAGTTTGAGAGTTTCACAGTGAATTTTCCAGTGGAGGATTTTTCTTCTTCTTTGAAGGTTTGAAATGTGAACATTGTTCTGCTGCAGTCAATGGACTAAACCAGAGAAGAAGAAAACAGACTTTACCATGAAGATCCTCAGTGTGGATCAGTATAATATCAGCCTGATGTCTGCAGTTTAGTGTCAGCACAACTTTCACATCATATTCATCTCAGCACAACTAAAACATGCTGACTGACCTCAGAGTTTCAAGTTTACATCCTGGACTCTCCAGGAAACCACACAGATGCTTCACTCCTGGATCCTGCAGCTTGTTGTTGTTGGTCGAAAACCAGGAGTAGTCATTACTCAGGTCCAGCTCTCTCAGATGGGAGGGGTTGGACTTCAGTGCTGCTGCCAGATAATCACAGCTGATCTCTGACAAATCACAGCTCCTCAATCTGTATAAAGAATGAAAGATGTAAGTTTATTAGACAAAGTGCTTGAAATCATTCAGTGTTTCATCATCTGTTCAGAGCTGAAGAAGGTTCAGAATGTAGAAGTTTAGAAAATGGAAACTCCAAACAGCTGAAGCCAACAGGAAGCAGCTTCAAAC
This sequence comes from Aulonocara sp. 'chitande type north' Nkhata Bay, assembly GCF_057382095.1. Lineage (NCBI taxonomy): Eukaryota > Metazoa > Chordata > Actinopteri > Cichliformes > Cichlidae > Aulonocara > Aulonocara sp. 'chitande type north' Nkhata Bay. The sequence continues at coordinate 49,485,316 of NC_141365.1, read as the reverse complement.
AAACACAACAAGAGAAAAAACTCTGAATGTTTCACATTAAAGTCGTACATTTCTAACAAGAGTGTTTTAAAGACAGCGTCACTGATGATCATCTTCTGCCCAGTAAAACTTTGGTTTTCCTCATGTGAGTGTTAATGATGCACAAAGACTGTGAGTGCAAAGAGGGAGCGAGGAGGATGACACAGAGATGGTACAGGAGCATCAAGAACATTAAAGTCTGGCGATTAAATGCCTCACTCCTAAATGATTGGCAGTTTTTTGAGTTCATACATACTGAACTAAATACTTACTTGCAGTTGAACACAACTCCAGAGATATCGCCTTTAACCCTCTGGGATTGCGCCAAGGCATACATTAGAGGTCGCATAATATAATTTGCAAGTGCCAGGAAAAAAAGAAAAGAGGCTAGGCGGTGTGAATTGGAGGCCAAAATAAAACACCTAGAGCAACAACACAAAAAAGCACAGACAGCCAATTTGCTTTCCGATCTTAAAATGTTACGTAGTGAGCTTAATAGTTTAATGAACGTGAAAATTGAGGGCAATTTAAGATTCACTAAACAAATGTACTATGAACAGGGTAGTAGGGCTAGTAGATTGCTGGCAATAAGACTCAGGAAACAGCAAACTTGTAATATGGTCCAAAAGTTGAAGTCAGATCAAACCCTAATTACTAAACCAAATCAAATTGCAAGTTGTTTTGCCAATTTTTTCGAGTCATTATATAAAAATTCAGATACATGTAAAGATAACAATACACTATCTGATTTGTTAGAAAAGATCAATTTAAAAACACTGCCAGAGTCTGTAGCAAAGGAGTTCGATGAACAAGAAATTTTACAGGTGATTTCAAACCTTAACACTTAAGAGGCTTAGCACTTAAAAAACTTAAGGACAAAGTCGCACCCTTATTACTGAAAGCTTACCACTGCGCTCTGGAGACTGGGACTATGAATTGAATTGAATTGAATGAATGCTTTATTGGCCATATGCAGGTTGCCCCGCAGAGGAATAGGACCCCTCCCCCCCGACTTACACACACAACAAAGACATCACATGGGAATACAGTCGGAGATCGGCAGCGTTACAGAAAAAAAAAAAACTGAAAAAGTACACAACAATGGGAAAAGTACATGAGGAAAAAAAGAGACCTCTTCTCAGGCTGGGCACCTATGGGAGGACAGCATGAGAACAGGAAACAAAAAAAACTCCTCTGCACAGAGAGCACATAAATGTCCACATTACAACATTGGAGCACGTGACAAGCCACCGGGGTTGGGTAGGGGGTGAGGAGTAATACGAAGGAACACAGCAGTCGTCCTACACAGCGCTACCATTCCAGCGTGGCACACGGACCCGCCGTCTTCCCCCACAGGAAACAAGCATCGAAGGCGTTTGGAAAGGGAGGGGGATGAGTGCGTGCTTATCAGTGTAAGTGTATGTGTGTGCGCGTCGTCCTGGAACGATGCTACAGTTGTTGTAATCCATAAAGAGGGCAAGGACCCCACAAACTGTCAATCATACAGGCCAATCTCATTACTTAATACTGATTTGCGCATTCTCACCACGATTTTAGCCAAAAGAGTTAGTAAAATTATTACACAGGTTATAAATCCAGATCAAACGGGGTTCATTGCAGGAAGGCACTATTGTCACGGCTGGCGGAGGGAGCCGTGTGGTGTGGAGGAAAAGGAGGACCCAAGATGCAGCGAACTGATGACAGAGTGATGTTTATTTACAAGGTGGTGGTGGTGGCAAAAACAGGCAACTCAACATGAGCAATTACAAACCTAAACTGGGAGAAACTAAAGACAAACCTGAGACCATACAAAAGGGGTGCGGGGCAGAGAGACGCAGAGACAGGAACGAAACACCATAGAATGCAGAGCTACACGGAGGAACGCAGTGATACATGGATGAACGCAGACGAGCCGACGAGGAGCACAGGCAGACACCAACTATAAATACACACACCAGGTAATGAGGAAATGGCACACAGGAGGGGACACAGCTGGAACTTAATGGGCATAACGAGACACAGACCCACAAAGTAAAACAGGAAATCTAGAACCCGAACCGGACACAAGGGGGGAGGACACAGAATAACTAGAACAGAGGGAAATAGTCACAAAACACAAAACGCTGGGTCAACGACCCAGGACCATGACAACTATGGCACTATATTGCCTTCCTGCAATATAGTGCCATATTGACAAAACATTGGCAATGGATATAGGAGGAAACATTTCACTAACATTCAAGGAGCGATGTGGCTTTAAATGGCCAAACGAAGGTATCAAGTATTTAGGAATTCAAATTCCTCACTCATTATCAGACTTGTTTAAAGTAAATTATGAAGTTATAGTTGCAAAAATAAAAAAAGACTTAGAGAGATGGACAGTCCTGCCTCTGTCTTTCTTGGGTCGGATCGAGAGTATACGTATGAATGTATTGCCAAGACTTCTAGACCTTTTTCAAATGCTGCCTATTAACATTCCCAACTCTACATTTGATAATTTAGATAAACTTTTTTCCAAATTTATATGGCAAAGCAAACGCCCAAGGATCATGTTCCAAACATTAAAACTGTCAAACCTGCAGGGGGGATTGACTGTTCCAAACCTGAAATATTATTTCTGGGCAGCTCAGATGAGACCCCTGACTGTATGGGTGCGGGATTTGTCTGAAACTCAGTGGCTAAACATTGAGAAGACAATGTGCGAAAGATCATTGGAATCCCTGCTTTGTTCTAACATTTCAATTAAAAATGTGCATATGGGGGAACGGACGAGGGTCACACTAAAGATTTGGCGTAGAATCAAACAATCATTTGGTCTTCCAAAAGAAATTTCAATGTTATCAAGGCTCTCCTCCCTGCAGGGTTTTTCTCCTATTGTGGAAGACTCTGGCTTCAGAGCATGGTCACATAGCGGGCTTCATAAACTTTGTCATGTTGTGAGGAATGGGCACCTGAGCTCATTTGAACAGTTGAGGTCAGTTTCGGCTTCCTTCTTCTGACTTTTTTAGATTTCTGCAGCTAAGAAGCTTTTTGACAAAACATAAAGAATGGAGGCAAGTTTTGGAGCCCTCACCCATTGAGGAAATATTTCTAAAAATATTTCAAAGTAATTCCTCCCCAAAATTAATCACTCATTTTTATAACGCATTTATGAGTTTCAATACAAATGCAACTTTGGATATTAAGGCAAGGTGGGAAGCTGAGACTGGCACTCAAATCTCAGAGGACACCTGGGAAGAGGTGTTCGGTGAAGCCCATCTGGTGACTAATTCTGGGCTGTGGAGAGAATTTAAATGGAAGGTGGTCATGAGATATTTTAGAACCCCAGAGATAATGGCCAAAATGAAGCCTACAAATCCTGACACCTGCTGGCGAAATTGTGGCACTTCTTTAGGAACCCACTCACATATATTCTGGTCATGCCCAAAAATCTGCTCACTTTGGAATGACATATTTAAAGTTCTCAGTACAGTTTTCCAACAACCATTAACAAAAGACCAACAGTTAGTCATTTTAGGAGTCTTACCAAAGGGTTTTGCGGGAAACAATAAAACGTATCTCTTAAGAATCTTACAGCAGCACTAAAGTGTATCACTATTAAATGGCTGAATCTTGACCCACCTTCATATAATATGTGGATTGATAAAGCAAGAGAAATTTACCAGATGGAGGAAATAACATCTGCTCTGCAGATTCAGAGAGAATTGTTTACTGAGCGTTGGCGACCCATACATGCTTTACTGTTTCAATAATTTAGCATAGGTCTGTTTCGTTTTGTCCATTTACGGCTAAGTTTGTCACATGTTAGGGCTGGGCGATATGGCCTAAAATCAATATCATGATAAATTGAGCAGTTAACCTCGATAACGATAAATGGACGATAACCACCCCAAGTGCCAAAAAACAAACGTTTTTTTTTTTTTTTTCATTTGATGGGGCTGTGGCAGGCAGCATAGTTCCTCCAGTTATTTTGATAATATTATTCCCCCTAGACCTATTCATTGCAATTATATTATTACCACTTTAAAGGACTGTAAAATGTCACTGAAAATAAATGAAGACAATAGTAGTAAGTACTTTTAGTGGTTAAGATTTATTAACTGAACAAAATAAAAAGTGTCGGATACAATATGTAACCATGCTCTCTAAAAAATGTATATCCCTTGTAAACAAAATAGTTTAATAATAAATATTATTTATTAAGAGGTTGGTTGTGTTACCTTGACTTGACGCAACAGTCTTTTTGCAGAGTTTACATTTAACAATTTTTTGATCAATATCATCCTTGTTGAATCCAAAATGTTGCCAAACGATTGATGATGCATTTTTTTTGTTAACAAGCGTCTCCTCTTCCTCCTCCACCAGCCTACCTCCGTCGCTGCTGCTTCAACATTTAAATCGTCCTCCATTTGTTCACCCGTGTCTCGTCTTGTTACAGGTAGTAGAGTCATGTGACTCCACCCCGTCAAGTCTGTAACGTAGCACAGCGTCTTAAAGGGACATGAACATCGCCAACCTGCACATGCCTTTCCTTTTTTTTTTTAAATACCGAATTTACCGACATGGGCAAAATGACGTCGATGAGAGTCATAAATTTCGGTAACGATAAATTTTTGATATATCGCCCAGCCCTATCACATGTTATTTAATATTACATAAAGTTTTTGTTTTGTTTTCTTTTTGTTATGTTGTTGTCTGTTTGTTTGTTTTGCTTGGGTTTTGTTTTGTGCTTCCTAATTGCAGTTCTTATTTTAATCTACATTTCTGCATTGCGGTTCCTGTAACTGTCCTACTTGTGAACATTGACAAGTACAAGTTGCAATGTTGTAAATTATAATAAAAATTGAGTATAAAAAAAAGAACATTAAAGTCGTACATTTCTCATAAAAACAGGACAAAGACTTGAAAAAGTCGTGTTTTTCCTTCCAGGAACCACATGGCTTCACTTTTAAAGGTGAAGTGTGACAGAAATGGACATATTTGAAGTCCAACACCTTTTTCCAGTCACATTATTAAAGCAGACAAACTACAAGCTCATTTTCATTCCAACAAGTCATCTTCTGACCTGGACTAACAACACTGGTCTCTATGTGCAGCTGGCTGTGAGACCAGTGCTCAGGGAGCGTCTACAAAGTGCAACACTGAAAGAACATCACACACTCATTTGCTTCCAGCACTTTCACACAAACATCTACTGTCATTATTGTCACCAAACTCTGTGGATCCTTTATTGCAAATTCAAATGGGATCAAATGGTCAGACAAAAGAGGGTTATGAGGAAATATGATGAAATGTTGTGTATTAGCAGCAACTTATTGAATCTTTTTCCTCAGAAACCAAACAAAATGATTGACAAACATGTTTTTACAAACTCAGTGTTGGACTTGGATCAGCAGGATAAGCTGATGTTTAAAGGCATTTGAGTCTCGCTGTATGAGAGTCCAGTTATTACTCAATATTTATGGATGATGTTCTTTCAGTGTTGCACTTTGTAGACGCTCCCTGAGCCTCACAGCCAGCTGCACATGGACCAGCTGACATTACCCAGCATTAGAGGCGGCTGTAAAAAATTCATGTTCCCATTTAAATGGTTTTAATTTGAATAAAACGATGTTGATTCATTCAATCCTGAATCGATGTTTAATATAAATGTATTTTGCCAGAATCTCAGGTTAAAGCTCACAAACTATTTCAACAAGCAGCAAACAGATAAAACAGTAAATGAGAGCAGCTAAACACACAAAGATGGAAACACAGAGCGTGGATCGTTCACTCGACGGCACGTACACGGACACGCCGTCGGGGCTGAAAGTGGACAGCTCACAGATCCTGAAGCTGCAGGTTTCATCTGTCTCCAACCAAAACTGAGTGAAGCAGCAGCAAAAGAAGATCCAAACTCTGCTTCACGTTTGATCAATATGCTCATGAATTCTCTCTGACTTTGGCTGTTCCTGCCTGCACAGCTCTCTCTCTCTCAGTGTACTCCAAGAACAGCTTCAAACATCTGTTTCTGCATCATTCACTGTTTATTAGCCACCAGTCTGCTGTTGTGTTCAGTGCTGTCGGCCTCTGACAGTAAAGCCTCATTTCTGCTGTTCCATGGAAACTTTTTAAAATGATGACAGATTACAAACTCTCAGCTGTGTCTGTAATCAAACCTCTGTAACTTTGCTTCACTTCAGCAGCATCAGCTCATGTTCACATGTTGCTTCATGGTTTGCTTCAGTTTTTGATCGACTGCAGAATATTTTGAAGGTTATCTGCTATAAAAAGCCAGAAGAGGAAAATCTGCTTCATGTGTTTCTGTTTGATCCTCAGTGACTTTGACACAAAGGCCTCTGCTGTGATGATCACACCTCTGATCAAGTCTCACAGTGTCACAACTGATAAATGATCAGAGTTAGAATATTTCTGACTGTCTGCTGTGTGCCGTGACCTTTGACCTGCTAAAGACAGTCAGCTGTGGATTATTCATTGTTGTGTCTGATACTTAGAACTGTGAGGAAGAAGCTACACAGTTAATCAGGGTCCCCTCTCTCTGAATCAGGAAAGGTGGGCAGGCCGCGTGTGGGCCGCGGGCCATACGTTGAGTATCACTGTTTGAAATGTGAACATTGTTCTGCTGCAGTCAATGGACTAAACCAGAGAAGAAGAAAACAGACTTTACCATGAAGATCCTCAGTGTGGATCAGTATAATATCAGCCTGATGTCTGCAGTTTAGTGTCAGCACAACTTTCACATCATATTCATCTCAGCACAACTAAAACATGCTGACTGACCTCAGAGTTTCAAGTTTACATCCTGGACTCTCCAGGAAACCACACAGATGCTTCACTCCTGGATCCTGCAGGTTTTTCCAGCTCAGCTCCAGCTCTCTCAGATGGGAGGGGTTGGACTTCAGTGCTGCTGCCAGATAATCACAGCTGATCTCTGACAAATCACAGCTCTTCAATCTGTATAAAGAATGAAAGATGTAAGTTTATTAGACAAAGTGCTTGAAATCATTCAGTGTTTCATCATCTGTTCAGAGCTGAAGAAGGTTCAGAATGTAGAAGTTTAGAAAATGGAAACTCCAAACAGCTGAAGCCAACAGGAAGCAGCTTCAAACAAACACAACAAGAGAAAAAACTCTGAATGTTTCACATTAAAGTCGTACATTTCTCATAAAAACAGGACAAAGACTTGAAAAAGTCGTGTTTTTCCTTCCAGGAACCACATGGCTTCACTTTTAAAGGTGAAGTGTGACAGAAATGGACATATTTGAAGTCCAACACCTTTTTCCAGTCACATTATTAAAGCAGACAAACTGATGATGACATCTCTGGGGTCTGATTAATAGAAAAAAAATGTCTTTGAGACCTTTTGTAACTGACAAACTCTTCATCTGCTAACAACACTGAGTTGAATCTCCATGGCTGATAGTTGGAGCAGGCATCAGGAATACACATTGAAAAAACAAGAGGAGAAATCACCAGAGTCTTATAATCACATTCTGTAACTAAAGGGAGACGTTTTTCTATACAAATATATGTTTTATGGACATTAGAAAAAAAAGAGTATTGACGTGAAGCAGGATTATGAAATCTCCATACATCAGCCAGCCCATAATTATCAAGAAAGCTCTGAATGACGCATGCTGAGTTTGGACTAAGTGTACTTTTGTGTGAACTGTGGTCCATAGCAGATAATGAGCAGTTTAGGTCTCCCTCAAAGATGATATTGTGTGATGACATATTGGGGAGCCGCGCAAAGACATTAGTGAAAAATCTGTGGTCGTCCCAATTAGAGGCGTAGATATTTGCTAAGATCAAAGGAAAACCATAAACTATGTTTTCTGCACTTAAAATCCTGTAATTTTCTCATAAATCGACAGTGCGCCTTATGGATGAATTCTGGTTGTGCTTACTGACCTCGAACCGATTTTATGTGCTACACGGCGCTCAGAAACCTTTCAAAAGATGTTTTGGTACGACTTTGCTCAGCTACGAGGCCGCACCGCTTGATGGATTGTTGGAGCATTACAGCTACGAGGAGCCTCGCGGAGTGATACGTACTCTGCTTCAACGTAATATTACTGTATTGAGTGTGTATAAGGACCATAAATGGCACCTGTAAGAGACACGGTTACAAAGAGGGTTTCAAACTCCAGGCTGTCAGTCACGCAGTAGAACCTGGGAACAGAGCAGCTGCTTGTTATTATGCTCAGCGTCTGTTTACATTTTGACTGCACGATTGTGAGCTTTTTGTTATGCACAAACACAACATTGTTTTCTTTTATTTATGGAGCATTATTATTTAATAAATGCTGATCATTTATTTCTGAGTAATTGTTTCATGTACATCTACGCTGTATGTTAATAAATGTGCCTGTGTGAGATTTGGGACACAGCTTTGACTAAGAACTCTCTTTTTGTTCGTACTTTCGGGCTTCAAAAATATCGAGATATATATCGTATATCGCCACCCAGCTAAAGAATATCGAGATATGAACTTTGGGTCATATCGCCCAGTCGTAATATTGCAATAGGTTGTCCGTTAAACTCAAGCGGGGCTTGGGCCCTGGCACGGCGTAGCCACACAATCCTGGTAGTAGTGACGCTCGGCTATGACGGCGTGCGGGTTACCAGCTGGCTTTCTCAGGATAGGGCTCCTGTGTGAGCGGTCGACAATAACGTCTTTATCCATACCCAGCACTTCACGTAGTAGCACGGATACGGCCGTGGAGGAGCTCGAGTCCAGGCCCTCTGGGATCCCTATGATGTGGATGTTAGCTCTCCGCTTCCTGCCTTCATCACATTTATCCTTCAGGTCAGACAGCTCCTCCTTCATACTCTCTACTGTAGACTGCAGGGTGGTCACCTCATCGCTCCACATTGACAGCCCATCCTCAGCTTCTTTCACTGTAACCTTTACTCCATCAACTTCGCCGCACGTCGCCGCCATGCTGTTAGCGATCTCATTTCTCAGTCCTTGCACGTCAGCCCTTATATTGTCAAAATCTTCTTTCAATGCATTTCTGACTTCTTCTTTTAACAGCGTACTAATGTCCTCTTTAATGGATTGAAGAAGCTCCAGTTTTAGAGCAGTAGGATCCACATCACGCGCGTCTGTTGAGTCTGCTCTTCAGCGGCCGTAGAGCTGGACGCTGCCCTTTGGCCATCATCGATACTCTCGCCCGAGATCGCACCGGGGCTAAAATATTCACCTGCTCAGCTGTTTTTGATCAGTTTGAGCCTGTGTGGTTTGATCAGGTGGAGGAACGATGTGATGCTATAAAGACATCATCTTGTCCAAATGAAGTTGTTCCAACACGTGTTTAAAAAGATTTTAAAGGTTGTCGGTTCCGACATCTTAGCGATTTTTAACAGCAGTCTTAGTTCAGGTGTTGTACAGCCTGTTTTAAACATGCTGTTGTACAGCCTGTACTAAAAACCTGATCTGGATCCTCTGTCCGCTCAAACTTCAGGCCTATTTCAAAGCTTCCCTTCCTGTCGAAGATTTTGTAAAAGATTATATTTGTTCAGCTGCAATCTGTTGTAAAGGTTTCAGTCTGGTTTTAAAGCTCTTCACAGCACTGAAACTGCACTTTGAAAAGTTCTTAATGATCTTTTATCAGCCACTGATCAGGAGACTCCGCTGTGCTTTTGGATCTGACCGCTGCCTTGACCACAGCATCTTGACCTCACCATTGGAGCATGGCGGCATCAAGGGCGCTCTATTAGACTGGTTCAGCTCTTTTATTAAATCGCATTATTACATTTGGGGCTTATATTTGACGGCAATTTGAAAAACAGCTGAGCTCAGTTGTACAGCGGTCTTTCTTCAAACTGAGGCTTTTATCTAAGGTGAGATCATTTCTATCTTTTAAAAACCTTGAACGGGCGATCCACGTTTTCATGACGTCCCAGCTGGATTATTGTAACTCCTTATATGTTGGAGTTAGTGGGACCTGCCTGGCAAGACTGCAGCTGGTCCAGAAAGCTGCAGCTCGTCTTCTGACACAAGCTCAAAGACATTTATTGTCCCAACAACCACATATACGCTGGTCCCTCGCTGTAACACAGTTCACCTTTGGCGGCCTCGCTGTTTCGCTGATCTTTTTTGTGCAATTTTGCATGTTTTTGTTTTTTACAGCGCATTGTGTTCTGCGTCCTGATTGGCTGTAGACCATTGTCAGCCAATCTCGTGCCGTGTCTCCTGTACAGTACAGAATGTGTTCAAATTTACAGCAGTGTGACTCTGCAGTGCTGCACTGTATGTTTGTACGTTTTGTCCCAACAAACAACAATGATGACGAGACGTTTTGCACCTGTGGTAGCAGCCAAAGGCAGAGGAAGATGCTGACCATCATAGTTTCAACAAGGAGGCAAAAAGGTTGTAACTGTCCACAACAAGAACATCGTAAGGATGGAGTCAGCTTTGGCTTTGTGGCTCAGTGACCGCAGGAAAAAGAACATCGTGCTGGACACCAACATTATCTGCAGAAAAACTCAAAAGCTTTATGAAACTTTACCTGACAGCGAGGAGCCCAGGCCATGGACGAGTGCTCCTCACACAGAAGCTCATTTAATGCCAGCAAAGGCTGATTTGACACGTTTCAGAAACACTTTGCTTTCACTCTTTAATAATGAACTTATTTTTCTATGAAGGTTTGAACTTTGTTTAAACAAGAGAGAAAAGTGTGAAAATGTTCATGCCTGTCTGAGAAAAGTGTAGAAAGTGTGCAGTGAGGGTTTAACTGCCTTAAAACTTCTATAATACTTGTAAAACATAAAGCTGCTACTTCATTCTGAGACTTATTTTTAGAACGTAACTCGATAAACGAGCGACCGCAGTAATGTATTGTGTTTATTTTGAAAACTCTCAACAGGATCTTCAGATTTATTTTGAAAGCTTTATCTGGAAAACACAAACACATAAGCAGGAAACAAAGAGCGTGATATGAAACGATAGACGTTTTCATATGGTCATCATATATACATCGTTCTATCGAACAGCCCCAGCTCCTGCTGTCAGTCTCTGTAAATCTGCTCTGAAAACACATTTGTATTCACTGGCTTTTAATACAGCATGAGAGTTATTTGATATTTGATGTGTGATATTAATATTAGGAGTTATTTTAATAGTTATCTTGGATTCTTGTACAGCACTGTGGTCAACGCTGCTGCTGTAATTAATGTGCTATAAACACATAAACAATCTGCAGTTAAACATCCAAAACTAAAGATGTGATCGCTGCCTTTAGAAAATGTGCTGATGCACAAGATATCAGCTCCATTAAGGTGGAATGTGGCCGTGTTAGAAACATGTTGGAAGAAGTTTGAAGCTGAAACTGTGAAGCTGAGAGTGAAAGAGCTCCAGCGTCTGTCACAGGAAACTTTCTTATTTCCACACTGATGAAAGCATCAAGCTTTGATTTCCTGCTGCTTTTATTGAGTCACCCTGTGAAACTGAGCCACAGCTGAACCAGCATCCCTGTACAGCAGACACTTACAGCGCTTGGCTGCTTCCATTGGACCCTCTGCACAGAGCTTCAGTTTCCTCTTCTGGTCCCAAAGTGCAGAACAACAAGGTTTCAAACAGCTTCGTTCCAGCAGCATCAGCCACAGACATGCAGAGAGAATCCTTTGGTTGTGTTGTGTGTTTGCATATCTGCTGTCTGTGTTGCTTTGTGAGGATGGATCATCTCCTGCAGCTCCAGATAAACAAGCTGGACCTGAACCTGGTAGCTTCACTTAGAAGACACTTGTGACGGGAACGTGTGAGAAGTTTTGTGCAGACAAGTTTGGATTTAGAGTGTGGGACGAGCTCTCCACAGTCTTTGTGGAGATCCACATTCTGCATACTGCCTGTGAGAAGCTGCAGACATTTGTCCTCCAAATCCACTGAGCAGCTGCTCGTGGTGGTATTAGCTTCATGTGTGCGTGTTAGCATGAAGCCTCAGTCACACTCTGCTGTGGACACGGTCACGGACAGCTGGACGCCTGATGGACGAGTCGTCCTTCCTGTTAAACTTCTTTGAGCATGAGAAGAGCATGAGAAGCTCAGTGGACACTGTTCAGTGTTTTAACTCTCGCTTTCACTTCAGCTTCACCAACAACAGCACAAGCAGAGCAGCCCACTGCCTGCATGGCTGGGACAGCGCCCCCTGGTGACTGTAAACCACTACAACATGTAGACGGCCGTCTGCAGGCTGGATGTAGCACCACCGCAGAGACGTGCTGCAGCTCTGTTTAGTTACCCAGCTGACAGCAGAGGCTGTAGTTTACTGTTACCAACATGGAAAACTGAAGCTTCACCAGCTGGAGCTACAGAGCTGGAGAACAAAGGAGACTGAGAGGCCAGAATGATGTGGGAGGAAACATCAAGAGCCTGTTTGAAAGGAGACACATGTGGATGCTGTGCCAGTCTGTGGTCTGTCAGAAGTCAGCTGAGTCACACTGCAAGAAGCTGCAGAATCTCAGAGGAGGAGATTTGGAAGTGTTTGTGGGACAAACTGGACTCAAAGAAAGAAGATGTTTGTGAAGTCTTTGGTGGAGGTGAGCAGTGTGAAGCAGAACACATGCAGATGAATCAGGAGGTCAGCATCAGTGTCTCCTTGTGGTGGACGGTAAAAGAATCAGAGCCAACGCTCCCGTCCACCCTCGGCATGAAGCAGTGCTGTTTCTGAAACAGGAGGACAAGTCCAGAGAAGACAGAGGAAGCAAAGATGAGGGTGGGACAGGACAGCAGGACTTCCTTCACACCTGCAGCTCCATCACACTGCTGTAGCTCCTCTTCATCACACATGTACCTGCAGCCTGTCTTCGAGTCCAGGAGTCACCTCCACACAGTGTAGAAGCCTCCTGTGCAGACCATGGAGTCCAGCCTCTGTCAGGGAAGTCGGCACTAAAGCCTGAAAGACTTCAATCTGTCTCTGCTCCACCCGAGAAAGACCAGCACCGTACTTGCTGTGCATTCAAGGAGGGAACATCAGCGCTGCATCGTGGGAACAACACCGCAGGAACAAAGACACAGCACGGCCGATGAAGGACGAGGACAAAGGAAAGGTGAGTGAGAAGACCCCGGTGGTGTGGACGGACCTGCAGGGGCTCCAAGACTGAGGAGCAGAGACGTCCATGTACCAGCTGAGGATGCTGCAGTGATCCAGGGAGCTCGGTCCAATCTGAGGCCGTGTGAACTACTTGGACCACAGTTTCTTCACAGACTTCAGCCACGTGAACATCTGGAGATCCAACAGTGCACGAGCTGTGAGCCATCAGCTGTTTCTCTCATCAGCTGCTGGAATGTGCCGACCTCTGCCTTTAACTCCGGGGATGCTGATGCATATAAAGCAGCCAGGTACGACCTCCGAAAGTCCATAAAAAAGGCCAGAAAGGACTACAGGGACAAAATGGAGTCCAGCTACCACAGCTTTGACACCAGGCAACTGTGGAATGGACTGTGCTGCATCACTGACTACAAGAAGGTCAACACAGTCAGTGTTCAGCCCACTGCATCTCTTGCAGACGAGCTTAACAACTTCTATGCTCATTTTGACGCAGACAACAGAGAACAGATCCTCTACCCTCAGGAGGACAGTGAGGCTGCCACTTTAACTCTGAAAACAGAAGCTGTGAGATGGACCTTTAAAAAGTTAAATCCTCACAAAGCTCCAGGCCCAGACGGCATCCCAGGCCGGCAACTCAGAGTGTGTGCAGACGAGCTGGCAGAGGTGTTCACCAACATCTTCAACCTCTCCCTGAGGCAGTCAGTGGTCCCCACGTCCCTCAAAGCATCCACCATCATTCCCGTTCCCAAAAAATCAGTGGTCTCCCTTCTGAATGACTACCGTCCTGTTGCACTGACATCCGTCATCATGAAGTGCCTGGAGCGGCTGGTCAAAGGTCACATCTGCTCCTCCCTCCCTGACACACTGGACCCTCTTCAGTTTGCCTATCGGACAAACAGAGCCACAGAGGATGCCATCGCCCTGGCAACGCACACCACCCTCACTCACCTGGAGAAAGGGAATACATATGCAAGGATGCTCTTCATCGACTACAGCTCGGCATTTAACACCATCATCCCCTCAAAACTTGCCACGAAGCTCGTCGACCTTGGGCTGGGAACACCGATCTGCAGATGGATTCTAAACTTCCTCACAAACAGGCCCCAGGTGGTGAGAGTTGGTAAGCACACCTCCTCATCGCTCATCCTAAACACAGGTACGCCACAGGGTTGTGTGCTTAGCCCCTCCTATATTCCCTGTTCACACACGACTGTGTTGCTAAACAAGAGTCCAACATCATCATCAAGTTTGCGGATGACACAACCATCATAGGCCTCATCACAGACAACGATGAGACGGCCTATAGAGAGGAGGTGATGGCGCTGTACGAGTGGTGTCTGGAAAATAACCTGACTCTCAACATCAGCAAAACTAGAGAAATGATAGTGGACTACCGGAAACGACCAGTCAGGGAACACCAGCCCATCCACATCAACGGTGTCAAGGTCGAAAGGGTCAGCAGCTTCAAATTCCTTGGAGTCAACATCACCGAGGACTTCTCCTGGACCCTTCACACAGACACTGCTATCAGGAAAGCTTGCCAGCGGCTTTACTTCCTGAGGAAGCTGAGGAAGTTTGGCATGAACGCCAACATCACCTCAAATTTTTACAGGTGTGCAATTGAGAGCTTGCTGACGAGCTGCATCACAGTTTGGTACGGAAGCTGCTCTGCCAGCAGCCGTAAATCGCTACAGAGGGTGGTGAAGGCAGCAGAGCACATCACTGGCACGAGGCTTCCTGCCATTCAGGACATTTATCTCCAGCGATGCCTCCGTAAAGCACACAGCATCATCAAGGACCACAGCCACCCAGCACATCAGCTGTTCTCCTTGTTACCATCTGGCAGACGTTACAGGAGTCTGTCTGCTCGGACTACAAGACTTAAAAACAGTTTTTACCACCAAGCCATACGACACCTCAACCACAACACTTAAACACACACAACACAGCACTCAGAAGCTACCCTGCAGCTTCACAAGTACGCTGTTTAATCTGCACTGGTCACTCCACTTTATTGTCATTGATATATTTAAAAGTGCAATACTGTAATTTTCTGCTGTTCATTCCTGTGCAATATCCCATCTGCCCTCCCGTCATATTTCTTTTCAAGATTTTCTTATTTAATCACTAGTGTACATATATTTATATTTATAGATACATATATATTTAGTCATCTTTTCTCTTTTACCACGTCTCTCTAATATTTTGCTCCTTACTATTTTTCTATTTTCTTTATTATTTTATTTTCTTTTATTATATTTTCTCCTACTGTATCATGCTGCTGAGTGACTGCTGCTCATCAAACACATTTCATTGCAATGTTGACCCTGTGCTAACTTGCATATGACAAATAAAACTGAAAACTGAAAACTGAAAACTAATGAGAGCTGCTGGAATCATCTCGAGCAGCAGGAAATCACTGATGTTGTTTCTAACCAAAGATATGGGACTGAGCTCCGCTGAGCTCCTTCTACTTTCATCCAGATAGAAACTGCTACAGTCTGCTGATTATTGCTTTGCCTCCATCACACGAGCTCTTTATCCTGTTCTTCACTCTCATTGGTTCTTTGTCTGCTTGTTTTTACAACAGTAGTCTTCTGATTGGTCAAAGGAGACAATCAGCTGTGACTAAATGTAGCTCCTACAGCAGTGATGGGAATAACTACTGAAGCTAATCCAGTATCAAAGCTCAGGAATCAGCAGCTCCCACCTCGTTTTCTTTCAACAACTATTTTTAGCTGCTGTGTTTTTGTGTTTCTGCAGACCTCAGACATCCTGCTGCTCTGGACAACTTTTTCATTCTTTTTTATCATTATTTTGCTTTTCTTTTATTATTATGTTATATGTATTAATATGTGAAACACTTATTCTTTGTGTTTTTGCTTTGCTCCTGTCAAACTGCTTTAATAAAATCTGCTGCAGTCTAAACTGTGGACGTTCCCTTTTTAACCCTTTGTGAAACAATAAAGGTTTAAATCTGAGTATTCATCTATGTTAGTGTTTAATGGGTCTAATAGGTTGCTTTGGCCTTTCCCAGTAATATCTTCCCTTGCAGTCTGTGGTCCAGGCTTCTAAAACCATCCCAGGTTAACAAGAACTACAATCTAGAGGAGAGCTGCCATAACAGGTGTGACTGATGAGATCTGACCTGCAAGGTTACTCAGGTTTGTTTGTATCAGGACAAGCAGGGAAGCCGCCTGGACGTCAAAGTAGTTAGAGCTGGGCGAGTGTCCTCACCCACATCGGCTTCACAACTCTGCATCACCTACTGAGTAAGACTCAGAGCATCAGAGATTAGAAGGTCTACAAAGAGCTGAACCAGACTTCCTGTATAAAGGTTTTAGTTCCACAGATCGACAGTGTCAGCACAACTAAAACGTGGAGACTGACCTCAGAGTTTCAATTTGATGTTGTGGATTCTCCAGAAGAACACACAGCAGCTTCACTCCTGAATCCTGCAGCTTGTGGTCTCTCAGGTCCACCTCTCTGGGATACGAAGGGTTGAGCTTCAGCACTGCTTCCAGATAATCACAGCTGATCTCTGACAAATCACAGCTCTCCAATCTGTATAGAGAATGAAAGATGTAAGTTTATTAGACAAAGTGCTTGAAATCATTCAGTGTTTCATCATCTGTTCATCTGTTCAGAGCTGAAGAAGGTTCAGAATGTAGAAGTTTAGAAAATGGAAACTCCAAACAGCTGAAGCCAACAGGAAGCAGCTTCAAACAAACACAACAAGAGAAAAAACTCTGAATGTTTCACATTAAAGTCGTACATTTCTAACAAGAGTATTTTAAAGACAGAGTCACTGATGATCATCTTCTGCCCAGTAAAACTTTGGTTTTCCACATGTGAGTGTTAATGATGCACAAAGACTGTGAGTGCAAAGAGGGAGCGAGGAGGATGACAGAGAGATGGTACAGGAGCATCAAGAACCCGGCGAGGAAATGAGCAGAAGGACTTTGGAGCCTGTTGGATTGAAGCTTTGACAGAGACGTGTTTGACTGGACACCACCAGGACAGACTTTTAATCCCAGGATTTGGATGAGCTTTCTGTCTTTATGGTCACAAATGATGCTGTAACTCTGTGACTGTCCTGGAACTGTCAGCAGTGTGGTTACGTCCTTTTGACCTGAGTTTCCACAGCTCTTATAACAGCAGTGTACATTCAGACTGAGACACGCATCAGTCTGTATGGACCTGTTTCTGTAGCTGCCACCATCATTCTACATGTTTGTACATCAGCTTATCAAATCCTGTCTGCTGTCTTCATTTATTACTCTTCACCTGCTTCAGTCTCACTGTGTGGGCGGAGCTGCCTGAGCCCCGCCCACACAGACACAGCTCCTCTCTGGAGCTAAACGTCTGCTTCATCTCCGCCTCTTTTCTTCGTCCTCCACCTCTCTTTTCTCTTCTTCAGTGTTCTGCAGCCACAGAGCCTCACAGCCATTAGCACGCCCATAACTGAGCAGCTAGCATTACCCAGCATGCCGTGCAGCAGTGTCAGTTTGTAAATGTGCAAGAATTCCTGCTCCAAACTGTTTCACAGAGTGCTGTGTGCCGTGACCTTTGACCTGCTAAAGACAGTCAGCTGTGGATTATTCATTGTTGTGTCTGATACTTAGAACTGTGAGGAAGAAGCTACACAGTTAATCAGGGTCCCCTCTCTCTGAATCAGGAAAGGTGGGCAGGCCGCGTGTGGGCCGCGGGCCATACGTTGAGTATCACTGTTTGAAATGTGAACATTGTTCTGCTGCAGTCAATGGACTAAACCAGAGAAGAAGAAAACAGACTTTACCATGAAGATCCTCAGTGTGGATCAGTATAATATCAGCCTGATGTCTGCAGTTTAGTGTCAGCACAACTTTCACATCATATTCATCTCAGCACAACTAAAACATGCTGACTGACCTCAGAGTTTCAAATCGACATCGTGGATTCTCCCGAAAATCACACAGATGCTTCACTCCTGAACCCTTCAGGTTGCTGTAGGTTCCACTCAGGTCCACCTCTGTGGGAAACGAGGGGTTGGACTTCAGTGCTGCTGCCAGATAATCAAGGCCAATATCTGACAAACCACAGTCCTTCAATCTGTATAAAGAATGAAAGATGTAAGTTTATTAGACAAAGTGCTTGATATCATTCAGTGTTTCATCATCTGTTCAGAGCTGAAGAAGGTTCAGAATGTAGAAGTTTAGAAAATGGAAACTCCAAACAGCTGAAGCCAACAGGAAGCAGCTTCAAACAAACACAACAAGAGAAAAAACTCTGAATGTTTCACATTAAAGTCGAACATTTCTAACAAGAGTGTTTTAAAGACAGAGTCACTGATGATCATCTTCTGCCCAGTAAAACTTTGGTTTTCCTCATGTGAGTGTTAATGATGCACAAAGACTGTGAGTGCAAAGAGGGAGCGAGGAGGATGACAGAGAGATGGTACAGGAGCATCAAGAACCCGGCGAGGAAATGAGCAGAAGGACTTTGGAGCCTGTTGGATTGAAGCTTTGACAGAGACGTGTTTGACTGGACACCACCAGGACAGACTTTTAATCCCAGGATTTGGATGAGCTTTCTGTCTTTATGTTCACAAATGATCCTGTAACTCTGTGAATGTCCTGGAACTGTCAGCAGTGTGGTTACGTCCTTTTGACCTGAGTTTCCACAGCTCTTATAACAGCAGTGTACATTCAGACTGAGACACGCTTCAGTCTGTATGGACCTGTTTCTGTAGCTGCCACCATCATACTACATGTTTGTACATCAGCTTATCAAATCCTGTCTGCTGTCTTCATTTATTACTCTTCACCTGCTTCAGTCTCACTGTGTGGGCGGAGCTGCCTGAGCCCCGCCCACACAGACACAGCTCCTCTCTGGAGCTAAACGTCTGCTTCATCTCCGCCTCTTTTCTTCATCCTCCACCTCTCTTTTCTCTTCTTCGGTGTTCTGCAGCCACGGAGCCTCACAGCCGTTAGCACGCCCATAACTGAGCAGCTAGCATTACCCAGCATGCCGTGCAGCAGTGTCAGTTTGTAAATGTGCAAGAATTCCTGCTCCAAACTGTTTCACAGAGTGCTGTGTGCCGTGACCTTTGACCTGCTAAAGACAGTCAGCTGTGGATTATTCATTGTTGTGTCTGATACTTAGAACTGTGAGGAAGAAGCTACACAGTTAATCAGGGTCCCCTCTCTCTGAATCAGGAAAGGTGGGCAGGCCGCGTGTGGACCGCGGGCCATACGTTGAGTATCACTGTTTGAAATGTGAACATTGTTCTGCTGCAGTCAATGGACTAAACCAGAGAAGAAGAAAACAGACTTTACCATGAAGATCCTCAGTGTGGATCAGTATAATATCAGCCTGATGTCTGCAGTTTAGTGTCAGCACAACTTTCACATCATATTCATCTCAGCACAACTAAAACATGCTGACTGACCTCAGAGTTTCAAATCGACATCGTGGATTCTCCAGGAAACCACACAGATGCTTCACTCCTGAACCCTTCAGGTTGCTGTAGGTTCCACTCAGGTCCACCTCTGTGGGATACGAGGGGTTGGACTTCAGTGCTGCTGCCAGATAATCAAGGCCAATATCTGACAAACCACAGCTCTTCAATCTGTATAAAGAATGAAAGATGTAAGTTTATTAGACAAAGTGCTTGAAATCATTCAGTGTTTCATCATCTGTTCAGAGCTGAAGAAGGTTCAGAATGTAGAAGTTTAGAAAATGGAAACTCCAAACAGCTGAAGCCAACAGGAAGCAGCTTCAAACAAACACAACAAGAGAAAAAACTCTGAATGTTTCACATTAAAGTCGAACATTTCTAACAAGAGTATTTTAAAGACAGCGTCACTGATGATCATCTTCTGCTCAGTAAAACTTTGGTTTTCCTCATGTGAGTGTTAATGATGCACAAAGACTGTGAGTGCAAAGAGGGAGCGAGGAGGATGACACAGAGATGGTACAGGAGCATCAAGAACATTAAAGTCTGGCGATTAAATGCCTCACTCCTACATGACTGGCAGTTTTGTGAGTTCATACATACTGAACTAAATACTTACTTGCAGTTGAACACAACTCCAGAGATATCGCCTTTAACTCTCTGGGATTGCACCAAGACATACATTAGAGGTCGCATAATATCATTTGCAAGTGCCAGGAAGAAAAGAAAAGAGGCTAGGCGGTGTGAATTGGAGGCCAAAATAAAACACCTAGAGCAACAACACAAAAAAGCACAGACAGCCAATTTGCTTTCCGATCTTAAAATGTTACGTAGTGAGCGTAATAGTTTAATAAACGAGAAAATTGAGGGCAATTCATTAAACAAAAGTACTATGAACAGGGTAGTAGGGCTAGTAGATTGCTGGCAATAAGACTCAGGAAACAGCAAACTTGTAATATGGTCCAAAAGTTGAAGTCAGATCAAACCCTGATTACTAAACCAAATCAAATTGCAAGTTGTTTTGCCAATTTTTTCGAGTCATTATATAAAAATTCAGATACATGTAAAGATAACAATACACTGTCTGATTTCTTAGAAAAGATCAATTTAAAAACACTGTCAGAGTCTGTAGCAAAGGAGTTAGATGAACCAATTTGAGAACAAGAAATTTTACAGGTGATTTCAAACCTTAAAACTAAAAACAGTCCTGGCCCTGATGGTTTTATTAACGAATTCTATAAAAAACTTAAGGACAAAGTCGCACCCTTATCACTGAAAGCTTACCACTGCTCTCTGGAGACTGGGACTATGGCGTCGTCCTGGAACGATGCTACAATTGTCGTAATCCATAAAGAGGGCAAGGACCCCACAAACTGTCAATCATACAGGCCAATCTCATTACTTAATACTGATTTGCGCATTCTCACCACGATTTTAGCCAAAAGAGTTAGTAAAATTATTACACAGGTTATAAATCCAGATCAAACGGGGTTCATTGCAGGAAGGCACCATGGGGACAATGTTCGTAGATTGTTGAACTTAATATCCTTGTACAAGACCAAACAAGAAGAAACAATGATTCTGTCTCTTGATGCGCAAAAAGCATTCGACAGGGTTTCCTGGCAGTACTTGGGCCAAACACTTGAAAGATTCAAATTTGGGCCAAACTTAATTAAGAGGATACAGATTCTTTATTCCAACCCAATGGCGGCTGTACGGGTAAATGGAACAATATCAGCCAGATTTCCACTGGAACGTGGGCGTAGACAAGGATGCCCACTGTCGCCCCTGCTGTTCGATATAAGTATTGAGCCTCTGGCGCAGTTGATTAGAGAAGAACATGAAATTCAGGGCCTTTCAATTAATGGAGAACAGCATAAATTGTCCATCTATGCAGACGATGTACTTTTATACATTTCAAATCCTGCAGTCAGTTTACCTCATTTAAGAGAAATTATTAGTACATACGGTTCCCTCTCTGCTTACAAAGTTAATATTGACAAAACATTGGCAATGGATATAGGAGGAAACATTTCACAAACATTCAAGGAGCGATGTGGCTTTAAATGGCCAAACGAAGGTATCAAGTATTTAGGAATTCAAATTCCTCACTCATTATCAGACTTGTTTAAAATAAATTGTGAAGTTATAGCTGCAAAAATAAAAAAAGACTTAGAGAGATGGACAGTCCTGCCTCAGTCTTTCTTGGGTCGGATCGAGAGTATACGTATGAATGTATTGCCAAGACTTCTAGACCTTTTTCAAATGCTGCCTATTAACATTCCCAACTCTACATATGATAATTTAGATAAACTTTTTTCCTAATTTATATGGCAAGGCAAACGCCCAAGGATCAAGTTCCAAACATTAAAACTGTCAAAGCTGCAGGGGGGATTGGCTGTTCCAAACCTGAAATATTATTTCTGGGCAGCTCAGATGAGACCCCTGACTGTATGGGTGCGGGATTTGTCTGAAACTCAGTGGCTAAACATTGAGAAGACAATGTGCGAAAGATCATTGGAATCCCTGCTTTTTTTCTAACATTTCAATTAAAAATGTGCATATGGGGGAACGGACGAGGGTCACACTAAAGATTTGGCGTAGAATCAAACAATCATTTGGTCTTCCAAAAGAAATTTCATTGTTATCAAGCCTCTCCTCCCTGCGGGGTTTTTCTCCTATTGTGGAAGACTCTGGCTTCAGAGCATGGTCACATAGCAGGCTTCATCAACTTTGTCATGTTGTGAGGAATGGGCACCTGAGCTCATTTGAACAGTTGAGGTCAGTTTCAGCTTCCTTCTTCTGACTTTTTTAGATTTCTGCAGCTAAGAAGCTTTTTGACAAAACATAAAGAATGGAGGCAAGTTTTGGAGCCCTCACCCATTGAGGAAATATTTCTAAAAACATTTCAAAGTAATTCCTCCCCAAAATTAATCAGTCATTTTTATAACACATTTATGAGTTTCAATACAAATGCAACTTTGGATATTAAGGCAAGGTGGGAAGCTGAGACTGGCACTCAAATCTCAGAGGACACCTGGGAAGAGGTGTTCGGTGAAGCCCATCTGGTGACTGATTCTGGGCTGTGGAGAGAATTTAAATGGAAGGTGGTCATGAGATATTTTAGAACCCCAGAGATAATGGCCAAAATGAAGCCTACAAATCCTGACACCTGCTGGCGAAATTGTGGTACTTCTTTAGGAACCCACTCACATATATTCTGGTCATGCCCAAAAATCTGCCCACTTTGGAATGACATATTTAAAGTTCTCAGTACAGTTTTCCAACAACCATTAACAAAGACCAACAGTTAGCCATTTTAGGAGTCTTACCAAAGGGTTTTGTGGGAAACAAAACGTATCTCTTAAGAATCTTGCTTACAGCAGCACTAAAGTGTATCACTATTAAATGGCTGAATCTTGACCCACCTTCATATAATATGTGGATTGATAAAGCAAGAGAAATTTACCAGATGGAGGAAACAACATCTGCTCTGCGGATTCAGAGAGAATTGTTTACTGAGCGTTGGCGACCCATACATGCTTTACTGTTTCAATAATTTAGCATAGGTCTGTTTCGTTTTGTCCATTTACGGCTAAGTTTGTCACATGTTATTTAATATTACATAAAGTTTTTGTTTTGTTTTGTTTTTGTTGTTGTTGTCTGTTTGTTTGTTTGTTTGTTTGCTTGGGTTTTGTTTTGTGCTTCCTAATTGCAGTTCTTATTTTAATCTACATTTCTGCATTGCAGTTCCTGTAACTGTCCTACTTGTGAACATTGACAAGTACAAGTTGCAATGTTGTAAATTATAATAAAAATTGAGTATAGAAAAAAGAACATTAAAGTCGTACATTTCTCATAAAAACAGGACAAAGACTTGAAAAAGTCGTGTTTTTCCTTCCAGGAACCACATGGCTTCACTTTTAAAGGTGAAGTGTGACAGAAATGGACATATTTGAAGTCCAACACCTTTTTCCAGTCACATTATTAAAGCAGACAAACTACAAGCTCATTTTCATTCCAACAAGTCATCTTCTGACCTGGACTAACAACACTGGTCTCTATGTGCAGCTGGCTGTGAGACCAGTGCTCAGGGAGCGTCTACAAAGTGCAACACTGAAAGAACATCACACACTCATTTGCTTCCAGCACTTTCACACAAACATCTACTGTCATTATTGTCACCAAACTCTGTGGATCCTTTATTGCAAATTCAAATGGGATCAAATGGTCAGACAAAAGAGGGTTATGAGGAAATATGATGAAATGTTGTGTATTAGCAGCAAATTATTGAATCATTTTCCTCAGAAACCAAACAAAATGATTGACAAACATGTTTTTACAAACTCAGTGTTGGACTTGGATCAGCAGGATAAGCTGATGTTTAAAGGCATTTGAGTCTCGCTGTATGAGAGTCCAGTTATTACTCAATATTTATGGATGATGTTCTTTCAGTGTTGCACTTTGTAGACGCTCCCTGAGCCTCACAGCCAGCTGCACATGGACCAGCTGACATTACCCAGCATTAGAGGCGGCTGTAAAAAATTCATGTTCCCATTTAAATGGTTTTAATTTGAATAAAACGATGTTGATTCATTCAATCCTGAATCGATGTTTAATATAAATGTATTTTGCCAGAATCTCAGGTTAAAGCTCACAAACTATTTCAACAAGCAGCAAACAGCTAAAACAGTAAATGAGAGCAGCTAAACACACAAAGATGGAAACACAGAGCGTGGATCGTTCACTCGACGGCACGTACACGGACACGCCGTCGGGGCTGAAAGTGGACAGCTCACAGATCCTGAAGCTGCAGGTTTCATCTGTCTCCAACCAAAACTGAGTGAAGCAGCAGCAAAAGAAGATCCAAACTCTGCTTCACGTTTGATCAATATGCTCATGAATTCTCTCTGACTTTGGCTGTTCCTGCCTGCACAGCTCTCTCTCTCTCAGTGTACTCCAAGAACAGCTTCAAACATCTGTTTCTGCATCATTCACTGTTTATTAGCCACCAGTCTGCTGTTGTGTTCAGTGCTGTCGGCCTCTGACAGTAAAGCCTCATTTCTGCTGTTCCATGGAAACTTTTTAAAATGATGACAGATTACAAACTCTCAGCTGTGTCTGTAATCAAACCTCTGTAACTTTGCTTCACTTCAGCAGCATCAGCTCATGTTCACATGTTGCTTCATGGTTTGCTTCAGTTTTTGATCGACTGCAGAATATTTTGAAGGTTATCTGCTATAAAAAGCCAGAAGAGGAAAATCTGCTTCATGTGTTTCTGTTTGATCCTCAGTGACTTTGACACAAAGGCCTCTGCTGTGATGATCACACCTCTGATCAAGTCTCACAGTGTCACAACTGATAAATGATCAGAGTTAGAATATTTCTGACTGTCTGCTGTGTGCCGTGACCTTTGACCTGCTAAAGACAGTCAGCTGTGGATTATTCATTGTTGTGTCTGATACTTAGAACTGTGAGGAAGAAGCTACACAGTTAATCAGGGTCCCCTCTCTCTGAATCAGGAAAGGTGGGCAGGCCGCGTGTGGGCCGCGGGCCATACGTTGAGTATCACTGTTTGAAATGTGAACATTGTTCTGCTGCAGTCAATGGACTAAACCAGAGAAGAAGAAAACAGACTTTACCATGAAGATCCTCAGTGTGGATCAGTATAATATCAGCCTGATGTCTGCAGTTTAGTGTCAGCACAACTTTCACATCATATTCATCTCAGCACAACTAAAACATGCTGACTGACCTCAGAGTTTCAAGTTTACATCCTGGACTCTCCAGGAAACCACACAGATGCTTCACTCCTGGATCCTGCAGCTTGTTGTTGGAGCTCAGGTCCAGCTCTCTCAGATGGGAGGGGTTGGACTTCAGTGCTGCTGCCAGATAATCACAGCTGATCTCTGACAAACCACAGCTCTTCAATCTGTATAAAGAATGAAAGATGTAAGTTTATTAGACAAAGTGCTTGAAATCATTCAGTGTTTCATCATCTGTTCAGAGCTGAAGAAGGTTCAGAATGTAGAAGTTTAGAAAATGGAAACTCCAAACAGCTGAAGCCAACAGGAAGCAGCTTCAAACAAACACAACAAGAGAAAAAACTCTGAATGTTTCACATTAAAGTCGTACATTTCTCATAAAAACAGGACAAAGACTTGAAAAAGTCGTGTTTTTCCTTCCAGGAACCACATGGCTTCACTTTTAAAGGTGAAGTGTGACAGAAATGGACATATTTGAAGTCCAACACCTTTTTCCAGTCACATTATTAAAGCAGACAAACTACAAGCTCATTTTCATTCCAACAAGTCATCTTCTGACCTGGACTAACAACACTGGTCTCTATGTGCAGCTGGCTGTGAGACCAGTGCTCAGGGAGCGTCTACAAAGTGCAACACTGAAAGAACATCACACACTCATTTGCTTCCAGCACTTTCACACAAACATCTACTGTCATTATTGTCACCAAACTCTGTGGATCCTTTATTGCAAATTCAAATGGGATCAAATGGTCAGACAAAAGAGGCTTATGAGGAAATATGATGAAATGTTGTGTATTAGCAGCAACTTATTGAATCTTTTTCCTCAGAAACCAAACAAAATGATTGACAAACATGTTTTTACAAACTCAGTGTTGGACTTGGATCAGCAGGATAAGCTGATGTTTAAAGGCATTTGAGTCTCGCTGTATGAGAGTCCAGTTCTTACTCAATATTAATCAAAGCTCTGTAACTTTGCTTCACTTCAGCAGCATCAGCTCATGTTCACATGTTGGTTCATGGTTTTCATGGTTGATTCACCTCATTTTTTAAAAAATGACCTCTGACAGGAAAGCCTCATTTCTGCTGTTCAACACTGAAAAAATGTAAACTTTCAAAACGATGACAAATTGGAAAACACAGAGCTGTGTCTTTTTTTTTTTTTTTTTGTGTCCCGTTTGGATCTTTAGCCATCAGAATTGTTGTCTTAACGCCAAGAAAGATGCCAAGCGGATTTATTTTACCAAGTGGATCATCATGGCCTTTCCATATTGGTCCATTTGATTGACCTTTATTATAATTATGAATTTATTTTACTTTCAGTTGCTACAAACGGGACAGACATGACTGGGGGACAGGACAGGGAGAAAGAATGAAAGAAAGAGAGGGAGAGAAAAAAAGAAAACCAAAGGGGAGAAGAGACGGTGAGAAGGGGGGGAAGAAAAAAAGAAAAACAAACAAAACACTTGGATCACCTGTATTGGAAAAAAACAGAAGCGAAAGCAAACAACATAATAAAAACAGCACCATCACAATAAACTAGCTAGTAGTAGATATCAGTAGATACTAAATAATAAACGATATTGTGCAGCACGCAAGATAGACAGCGCACAATGATCTTAGAGGAAGCAGCCAAGAAAGCTGTAGTCCGCGTCTGTGAATACCCGTGTGTACACCTGTGTGCACACCTGTGTGGATCAGCATGCTTGTATTCCAAAGGTTTCTCCATGTAACGATCTGCTAGAGGGTGTGGGGTAGCCACAGCCCCGTCCACCAGGGTATGAAGCAGGTATGGAGGAGATCCAGGCCCCAGATATCCAGAGGCCCCAGAGTACAAGGACCCGAGGAGGACCACCAAAAGGGGGGGAATCGCCAATCGGCCACCAGGAGTGAGCCGGTACATACATGAGCGCCCAGCCCCAGATGACAAGGACCACCAACACACCAATGTCTGAGGGCATCAGCCACCGGCAGGGAGTGTGGTGAGGGGAGATAGGCCTCCGTACTTTGGAGGGCCTGAGATGTACCCAGAGAGGTTGAGTCTAAGACCCAACCTGACACATAGACACAGACGAACAGGCGCACGCGGACACAAACGTGCATTCCCACCCCATATGCACAACCAAATACTCGGCACTCACCCAACGTGTAGACAGACACAAATATAAACTGCACAGACCGTCGCACTCCCCAAACATACTCTATATCCCAAGTCCAGGTACCCCCGCCCTCGGAGGAGCAAGCCGTACCTAAGCCCAGGAGATGTAACCCTTCTCTCTGGGGCGGAGGCAAGCGGACCACCTCTTTGATTAGAGCTGTGTCTCTAGTCAAAGCAGAGATGGAACGATGCCACTTTTTATGTCCGATATCGATATGAATCCAATATAGTCGATTTTATAATAAAAACTTTTTTAATATCTTGCTGCATTTTGTATAAGTTCATACTCAAGTTTCAAAAATCTAAACACTAAAGCTGTTCAGTTATACCTGTCTGCAAAAACACACTGCAGCCAAAACATTAGACAATACTGATCTTTGTATTTAAACTTTTATCAGAACTTTAAATCTAAGTATTTAAAGTAATATTCAAAAGTCATTTAAATCAGTTTGATGCAGACTTCAAAAACTCTTTGGTTGTGAATAAAAGAAGTGCAACATCAGCCCAAAATAATGTTTCTATTGAACAACACAAACAGGTTGTAGAATGGAGCCTTTTATACTCACAGCTGAACAGAAACAACATCCAGAGTGGAAAACAGTGCAAATAACTGCAAACAGGCTTCATGACACTCATGTTTGATCAGGATGGATGTCAGTGTGAGCTGTTTCTATCACATTTAACCTCACAATCAATTTGGTCTCATTTCTATACAAAACTTAACACAAGTATGAAAAAAGTGTTTTTGATTGTTTTGTTTTTTGAACCATGAAACTTTTTAACAACACAGTTTGATTCAAAGTCAAACTTGAGTCTGTCCATCGTTCGGTCAGACTGAGCAATGACGGCACACAGACGTAGACAACAGCTCTCTGAAACACCAAACTCAGGTCCTGTTGATGCTGATATACAGTGACACAGTTACATGGGTGATTCATCCTTTTAACTTTATCTTTAAACAGCTGCAGCTTTCACTGACAGCACATGTGGAGAGAGTGAGCAGCTTCCGCTTCCTTGGGGTACATCTGGCTGAGGATCTTACGTGGTCAGTACACACAAACAAAACAGTGAAGAAGGCGCAGCAGCGCCTCTTCTTTCTCAGGAGACTGAAAAGATTCGGCATGAGCCCCCGCATCCTCAGGACCTTCTATCACTGTGCCATTGAGAGCATCCTCACTGGATGCATCACCACCTGGTACGGCAACAGCACCGCCTACAACTGCAAAGCTCTCCAGCGAGTAGTGCGGTGCTCTGAACGGATAATTGGAGGTGAGCTTCCCTCCCTCCAAGACATCTACAGGAAGCGGTGCCTGAGGAAAGCGGGGAGGATCATCAAGGACTCCAGTCCCCCCAGCCATAAACTGTTCAGACTACTTCCATCAGGAAGGAGGTTCTGCAGCATCCGGTCCCCAACCAGCAGACTGAGAGACAGCTTCTTCCACCAGGCCATCAGACTGCTGAACACGTCATAGACACCTCAGCTTCACTACTGGAACTTCAACATTATGCACTCCATACTGTACAGTAATGCCACTGTTTTACACATGTCTCACTCTGTATATTTTATTTTATTTATTTTATTTATTGTTTACTCTATTTAATTTGTAAAATATGTGTACACACACACGTAGAAAAATATTTAGTATACACATCCAGAAATGCATATACTATTATATATTGTACATATATTTATTAGTTTCAGATGTAGCCATTCTTGTATTTTGCTTGTTTACATTATTGTATTTTGCACAACTCTGTTGCTTGTGAAGCTCGCACACAAGAATTTCACTCACATGTGCTGTACCAGTGTACCTGCACATGTGATGTGACAATAAAAGTGATTTGATTTGATTTGATTAACCTTTGGACTGTTTTCATCAGTTAATTATGGAGTTACTACAAAGAGTGAAACTATAGGATGATCTGTCTGCTGTCACTGGGTGGTGCTGAGGTCTGAATCTGAGGACGGCTCCTGTAGTCACAACAAGAACACAATCATCACAAACTGAAATATAAATATGATGGAGTAGAGCTTGAATTAGCTCCAGAATTTAAATATCTTGGGGTCATTCTAGACCCAACATTATCCTTCAAGAGTCACATAAATAAAGTGTCCCAGGTACTTAAATTTAATAATCGAAATTTTAATCATATACGTAATAATTTAAATATGAATGTTGCAAAAACTTATTTTTACTCAATGATCATCTCTCATATGGACTATTGTTTGACGTCCTGGTCACTTGCTTGTCCAACAACACTTAAAACTATTGAAAACATTTATAAAAGAAGTTTAAAACTACTTGACAAAACACCGACTTCCCACCACCACTGTGATGTGTTAAAAAACATAAATTACTGAACTTCAATAACTAGGTGAAACTTAAAAGAGTGTGTTTAATATATAAAGTCTTACACTCCCTTGCTCCACCACCATTAAAGCAGTTCATTAGGCATAAAGAAAGCTCAGACAGGACCACTCGAGCTACAATCCGAGGAGACTTGTTTATACCCCACAGACGGACAGCATTTGGGCAGAACGTCCTCTCTGTCCAGGGAGGCCATCTGTGGAACAGTCTTCCTCAACCCATTAGAGAATGCTCTACACTCAGTTTGTTTAAGGCAAAGGTTAAAAACTGGTTATGGACAAATCAAGTGTGCGATCATGTATGAATTGTATAGTTTTAATGTTTTATTTGGGAACAGAATGGTGTGTGTGTGTAAGTTTGGTGACGGAGTTTTTATTATGAATGAATGATGAATTTTTATGAATTATTATGTCTATTTTTTATGCTTAAGGACAACAGATGGAAATTAGTCCTTGGCTATAATCTGGTATGTTTACATTCATGTAATTTTTTTTTTTTTACATTTATGTTCATTAACATGCACTGTCCTAAATAAATTAATTAATTAATAAATAAATAAAGTTTATCTCTCAAATCTGAAATAAAGCTGATCCTTCTGTCCTCCCACACTCGGGAGTGTTCTTCTCTTCTCTTACATTTTTTTAGTCCTACAGTTCTGCTGATCGCTGACATATGAGCTGTTTATTTAAAAAAAGCCTTATATACTAACAGATGTTCCAATATAATGTTCACCTTTGAGTTGTTGGAGCTTTATAAATGGACATCTGCAAAGATGTGATGATGGAGCAGGTTTCAGTGCTGCTACATCCTGGTCACAACATACGGAGGTGGTATCAGCACTGGTATCAGCACTGGTATCAGCACTGGTATCAGCACTGGTATTGAAGAAGAAATATTAATGCTTCAAACTATTTGTCTTAAAGGATGGAAGCTGTACAGAGTTCTGCACATGTGTCTTTGTGAACATACCTCATTAACAATATTTCAGACAGTTTTTAACCTGAATATTTGCAACAAACTCAGTATAAAAAATACAGTCAGTGCTAAAAAATTAATCAGTCGAAAAATTAAAATTTTAACTTAAGCTGCCAAGAGGAAGTCGTTGGTTTCAGTAAATATCAGGCTTTGCTATTTGATCAGTTTTTACAGATTAATGAGGAGTTACTGAAGTGCCAGGTTTTTAAAGTAGGTGTTACTGTCTCTACACATGTGGAGCCTGAAAACATGGTGCTGTTTAATAAGATATTTAATATTCAGCTCTGCACAGGAGCTGCAGCAGGGTGCAGCCTGTTGCCTTTACAGTATAACACTCGTAATAAAAGTACAGTAACGGTAATTAGTGACTGAGCGTTTCTCTTGATTTCTTTAGTCAGGGTAAATTCATTCACCTGCACGGGTTAGCTAAACAAACCCTGACAGCCGAGTGCTCATCTTAGCTAGCTAGGTCTCAGGACCGAGCAAAGGACGGTAGTTACGGAGGAGCTTACAAACACGTTTAACTTACCGAAAAAGTGCAGCGGGGCCTCGGGTCCTTCTGTCGGCTAGTCCAGTTTACTGAAGAACACCTCAGGCTGTCAGGTTAAAACGGTCGGTCGTGTCTTCGTAGCGTAAACGCTGGCCGTCCTCTCAGAGCCTACGCTCTATCTACTATTCCCGAACAGGGATACGCAAGTTTCTCCGTGACTGCAGCTGCCAGTCAAAGCTGCTATGACGACGTTACACCCCATTTTAACATCACCGCTGTCGGAATTAGAATCAAACTTGGACATAAATCAGCGTGATGAGAACTATTGATAAGAAAAGAAAGAATCTTTGGAAAAATATCTGAGGAGAATAAATTTATTTTAGTCTGACCCCAGTCCCATCCGCTAACATGGAGGAGGCGGGGTTTATGACCTATATTGCAGCCAGACACCAGGGGGCGATAGAGACGTTTTGGCTTCATTTTTGGGGAGCTGTCACGTCGTTCATGTTTCCTACAGTCATTGTCAGACTCCATTAACTTTTACTATGGTCATGTCCAAACTTATCGGCTGCATCCTCCTGAGGACCCGGCCTTCGTGGTCTATGTGGGCCGGGTCCTCAGAAGGTCGGGTAGGCCAGAAGTAAACGGCTATGAAATGGGACGGTCTAGCCTTCAGATTAGCATCACCGCTGTCTCGGTGGAGTTTAATAAACTCAGCTGTCTGCTCCTTGCTATCTAAAATATAACAGGACACTGGAGTAAACTCTCGACCATCTCACACTTCTGCTTAATCGGTTTTCTGTTTGACGTTTATTCAGCTGTGTGAAAACCACCTGGGGGATTAATACAGTGGTTTGCAAAAGTATTTGGCCCCCTTGAACTTTTCCACATTTTGTCACATTACAGCCACAAACATGAATCAATTTTATTGGAATTCCAGGTGAAAGACCAACACAAAGTGGTGCACATGTGAGAAGTGGAACAAAAATCATACATGATTCCAAACATGTTTTACAAATAAATAACTGCAAAGTGGGGTGTCCGTAATTATTCAGCCCACTGAGTCAATACTTTGTAGAACCAGCATTTGCTGCAGTTACAGCTGCCAGTCTTTTAGGGTCTGTCTCTACCAGCTTTGCACATCTACAGACTGAAATTCTTGCCCATTCTTCTTTGCAAAACAGCTCCAGCTCAGTCAGATTAGATGGGCAGCGTTTGTGAACAGCAGTTTTCAGATCTTGCCACAGATTCTTGATTGGATTTAGATCTGGACTTTGACTGGGCCATTCTAACACATGGATATGTTTTGTTTTAAACCATTCCATTGGTGCCCTGGCTTTATGTTTAGGGTCGTTGTCCTGCTGGAAGGTGAACCTCCGCCCCAGTCTCAAGTCTTTTGCAGACTCCAAGAGGTTTTCTTCCAAGATTGCCCTGTATTTGGCTCCATCCATCTTCCCATCAACTCTGACCAGCTTCCCTGTCCCTGCTGTAGAGAAGCGCCCCCAGAGCATGATGCTGCCACCACCATATCTGACAGTCGGGATGGTGTGTTCAGAGTCATGTGCAGTGTTAGTTTTCCACACATAGCGTTTTGCATTTTGGCCAAAAAGTTCCATGTTGGTCTCATCTGACCGGAGCAGCTTCTTCCACATGTTTGCTGTGTCCCCCACATGGCTTGTGGCAAACTGCAAACGGGACTTCTTATGGTTTTCTGTTAACAATGGCTTTCTTCTTGCCACTCTTCCATAAAGGCCAACTTTGTGCAGTGCACGACTAATAGTTGTCCTATGGACAGATTCCCCCACCTGAGCTGTAGATCTCTGCAGCTCATCCAGAGTCACCATGGGCCTCTTGGCTGCATTTCTGATCAGCGCTCTCCTTGTTGGGCCTGTGAGTTTAGGTGGACGGCCTTGTCTTGGTAGGTTTACAGTTGTGCCATACTCCTTCCATTTCTGAATGATGGCTTGAACAGTGCTCCGTGGGATGTTCAAGGCTTGGGAAATCTTTTTGTAGCTTACGCCTGCTTTAAATTTCTCATTAACTTTATCCCTGACCTGTCTGGTGTGTTCTTTGGACTTCATGGTGTTGTTGCTCCCAATATTCGCTTAGACAACCTCTGAGGCCGTCACAGAGCAGCTGTATTTGTACTGACATTAGATTACACACAGGTGCACTCTATTTAGTCATTAGCACTCATCAGGCAACGTCTATGAGCAACTGACTGCACTCAGACCAAAGGGGGCTGAATAATTATGCACACCCCACTTTGCAGTTATTTATTTGTAAAAAATGTTTGGAGTCGTGTACAGTGTTGGTCAAGTTACTTGAAAAAAGTAATCAGTAACTAATTACTGATTACTTCCCCCAAAAAGTAATCCCGTTACTTTACTGATTACTTATTTTCAAAAGTAATTAATTACTTAGTTACTTAGTTACTTTTTAAAAACACGATTTACAACCTGAAGAGGTGATAAAGCGATAGATCTTTCAGCCCAATTCTACTTTTTCTGCATAATCCATCATACAAAATGTAATCAAATGGAAAAGTCTCTTTTTAAAACTTTTATAGTTTTATTAATTTTAATCTTTTAACTTTATGCATCAAGCAAAAATTTAATTATATGCAACATTCTCTGACTGGAAGAAATTTGTTTAATATTTAAACCTATTTTCTGCACATTCCAGCACATAAAATATTTTTTTTTTTTGTGTTTACACTCACTCTTTCAAATAGATGCAAGTAAAACACAGCAGAAAATAAATAAAATCAAAGACTAGCGGTCCTGTTGCTCTATTTTCACCTGTACAGCAGGAGTTGGGTAGGCGGAGGTTTACCCTGGTGCAGGTGTGCCGCAGCGGTCAGTGGAAGGATACGGCAGTTTCTCTGTGAATTTTCCATTACGTCATAGCGCACTCGGAGCTTGCTTGGAAGTTTAGGGGTTTTTTTCGCTGTAAAAAGATGTTTTCTTCCCACGCACAATGCTAATGGACACTAATGTTTTTGTCACTTTTTATGGAATCAAACTCAAAGTAAGGTCAGTGCTTCCACACTTTAAACGCTGCACGCTCATACTCTCTCCCGCACTCGATATATGATCCATTGTTGATCTGCACACAGCTGTTGTCACAACCGTAGCACTCGCTTACGTCACTGTCATGAGACATTCTCGCAAAAAAATCACGGTTTTAGTAACGCAGTAACGCAGCGTTCCTACGGGAAAGTAACGGTAATCTAATTACCGTTTTTGCAATAGTAATCCCTTACTTTACTAGTTACTTGAAAAAAGTAATCGGATTACAGTAACGCGTTACAAGTAACGCGTTACTGCCCATCTCTGGTCGTGTATGATTTTCGTTCCACTTCTCACGTGTGCACCACTTTGTGTTGGTTTTTCACGTGGAATTCCAATAAAATCGATTCATGTTTGTGGCTGTAATGTGACAAAATGTGGGAAAGTTCAAGGGGACTGAATACTTTTGCAAGCCACTGTAAAGGTTTATTTTGTCTAATCTAATAACTTTAATCTCGGCCAAACTGATTTACTCAGGAACAAATAAAACACTGAAAAAAGTCAGACAACCTAAAAATGTTATTGTTTAAGTCACTTATATATTACGTTTGACCTGAGTAGCGAAAGACCGCTGTGATCTGAACATGATGTGCCGGGAGTTTGCTGTTCTCGGCGGCTCTAGTGACCCTCGAGCTCCCAGCTAGCTATCGAGCTGGTGGGTAACAGACGTCTCAGAAACGTCGGAGCACTTTTGCAAATACGCGATGTCTTGATAAACTGAGCAGATATTTAAAGTTTACACAGCTACATTCTCGCCTGAAAATATGTTAAAAGTTTATTTTGTGACCCAGAAAGAGTAAAAAGAGTAATATTAAAAACTTAGTAGCGACCACCATTGCCGGAAAGTGGAATTGGATGGGCCACGCTATGAATTCTGCGATATGGTGGGCCACGAAGGACACACCCGACCCATCCTTTAAATTCGAGGAAAAGGAGGACACATTGGTCGGCTGCATTTGGAGGAGTCTATGAATTTTGAAAGCCTTCATTGTGTCGCTGTGACGTAATCGGTCTACAAATGCGTCCTCAGGAGGATGCAGCCCATGAATTTGGACACCCCCTATGTTTACTACTGCATAGACACATTGAATTTCCAACACAAGGAAACGACTTTTTGAACAATGTTTTCACCACCAAGAAAGGAGATTACAAAGCCCCCCACCCACTTTGGTGCCTCTGATCACATCACTGTTATGCTAATGCCAGCATACAGGCCCCTGGTCAAAGTCACTAAACCAGTTCGTAAGCAGGTACGTGTGGCCAGAAGGACCTGCAATACTGCTTTTCCACCACAGACTGGGAGATCCTTAAACAGGCCGCCACACATGACAACACCACAGACCTGCAGGAATATACAGAAACTGTCATTGGCTACACCTCAAAAGACATCGATGAGGTCATAGAGACCACTGTCCGGGCCAATCAGAAACCATGGCTCACAAGTGAGGTCTACAGGCTCCTGAGGGTGAGAAATGCAGCCTTGAAAGCTGGAGATGAGGTGAGTCTAACAACAGCAAAGGCAAACCTGTCACGTGCATCAGAGAGGTGGAAATGCAGTGCTCCAGGAGGATTTTGCAAAGCTTCAGTGACAGCAGAGACACTCAGAGGCTGTAGCAAGGGATACAGACCATCACACACTACAAGCCCACTCCTCAGGCCGCTGTCGGGTCCACCACATTACCGTAAGAGCTAAGTGAAATTTTCTCTCGCTTTGAGACACAGAACGACACCCCAGCACAGAAGACACACCCCCCCTCCCAACGATCGGGTGGTGACACTATCCCCAGACGGTTGATCTGATATCCTCGTGTTGGTGTTGTTCCCAGATCATCATACTAAATGTTGTTCCAGTGTAACAGGGTCATAAATCACATTGTTATAATTACACAAAATGTGTTCTAAACCCCCAAACTGCTCCTTTTATACCTGACTTTTAGGACCTCCAAGCCTGTAGTTGTGTTCATTATCAGTTAGAGCCCCTCCTCATTCTTTTCTTCTTCTTCTTTGGTGCAATACTATAAATACAGTGTACCCCTTTTGCCTCTCCCCTTTTTCTACAATTCCCCTGTGGGAGAGGTGGGTGTCATTTCTTTCCAACACCTTAAAAACACACATAATTCAAATTTAGCCACCCTGATGTTTATGATTGCGATGTTAGTTCAGTTATTGTCATTATTAAGCCTGTTTTTGTAAGATGTGATAAGTGTGTAGTATGTGTGTATCATAAATGTGCTTTAGGCGCCATAAATGCTAGCATGAATATATACTCCTTGCTAGCTTGGGAGCTGTGGTGGGTTGAGCTAACCCTCTTCCCCACTGTTTGTATTTGGTCTAGGAGCTGGAGTGGGCAAATTATTTACTTGGAGGTTTTTCTTTCTTTTACCTTTTTTATCAGGTATGTCGGATTTCATGTTGTTGTTTTTGTTTTATCTTATGTCAAATATGTTATGTGTAAATGCATATTTTATGTTTAATGTAAAAATAAATGCAGCCCCTTTTTCTACAATTCCCCTGTGGGAGAGGAGCTGGAGTGGGCAAATTATTTACTTGGAGGTCTTTCTTTCTTTTACCTTTTTTATCAGACAAGGCAGAATCACACCGGTTACACTTGGTGCCGCTGACCCGTCACATCGCAATCCGCGATCCACCCCTCCTCCTTCTGCTGCCGCTGTTTTCCCGCCTCCTCTCTGCAGCTGTGTCCCAGAATCCTGTGCCCTGCGCTTTGACTCACAGGTTTTTATATCGAATGTGTGATCGATGCCCTGCAATTTGGCTTGCAGGCATCTCTGTCACGTGTGAACTTAAAGGGCAAATACGTAGGTGATCATTTCTGTCACTGTTTCATATTGTTGCTTCAAATTATACAGGCACGGATTGTAATTTATTTATTTTTTCTATTGATATTGGCTTTTACAGCCTGTTTTAATTGAGAGGAGAAAACAACATTTTATTTTATTTTCTATGGTGTTTTGATTCCTTGATGTTTTTTTTTCTTCTCCCCACATTTCATTGTTTTGTGAAGTTTTGCATAATTGTGTGTGGGGGTTAAGCTCGTTTTTTTTTTGCTGTTAAACAGTGATATCTCACTTGGGCAAACATGTTAAGTGAGGAAACTATGGATAGCGCTTTGCCTGATCTGTTCTCTGCGGGGAGTAATATGACCTTTGGTTTGGGGAGGGGTCATCAGATTGCTCCAAAGTGTTTTGGGAGGGGTAGGCCAGTAGTCCCGGGTATTTGTGCCCGCACTGTAGACCAGTCAGTGATGCACTCACCATTAACGCCAGCAGCTAGCTCCACACCAGCTGCTTGCGAACGCCAAACACACACCCAGGCTGTCACTAGTGACATGTTGAGCAGCTTGATCACTGACTTAGCAAAGCAAATTGGGGAAAATATCACATCCTCTCTTAACTCTATGCACCAGCCAGCCCCCACCCAGCCACAGTCTCCCCAGAATGTGCCCTCGAGCTGCAATGACCAGTCCCAGCTGAAGGTTGTTGTTCAGTCAGACACCAAAGCTCCACCATACTTCAAGGGTGACAACACAGATCTATTTCCCATCAGTGAATGGGAGGACATGATGACATGTTATCTGCACAGAATCAGCTGTGACACAGATGAAGAAATGTTTGCCATATTAATGTCTAGACTGACTGGCAAAGCCAGAGATGTGGTCAAGGTGTCACTTCGTTGCCGCCCTGAGTTGAATCGGAATGATCCTATTACTGCTGTGTTTGACATACTGAGGTCTAACTTCAGCGACTTGACATATTCCAGCCTGCCCATGAAAGATTTCTACAGTACTGTCCCACGTCCAGGTGAGAACGCCATGGATTACTGGATCCGGTTGAACAAGTCTATTGACGCTGCTGATGAGTGTCTCCGCAGGCGCGGCAAGCTGGTAGAGGACCCCAGTAGTGAGGTTGTTTCGATGTTCATTAATCACTGTCCTGACCACAGTCTTGTGTTGTCTTTTCAACTGAAGGCTCCTGAGGAGTGGACTGCAGCTGAGGTTCAGAGCCGTCTGGACAACTATGTGAGGAAAATGAGACAGTCTAGTGTTTTGTCTCATAATACAGCATGTCTGTCCATCCCACATCAGAGCCCTGTTGCTGTTAACAGCCAGCCCCACTCCAGCGGTGCTCAAGCAGTTCCAGTAACACATGAGCCAGCCTCGTATCCTATGCCCTCTGTTCCCTCTGCAGCCACATGTCAGCCTCTCTCTTCTGATGGCATGGTAAGTGTGCAGCAGCTCTCTACTTGTCCTCCTTTGACTCCTCATGTCATGCCCCCATCTTTGCCAGTTTCCGGCCCTCCTCCAGCTGAGCCAGGTGTTCAACAGATGGTAGCACTGTTTGACAAGGTTCTGTCCATGTGCACTGCACCACTAGACACTGGTCCCAGGTGCCCACAACCCACAGGTCATTCCCATGGGCACCGCAGTGCTCACCGTGCTTCGTGCAGAGTGTGTGGCTCACATGAACACACAACCCATGTGCATTGTAGGCTGTACAAGCTATGCCACAGCTGCTTTGACCCTGGACACATGAGGCGTGAATGCCCACAGTTGTGCCAGAAACCAAGCATTTCAGTCCCTCCTTCCACCAATGCTGCTTTAAACTAGCCAGCCCATGTAACGAGAGGGGTAGCATGGGCAGTGTTGATGAAACCCTCACAAATGTAACAGACCCAGAAGCCATATATGTTAACTGCTGTAGTAGCCTCTCTGATGAGAAGACTGTTATTATGGGTTCACAAAGAGTTGGCAGGGCTAGTGAGTTGTTTTACACTCCAGTGTCGGTCAGTGGCCGGTGTTCCCTGACAGGCATGCTTGATTCAGGAAGTATGTCATGCACACTAAGTGAAGAGGCTGATAGCAAGCTAAGAGCCGCTGGTGTTGCTCTGATTCCGCAGCATGCCCCTGAAAATGTGGTGCTGGTTGGTTGCGGTGGCCTTCTCACACAACCGAAATGCATCTATGATTTGGACATTGAAGTATATGGGACTAGGTTTCTTGTACCAACATTTGTGGTTCCTGGGCAAAAAGATGAGCTCATCGTGGGGAGCAA
The DNA here is from genome assembly GCF_057382095.1 of Aulonocara sp. 'chitande type north' Nkhata Bay. Taxonomy (NCBI): domain Eukaryota; kingdom Metazoa; phylum Chordata; class Actinopteri; order Cichliformes; family Cichlidae; genus Aulonocara; species Aulonocara sp. 'chitande type north' Nkhata Bay. Next base: position 49,445,916 of record NC_141365.1, on the reverse strand, counting down.
TGTGATCCGGCCCATCATTCAGAAGATGAAGGCTGATACAAAGTATTGGGAGCTTATTAACTCCAATTACACTGGCACTGATTGTGAAGACTTCCTGCAGTTGCTGAGCTGTATCTCACGGTGGTCTGCTCCTGTGTTGCCAGATAAAGTAGGTACAGTCAGGTTGCGGAAGAGTGTCACTCTCCTGCCACAAAAAGAATATGTAGTTTGGGGAAAGCTTCCACCTTCTGCCCTTGTGTCTCCGGGAAGTACTGTCGTTGTGGAACCCACGTCAGCCCGTTCCACTCCAAAGAACATAATGGTGGGGCGCATTATAACACCCATGTGGGGAGATCGTTGGGTCCCTATGAAAGGCCTTAACCCAACAGAGAGCCCTGTGACACTTCGTCGCAATGCTAAGATTGCGGATGTCTTTCCTTGTATTGCTGTGGAGGACCTGCCCATCACTCAAGGTCTCTGCGAGACTCTGACCGACCAGCATACCAGTTTTCCCCCCTCATCAGACTCTGTGCCTGACTCTGCACAGCTACTCAAAGATGCTGGGTTGGCTGACATTGATATTGAGGGCTGTGAAGTGTGAGATGGGTGGAAGAGGAAATTGGTGGAGCTTGTGTTGACTTACCAAGATGTGTTCTCTAGAGACAAACTGGACTGTGGTGAGGTGAAAGACTTTGTCCATCGTATCCACCTCACTGACGACCGCCCTTTCAGGCTTCCCTATCGCAGAGTACCCCCGGCTCACTATCATAAGTTGCGAGAGGTGCTGTCAGACATGGAGATGAAAGGCATCATCAGTAAGTCCACCAGCGAATACGCCTCACCACTGGTAATGGTTTGGAAGAAGTCAGGTGACTTGAGGATATGCACTGACTTCCGCTGGCTCAATGCCAAAACCATTAAGGATGCTCACCCACTGCCCCATCAGGCTGACTGTCTTGCTGCCCTTGGTGGGAATGCTTTCTTCAGCACCATGGACCTTACATCCGGGTTCTACAACGTTCCCCTCCATGAGTCTGACAGACGGTACACGGCTTTCACTACACCTCTTGGCCTGTATGAGTACAACAGACTTCCCCAGGGTCTATGCAACAGCCCAGCATCTTTCATGCGGATGATGCTCAGCATCTTTGGTGACTTGAACTTTTCCAGCCTCCTGTGTTATCTTGATGACCTGCTGGTGTTTGCGCCTTCAGAAGAGGAGGCCCTAAAACGTCTTGAGATTGTTTTCTCTCGCCTGAGGACCAGCAATCTGAAGCTGGCGCAGAAAAAATGTCACTTTCTCAGACGCTCTGTGAGGTTTTTGGGTCATGTCGTGGATGCTGGTGGTGTCTCGGTTGATCAGGATAAAGTGAGGGTTTACGCCAGTTTTCAGAAGACTGACCTTATGGATGGTGACGGTTGCACCCCTTCTCAGAGGAAAGTGAGATCCTTCCTTGGCATGGTGATGTTTTACCAGCATTTCATTCCAGGGTGCTCTCGTATTGCGAAGCCACTCTTTGCTCTAACTGCCGGTCAGAAGAGGACTAAAGGCTGCCATGGGAGTCGGAAACCTGGAACTTTTCGCAAGCTCACCCCTCAAGACTGGACTCCTGCTTGCGAGAAGGCATTTGAGGGACTCAAAGGTGCACTCCTCAGCTGTGCGGTGCTGGCACATCCTGATTTTGAGAGGCCATTCATCCTTTCAACTGATGCTTCCATGGATGGGCTGGGTGCTGTCTTATCCCAGGTGCCAGCTGGTGAGGAGAGAGCAAGACCTATAGCCTTTGCTAGTAAGTCTCTCAGCCGCAGTCAGGCCAAATACCCAGCACACCGGCTTGAATTTTTGGCTCTGAAGTGGGCTGTGTGCGATAAGTTCAGCCACTGGCTCAAGGGTCATCGGTTCACTGTCTGGACTGATAACAATCCTCTCACATACATTCTGACTAAGCCAAAGCTGGATGCCTGTGAACAGCGTTGGGTCTCTAAGCTTGCACCATACTGCTTTGAGATCAAATATGTTCCTGGAAAGCTGAACATCGTGGCAGACACCCTGAGCAGGGAACCGTTTGTGAGGCCGTTGGCCCAGCGCCTCCTGTCGGAGCCCTACTTTGAGCTGCTAGAGCAAGTCAGTGATGTGAAAGATGCCAGTGTCCAAGATGCCTTCCGTTTGACCTGTCAGCCTCAATCGATACGCAGTGCTCCACTCTCTGCTGTGCTTGATGTGTCTCTGTCAACTGATGACGTGTCTTCTCTCATGTCTTCCCTCTGTGAGTGGGAGTCTGCTTCTCGCCAGCGTGCAACATCCCTCACTGGTCACCTGACCTCCATTAGTCCACCTGACTGTGATGTTACTCATGCGCTGTCCCATGCTGATCTCCTGTCTCATCAAACAGGGGATCCTGTGATCTCCAGAGTAGCCCGCTATGTTGAGCGTAAGCGCAGACCCTCCAGACGTGAGCGCTGTCATGAGAACCAACATACGTTGCGGCTCCTGAAACAATGGGATAAGCTCACATTCCTCAATGGTGTCCTCTACAGAGTCGTGAGGGACCCACTGACCAAACACAAGAGATTCCAGTTTGTGGTACCTGACTCCCTAAAACAAGTGGTGCTGTCTGGCATACACGACAATGCTGGTCATCAAGGTCAACCTCGCACTCTCCTTGGCTCGTCAGCGTTTCTTCTGGTATGATATGGAGAAGGATGTGCGTGATCATGTGAGAAATTGCCGCAGGTGTGTTCTCAGCAAGACCCCAGAGCCAGCAGCTAGGGCCCCGTTGGAAAGCATTAAGACCTGTGCTCCACTGGAACTTGTGTGCATTGACTTCTGGTCAGCTGAGGACAGCAACAACAAGTCTGTGGATGTCCTTGTGATTACTGACCACTTCACAAAATTAGCACATGCATTCCAATGCCAGGATCAGACAGCTAAGAGAGTTGCTAAAAAGCTCTGGGATGGATTCTTCTGTGTGTATGGCTTCCCTCAGCGCATTCACTCTGACCAGGGAGCTAGTTTTGAGAGTGAGCTGCTCGCAGAGCTTCTGGTTTTGGGTGGCGTTGCCAAATCTCACACTTCACCATACCACCCCATGGGTAATGGTACCACGGAGAGATTTAATCGCACCCTTGGAAACATGTTACGGTCCCTCCCCCCCAGATGTAAGCAGAAATGGCCGCAGATGTTACAGTCCATGACGTTTGTGTATAACTGTACGGCACACGAGACCACCAGCTTTGCGCCATTTTACCTGATGTTTGGGAGGGTGCCAAGGTTGCCAGTTGACCTCATGTTTCGGGATGTCCTTCATGATGACACCATTTGTGACTATGATACCTATGTCAAGTTACTGATGGATGACCTGCGCTCTGCCATGCTCCGAGCCCAGGAACACAGCACAATGGAGCAAAGACACCAGTCTGACCAGTACAACAGAAAGGTGAAGGGTCTGCCTCTTTCACTAGGGGACCAGGTGTTGTTGGCAAACAAGGGAGTCAGAGGAAAAAGGAAGCTCTCTGACTAATGGGAACCTGTTGTGTACATGGTAGTTGACTTGGATCCTGCTCTTCACATCTGCCGTATCAGAGACAAAGAAGGTCATGAGCGTGTGGTGCATCGCAACCTGCTTCTTCAAGTTAACTTTTTGCCCTTGGACACAACACTGAATGACGATGCTGCACATCCTGCTGTGAGCGTTGTCAGTGGCCCCGCTGAGTCTGACCTGGATGGGTCTGTGACATCTTTTGGGGGCACAGGAGCTGTACCTCCTGCCACCCGTACACTGGATTCCGTCTCCAGCATTGGCGAGTGTGATGACCGCACACTATCATGGATCCATCAGCAATCCGCCGCTGACCCGGTCGAAGATGGCGTTCATGAGACCCCTCCCATAATGGGTGTTCCTGATCTTGGTGGGCTGGCTGGTGATGGAGCCTCCCCAGGCTCCCCTGCTGCTTTCCCGTCCCACACTTTTCATTCTCTTGAACCCAAAAATGTGGACGTGGATCAAGGACTTACCACACGTTTTGGTAGAATCATTAAACCAGTTCGTCGCTTGATTGAATCAATGGCTCAACTTGAAACACTCCTTGGTGTTGAACCTGTTCAAGCAGCGGTTATTGATGTGTGAATTTGTTTATTTCTGTATGTTTTTCATTGCTATTGTTTTTGGAAAAGAATAATACAAGCACAGAGTTCATTGTATTTTGTCAGTCTGTGCAGTCTGATAGTGATGCCCATAGATATTATGGCCTGTTTTGTGTGGTGTAAATGGCACCTCATTTTGTCTATAGTGTGTCCTGGGATCTTGCTAGGCGCCGAGCGGGTCTCAGGTCTTTTATCCTCCTTGGAGGAAGCTATGTTGCTGATCTAATTCATTGTATATGTGATGTGAATTTGTTTGAGGCCACTGTATCTGTTATTGTGGGTTTATACTTTTTTTTTGGTATACTCTTTAAGATTTTGTGTAATTCTTGGGGGGTGAATGTAACCGGGTCATAAATCACATTGTTATAATTACACAAAATGTGTTCTAAACCCCCAAACTGCTCCTTTTATACCTGACTTTTAGGACCTCCAAGCCTGTAGTTGTGTTCATTATCAGTTAGAGCCCCTCCTCATTCTTTTCTTCTTCTTCTTTGGTGCAATACTATAAATACAGTGTACCCCTTTTGCCTCTCCCCTTTTTCTACAATTCCCCTGTGGGAGAGGTGGGTGTCATTTCTTTCCAACACCTTAAAAACACACATAATTCATATTTAGCCACCCTGATGTTTATGATTGCGATGTTAGTTCAGTTATTGTCATTATTAAGCCTGTTTTTGTAAGATGTGATAAGTGTGTAGTATGTGTGTATCATAAATGTGCTTTAGGCGCCATAAATGCTAGCATGAATATATACTCCTTGCTAGCTTGGGAGCTGTGGTGGGTTGAGCTAACCCTCTTCCCCACTGTTTGTATTTGGTCTAGGAGCTGGAGTGGGCAAATTATTTACTTGGAGGTCTTTCTTTCTTTTACCTTTTTTATCAGGTATGTCGGATTTCATGTTGTTGTTTTTGTTTTATCTTATGTCAAATATGTTACGTGTAAATGCATATTTTATGTTTAATGTAAAAATAAATGCAGCCCCTTTTTCTACAATTCCCCTGTGGGAGAGGAGCTGGAGTGGGCAAATTATTTACTTGGAGGTCTTTCTTTCTTTTACCTTTTTTATCAGACACAACGCAGAATCACACCGGTTACACCGGGATCAACCTTGCAAGTGACCAATCAGAATGTTGTGACGTCATACTTTTGCGACTTCGGGAAAAACCGGCGTAAAACAAAAAACTGTACTTAAGCTGCGTGAAACCGCCTCTGTCCGCCGATCAACGGACCCTGACCCTAACCCTAACCGTAACCCTTTAATAAACAGTAAGCAGAATTGATATTGTCCTCGTAACATTGGAATTTCATAAATGCACGAATGGCTTGGTGCGCAAAGGAATAACGTCACAACAATTTGATTGGTCACTTGCAATGTTGAACCTGGAACAACATTTTCATGATGGTCTGGGAACAACACCAACACGTGGATATCAGAGCATCCATCCCCAGACAGTGTGTGGAGATCCCTTGCCAGGATCAACACACGCAAAGCCCCAGGTCCTGACAACATGCTTGTCAGGACCTGCTGCCAGCAAGGAGGAGACTGAAGAGCCTCCGGGCCAGAACCAGGAGACTGAGAGACAGCTTCATCCAGGCTGTCAGGATGCTGAATTTACTCCCTGCTCTCACACACCAACTCCAGACCTGCATTCATCTTTTCCCTCTGAACCCCCCAAACATACAAACCCTGAGCCACGACCATTGCCCTTTCACTGACTGCCCCACTCCACCATTTGACTCTTAGAACTGAAGATGCTTCTCTCATAAGAGGTGAAACATCTTCAAGGAAACTTAAAGAAGTCCAGACGCTTTTCTTTCCAGGCTCCTTAGACTACGGTGACCTGGATGTCTGAGAACCTTCACAGACTGATTTTACAAGAACAACTTGTGTCAAAAATCCCTGGCAGTGCCTATCTGTCACACACACAAATCACTACAGTTACAAATTTAATAACTTAAAAAACCTCAGAAAAACAGAACTGAGCAAAACAAACAAACAAACAAACCAGAGACCAGGTAAGAACACTGTTGAGGTGTAAATTTATAATCTTAAATATTTATATGCTGATTATATTGCTTTATAAGAAAGGCCCAACTCTGAGTACACTCTGTGCCGACAGGACTGACAGGAAATTACATGCTTTTGCAGGCGAAAAGTGAAACTAAGCAGAGTGTTTGATTGAAACTTAAAGTGTGTTTGACGTCTATACAGGGAGTGCAGAATTATTAGGCAAATGAGTATTTTGTCCACATCATCCTCTTCATGCATGTTGTCTTACTCCAAGCTGTATAGGCTCGAAAGCCTACTACCAATTAAGCATATTAGGTGATGTGCATCTCTGTAATGAGAAGGGGTGTGGTCTAATGACATCAACACCCTATATCAGGTGTCCATAATTATTAGGCAACTTCCTTTCCTTTGGCAAAATGGCTCAAAAGAAGGACTTGACAGGCTCAGAAAAGTCAAAAATAGTGAGATATCTTGCAGAGGGATGCAGCAGTCTCAAAATTGCAAAGCTTCTGGAGCGTGATCATCGAACAATCAAGCGTTTCATTCAAAATAGTCAACAGGGTCGCAAGAAGCGTGTGGAAAAACCAAGGCGCAAAATAACTGCCCATGAACTGAGAAAAGTCAAGCGTGCAGCTGCCAAGATGCCACTTGCCACCAGTTTGGCCATATTTCAGAGCTGCAACATCACTGGAGTGCCCAAAAGCACAAGGTGTGCAATACTCAGAGACATGGCCAAGGTAAGAAAGGCTGAAAGACGACCACCACTGAACAAGACACACAAGCTGAAACGTCAAGACTGGGCCAAGAAATATCTCAAGACTGGTTTTTCTAAGGTTTTATGGACTGATGAAATGAGAGTGAGTCTTGATGGGCCAGATGGATGGGCCCGTGGCTGGATTGGTAAAGGGCAGAGAGCTCCAGTCCGACTCAGACGCCAGCAAGGTGGAGGTGGAGTACTGGTTTGGGCTGGTATCATCAAAGATGAGCTTGTGGGGCCTTTTCGGGTTGAGGATGGAGTCAAGCTCAACTCCCAGTCCTACTGCCAGTTTCTGGAAGACACCTTCTTCAAGCAGTGGTACAGGAAGAAGTCTGCATCCTTCAAGAAAAACATGATTTTCATGCAGGACAATGCTCCATCACACGTGTCCAAGTACTCCACAGCGTGGCTGGCAAGAAAGGGTATAAAAGAAGAAAAACTAATGACATGGCCACCTTGTTCACCTGATCTGAACCCCATTGAGAACCTGTGGTCCATCATCAAATGTGAGATTTACAAGGAGGGAAAACAGTACACCTCTCTGAACAGTGTCTGGGAGGCTGTGGTTGCTGCTGCACGCAATGTTGATGGTGAACAGATCAAAACACTGACAGAATCCATGGATGGCAGGCTTTTGAGTGTCCTTGCAAAGAAAGGTGGCTATATTGGTCGCTGATTTGTTTTTGTTTTGTTTTTGAATGTCAGAAATGTATATTTGTGAATGTGGAGATGTTATATTGGTTTCACTGGTAAAAATAAATAATTGAAATGGGTATATATTTGTTTTTTGTTAAGTTGCCTAATAATTGTCTGTGAAGGTTCTCTGTCATCCTGGTCATCGTAGTCAAAGGAGCTTGCAAAGAAAAGCGTCTGGACTTCTTTAAGTTGCTTGAAGACGTTTCACCTCTCATCCGAGAAGCTTCTTCAGTTCTAAGGTCAAATGGTGGAGAGTCCCAGATATAAACCCAGTGGGAGTGACCCCCCACAGAGGGACAAAAGGACCCCCTGATGATCCTCTAATCGCCTGAGCCAAGGTGTGTAACTGGGTGTGGGCCCCAATCAGCCAGAGTTTCGGGTGTGTTCATTGTGAAACCTGGCCCCACCTTATCATGCGAATTCCTGAGGTCAGATGGCCCAGGATGTGAGTGGGCGTTAAGGCGTCTGGGAAGGGATCTCAAAACTGGATTATAGATGGCAGAGAGTTGGTGTCGTAAACCCCCGCCTCTGTTCAAAGATGGTCACTCACAGTGGACATAGATGCTTCTTTCACTCCTCTTTCAAACCATCTGTCCTCTCTGTCCAAAATGTGAACATTGGCATCCTCGAAAGAGTGACCTTTGTCCTTAAGATGCAGATGGACTGCTGAGTCTTGTCCTGTGGAGGTGGCTCTTCTGTGTTGTGCCATGCGCTTGTGGAGTGGCTGTTTGGTCTCTCCAATGTAGAGGTCTGAGCATTCCTCGCTGCACTGTACAGCATACACCACATTGTTAAGTTTGTGTTTTGGCGTTTTGTCTTTCGGGTGAACCAGTTTCTGTCTGAGCGTGTTGCTGGGTCTGAAATACACTGGGATGTCATGCTTGGAGAAAACTCTCCTGAGTTTCTCTGATACACCGGCTACATAGGGGATGACAATGTTGTTGCGTCTGTCCTTCTTATCCTCCCTCGCTGGTGTCTGGTCTTCTTTTCTGTGCCTCTTTGCTGACTTTAAGAACGCCCATTTAGGATAGCCGCACGTTTTGAGTGCTTCCTTCCACAAACTGAAGAAGCTTCTCGGATGAGAGGTGAAACGTCTTCAAGCAACTTAAAGAAGTCCAGATGCTTTTCTTTGCAAGCTCCTTTGACTTGCCTAATAATTATGCACAGTAATAGTCACCTGCACACACAGATATCCCCCTAAAATAGCTAAAACTAAAAACAAACTAAAAACTACTTCCAAAAACATTCAGCTTTGATATTAATGAGTTTTTTGGGTTCATTGAGAACATGGTTGTTGTTCAATAATAAAATTATTCCTCAAAAATACAACTTGCCTAATAATTCTGCACTCCCTGTATAAATGACTAGGCTTCCTGTTTTGTGCTTCAGACCTGGGGTTGTGTGTTCAGATCTCCATATCCGGATATGTAAAATAAAGATCATTTTTTAAAGTAAAAAGACCACTTTTGAGCCGTGTCTTTTTGGCCGCAAAGAATACCAAAAGAACCTAATTTAATAACATTAAAACCAAACAATAAATGAGCAAAGTAGTGCATGATAAATATAGATGACAAATACAAAGTGCAATATAGAAACACTGGGTAAAAAGAAATGAACAATTAAAAAGGAGGATAACAGATGTGAGAAGTAGTTAAACAGTAGAAATAAATATATAATAAACAAACAAAAATAGATAATAAATGAAAGCCAGGTCAGAAAGGTGAGTTTGGCTTTAAAAGCATGAAAACACACTGCTGTCTTCAGGAAGGCTGCTCCAGTAACAGAAAGTCATCTACATGTGAGTTTAGTTCTGACTTTAGGGACAAGTAAAAAAATAAAATAAAATAAAAACATCTGTCCAGACAACCTGACAGTCAAAAATATAAACTCAGGAACTTAAAAGGAAAATTGTGCTGACTTTGAACGTCCGCATCAAGATAAACTTACAGATTTAAGAGTCAAAAAGTGTCAAAAAGTCTGTATCCTTACCTGAGAGTTTCAAGTTTACAGTCAGGACTCTTTAGTCCAACACACAGAAAATCCAATCCTGAATCCTGCAGGTAGTTCGCGCTCAGGTCCAGCTCTCTCAGATGATTGGATGGGGAGCTGAGAATTTCAGACAAAGCTTCAAAGCTTCTTTTTGAGAGTGCACAAAAACTCAGCCTGTGGAAGAATAACAATGGAGACATATTCTTTTATTCATCTAGCATTATTAAACATATTTGTTCATAGATTCACTTACAGCACTTTCTTGGATGCTTTGACCACTGGCAGCAGCTTCAAAAATGCCTTCTCTGAACGGGAGTATTTCTCCAGGTCGAACTCATCCAGATCTGATGACAGTAAGATGAAGACCAGAGCCGACCACTGAGCAGGAGACAGTTGATCTGTGGAGAGACGTCCTGATCTCAGGGACTGTTGGATCTCCTCCACTAGAGAACGATCATCCAGTTCATTCAGACAGTGGAACAGGTTGATGCTTTTCTCTGCAGACAGTTTCCCACTGAGCTTCTTCTTGATGTACTGGACTGTTTCCTGATTGGTCTGTGAGCTACTTCCTGTCTGTGTCAGCATGCATAGAAGATCCTGATTGGTCTGCAGTGAAAGACCCAGGAGGAAGCGGAGGAACAAGTCCAGGTGTCCATTTGGACTCTCTAAGGCTTTGTCCACAGCACTCTGGTAGAAGTCTTTTACAGTAAGTGTTTTCTGGAAGATTTTAAAGAGAGATTGTTTCTTAAGCAGGTTGACTCCAGAGTTGATGAAGGTCAGATAGACATGAAGAGCAGCAAAGAACTCCTGAATGCTCAGATGGATGAAACAGTAAACAACGTTGTTGAACATGTGGCACTCATCAGCTTTAAAGATCTGTGTGAACACTCCTGAGTACACTGAGGCTGCTCTGATATCGATGCCACACTCTGTCAGGTCTGATTTATAGAAGATCAGGTTTCCTTTCTGCAGCTGATCAAAGGCCAGTTTTCCCAGAGACTCAATGATCTTCCTGCATGACTCTGTCTCAGCTCCTCCATCATACTTGATGTCCTTCGTTTTTAGGTGAAATAGCACAAGGCGTAGGTAGAGCTCTGTGAGAGTCTTAGGCAGATCTTTGCTCTCTTTGTTCTTCATGACAAACTCCAGAACTGTAGCAGTGATCCAGCAGAAGACTGGGATGTGGCACATGATGTGGAGGCTTCGTGATGTCTTGATGTGGGAGATGATGCTGCTGGCCTGCTCCGAATCTCCGAATCTCTTCCTGAAGTACTCCTCCTTCTGTGGGTCAGTGAACCCTCTGACCTCTGTCACCACGCCAACACAGTCTGGGATCTGATTGGCTGCTGCAGGTCGTGTGGTTATCCAGAGGCGAGCAGAGGGAAGCAGTTTCCCCCTGATGAGGTTTATCAGCAGCACATCCACTGAGGTGGACTTTCTAGGGTCAGTCAGGATTGCAGTTTTGTGGAAGTCCAGAGGAGGTCGACACTCATCCAGACCATCAAAGATGAACACAACCTGGAAGTCTTCAAAGATGTAGATTCCTGCTTTTTTGGTTTCAGTAAAGAAGTGATGAACAAGTTCCACCAAGCTGAACTTGTCCTCTTTCAGCAGATTCAGCTCTCTGAAAGTGAATGGAAACATGAACTGGATGTCCTGGTTGGCTTTGTCTTCAGCCCAGTCCAGAGTGAACTTCTGTGTTAGGACTGTTTTCCCAATGCCAGCCACTCCCATTGTCAGCACTGTTCTGATTGGTTTATCTCTTCCAGGTGGGAGTTTAAAGATGTCTTCTTGTCTGATGGTTGTTTCTGGTCTGTCTGGTTTCCTGGATGCTGTTTCAATCTGTCTGACCTCATGTTCATCATTGACCTCTGCAGTCCCTCCCCCTGTGATGTAGAGCTCTGTGTAGATCTGACTCAGGAGGGTCGGGTTTTCTGTTGTAGAAATCCCCTCGAGCACACACTGGAACTTCTGCTTCAGGTCTGACTTGAGTTTGAGCTGACACTCAGTGAGAATCTCTGCATGAATAAACAGCAAATGACACAAATGAGAAAACTGCATTCTGGTTACTGTGGTTATGTGTTCAGTTCACTGGACTCTTGGTGTCATGATCCGGGTGAGTCTGAGTAACTTTCCACAGCATCAGCTCTCCTCCCCTGGGTGGAGCCCTCCTCACTCCTCCCTGCTCCTCACCTGTTGCCAATTACTCCGGCAGTATTTATGAGCAGCACTCACAATGAACCTTCTCCAGATTGTCTGCTTAGCACAGTCAGTTCTCTGCCTCACATTTTGTCTTGTGCTCCTCAGCTTGTTTCGCGTAACCCTCTTTTCCTGTTCCCTAGTCGGCACCTGGATATATCTTCCAACTCTCGCCATAAGTCACGCCTCAGGATTCTGGCCTGCCACTGCTGGGAAAACTCACTCTTGCAAACTGCCATCCTCACCTGCCTGCCTCCCTGTGCACCCACATCTCACTTTGTACCCTTCATCTCCTCCTCCAGCTGATCTCCACCTGCAGCCACGTAACACCTCTTAGTTTTTAAATCTTGGACTCATTCACTACACTGTGGACCACTCTGATTATTATCTCCTTTGTTCCAGTGATCCTGGATAGTTTCTATTCGCCCATTTCTGCCCCTGTTGTTCCTTTGACCTGCCTCAGCTTATGTTCTGGCCTCAGCTCTGCACTTCTCATAATACCTCGCTTGCTGTTGAATTTAGCCGTGATTCAGCTTTCTCCGTCAAGAAATCTAGTAAAATACATTTCTGTTAAAAGTCACTCAGCCTCCGTTTCTTGGTTCTGTGCTTGACTCCATTCCTTTTCATGAGCCATTGAGCCCTGACACTTGGGTTATAACTGAGGGCAGGTTTTATAGAGACACATTCGATTTAATTATGTTTATTTATACAGCACCAAATCAATACTAGCAACATTTCACATATTACATAAACAACACTATGGAGCCAGTAATGAATAAATATGTAGAATAAATGAAAGAATTTCAAGTATAAAAGTTTTTTTTTAATTCCTCCAAATAACAACAACAGTCACCCCAATGTGCTTTATATTGTAAGATAAAGAACCTACAATAATACAACAGAAAAAAAAAATAATATCTTTTTGGGTCCTGAAAACTGAAGGCTCTGCCTCCCATTCTACTTTTAAATACTCTGTGAACAACAAGTAGGCCTGCAGAGCGAGAGCGAAGTGCTCTAACAGGGTCATATGGTACTACAAGGTCATTAAGATAAGATGGGGCCTGATTATTTAAGACCTTGTATGTGAGGAGCAGGATTTTGAATTCTGGATTTAACAGGAAGTCGATACAGGAGAAATATGCTCTCTCTTTCTAGTCCCTGTCAGGACTCTTGCTGCAGCATTTTGGATTAGCTGAAGGCTTTTCAGCGAGTTTTTTGGACATCCTGATAATAATGAATTACAGTCGTCCAGCCTGGAAGTAATAAATGCATGAACTAGTTTTTCAGCGTCACTCTGAGACAGGATATTTCTAACTTTAGAATTACAGTCGTCCAGCCTGGAAGTAATAAATGCATGAACTAGTTTTTCAGCGTCACTCTGAGACAGGATATTTCTAACTTTAGAATTACAGTCGTCCAGCCTGGAAGTAATAAATGCATGAACTAGTTTTTCAGCGTCACTCTGAGACAGGATATTTCTAACTTTAGAGATGTTGCACAAATGGAAGAAAGCAGTCTTACATGTTTGTTTAATATGTGCGTTGAAGGACATGTCCTGGTCAAAAATGACTCCAAGGTTCCTCACAGTGTTACTGGAGGCCAAGGTAATGCCATCCAGAGTAAGAATCTGCTTAGATACCATATTTCTAAGATTTTCAGGGCCGAGTACAATAACCTCAGTTTTATCTGTATTAAGAAGCAGAAAGTTAGCGGCCATCCAGGTCTTTGTGTCTTTAAGACATTCCTGCAGTTTAACTCATTGGTGTGTGTTATCTGGCTTCATGGACAGATGGAGCTGGGTATCATCTGCATAGCAGTGTAAATGTATGCTATGTTTTCTAATGATGCTGCCTATGGGAAGCATGGTAACGGGAGCGTTGCCAGCAGAAGGCTGAAGTGGAATCTCCAAGAAAGCTGCAGAAGAAAAAACATGAGCTGAAATGGTGGATTTCAGTCATATAAGGAGAACTGTGGCTTTCCTCCAACCTTTGACCAATCACCTTAGTGTCCTGTTTATCAACCATAATAAAAAGCATTTACTGTCTGGGCATTTTTTTGTTTGGGTCTCCAAACAGCAGAAAGAAATGGCAGCCATTTTTTTAACTTTACCTTCAACTGGTAAATAGATTTAAGAAATAGCACTTTGATCATATTTGTGACGTGTCCCAAACTGTTGTTGTCGCCTCATTTATGTTGATAAAACAGCTCTAAAACCAATCTGACAATATAAATCTGTAAAATGGGCAGAAAACCTGCTGCTGGTCCCATTTTAATCAAACCAACCCAAAGAGCAGATATTCATGTGTACACAGGAGGTTATTTGTGCAGATGCATAAAACACAAACTGTTGGCTTTCTGCAGTCTCTCACTCCTGAAAGTGTTGGCAAGTGTTTTGGATTTATTATTTATATGGATTTTAATGGCACCTGTGTAATGTTAACTAAGGTTTTTATTGTTTATGTGTTTTTTGTTTAGTCATTCCCTGACTTACCTGTGGGTTCTGGGATGGTTTTATTTAAATTCTCCAACAGATCATTCCTGTTTAACCTCCCCAAAAGATTTTTAGTGACTTCAAAAGTGTTGATAGAGTAGGTATCAAACATCAGATCCACTATGTCCGTCCTCTCTGCATTCTCCAGTTTACTCACTGGGATTGCTGGTAAACCTTCTACAGACCCGTTCTTCAGATGCCACTTAAATTTTTCAAAGTCATCACGTCCCAAATCCTCCAAAGTCCCCAGAAGGATTTCTTTAGGTGTCGTCATCTTTTACCCTGTAAGGACCCGATAAACAAAGACTGTAACAACAGCTGGAGAGGTAATTGTCTGATTTATCATAATTTAACTTGATTCTAACAGCAGTTCATCACAATAAATTTCTTAGGCTCAGAATGCAACAAAATTGCACATGAAGAAGCACATAGAGAAGTATCCAAGTAACACTTTGCTACAATATAAAACAAACTATTATAAATAAAGAAAATATATAAACTAAATATATACACTACCCGTCAAACGTTTTAGAACAGCCCAATTTTTCCAGTGTTTTTGTCACGGTTTGCGAGCCGTGTGTAAATTATCAAAGGACCCTTTATGCAGGCAGCTCAGATGCAAGTGAGTTTATTCATCACATGGTGATACAAACAGAAATGGCGAAGGTGAGCATGGAAACTAAGCAAAAACCTAAAAACTAATAGTACACGAAGGGAAGACGAAAACACGGAACACAAGGGGTGGGAGCAAAGCACCACAACACATCACTATATAGACAGTTACACAGAGGGAGACACAGAAGGCAACAACACAGGGCGCAACAAATGGACAGAGAAGACTAAACACAGAACAGAGTGCACAGAGAAACAAGGGGGGCAGGGAATCAAAACCTAGGAAGCATAGAATAACTCACAAACTAAACTGGCATAACACAAAAATCACAAAGAACTGAAACCACTAGCTCAGGAGACCCAGGACCCTGACAGATACACAGACAAACCAGCAACTAACAGAGGCAAACACAAGGCTTAAATACACAGAGGGATAACGAGGGAATGAGACACAGAAGGAGGACACAGCTGGGAGTGATTGACAAGACGAGACAGAGGAAACGCAAACTAAACACACTGACATGAGACACGGACCTTCACAACAAAGCAGGAAATACAAAGACTGAACTTAGAGGTACAACAAAACACAGAACCAAAACGTAAGAATAAACAAAGATACATCATGAAATCAAAGATTAACAATACAAAACAGAAAACACTGAGTCACAGACCCAGGATCGTGACAGTTTTATTGAAAATATCCTTTTTATTTCTCATTGCACTCTGAAATGAAAGCATAGTACAAATAAGCAGTTGGAGTTAAAAATAAATCATGAAACACATTTATAGACCAAAGTTTATTCTAAACGTTTGACTGAACACACCCGTGGCTTCTGTCTACAATAGAAATCAAATATTCTCCCATATCTGTAGCAGATGTTCCCGTAAACGTGGACCTTGTAATAATAATAATAATAATAACTTTATTTATAAAGCGCTTTCAAACAAAGTGCTGTACAACTAAAGAGATAAATTAAATAAAAGCGATACATAGCAATACAGGTAAAAGACACAATACAAGTTAAAAACAATAAAAATGTAAAAACTAAAAGCCATAGAATTAAGACATGTAGGATCGGGTGAACAAATGTGTCTTCAACTTGGTTTTAAAAACCTCCACAGAGCAGCCTGCCGAATATCTTGTGGGAGGTTGTTCCACAGAAACGGGGCATGAAAAGAAAAAGCTCTCCAATTGTCTTTTTTCTGGCTCTAAGAACTTTTAGAAGACCAGAGTCCTGAGATCGGAGAGCACGAGATGGAACATAAAGGTGTAAAAGGTCGGAGAGGTATGAAGGTGCCAATCCGTTTAAAGCCTTGTAGGTGAGCAGCAGGACCTTAAAATCTGCTCGAACCTGACAAGGTAGCCAGTGAAGACATCTCAGAACAGGGGTAATGTGCTCAAATTTCCCAGTTCTTGTTAAAATGCGAGCAGCTGCATTTTGCACCAACGCCAGAATCTCAGGTTAAACCTCACAAAACTTTAACAACCACCAAACAGCTGAAACAGTAAATGAGAGCAGGAACACGGATTCTGCACAAAGACGTAAACACAAAGCTCAGAGCCGCCGACACATCAGAATCAGTGAGATGTCACCTTTCTCACCCGATGGCACAGACACGGTCGGGGCTGAAAGCCGACAGCTCGCTGATTCTGATGTTTCGGCGGCTCCGAGCTTTGTGTTTACGTCCTTTTTACGCTGATTCTAAAGCTGTTAGTTTTATCTCTCTCCAAACAATATTGACTGAACCAGCAGCAAAAGAAGATCCAAACTACGCTTCACATAAACATCGTCATGAACTCACTCTGACTTTTGCTGTTTTGCTTCCACCAGGATAAAAATCACACTTCATGCACAGCTCTCTCTCTCTCTCTCTCTCACACACAGTTTCCTGTCTAAAAATCTGTTTTCTGCATTATTCGCTTGCTTGTTACGCACAAGTCTACCGTTGTTTACAGCGCTGTCGGCCGCTGTTTTTTTCCCTTTTACTTACTTCCGAAAAGAAAACCTAATTTCTGCCGTTCAACAGGCTTCTGAACAAATTTAAACTTTTTAAAATTATGCAAATTGCAAAACACTGTGTCTGTCATAAAACCGCTGTAACTTCAGAGGTAATGTTCATATGTCGATTAATGGTTTTCTTTCGTTTTTGATCTACTGTAGAATATTTTTATAAAACCACCTTCATGTTTTTCTGTTTTATCTTCAGCTACTTTGACACAAAGGCCTCTGCTGTGATACTCACACCTTTGATAAAGTCTTGCGAGTGTCAGCTTCCTTTTTATAGATACAAAAATATGTAAATGTACTGATCTGAATTATAATATTTCTGACTGTCTGAGGCAAAATTTCCCAGATTCAAATCGAATTGAATCGAATCGTGGATCGAATTGATTCAGGACCTTGTGAATCGGAATCAAATCGATTCTAGAATTCAGTGACGATACCCTGCCCTATTTGCGACCATGTCAACATCCAGTCCAGGCTTTTTCAAGATTGGTACTACCACAGCTGATTTAAAACATTCAGGAAAGACTCAATGAAGTATTTAAAAGAAACAGGTTGTAGGGTCCTAATGCTGACCACAGTTCCTTTATAGCCCAGGCTGGTAGAGGATCCAAAGAACAGGTTGTACATCGAGCTGCTTTTACAACCTTCCTTAATCCAGAAAGGGAAATAGAGATGGACCGATGCGATATTACGTATCGGTCCATCTCTATTTCTATTAATTTACGTCAGTATCGATACTGATTTTGTATGTATTTTGAAGGATTTGAACCAAAGGCAAAAAATACCATGAGCAAAAAATGGCAGTCATGATTATAAAATAGGGAGGTTTCTTTTTTTTTTTAACATAGATTAAACTCGTTAAATAAAACAACAAGTTTATGAGCTTTCTTGTTATTCACAAGTTTCAGCGATTTAGCCCAGAGTCTAAAGTCATTCAGCCATCTGTTTATACATGGTTTAGCTTTAAAGTATCTGCATTTGTGAAGAAAAATTTTTCCCATTAACAAAATCGTCCTAATCAACAGGTCAAAATCTGCATTCTCAGCAAGTATTCCAAATTTTATTACTGTCACCGTCAAATGTGGTAACTGAATTCTCCTGGACTGTAGCCAGCTCCACATGTCAGTCCAGAAGGAGTGCACTGATTCACAGTAGAAAAACAAGTGATCCAGACTTTCAATATCATTTTCACAAAATGTGCAGGCGTTCACATCTAAGTTAAATTTCCGTCTTAAGAATTCATTGGTTGGATAAACCTCATTAATGATTTTAAAGTGAACCTCTTTTACTTTAGGGGAAAGAGGAAGTGAAATATACTTTTTTCTTATCGCCTTAACCTCCATGGTCTCAAATTCTTTAAGGATATAATTTCTTTTAACCGGATTAGGGCAAATGTCGTTGATCAAAATATTCCTGATCACTTTGTTTGTAAACCTGCTGTCACCAAATTCAGCTCCAGCTATGCAGAGCTGCCTCAGTCCAGGAGAAATTTTAGAGTGCACAATATCTTCTTTTATCATTGATCTCAAAGGGACTGGGATGGCTTTCACTAGGGATTTATATCTGTTAGCAGTACATCTTACATCAAATTTCTCACAAAACGTCTCATGTTTTAATAAGACCCCATTATCATCCGTAAAATGAGCTACAGCCCAAATCCCTTTAGATCTCCATTCATCCATGTACACAGATTTCCTACACAAACGGATATACCTGTTGTTCCATATAGGGGTATTGTGAGGAGTAAAGTTGTTTGTAGATTAATTTCCAGTAGAGAAGGACCTGCTGATGGAAAGCTGAGAGTTTAACAGGTAACGAACTGCAATCAAAGTCACAACGTAACAAAAAGTCTATTCCACCCATTTTGCCAAAAATCACATTGGGAATAATGTTCCAAAAGGAATTTTTGTTCCTAATGAAAGATCTTAACCATTTCAGTTTTAGTACACCATTCATAACATCAAAGTCAATGGCATTAGCCCCACCCTCTTCATAATTCTTAATCATATCATTTTTCTTTATATAATGACATTTGTTCCTCCATATGAACCTAAAATTAAGATTATTTATAGATTTAATTAGTTTTGGAGATATGGGCAGAGAAAAGGCTGGATAGATTAGTCTGGACAGACTGTCCATTTTGGTTAGCAAGATTCTCCCAAACAGAGTTATGTCCCTTAGCAGCCACCTGTTTAAAATAGACTTACACTTTTCTATATTGGCACAGATATTCTTATTTTCTGTTGATGTCTTATCCTTGCAAATTACAATGCCCAGATACTTAACCTCTTTTTTGATCTGTATATTATCTATTGCTTGCAGGGGACACTCATGCAGAGCTAGAATTTCTTATTCATTAATATTCAGCTGCAGGCCAGAAGCTTTGGAGAAGTGGTTGATCACCTGTAAGGCTAAAGGAATCTGGTCCTCGTTTTTTAGAAACAGGGTGGTATCATCTGCGAGCTGACTGATTATTATCTGTTCACCCATCACAGTTAACCCCTCAATGTGACTGTTTTTAATCAAAATAGACAACTCAGCAACCATGATGAACAGAAGTGGTGAGCTGCTACATCCCTGCCTTATCCCTCTATTAACCTCAAACCTTGAACATGTACCATGTTCTAGCAAAACAGAGCTGTTAATGTCATTATATAGCATCTCTATAACATTGATAAATTCCTGTCCAAAACCAAAAGACTGCAGAGTTTTTAATATGAACGTATGTTCAACTGAGTCAAATGCTTTGTAAAAATCCAAGAACAGGATGTATCCTCTCTCTTGTGTCACGATGAGTTGTGTAGCTGTCAGTGGCTGGACCCACGTGCAGGACTCGGAGACAAAACATTAACTTAAACGACAGCTTTATTTGCTGGTGAGTCACCCTTGGCGATACATAAACAACAACTTAAACTAACTAGACTGGAGATGCTGAAGGTAGACGACAACGAATACACACACAACAAACGTGGAGGACGCAACAACTGGCAGAGAAAAACACAGGGCTTAAATACATACTGAGGTGATTAGGGAATGTGAAACAGGAGGAGAACACAGCTGGGACTCATCAGACATGACAAGACAAGGGGCGGCAAAACTCAACACATTGACATAGTACACAGACTTTCAAAGTAAAACAGGAAACTGAACAGACGTGGACTAAACTAGTGGATACAGTGACAGAACAAGAGACACACTGACAGAGATGACTGTATACTAACAGAAGTAACACAGAACCACGACCTAAGAAGGAGAACACAAGAAATGCCAAGGACCTAGGGAGTTAGGAATACTAGCGACAAAAATCAAACCCAAGAGAATCAAAACACATCATGAAATCAAAGATAACTAATACAAACAGAAAAACACTGAGTCCACAGACTCAGGACCATGACATCTTGGATTATTTCACTGTACTCAAGGAGGTCCAAAACCAGCCCAATATTGTTATGAATTAGTCTTCCTTTCAAAAAACCTGATTTTGTTTCACTGATAATGTTTGAGATGCCTTTCTTTAGCCTCTCAGCTACAGCTCCAGACAGGATCTTATAGTCAGTGTTTAAGGTGATGGGTCTTAAATTGTCTAAAATTCTTTTATCCTTACCCGATTTAGGGATCAGGGTTATCAGCGCTTGTTTCATGCTCGGCATCAGTTCTTTTTTTCTCTATCGATTCCTTTAATGCATCAAACAATAAAGTTCTTAGGTCCTTCCAGAAGAATTGATAAAAATTAGTAGTGAGTCCATCTGTCCCTGGGGACTTGTTTAATGCCATTTTCATGACCACCAAATCCAGTTCCTCAATTTGGCGGCCGCTACTAAGTTTTAAAATTACTCATACTAATCTTTCTGGGTCACAAAATAAACTTTTAACATATTTTCAGGCGAGAAAGTAGCTGTGTAAACATCAAATATCTGCTCGGTTTATCAAGATACCGCATATTTGCAAAAGTGCTTCGACGTTTTCGGAGACGTCTGCTACCCACCAGCACTATAGCCAGCCGGGAGCTCGAGGGTCACTGAAGCCACCGAGAACGGCACAACTCCCGGCACATCATTTTCAGATCACCGCGGACTTTCGCTACTCAGGTTAAACGTGATATATAAGTCCAGGGCCGTGCAGAGACGTTTAAAGGGGCGGGTGCTCAAAGTTAAAAAGGGGCACATTGAACCAGGCTGAATAACAACAACACACATTCATCAACAATCTAATATGGAAAGGGCAGGGCTGTGTTGATCTGAGACTCTAGACATTAAAAAGTCCACAGGAGAGATGGTAGCTGATTAAACAAGTGTCATGAGATAATAACAAAATGCAAAGATTGGTGACAGCGCTTGGAACCATAAGGCAACGAAAAACTGTGACATAAACTCGGCTCTGCCTGTGAATCACTCTTTGCTTCTCTTCTTCCTTCCATCCCATCATTTCATATATCACTCTCCACTTGCTGTCTATCTGAGAACAAGGCACAACTTGCTATTGCAATAAACTATAATCTAATTATCCACACCTAACAACTCTTGCACTTAATCTATAATAAAATGATGACAGAAAAATGTTATAGCACTGCCTTTAGTAGCCTCACACAGCTCCTACTGTTTCCTCCTCATGTCCTTACCAGCCATGTCTGCACAATGTTATATCATGAGTAATAATTTTTTTAAATCCAGCTAAATAAAACACACACATGCACACACAGTGACATTTTAGACCTTCTTCAGAATACTGTATATACTATGGGCATCATGGTGCTGATCCAGAATCCTTACATTATTATTTATTACTAGAGCTACAATAATAAAGCAATGAGGAGGGGGAAGTAATAAATATGAAATAATGTATTTATGATGATTGCATTTGTTTCACTATCCACTCTGTGCAGGGCAAAGCTTATTACATTTTTAAACTGTAGAGATACAATCATTTTGCTGCTGTAAAATCCAAATTTTGTCTTATTTAAAATATAAATCTAATATAATCTGCTTCTTAATGTATGTTCTTTAAAATACAGCGTGTGTTTTTTAATATATTATAATTATAATAATAATTATGTGGACATGCATATTAGATCGTTTTTTAGTGAAATATAATCCCCTCAGAAAGGCAGGAAATGCTCTGTAACTTACTTTAAAACTAAATATGTTCACTAAAACGGTGACAGAGCTACAGACCCATGACAGCCTTACACAGGTAGCCAGCAGCTGTGACCAGCACTACATGTGCAGTTAATAAAAGGACAGGTAATGTTTGTCGCGCTGTTGCACACGGAGCACGCTCGTTTGTTTCAGTTCGTCAGTTGCAACAAGACAGCTTACCAACGTGTACGTAATAAGCTAATACTCCTGTGTGCTATACACTACAGTGTACGCTGTACAGCTACTTACTGGGTTTGTCGCATCAGTCTGTGTCTCTGAGTTAACTTGTGTTTCTCCTACAGCTCCGGACCGCAAAAGATGCGCGTGCTCTTTGTGAGCTCGTTCCCGGCTCGTAACCAGCGCGTTCTGCCGTCGAGGGCGATCATTGGTTAAATGTGATCATGTGACTGATGCAAGCCAGATCCTTTTATTTAGCAAAACTATGATTAATAGTTAAATATTATTGTTGAGGGGCACAGACAGGACTCCGCACGCACACACACATAAAATAAATAAATAAATAAATAAATAAAATTTAAAAGTTGCCTCAACAAAAGGGCACTTTGGGCACTCATCAGGAAAGGGGCGGGTGCTCAAGCCCCTCTAGTCCCTGCTCTTGAGTGAGCAGTGATGATTGAGCAGTCCGTTTTATTTTGCAGATTCAAGCTGCTCTTCAAAATTTTCACCACCAGATGTCACCGGAGAGTACTGTGTTGAAAAGCTTCGAGTAATGAACAGTTTTTCAATACAAGCTTCAGTGCTTCGGAAAGCTTCATTTGGCCCTCACTACTTCCAGCATATCCAACCTTCTGAGGACCCAGCCCACGTACACCGCGAAGGCCGGGTCTTCGGGAGGATGCAGCCGATGAATTTGGACGTTTAGTTTTAAAGACGTCGTGATAAGGGCGGGTCTTACTGTGAACCTGCGCGCTCATTGGCTAATAACTTGAGATTGACAAGTCGTTATCCAATGAGCGCGCGGCTTCTCCCAACATAAAGTAGTTTCCTTTGAAAAACCAAAGTCTGATTATTTTTGCCTCCACTGACGGAGCCTGTTGTTCCCGCCACAGAGACACAGTAATGTCAGAGCGGTGTTAACACTCACCTGCCTCAGCACAGCTCTCACTCTCCTCCTGCTCTCTCAGCTAAACTCACTTCCTCTCTACTTACAGGAAACCAGCGCTCAGAGGAGCCGACCGGCCTCACGTTTCACCCACAGACACGAACAGCGTGGAATTATTTTATGTCATAAGAAGAAACATATTCATGTTAACACTCGCCTGCCTCAGCTCCACCTTCCTCCTCCTGCTGCTCTGAACGGAGAATCAACACTTTCACTTTCACTGCTCCTCCCTAAACACAGAGGATGCTGGGACTTGTAGTTTTTACCTTGTGTGATATGTCTGTGAAGGTTCTCAGTCATCCAGGTCATCGTAGTCAAAGGAGCTTGCAATGAAAAGCGTCTGGACTTCGCATGACAAGGTGGGGCCAGGTTTCACAATGAACTCACCCGAAACTCTGGCTGATTGGGTCCCACACCCAATTTCACACCTTGGCTCAGGTGATTAGAGGATCATCAGGGGGTCCTTTTGTCCCTCTGTGGGGGGATACTCCCACTAGGGTTATATCTGGGACTCTCCACCATTTGACCTTAGAACTGAAGAAGCTTCTCGGATGAGAGGTGAAACGTCTTCAAGCAACTTAAAGAAGTCCAGACGCTTTTCTTTGCAAGCTCCTTTGACTACCTTGTGTGATATTTATGGCTGTGACACTAAATCACAGCATGAAAACTTCCTGCAAACATGTCACAGGCGATAAACGTTTCACATTAAAGGTGAAGTTATTTTTCTGTCTCATGTTCAATAAACAGTGAGCTGGGAAAACTGAAGAACAGACTTCAGACGTTCCCTGCAGAGTTTCTGCTGCTCGGTCGTCTGCATGTTGCTGAGACTGAGCTGATGATGAAGCTGTGATGGGTTTATGGCACGTTTGGTTCTGGAGAAGAGTTTTACTGCCGGTGCAGGTGAAATGATCAGAGGTTACAGCCTCTGGTTAAAGTGGAGGCAGCGATCAGGACGGCTGAGCAGCAGAGGTCTCGAGGGTCCTAAAGTGTAAAAGCATCAGTGTTAGTAACACAAAGATCACAGAATGGGATCATCCACACAACACTAACATCTAAATCCACGGCAGGAACTCTTCCAGTGTCCTGAAAAATCTGTGTGCACGATGCTGAGATTAAAATCTGTCTGCTCATCTTAATGCAATATTTTCTAAAGTCTGGTAGAAGTTTTACTGATTTCCAGTCCACTTAGCAGACGTGTGGATAGGTGGTGGGTTGTAGAGCAGACTGAAAGCTTTAAGTTCATCCTCTGATTAAAAACTCAGACCCACAGATACAGGAAGTATAACCCTGGTGTAAGACAGGAAACAGCAACACGGCAGCCATCTTTTTCCTCCCATGCTGACCAGTGTCCCAGCAGAAGCTGGGGTTTGTTAGATCCTGTTCGATCCAGAGGAAACAGGCTAAAAGAGTCGATCAGGGGGGATCATGGTTTTATTATGTGCTCGTTATGATTGAAGCTCTGGTTGTGTGTTAGAGACAGAACCTGCAGATTCCTCCACTCTGCCTCCTCCTCTGCAGGAATCAGCCTCTTGGCTGGTTTTATTCACCAACGTGAATAAAATCATCAAACTAATCCAAGTTCATTGTGAAATGCCTGAAAATGGAGGAATAAATCTGTCAGTTACCGTATAAAGTTTGAGTTTGTCAGTGTTTTACACGGAGACGGTCGTCAGATGTTGAATGTTTAGCATGAATGTTCCACATCTGGAGAAACCTTCAAGATTAAAGCCAGTGAAAAGTTTCTGCAGCAGCCGCACTTCCTGCAAATCTGTTCTTTCAAAATAATGTGAAAAGTCTAAAATTATATTCACGACAGGTTTAAAGGTGAAGGTGGTCACATGGTTTTAGTGGAATGCCTACGTGGGCGCGTCTGAGTGATTTTGATTCAGATTCGTGCAGCGTGGAGCAGTAAACACTTGTTTTTGTTCATCTGGACTCATGAAGGATTCCAGTTAGCACATTTCCAGCCAATGAAACGTAACTACAGATGAAGACAAACACATTTAAGCTGCCTGACTCTCGAGTGTGGGTGCGTGTTCCCATTTTCAGGCTGTTTTAGTTTTCAGTTTAGAGGAACGCTGCAAACTCACAAAAACTTCTTTCTTGTGAGGTTTTGTTGGCAGACTGATAAAAGCAGCAGCAGCTGGTGTTTGATGAGCAGACGTGTGTTTCCTGTTCTGTAATAATCAGCTTGTTACCATCACATGATGAACTCAGCCGTGACCAATGAGGCCGTCCTTGTGCGGTTCTCTGGCGCTGATTCTGACTGTGACCTTCACCTCTGCAGGGTCGCCTCTGCTCGTGGCTGAGCTCGTGTTTGTCAGGCTGACAAAATAAAAGCTTCTTCATTTCTGTGGCTGAAGAGGAGTCTGCTCTTCTTCACCAACAGGAAGTGAAACATTTCTCACTGATTCTGAAATCTTCACTTGTTTCACAAATTCACAGTAACACACACACGGTTGTGTTTTCATATCCTTGTGGGGACATCTATTTGACATCATGCTCTCCTCAGCCTTTTACTCTAACCATTAAGACTGAATGCCTAACCCTGACCTGACTGTCCCTGACACTAAAACCACATTCTGAGTCTCACAAATGTCTTCAAACTTGTGGGGACGGGCATTTTGGTCCCCACAAAGACATGTAAACATGCACACACACAGGTATTAATGACCTCACAGGTTCATGTTTGGGGCTTTTAGCATCTTTGTGTGTCGCTCAGATTTAATTCACTCTTGTTTTGAGGTTTTGTGCCTTTTTGTTTCATTCTTTGTGCGTTTATTTTCTCTTTAAGCCTTTCAGGACTCGTGCTGTTGGCTTTTTCCTGGTGTGTTATTAGTATTTTTCATTTCTAAACTTATTCTAAAAGAAGGACCGATGGAACATTTATGTGAAAATAAACATGATCATTTAATGTTTTTGTCAATCACAGTGTTGGGACTAACGCGTTATTAAGTAACGTGTTACAGTAACTACGTTATTATTGTGGTAACGAGGACGGTAACTAGTTATTATGCTAAAATCAGGAACGCGTTAGTCGTTACTGGGATTTAGATGGGCTCGTTACTCGTTACTTCGTGTGGTGGCTATCGCGGAGCTTCCACAGATTCAGTAACATTAGCAAGTGGTGGAGGCCAGCAGGTGGAGGAGGGAAAGGGGAGGCAGGAGGAGAAGAGACCCGAGGCAGCCGCCGGTCCAAGTGTGAACTGAACTTCAGGTAAGAAGTTATGACCTGCAGTCTCTCTGGGTCAGATATAAACCAAGTTTAGGTGGAGTTTATTTTTGTTATTCTGACTTTTTCCGTACTGCATACTAGCTAGCATG
This sequence comes from Aulonocara sp. 'chitande type north' Nkhata Bay, assembly GCF_057382095.1. Taxonomy (NCBI): domain Eukaryota; kingdom Metazoa; phylum Chordata; class Actinopteri; order Cichliformes; family Cichlidae; genus Aulonocara; species Aulonocara sp. 'chitande type north' Nkhata Bay. Next base: position 49,419,447 of record NC_141365.1, on the reverse strand, counting down.
ACAGAGTTTCTATACAGCTGGGTGGGTGCTATGAAGTTAATGATGTTGAACTTTATTTTGTTCATAAGTTATTAGAATTGCCAACCGTCTCATCTGGTATTCAGAGAAAATATTACGCATTTCTTATTGAGGTGAAAAGGAACAGTTTGTCCCGTAATTCAGCTACAATGAAAAAGGCACAAAGCTGGATTTATTCTGTGTCTTTGCTGCACAGCTGCCTCTTCTTCTTTCATTCTCCCCCCTCCCTCTCCTGTTTCTACTTCAATCATGAAAACTGATCAATGATCAGCTGATCGTCTCTCTTGTTTGTTTATCTCCCACTTTGCATCAGAAAGAGGAAACCAGCGGAGTTCACGTTAAACAACAGCAGCACGTTTAAGCTTGATCAGCTGTTGTTAGAATTTATTTCATATTAATTTCTAGTATCAGCTGATGTTTGCTGGAGCCACAGCTGCAAAAAAGCTGCTGGTCATGATGTCGGTTTGGTTATGTGGTGAGAGGGAAACATGAAGATGAAACCAGGAGATGTCCTTACTGAATCATCAGAGCTGTGATGGAGAAACAGGTTTACCTTTTAGGTGACATGAATGAGTTGAAGGGAAGTTATGAACTGTTTCTGAGAGACAAATAACACCAGGATCCTTTTTTAGGTAGCTGACAGCTGGTAACTGTGCAGGGGCGGGTCTAGCAAAGTTTTGCCAGGGGGGCCAGGTAGGGCATTAACAGGGAGAGGGGGGCACAAAGAAATACTTTTCTTTCTTATTCTCATTTAAAATGTCTCGCTTTTAAAAAATAATTATCTGAATCTTACAACAAACGATTGATAGATTGATGCATATATACCATCAGAACAGTGTACATCACTGTCACAACAGTGTTTATTTTCATTCAAAGGCTTTAGGATTTTTGCTATAATGGTGGGCCGGTCTCTAGTCACAATGCCCAGGCTGATTTTTTTGTCCCAGTCCAGCCCTGTATGCAGCTCATCTGCAGTCTGGTGTTACCTACATCTTCCTATTCAGAAGGCAGAATTTCCGAGTTCTGAGTACAATCGAAAGCACCATGACTGCAGTTTTTGTGTTGGATGTAAAAGGCGCACATGATGCTGTGACGTAGGCTAGAATCATGGTGGCGGTCAACGACGGTCCAGGCGTGGGATTTCTCTCGTGGAAATATGCACATTATCTTTTCCTTTCTATTGGTAGGTGGCACAGTGCACTTGTGGCAGGTAAGCAAGCTAGAAGACTGGCAAAGTTATGGAAGCAACACATTAACAAGAGAATTCTGAGTAAAACCAAAGTTACTTTCCCTAGTAACTAGTTACTTTGAAAGTAACGAGTAACTTGAAGTAACTGAGTTACTTTTGATAGAAGTAACTAGCAATGTAACTAAGTTACTAATTTAAAGTAACTTACCCAACACTGGTCAATCATTAAAAATAAATCCTGGTCTTTCATTTTGCTGCTGCATTGTTCACAGAAACACATATTTTCCTGTTTCTTTCTGTTTGTGTGTTTCTGCTTTTGCCTGTTTAGAGCTGCTGAGCAGGAAAACCCAGACGAACAAAAACCTCTTTTAAGTAAATGTTTGAGTCACTTTGGGTCTGAAATGTAAAAATCTGCAGACTGAAACAGATTTGAAGGCATCACAGAAACAGCCTCACATTCAAAACATGAAAGAGAGGACTTTTATTTTGAAACACTCAGGAAATGACAGAGGGAAAGTTTTTTAATTAAAACAAATGATTAGTTTATGCATTCTAAGTTCATACAACCAACAAAACTGTGATGATCCTCCTTCTCCCTAAGATGGCAAACTGAAACACAAGTTTCCTTGTGGCTCAGGAAACTAACCACTCCAAGTTGGTGACTTTTGGAGATTTAATTTCCTGGATGATTGAGAATGCATCAAGACGAACACAAAAGGAAGTTCACCGCTTTTAGCAGCTCCCCCCCAGACAAACAAAGAGGCAGTTGGCAGTTAGAAATCAGCAATCATTCACACACCCCCACTCCCCTCCAGAATTCTCAGGTAACAACCTAATTTACATATGAATGACTAGCCAATTTAGCTTCCACTTGGCTGAAGCTAAAGCCTAGCTAAAAGCCTACCAGCCATTTGGCAACTCAGCCCATCACACGTCCACGTCTCTCCTTGTTTCGTCTTTTATTATGAAAGGGTTGTGTTTCCATGTTCAGTGTGTTTCATGTTGCTTCCCCTGTGGTGTCAGGTTCATTTGTGTCAGCTGTGTTTCCACTTCCCTCCTTTCTCTTCTGTGTATTTAAGTCCGCTGTCTTCCTCTGGGCAGTGTTGGTGCGTTTTCCTCCGTTCACGTTATTCCGGGTTTCAGGTTATCTCCTGATTCTGTTTAGGTCCATGTTCATGTTCATGTTTTTTCATCAGAGTTTCTCGCATGCACCTCCTCGGATTCATGTTCATGTTTTTCTTGTCATAGTTGTCATAGTCATACCGAGTTATTCCCAGGATAGGTTTTAGTTTTAGTTTCCGCCCCTGTTTGCTGGGCCTTGTTTTGTGTTTGTGTTTTTCAACCTAATAAATGGTTTGTTTTTTTGTTAAGATTCAGTTCCATCTCTCCCTTGTCTGCTTCCGGGTTCATATTGCAATCACATCAGCCACAGTGACAATAAACTTATTTTGATTTTTAACTTTCTTTATTTTTTCAACAATATTATGTATATATAAACATTTTGCATCTTACAATATAAAGCCTGGATCCTGCACATATTGCACTTTGAACTTGAACTGTGTTGTCTGTTTATTGGAGATTGTACTACTTGAATTCATTATCCTGGTGATATAACACATTAATTCTCCATTTGGAATCAATATAGTATATAATACAGTATCTGTCTATCCATCTATATAGCTATTGAAGTGAACTGGAGTGAATGGAAGAGAATTAAATAATGGATTTCATGTTCATGTTTATCTATGTTGTAACAGTGACGACTTGAGACATCTGTTTGGCCGTATATGAAGAGAATTAAATAAAATTTAAATAAAAATGATATTAACTGTATTTATACATTTTATATTTTTGGATGAGACACTGTCAGTGTGCTGTTATATAACTCAGGTATTTTTAAGGCCTGACTGGTGGCATTGGTGCCCATTGCTTTACTGTGCTGTTGGATGTGTATGTGGGCTATCCCTTGTACCTGACATTTGATTGGGCATCACTGTGTTGCTATGGTATGATCCTGGTAGTTGTTGTTAATAAAACAATAACAAATTCAAATTCAAACATTGCTGCATTCTTCTGTCACTGAGGATTCCAAACCTGCACTCAGTCTCCTCATTACTTTGGTATTGAACAGACAAACTTTGGAGCTCCTGCAAACTTTATGCACAAACTGCAAATATTTTACACAAATCTGCGACTGACAACAAGCACAGAGACTTCAAACAATCACTGAAGTAAGGACTGAAAGATTTACTTTAAAACAATAATGATTAAGACCTTTTTCGTAAGGTTGTTTTCCCTTGATTGCCAGCTGTTACTGTTTTTATCTTCATATCTTTCATATTTGTCCACCTAAACAATGCTTTAATGATACAGTTTGAGAAGTTTGATATGAATTTATCCAACTGACTTGAAAATGAAACTGACAACTGTCCTGTAATCTTACACAGAGAAACCAAATCCTGCGTCTTTGCCTTGACAGACGCCTAAAATGGCTCGAGCTGTGGTAAGTTACCCTTCACTGTGTCTGTTTCTAAACATTAAATCGTGTGAATTTTTAAAGAAAAATCCAACAACAACAATAATAATATGTAACAGAGCAAAACGTCAGATGACTTAAATGTTCCTCTGCAACACAAAGTCAAAGTCTGCCTCCTCCACAGGCAAAGGAGAAGCTCCCACGCTCATCCAGTGCAGACCGTTGTGCTCTGGACAATGAAGTTCCCGCTTTCATGTTCCGACCTATCAGCGCACCTGCATGTGAGCTCCTAAGTCCACCACCTGCTGATGCCAGCTTTCAGTCGAAGGACACAGACAAGATCATGCATCCAGATTTGAAAAACGATGGTTCATCCCTGGATGATGAAGTGACGTTTTTCATGTGTCCTACTGATGTTCCTCTGCCTCCGAGACCTCCACCCACTGCAGAGGTAGGTCTCTGCAGAAAGCGCAGGTATTCTACTGCTTTTTCTGTGGAGGATGAAGAGGAACATTTGATGCCCAAACGCATGAGGCTGATGAGTTGGGATGTCTCTAAGTCTCCAGCTGCTGAGAAGGAGTATGTTTGCTTTATGTGTCCTGAAGACAAGAGGTCTGAGTTACCTCTCAGCTCCCTCCAAGGCCATCCACCATCACAGGTCAATAATAATGACACTGACCAGTGTACCATTCTGCTGCCTCCTGAAATCCCAGTACCTCCAAGTCCTGCCCCTGTTGGAGTTCTAGAAACTGTTGATTTTCCTTTTGTTGATAATTAAATACGTGTTTGTGGTAATAAATACATTTTTGAGCAAATACATGTTGAGATGATTCGGTTGCTTATGATGGTTATAATTATCCAAACAGTAAAAACTAATTAACTGATGATACTAGACCCTTAAAAGAGATAAACACCACTAGTCAAGTCATAATGGCTACTTACAAATACATAAGCACTCAACACAACCCACACAGTGATCTAATGCACAAAAACAAAGGAGACTTAAACTGGCTGAATCAATTACTGTAAAGAAAACATGGAGGAAGGCTTCCTGTGGTGTCTGGCTGCAGTATAGGTCATAAACCTGCCTCCTGCATTACAGCAGACAGGTCAGGGGTCAAATGAAAAGCAAAATGTTTACCTCAGATTAGGGATGCACCGATACCACTTTTTTGGAAACGAGTACGAGTACTTGCATTTCAGTACTCACCGATACCGAGTACTTAATAAAAACATGATTTAAATTTACAGGTAACAGCTTTAGTCCTATAATTTAACCAAAACAAAACAAAACAAGGGACTGGTTTGGAATTAAGAACATTTATTTAAAATGAAAAGCATGTTGTATGCAACATATTACAGAATAAATAATTATAAAAAAATTTAAACAGTGACAGTGCAACTCAAGTATTTTTCAGTTTATTTTAAACTCTGCCGCTTTGGACAACACAAGGGGCATTAATAAACATCTTTGCCATTTAGTGCACAATATGTGAATAAACTAACAACATCCACTGACATAGAACTGTGGCAGTCAGTGCAACTGAGGTAGGTATTAACATCAAGTCTAAGATGACTCACTAAATGGAGAGAAACAGTGAGTGGCAGGGTTTTTTAAGAAAAGTAGCTTTTCTGCATCATCAGCAGTCAGACTGTTTCTGTTTTCATCTATAATGTGTGACACTGAGCTAAAAAGCCTTTCACTGTCCACACTGCTACATGGGGCTGAGAGCTATTTACAGGCTATTTTAGCCAAAGTGGGGAACCTGATTTTGTTGACACCCCAGTACTTCAGAGGACTGTCTTCACGAGGGCTTGGGGCCTCTCCGAGGTATGTGTCGAGCTCAATGGCAGCACCTGCTGCCAGCGGCAGCCTGGGCCTTGAGGAACAGTTTAGCAGGAGGTTCTGCAGCTTCTGCCCGACTCCCCTCTGCCTCAGCTCTAGAAGCTCCTGCTTCAGGTGCAGCTTGGCCTCTGGAGCAGTGTTGGAGAAGAAGCGATCTTTATACCTGCACAAAATTCATAAATGTATTAATATGTGGAAAAATAGGACTGATGTCATGTAATACGTGCTGTTCCAGCGTGTCTGTACGTCCTGCTGCAGTCTCTTTATTGGCTGGTTGAGCTGTCCCTGAATGTCCTCGAGGCGGGAGTAGGCTAAGGCGGAATGTTTAAAATGCCCAACTATTTTCCGTCCCACTGCTTTAGCATCAGCTATGCTCCTCTGTGCTAATAAGCGTGGGTAAATAAGCGTGGGCAAACTCTTTGTACTCGTTGTTGTGTTGGGATTTTAGGTGCTTGATTAAATTACTTGTGTTAAATGCGCTACCTTTAGAGCCTCCTCTGGACAATTTCGATGAGCATAATTTGCAGTCCGCCTTTGTTTTCGTGTCTTCGTTCACTTTGAAATAGTTCCACACGGCTGACTTGTCTCGCCTCGCCTTCTCCCAGCTCTGAGACGCAGCCGGGGCCTGTGGGGCGGGCACTCGGCGCCTGTGATTAACCCCTTACATGCCGCTCAAACATAGACAGGTCTCAGACCGTGGTATCAGTCCTCGGTATCGGGGAACTTTTAACGAGTACTTTAGAAAATGTGGTATCGAGGCCGATACCAGATACCGGTATCGGTGCAACCCTACCTCAGATTAAATATTTCCCAAAGTAAATTGGACTGAACTGGCCAGTTAAATACACGAGGGGATACGAATAGAAAAAAAAATATCTAAAAACAAAGAATGAAAACCAACTATTAATTTAATACTTAAGTCTGTGAAGGTTCTCAGTCATCCAGGTCATCGTAGTCTAAGGAGCTTGGAAAGAAAAGCGTCTGGACTTCTTGAGTTGCTTGAAGACGTTTCACCTCTCATCCGAGAAGCTTCTTCAGTTCTAAGGGTCAATGGTGGGGAGTCCTAGACTTAAAACCAGTGGGAGTTTCCCCCCAAAGAGGGACAAAGGACCCCCTGATGATCCTCTACCTAATCACATGAGCCAAGGTGTGAAAGCGGGTGTGGGTCCTAATCAGCCAGGGTTTCGGGTGAGCTCATTGTGAAACCTGGCCCCACCTTATCATGTGATTTCCTGAGGTCAGATGGCCCAGGATGTAAATGGTCTGAGATCCCTTCCCAGATGCCTTAACGTCCAATGAAAAAAACACATCATTTTCTCTCCAGTTACCCTCAGCAGTCCAACAGACCTCCAGCACCAGTAAAACATTAACCAGAAATAGTTTATGGGACATGTGTCGTTATTTATGTTTGTGGAAATGTGCATTAAATTAAAATAAAGATGCTGGTGTCTGACGTTACTGACTTCCCAATTGTGTGGCTTCTGGTGTGGCCTTCACAATTCAATTTTCAATTCAATTTTATTTGCACAGCGACAAATCACAACAATATAAAGTCGCCTCAAGGCGCTTTATATTGTAAGGCAGACCCTATACATACAGAGAAAAAGCACAACAATCATATGACTCCCTATGAGTGAGCAGTCTGGAGACAGTGGGAAGGAAAAACTCCCTTTTAACAGGAAGAAACCTCCAGCAGAACCAGGCTCAGGGAGGGGCGGGGCCATCTGCTGCGACTGGTTGGGATGAGAGAAGGAAGACAGGATAAAGACACGCTGTGGAAGAGAGACAGAGGTTAATAACAGGTATGATTCAATGCAGAGAGCTGCATTAACACACAGTGAGTAGGAAAGGTGACTGAAGAAGAAATACGCATTGCATCATGGGAATCCCTCAGCCACATACACCTGTTGCACTACACAACAAATGCAAGCATGTCAGTTTTATTCATTTTATGCTCATCTTCGTACAAATTTTAAAGGTAATGCAGTCAAAACTTTGTAAGTATCTGAGTGATTGGATGAAGCGGTTTGATGACGTAACACGCTATTTTAGTTTAAAATGCTTATAATGTTATGATAAATGGTAGTTTTGTTGTTACTTTTACAATATTATCCATCCTTCAGTTTCAGCGAACATGACAGTTAGCAGTGTAATAATTCCTCTGTGATAAAGAAAAATTAGCTTGTTTTCTTTTTGTGTGGGAGCTCGCACAGTGTTTCAACTTTACAGCCTTTTAATATGAAAGTCCTGTCAGTACACTTCCTTTTTACATCATTTCACACTTGCCCCGTGAAGGGCAACAGTCTGACGTCTGCTTAGCCAGGAGAGCTTCAGCTTGTTTCTTTCCGCACATCTTCCTCTTCACTGTCGGTGGCTTACAGACATGTTAACAAGCATGGACGTATCAAAACTTTGCTTGATTTTGCTGTTACCACTAGCTGTGTCCCATGATGCTGAAGGTAATACAAGGAAACTATTTTCATTATGCATTATTAATATTTTTAAATTTATAACCTCCTTGCTTTTAGTTTAAACTAAACACATTATTATGGGATTAAAAAGATGGTTTAACATTCACAAAATATAGAAACTAAAGTCCTCTCTGACACAGGCTGAATCTTGTATTTACCGTATTTTGCTGTCCCTGTTTACAGAGACTGTTGTGAAGACAGTCAGGAGAGAACACGATGTCACTCGGATTTGCAACAAGGAAAGTCAGACTACTATTGTTTTGATTATCTGTAAGATCAAAAGACAGAGGGACACAGGAGGAGAGTGTCATCTGCTGTATCGACACGGAGAGAACGTTACTCAGGAATGTGACCCCAGGTTCTCAATAACAAAAGAAAATCAGACTGCCTTTCTGGAGCTGACCAGTTTAACACCAGCTGATAGTGGGAACTTCACCTGTGAGTGTACAAACACTGAAGGGACATATATTGTCCATATCAGTGTCACTGTGGAAGGTAAATGCATTTTGGTTTCTTTATCTGACACAGTTATTCAGCACTGTGTTAGCATTGTATTGACCTGCTTATGTGTTTTTTATTCTTGTAATTTGTTCATTTCTTTTCTTCTTATTTTCACTTACAGCAGTTTAAATACTCTCACTGACTCATTTATCAGGTACATCTTTGAACCGAGTTGGACCACCTTCAGCCCTCAAACATGTCTTCATTTTTTGTGGCACAACAAGGCGCTAAAAACATTCCTCAAAGATTCTCAAGACATATTGAAATTACATCATCACACAGTTGCTGCAGATTCGTCAGCTGCTCTTACTTGAAGCAAACTTTCTGTTCCACCACATCCCAAAGGTGCTCTGCTGGATTGAGATCTGGTGACTGCGCAGGCCGTACATGATTTGAGCGCCGTGACATGGTGTGGTATCCTGCTGGAAGCAGCCATCAGACGATGGGTATTTTTTGGGCATAAAGACATGAATGTGGTCAGCAACAACCTTCAGGCAGGCTGTGGTGTTTAAATGATGCTCAGTGGTCACTACAGGGTCCAAAGTTTGCAAAGAAAATCCTTCACAGAGCATTACACCACCAGCAGTCTGAACTGTTAGAAATCAACTCATCGGGCAAGGCATCGTTTTTTTAGTCTTCTGTTGTCCAGACTTGCAAACTGTAGCCTCAGCTTGCTGTTGTTAGAGGCCAGCAGTGATATCCAGTGTGGTCCGCTCTGCCTCAAGGTTTGATGTGTAAACAGCATTTTTACCCAGAGAATCACAGCTCACTGGATATTTTCTATTTTTCAGACCATTGTCTGTGAACAGAGATGATTGTGTGGGAAAATCCCAGCAGATCAGCAGTTTGTGAAGCACTGGGACCAGTAACATGTGCCATGTTGCTCTGTTTGAGCATTGATTTGCTGACATTTTATTATTTTATTAACCTTTATTTAACCAGGAAGATGAAGCTGACATGTGATTGACAAATGAAATGAACACTGAAATATTTGTGTTACACCCTGAACAAGTATACCTCATAAAGTGGCCAGTGAATGTATATAAGCAGTTGGACCAATTTCAGTTCATAGTAATATTCAGAAAAGATGCAAAAGAAGAAGAAGAAGACAAAAGAAAAGAGCACAGTGACAATATTTAAAGCTCTGTGGTTATAAAGCTGGGGTTTCATTACTTCACTCAGAGTTTCAGTAGACGTAAACTGTGTTTGATTTGTGTTTTGATTTCCAGGAAATGAAAGTAAATGATTTTACTGACAAATGCATCTTTTCAATGATTTAGACACAAACGAGGCCCACACTTCAGCAGACAAATCTTTTTCCGTTTATCTGCCCGGTGTTGTGATCATCTTTATAACTGGAGTTATCGTGGGATTTATCTACTGGAGGAAAAGTAATGGGTGAGACTATTTTTGCTGCAGTAATTCAAAGATGATATAGATGTAGAGAAAGTAAAAGGAAACATCACATTTCAATAAATGAGAATTCGCTGTATGTTAAACATCATGTCTAGAATGAACACTTTTTATCCTTCCAAAAATAATTATCATTATTAAGAGAGAAGATAATATAAATGTAGATGTTCTTACTTGATTTTTCTCTGTTTGAATGTGAATAGTGTTACACTAATGCTGACATCCTTTCTTATCAACGTGGCTGCTTAAGGTCAGGAACATCTGGAGTGTCTGTACCTGAAAATCCCAACGGTTTGGTGAGCAATTTATTGCTACGATCTACAGCAGCTAGTTAAAAGTTTGCCAGTAAACATAAAACATGTACATTTATGTTTTAGGATGTTAACTACTTATATAGATAATTACAGATTAGTGTTATAATACTATTAGTGCCAACTTCAGTGTCCTTTATTTTGTGAAGAAGCTCTTACAGAAATGAGCAGAAACATTAAATAATCCAGGCAACAGATGGAGAGATTTAAAGATCAATAGAGTGTGTGGGTAGACCGGGTTGAACTTGATTAATACCTAAAATATTTCACTTTTCTAAAGGATGACGATGAGCCAGATCAGCCCTATACAAACCTTCAGCAGCCATCGAGTGATTCCTACCAGACTCTCATCTCAGTGAACCATCAACACGACAACAAGACACGCTCAGCAAGAAGCACAGGAACTGTGGGAGTGGATAATAAAGCTCTATGAAACATTTTAAAGTATATAAAACTTTAGGTGACATACTAATATAATAATATTCATATATTATAATAAACGTCCATCTTTTCACACTGGATAGTTGTTTCCCAGTAATGGAGACCATTCAGTCATAATACTCCAACTCAGGCTCTCAGATTTAATACAATACAAACACAATAAACTGTGGCAAACATGACTCTTTGTATCAGACTAGTTTTGTTTTTGAACAAACATCTCATCATAATTTGAACACAATGTCCATCCAGATAAACAGAGAGATCAGTCTGGCTTAAACAATGTTGGTGGTTTACCTTCTACTGTCCTTCCACTTTTATGCACTTCTATTTTAGACATAGTAAAAGTTTCAGTGTAGACACAAGAGGTGAAATAAGGAGGGTGCAAGTCTTCCTGCTTTCACTATAGTCTACCTCACACTGTCCAATCACAACTTTGGTGTTATTTCATCAGTGAAATGTTTGAATGATGCAATTGTAACTCTAATGTAATGAAAAGATAAACATGTTTTCCACCTTCATATAACAGGCTGATACAAATTTCGTGACTTTTCATGTTTTCAAAATGAAGTTTTTTTGTGTGTGTGGCAACATTCAACAGACGATGGAGATTCTTCTGGCATGAAGTTCATGGCTACAGTTCCCATCATTTCTGCTGCTGCTTCACTCATCAGTGTGGCTGTGATAACCTGTGGTTACAGCCTGAGGAGAAATCCTCGCAGGTGAAAACTTTTACTGACGCACTTAAACTCATGAAATGACCCTTTGAAATCACTTGAGCACATTACTGCATACAGCAGCCACTGTGGTGTTCAAAGTATCTCATAGGTTCTTTTCAAACACCACACATTAGTTGTAGACATAGCTAGTCTTGTTTTTGAGGTATTTTTCACCCCATGACCTCTGATGTTTTTATCCTAACAGAGAAAACAGATCAGGTCTAACTAACTTAACAGGATCTGAAACTCGCCAGATGTTTGTGAGTTTTCCATAGTTCTGTTTTACACTTAATTGTGCCGAGGCTGCAGTGCATTATGTCTGTGTTTTAAGCTGCACTTTAATTAAATGTAAATGACAGTGTAAATTGTTGTTTAGGACAAAGAGGACCGCTACATGAGCCTTCATCGGCAAAACATCGATGTCTACCAAACTATCTCCTCCGGTCGCCTTCATCATGATGCTGAGGCCACTGCATGTCACAGTCATGTACAATAATAATCAGAGATGGAGTTTTTACCCTGACTACGTGATCTATAAAACTATGATGCTAGACATGCTATCTATAAAAGACACTGACATTTTAACTTGCCAGCATCATGTGTACTGTTAGTTTGTTTTGCACTGAAAAAAGAGAAAAATATTAACGTCCAGTAAAACTTGTAATGATGTTGTGAATGAATTGCCTTAATTCATGGCTTTTAACACCATTTAATTTCTGTTTTTTATCTGGTTTGAACGTTGAAAATCCTGCCACTTGGCTCTGTGGCCTCTGCCACCATTATGGTTTTTGCTATACTGGTCCACTTGATAGTCATATTTGATGATGATTTTACTTTATTTTGAGTCATTAGAATCAGAACGGGGGTCAGGAAAGAAGAAAAAAGATAAGCTGGGGAGAAAGTTAACAGAAGAAGAGGGAAAAATAGAGAAGAAGAGAAATAGATGGAGAGGAAGAGAGAAAACATACTGAAAATCTATTTCATCATCTGCTGAAAAACACAAGGAAAAACCAACACAGTGGGGAACCCACAGCAACAACCAATAATATGCAGTAAGTAGGCTAGTAAGTAGTAGTAAATAATAGATATTAAATGTTACTGAGCAGTAAATGGGCCCAGAGGGCCGAGACCTGAGGGCACCCCACCCGCAGCACAGGCCCAACAGAGCCAGGGGGCCGGGCCCCACCGAGCAGCCGCCCAGAGTGAGCCACTAAACACAGAGAACCACTAATGCACTGTGGGTGGGGGCACCAGCTACTGGCAGGAAGTGTGGTGGGGGGAAATAATACGTGACTATTTTTATGTGGAGTGGAATTAAACTGCCATAGAATATGCTTGTGGTGGATTTGACTCAACACAAGCGTATTGTCAAAGTGTTCTTTGGCATGCATCGAGGCAGTTTCTCAGATACTGAAGTGACTTGAGCAGAGCCAGTTAAAGCCTACTGTGCTTGAGTGGGCAGCTCAAGTTTCCACGTGGAAGGTTTAGTGAGACAAAGACAGGAAGTTAAAGCTGCTGACTAATAATCTGCAGGTTCCTGATTTGAGTCTCTGTTAAGAGGATGGTGTCTCTGAGATAATTGCTTTTGTGCATCGATAAATAAACAGGGAAATAAATGAATAGAAAAAAGCATCCGAGCGGATGTGCACCGATGGTGTGCCCACTGGTCTTAAAGTGCCTTTGCGCCCCTTACCATTTATGGAGGTCCCATTTGGGCACATTGGCATGGACCTATAGTGTACATGGATGTTGCTTTGTATTAGTTCTGGTATATTATACAACACAATAACATGATGCAGTGCTGCTGTGCAACATTTCTGCAAAGAGTGTGGTGCAAGCAAGGAAGATAAGATAACTCTTGCACAGTCATACCTAGTACAATAATACAACAAAATTGGAAACTGTCCCACCATAACACAATCATTTAGATACAATATTGGACTTTGTTTACATGTAACTGCACAAATAGAATTTAGAAATGTAATTATTGACAAGAGTGAACAACCACTTATAATGTAATCTACAGCTGTGACCAAACAGCTAGATAGAGAATCAGAAGTGTTGTTTTCTACAAAGTTTGCTGTTTCAGTGAGAGTCATATGTCATATCATTTCAAACAGTGGCGATCCAGAAATGTTGTACAAACGAGTAAGACTAACTATAGACTTTAGCCAAAGTTGTTAAGTTAGCTAAAGAGTTGGGATTGTGTGTAAGGCATAAATAAACCTAAAATGCAATGTTTTGGACGTTCTTTGGCACATTTCCCTACTGTAGGGGTCTCTGCAAGCATACGGGGCTCTGAGAGGGAACAAGATGACAACGAGGAATTCTACTGGAAATAGGGTTGCCAACTTCCTGAAAAATAAATAAGGGACACCTCGTGGCCAGGGCCAGGCGACCCAGTTGTCTTCACCCTTCCCAGTGTGGTGAATTTTCTAGCTCTTTTTTTTAACCATTTGACTTGAAGTTGATTTAAGTAGATATGTTCTACTTAAATCCTATTCTATTCTTTGTGATATGAACACATGTGAAACAAATGATCATTTAGCCATTTTTTTGTAGCTCAAAATGACAACATTAACACAGTAAAACAGGTCTCTTTCTTAAACAGAAGCCTGTCATGCTTAACTTTTGAGAATATAAGTAAATCTTTCTTTAAAAGAACTCTGTCCTGCTTAACTTAAAATAATAGAAAACAATAGAAAGAAAAATATTCTTCTAACAGTGCACATTTAGTGCATTTAGTACAATTGGCTTCAGTTGAGGTATTATTTCAGCTTTTCTAATGCTAATCAGCTGCTCCTGTTTGTAAACCCGCCTGTTCCCATGATTATGCATCATAACTCATCATCATTATTCATCTATGTATTACTTTTATGTATTAGTCATCTATTTGTTGTAATCATCTATCCTTGCAGTTGTTTCTTACACAAAATAAGTTATATTATCACACTTCTGGCCACATAGCGCTGATATTCACTGCACATGCCCATATTAACTTTTTCCAGCCAGGTGTTTTCCTTTTCCCATTCTTCCCTTTCTCTGAGGGGAACAAACATTGCTGCTCTAAGCAGAGTGAAGCTGACCCCCCACCCACTTGAAACGTAAAGGCAAATAGGCGGAGCGGTTAGTGCTACGTTTGTGCTGATTTGTGCAGGTAAAATTAGCGTTTGTGCTGCTACGGTTTCCGAGATATTAAACTTTATTTTATAGGTCATTCAAAGGTCACCATCCCCCCAGACTGCTCCAAAACAAACCAAAATGGTCTACTTTTTTAGTGCTACGTTTGTGCTGATTTGTGCAGGTAAAATTAGCGTTTGTGCTGCTACAGTATCTGAGATATTAAAAGTTATATTTTTTGCTGATGACATCACCATCCCCCCAGACTGCTCCAAAACGGGCCAAAATGGTCTACTTTTTTAGTGCTACGTTTGTGCAGATTTGTGCAGGTAAAATTAGCGTTTGTGCTCCTGTGATTTGAGATATCCTGTTATGGTTTACTGCTCTTTTTCAAATGGACCTTTCACTTTGTGTGTTCACTTGTTCAATAAAGTTCTGTTAAAAAAACCCTCTTGTTGTATTTAATAAGCTAAATTTGTAATAAGTGTATTTTTTTTTAAACTTCAATTTCTTTACTTCAATCACTTTTTGTTCATGAAACCACGATGCAAATGCTTGAGTATTTATTTTTTTTAGAGTGGATTAAAAAAACTTTATTGAAAACTACATTTGAACATTTTACACTCCCATGAACACTTTTTGAGAAACGAACAAGCTAGCAGTCTTTTGCATCAAATACACATTTTCTGGCAGAAAAAACTATTTTTTGGCATTACTGTGTCTGAAGGATTCTTAGAACAGCGTTCATCTGATTTCTGAACAAGGTAAGCTTACATTTAAAATACTGAGGTTTTAGTTACTGAGTTAATACATGATATAGTTAACTGTCTGGATCAAAAGGATTTTTTTCAATGTTAAACATTTTCAAAAATGTCCAAGAAAAAAGTTTCTAAAGCACTTTAAAACATGTAGTACACTGGACTAAAGTGCTGTACAGTACATGGGTTAAATACTCAGACTCAATTTAATAAACTCACAAATTCAATAGCTCCATCTTAAAAACAATAATTCCACAAAATATGAAAGTGTAGATTGGTGGAGAACTTGGGGGAGGGGTTGCTCCTGGCTGTATATATAGTTCAGAAATCACATTTTGCTCCATCATAATCAGTGTGTTGTTTTTTTTTTTAGATGCCTCGAAAGCCATCTGTAGACAAGGTTTCCATTTTTGCAGTTCTTTGCAATTCAAAAGAGGCCATAGTCCAAAATGGCAAAATAGCCACTCCAGCTGCATCAGTCTGGAAAGAGCTGAGTCAGCAGCTAGAAGACAAGATGTCAGCAAAGGCCCTGTACACTTTTGTGAAGCTAAATAGACACAACATCTGGTCAGCTTTGGAAATCAGTGATCAGGAAAGTAATAGTGAAGGAGAGTTAGATTCACATTGCATTTCTCCTGGACAAGAAAACTGTCAAGCTTTTGAACTAGAAGTCCCTTTTGAGGACTGGGTTAAATTTATTCCTGAAAAGGTTGAATACAATGACAAGTTTTCTCCTACCCAAAAAAGGGAATACACAATTTTGAAACCTGGCACTTGGACTCATATCATCAACGATCTTATATGGAAGAAGATCAAAAATACATGTACACTTGTGTTCCGTAGAGCAACGGTCCATCCAACTGTCACCAATAAATATCTGGACATCAGAGGCGACTGTAAGGAGTGTCATGGCCAGTTAGAAATGTCATGTGACAGACAGCCAGCAATTAATAGTCCAATGGTGCTCCAGTGTTTCATGAGAAATACAGATTTCTCCCTGCACACTGGCCACTCCAAGCGGTTCATGTCTGGAAACCTGCGTGAACAGATCGCTAAAGAGCTGTGTGAGGGCAGAATGGAACCAGCTGTATGGAGGTCATTACTGAGGGAGCAGAGAAAGTGTCTCCATCACTCACCACAGCTGGATGCTCTGAAATCCTGGAATCCAGCTGTGGAGAGGAGCGCCGGCGGCGTGGACGCAGTTTAGTAATCAGGGAACGGGAGACAGGAGGGAAACACAGCTGGGACCAATTACACACACGAGACAGGAAACAGTAACACGGGACTGTCAAAGTAAAACAGGAAACACAGAGTCCAAAGTAAGGAGACGTGGGACACAGTGAAGACACAGAAACAGAAACCAGAACTATAATCACAAAACAAACTCAGAAACATAAAGAGTGAATCAGCTGATTCAGTGTTTGTGACAAAAACATGGATCCTGGTTAATAACTTTTATTTGTTTGTTTCTGTATTATTTTGTGTATCGTTCTTATGAGCTGTTGTTTTGTCAGTGAAATATTATTTCATTGTTTTAAGCTTTTTGTTGACTTTGAAGTGCTTAAGTTGATATTTTTGAACATTTAATTTGTTCGATTATTGTCGAGTCGATAAAACTGTCAAACGCACAGCTGCTTCCAGCACGGCCGGAGGAGAGGTGGCCGAGCAGACGCACAACACACACAGCTCACAGGTTTGCATTTCTAGATATTGCAGATGTTGCAGAAATTGAGAGTAAAGAACTCAGAGATCCAGCGCTGTCTCCTGCCCCTTATTTATACACCACAACACAACGACAGGCGTAACTCACACAAACGGGTAACATGAGGCTCAGATGCTTTGGACGTGTTCACATATACTGGACACAGAATGATGAAGATGGAGCTGCAGGAAGGAGGAAAAGAGGAAAAACACAGAAAAGATTCACAGATGTGGTGAAAAAGGACACGACAGCTTCTGTTTGTTAGTTTGGTTTTTCTTTATTTGGTAAAGATTCAGAAATAAAGAGAAGATCACATGTTTGAATATTATATTAACGTTCTGTAATTACAACAAGTTGTAAAATCTTTCCAGAGTGAGACAGAGACTGTGCAGAGACTGTAGAAGGACAGAGCAGCAGCAGAGCAGTCCAGATACACTGATGATCCTCTGTCAGATCCAGAGGGACACACAGGGCTGATGCTGGACTCTACATTGTGTCTGACAGTGGAGCTGTTCTCAGAGCAGTTCACTCTGCAGCACTGACAGTCATCTGCACTTCATTCCTCTGTCAGTCACTGCTGGATGAAGCTCTCCTCTCCACCTCCCAGTAACATGGCCCAGTCAGAGCGTCTCTACACACAAGCTGCTGCTGCTTCAACCTCTCTGGATCATCAGGACACAGCTGCTCCTCTCTCAGCACACACACCGTCCTGTTTACCATCATCAGCTCCACCTGCAGAGAGAAGGAGGAAGAGCAGAGGAGATAAACGAGTGTTTCCAGAGACTCTTCATCAGCTGTCAGTCAGTGATGCAGCAGGGACGTCAGTGCTGGGACTGTACTAGGACTCATTGTTGCTTCACTTTTTCTAATCTTTGGATTTTTATTGAAGTTGCTGAAAATGTTTTTCCCTCCTAGTTTGAGTTTGGACTTTCATTCATTAGAAGAACCTTGGTGTGTCCACTCTGAGCTCTGTAGGAACCCCAACAACAAGCCCAACAATCCAGATGGACGGTTCCAGCTGTTAACTGGAGGAATTCCATCCAAACATCTGCTCTCACTAAATTCTTCCTCACCTACAGACTGTGTTCTTCACTGCTTTAAACTTGGAAATCAATGCAGTCATTGGTCTGCGTGCTGCTTTGTTCAGAGAGCTGATTGGCTGTTGACAGTGTTTGATCAGAGCGTGTCAGCCGTTACTATGGTGACCATAAAGGTGAGAAACAGGAAGTGTTTGTGTCCAATCCTGAAGCCTGTCACCGTTCTCCTCTCACAGCTTCACTGAGAAGCTGCAGCTTTACAGGAAACACTGGATCTTTGTTTCATACTGACTGTGTTTAGTACAATACTGCTGACAGCACCACCCACTCACTCCATCACTCTACTTACTCCAGAGTCTCCAGTCTGTAGTCTGGACTCTTCTTAAGATCAGACAGCTGCTTCACATCTGGATCCTTCAGGTTGTTCCAGCTCAGGTCCAGCTCTCTCAGATGGGAGGGGTTGGACTTCAGTGCTGCTGCCAGATAATCACAGCTGATCTCTGACAAACCACAGTCCCACAATCTGTATAAAGAATGAAAGATGTAAGTTTATTAGACAAAGTGCTTGAAATCATTCAGTGTTTCATCATCTGTTCAGAGCTGAAGAAGGTTCAGAATGTAGAAGTTTAGAAAATGGAAACTCCAAACAGCTGAAGCCAACAGGAAGCAGCTTCAAACAGGAAACTGTGCAGAGTTTCAGACTATATGTCCTGATGCAGCCAGTTGGATTTTGGAGATTTGAATCTCTGTTCTGTGACTAAGTCCTTGAATCATTTCTTCCAGTTGGTCCAACAAGACAGACTAAGTATTGGACATGTGTTGTGGCTCCATCAGGGGAGCTTCTAAATGTGATGTGATGGCCCCTCTGGGTCTGTCAGGTCACAGCACTGAAGAGAGCTCAAACTGGGCACACAGCTGTTCCAGTCTGGACCAAAGACTCTATACTGGGACTGAGGGACTGCTTTGACTGCACCCACTGGGACTTTTGAAAGGCTCATGTTCTCACTTAGATCATCGATTTCTACTGACATTTCTTTCTGGGAAAAATGGGGATTACTTTGGAAACAGGAAGTATTTTCCCCAATAAGCAGCCCTGGATTAGTAAATCACTCCAACATGTTCTCAGGCAGAAGAAGCTGTCTTGTTATGAGGGAGAGAAGAAAAAGATTGAGGCACAGAAACCTGTTGAAAGAGAGATAAAGCAGCTAAAATCAGGTGTAAAAGTAAAGCAGAGGATGAGCTGAATAAAGGACACTCAAGGCTGGCTTGGAAAGGAATGAAGTCCATGGTGGGGATGCAGAACAAGGAGCAAAGATGAATGTGATGCTGAATCAGCAGAAGACTTGGACTCATTTGATTCCAGCTTTGATATCATTGATTTCAATGAAGAGCTTTGTGATTGTAGCAAAGGGCTGGTAGCTCTGAGAGTCCCACTGATGAGGTGTTTGTGTGGAAATCTCTTAGTGGGACCAAAGAGAGAAAAAGCCCTGGTCCTGATGCTGTGGGAGGGAAATGATTGAAGTGTGCTGTGAGGAAGTGACTGGGAGATTTTCACACATTTTCCAGTCCTCCTTGGAACAACAGGAAGTTCCCAGCATATGGAAACAAAGGTTAAGTGTCCTATGGCACTCAGTGATGATGGTGCTGTGGCCCCACCACCTCCACCTCTTTGTAAAGGAACTAACTGTAATCTGAAGCTTCAAATGGAACTAAGACTTCCTCCACTAGGTGGCAGTGTCTGATGAGAAAGTGTTAGTGGAGCTGGCCTGGAGTCAGAAACAGGAAGATGCAGGATTTGGGCTGAAATGGGGAAAGGTGGTTAGCACTAGTGCCTTAGAGCAAGAAGGTTGTAGGTTGAAGCTTGTTGGTCAGCTGGGCCTTTCTGTGGAGGTTGGATGTTCTCCCACAGTCCAATGAAATGCTGCTTAGGTTCGTTGGTGCTTCTACATTGGCTGTAGGTGTGGATGTGAGGGAGTGCTTCTCTGTCTCTCTGTTGGCCCTGTGATGGACTGCTCACCTGTGCAGGTGGACCACGCCTCTTGCCCTATGACAGCTAGGGCACAGGCTGCAGCCCTGTGAGCCTAAGCTGAATAAACAGTTAGCAAAAATGATCCATAGATGGCCTGAAATCCCCCAGTTAGCAGTTTGGTAGATAGCTATGACATGCTAATCCCATCCAGCAGCTGTATTCTACCTGTAAGCTGATCCCTGCTGAGCCAAAGCACTTTTTCATATACAAATTACAACCTTTAATAGAAACCTATTGGTCAGCATCTTATTAGCCTGCTGTTAGCTTCATTCCACAGAAAACTGAGAGAAACTAACAGAGTTGATAAAGAATAAAGAGAAATGTGCTGATTTAAAGCCTTTGAAGTGCTTCAGATGATCTCTGTCCACTTCTGTCCACTCATTCATTCATGTAAGCTTTCTAATGCAGCTTTGATCTTCACAGTCTGCTTGATGAAACTCATTCTAACCCTGAATGTCAGAGTGTTCCTCCTTCTCTTTCCCATCATTCATGCTGGCAGTGGAGGAGATTTGGATGTTGGACTGTGTTTTGGATGATGTGTGTATGTTTGTGTTGGACTGCTGTCTGTAAAGCAAACGCACATTTTGCTTTGGATTTCAGTGTCAGACAGACTTTAAGGTGCAATGAAGAGTTTGAGAGTTTCACAGTGAATTTTCCAGTGGAGGATTTTTCTTCTTCTTTGAAGGTTTGAAATGTGAACATTGTTCTGCTGCAGTCAATGGACTAAACCAGAGAAGAAGAAAACAGACTTTACCATGAAGATCCTCAGTGTGGATCAGTATAATATCAGCCTGATGTCTGCAGTTTAGTGTCAGCACAACTTTCACATCATATTCATCTCAGCACAACTAAAACATGCTGACTGACCTCAGAGTTTCAAGTTTACATCCTGGACTCTCCAGGAAACCACACAGATGCTTCACTCCTGGATCCTGCAGGTTGTTCTTAGTTGAAGAAGAGAAGGAGTCATTACTCAGGTCCAGCTGTCTCAGATGGGAGGGGTTGGACTTCAGTGCTGCTGCCAGATAATCACAGCTGATCTCTGACAAACCACAGCTCCTCAATCTGTATAAAGAATGAAAGATGTAAGTTTATTAGACAAAGTGTGAGCTTGAAATCATTCAGTGTTTCATCATCTGTTCAGAGCTGAAGAAGGTTCAGAATGTAGAAGTTTAGAAAATGGAAACTCCAAACAGCTGAAGCCAACAGGAAGCAGCTTCAAACAAACACAACAAGAGAAAAAACTCTGAATGTTTCACATTAAAGTCGTACATTTCTCATAAAAACAGGACAAAGACTTGAAAAAGTCGTGTTTTTCCTTCCAGGAACCACATGGCTTCACTTTTATAGGTGAAGTGTGACAGAAATGGACATATTGAAATCAATGATATCAAAGCTGGAATCAAATGAGTCCAAGTCTTCTGCTGATTCAGCATCACATTCATCTTTGCTCCTTGTTCTGCATCCCCACCATAAATATAAAGAGGCAAAACTCACATTTTCCAAAATCCTCTTTAAGCTTCGAGAATAAAGGAAGATAGTTTTATACAAGTCTTTGTGGTTTTTTGTCTCTTTAATGGATTGAAGAAGCTCCAATTTTAGAGCAGTAGGATCCACATCACGCGCGTCTGTTGAGTCTGCTCTTCAGCGGCCGTAGAGCTGGACGCTGCCCTTTGGCCATCATCGATACTCTCGCCCGAGATCGCACCGGGGCTAAAATATTCACCTGCTCAGCTGTTTTTGATCAGTTTGAGCCTGTGTGGTTTGATCAGGTGGAGGAACGATGTGATGCTATAAAGACATCATCTTGTCCAAATGATGTTGTTCCAACACATGTTTAAAAAGATTTTAAAGGTTGTTGGTTCCGACATCTTAGCGATTTTTAACAGCAGTCTTAGTTCAGGTGTTGTACAGCCTGTTTTAAACATGCTGTTGTACAGCCTGTACTAAAAACCTGATCTGGATCCTCTGTGCGCTCAAATTTCAGGCCTATTTCAAAGCTTCCCTTCCTGTCGAAGATTTTGTAAAAGATTATATTTGTTCAGCTGCAATCTGTTGTAAAGGTTTCAGTCTAGTTTTTAAGCTCTTCACAGCACTGAAACTGCACTTTGAAAAGTTCTTAATGATCTTTTATCAGCCACTGATCAGGAGACTCCGCTGTGCTTTTGGATCTGACCGCTGCCTTGACCACAGCATCTTGACCTCACCATTGGAGCATGGCGGCATCAAGGGCGCTCTATTAGACTGGTTCAGCTCTTTTATTAAATCGCATTATTACATTTGGGGCTTATATTTGACGGCAATTTGAAAAACAGCTGAGCTCAGTTGTACAGCGGTCTTTCTTCAAACTGAGGCTTTTATCTAAGGTGAGATCATTTCTATCTTTTAAAAACCTTGAACGGGCGATCCACGTTTTCATGACGTCCCAGCTGGATTATTGTAACTCCTTATATGTTGGAGTTAGTGGGACCTGCCTGGCAAGACTGCAGCTGGTCCAGAAAGCTGCAGCTCGTCTTCTGACACAAGCTCAAAGACATTTATCGTCCCAACAACCACATATACGCTGGTCCCTCGCTGTAACACAGTTCACCTTTGGCGGCCTCGCTGTTTCGCTGATCTTTTTTGTGCAATTTTGCATGTTTTTGTTTTTTACAGCGCATTGTGTTCTGCGTCCTGATTGGCTGTAGACCATTGTCAGTCAATCTCGTGCCGTGTCTCCTGTACA
The DNA here is from genome assembly GCF_057382095.1 of Aulonocara sp. 'chitande type north' Nkhata Bay. NCBI lineage: Eukaryota > Metazoa > Chordata > Actinopteri > Cichliformes > Cichlidae > Aulonocara > Aulonocara sp. 'chitande type north' Nkhata Bay. The sequence goes on along the minus strand of NC_141365.1, from coordinate 49,396,694 downwards.
GTACAGAATGTGTTCAAATTTACAGCAGTGTGACTCTGCAGTGCTGCACTGTATGTTTGTACGTTTTGTCCCCAACAAACAACAATGATGACGAGACGTTTTGCACCTGTGGTAGCAGCCAAAGGCAGAGGAAGATGCTGACCATCATAGTTTCAACAAGGAGGCAAAAAGGTTGTAACTGTCCACAACAAGAACATCGTAAGGATGGAGTCAGCTTTGGCTTTGTGGCTCAGTGACCGCAGGAAAAAGAACATCGTGCTGGACACCAACATTATCTGCAGAAAAACTCAAAAGCTTTATGAAACTTTACCTGACAGCGAGGAGCCCAGGCCATGGACGAGTGCTCCTCACACAGAAGCTCATTTAATGCCAGCAAAGGCTGATTTGACACGTTTCAGAAACACTTTGCTTTCACTCTTTAATAATGAACTTATTTTTCTATGAAGGTTTGAACTTTGTTTAAACAAGAGAGAAAAGTGTGAAAATGTTCATGCCTGTCTGAGAAAAGTGTAGAAAGTGTGCAGTGAGGGTTTAACTGCCTTAAAACTTCTATAATACTTGTAAAACATAAAGCTGCTACTTCATTCTGAGACTTATTTTTAGAACGTAACTCGATAAACGAGCGACCGCAGTACTGTATTGTGTTTATTTTGAAAACTCTCAACAGGATCTTCAGATTTATTTTGAAAGCTTTATCTGGAAAACACAAACACATAAGCAGGAAACAAAGAGCGTGATATGAAACGATAGACGTTTTCATATGGTCATCATATATACATCGTTCTATCGAACAGCCCCAGCTCCTGCTGTCAGTCTCTGTAAATCTGCTCTGAAAACACATTTGTATTCACTGGCTTTTAATACAGCATGAGAGTTATTTGATATTTGATGTGTGATATTAATATTAGGAGTTATTTTAATCGTTATCTTGGATTCTTGTACAGCACTGTGGTCAACGCTGCTGCTGTAATTAATGTGCTATAAACACATAAACAATCTGCAGTTAAACATCCAAAACTAAAGATGTGATCGCTGCCTTTAGAAAATGTGCTGATGCACAAGATATCAGCTCCATTAAGGTGGAATGTGGCCGTGTTAGAAACATGTTGGAAGAAGTTTGAAGCTGAAACTGTGAAGCTGAGAGTGAAAGAGCTCCAGCGTCTGTCACAGGAAACTTTCTTATTTCCACACTGATGAAAGCATCAAGCTTTGATTTCCTGCTGCTTTTATTGAGTCACACTGTGAAACTGAGCCACAGCTGAACCAGCATCCCTGTACAGCAGACACTTACAGCGCTTGGCTGCTTCCATTGGACCCTCTGCACAGAGCTTCAGTTTCCTCTTCTGGTCCCAAAGTGCAGAACAACAAGGTTTCAAACAGCTTCGTTCCAGCAGCATCAGCCACAGACATGCATAGAGAATCCTTTGGTTGTGTTGTGTGTTTGCATATCTGCTGTGTTGCTTTGTGAGGATGGATCATCTCCTGCAGCTCCAGATAAACAAGCTGGACCTGAACCTGGTAGCTTCACTTAGAAGACACTTGTGACGGGAACGTGTGAGAAGTTTTGTGCAGACAAGTTTGGATTTAGAGTGTGGGACGAGCTCTCCACAGTCTTTGTGGAGATCCACATTCTGCATACTGCCTGTGAGAAGCTGCAGACATTTGTCCTCCAAATCCACTGAGCAGCTGCTCGTGGTGGTATTAGCTTCATGTGTGCGTGTTAGCATGAAGCCTCGGTTACACTCTGCTGTGGACACGGTCACGGACAGCTGGACGCCTGATGGACGAGTCGTCCTTCCTGTTAAACTTCTTTGAGCATGAGAAGAGCATGAGAAGCTCAGTGGACACTGTTCAGTGTTTTAACTCTCGCTTTCTGATGGGTTTAGATTTTATTATTGTCATTTGTATTAGGAAATATTTAACCATATATTCTTAGAGGTGTATAATCAATTGTGTAGTGATAGGATGTGTGATCTTTAGCAGGCTGCAGGGGCTTGGTGTGTATTCCACACTAGAATGCACACCCACATCCTGGGAGCACGAGAGAGGTCGTACCTTCTCTTATTGTTTTATGGCAGGATTAACGTAGCTACGTCTGTTCTAGTCTAAGTGCTTTTTGTTTAGATGAACTGCTGGACTTCCTCACCATGTTATCTAGGGTGAACCATCTAGGGTGAAGGGGGGTCTACCCTCTTCCTGACCAAGGATGTTATATGACCCTTTGATCAGCAGTACCACACACACACACACACACACACACACACACATACGTGTTTTCGTGATATATCAGTACGTATGACAAAAATGTGACAAATGGGAACGTGCCTTTCCGAAGGTCCTAGAGGCATGGGGATCTCAAAAAATTTGACCCATGCTTCCAGGAACACACCCATCTGTTGAGATTTTGGCTAGGGCTAAATTTTGGTCAAACCTGAATTTAATGCTACTTGTGAGGACACTGTCAGGTTTATGTGACTTATGAGTACCATAAGGTCACACACAGATATTTCATGTTTAGGTGAATTGTGAAGCCCATGGAAACACATAATTTTCAAGTATACATGACTTATAAGGACCAGGTAACGGTAGGTTCTGCATTTTTAGCTTGGCTCCTTTTGAGATTACAATATAATAGACATGGATGCACAATAGTAATGCTCATCAGTTGGGTAACTTCTGACAGAAATATCAGACATTTATGTGTTAATAAAACAGTAAATCTGAGCTGTGTAAAGACTTTTAAAAAAAAAAAAAGACATGGGTCAAATGTGGTCAGTCTACTTTTTAAGTCTTGATATTGTAATGCATTAATTCATTTTGTAGTGAATGTTCATGTGAATAAAAACGTGGAACATTATCTGCCTTTTTTATCATTTAATTGCAAAAAGCACCCAGCATAAACCACAGATTTATGAGTAAGAACAATGCAATACAGAAAACTGCAATACTGACATAACTGTGGAAGTAACAAAGTATCTCTCTTGCTTGTTTCTTTTTTTCTTGCATCTTTCTTTTAATGCTATGATCCTGTTGTGGCTGTAGTACCTTATGACAACCCAGTCTCTGCCTTTCAGAGCTGCCGGCTCTGCTTGGAGGCAGCAGTCACATTCCTTTTTACCTGGTACTTTGCAGCTTTTTATGAAGTGAAACATGCCGCTCAGCAACCTTCACTTCATCATTTGTCCACTTGCTTCTCACCGTCCCAGCTGTCATAAATGGAAACAAAAGAAAATATCTTAATGTGAATGCAAGAAAAGATAGAAAATATTCTAGTTTATAATGTGAATACAAAATGTTCTTAAACCTTGCTTTCTACTGGAGCACTTTAAAGGAGCAATAAGCACAATTCATCATACTTAGGTTGAAGGAATTAAAAATGACTATGTGAAGAACTAGAGGTGTAATTACATCTGGAGTACAGCATGAAGTCACAATCCCTCTCTCTGTGTTGATCTCCAGCCATAGACTTTGGTTTGGTTCACAGGCAGTGCAAAACAGCACACCTAGCAGTGAAAAGATATTGCTTATTGCTCCTTTAAGGATGCTTGGAATGAACCATTTGAAGTGCTGTGTTCTGCTGGGAATCAAATAAGATGAAATGATTTATGATAAAAGCTCTGAATAGTGTCATGTCTGAAAACAAACTTGTTCTTTGATCACAAGTATATTAACCTAAAACATTTTGTATTTGGGTGCCTTTACCCCTTCTTGGTGAAGTGTTGCTAATGTTTTTGTTGTCCAGGGTGATTGAGGCAGAGGTGCCCTTCATGTTGTCCAGGGCAGCTGAGTAAAGCGTGTGGCTTGGAACCCCCGGAATACTTGGTCCTTGAGCCTTTGAAAAGTAACAGTGAAATATGAGAATCAATGCATGCAATAGGTCTGTTTGCTTTTTTCTCTGCATTGTAGGCAAAGTCAGCGTTGGGCAGTGTGTAATTCTACATTAAGGGGCTAAGGGGCGATCGTGGCTCAAGAGTTGTAATCAGAAGGTTGCCGGTTCGAGCCCCAGCTCCGACAGTCTCGGTCGTTGTGTCCTTGGGAAAGACACTTCACCTGTTGCCTACTGGTGGTGGTCAGAGGGCCCGGTGGCGCCAGTGTCCGGCAGCCTCGCCTCTGTCAGTGCACCCCAGGGTGGCTGTGGCTACAATGTAGCTGCCATCACCAGTGTGTGAATGTCTGTGTGAATGGGTGGATGACTGGATGTGTAAAGCGCTTTGGGGTCCTTAGGGACTAGTAAAGCGCTATATAAATATAGGATATTTACCATTTGATATGAATATTTTACATGTGAACATAATCTACTAATAATACTCATCACAGTGTGATTGTTTGAAATCGGATAGAGTGTTATTATCTTCATGACAAACATCCCTGCTGTTCAGTTTCAATGTAACACAAACTAGAGTTGTTGGTTCTACCAATTGAGAAAGGCTAAAAACAAAAAAACAAATTCATGTCCTTCACAGCTTAAAACAATCTGAGGACAATGTAACACAGAAATATCAAATTTAGTAGGAATAAAGATCAAGCTGATGCTTTAAAGGGAAAGTTAGGACTAACAAATGATATGCCAATTTCTTTCTCCTAAGATGTTCACAAACAAGTAATGCTAATGTTGAATATGGGAAACTTTCAATCAAACTGATTATTTTAATATAATCAAAGGGCACTTAATTTATGCACTAGGCCCAACTGACACATATACTTGATGCCAAATACAAAAAAATAATGTGTAACCTGTTGGAAGAATGAAGTGGGTGTGTCACTCACCAATTGGTCTGAAGGAGGTTGAGACAGGACCTCGGCACTTGGTGTCTGCAACAAAAGACAACAATATAACGTCAGAAACATTCTCTAGTATAAATCCCGACTATTTAATTAACTACAGATCATATTTGTATCAGTGAATATTATTACAGAAGGATCTGACTTCCTTATACCAGATTCTATAGAAACTTAACACTGTACGGTTCTGCTACCCAACGATATGAGGACAGTGTAACACACACTAGAGTTGTTGGTCCTACCACATGAGGAAGGCAACTGAAACACACTCCTGTCCTTCACAGCTTAAAACAATATGAGGACAGTGTAACACACACACTACAATCACTGGTCCTACCATATGAGGACTTCTACTTAAACACACTCCTGTCCTTCACAGCTTAAAACAATATGAGGACATGACGACTGAACACATGTAGAGTTCACATTCCTGACCTCTAACTTCTCCTGCTGTTGTCAATAAAAGCTCTAAACCCAACACTGATGTACAGCCATCTATTTCCCCAGAAATTAAATCATGTAAACTGATCAGCAGGAGCTTATTTTGACAAAAACATGTGTAAAACGACAAAAATATCAAATTTTGTCAGAATAAAGATCAAGCTGATGCTTTAAGGGAAAGTTTGGACTAACAAATGGTATAGACAATTACTTTATCCTAATGCTAATGTTGGTTTTGGTTAACTTCGACTAAAACTGATTGTTTTAGTACAATTAAAGTGCATTTCATTTATGCACTAGGCCCAACTGACACATATACTTGATGCCAAATACAAAAAAATAATGTGTAACCTGTTGGAAGAATGAAGTGGGTGTGTCACTCACCAATTGGTCTGAAGGAGGTTGAGACAGGACCTCGGCACTTGGTGTCTGCAACAAAAGACAACAATATAACGTCAGAAACATTCTCTAGTATAAATCCCGACTATTTAATTAACTACAGATCATATTTGTATCAGTGAATATTATTACAGAAGGATCTGACTTCCTTATACCAGATTCTATAGAAACTTAACACTGTACGGTTCTGCTACCCAACGATATGAGGACATTGTAACACACACTAGAGTTGTTGGTCCTACCACATGAGGAAGGCAACTGAAACACACTCCTGTCCTTCACAGCTTAAAACAATATGAGGACAGTGTAACACACACACACTACAATCACTGGTCCTACCATATGAGGACTTCTACTTAAACACACTCCTGTCCTTCACAGCTTAAAACAATATGAGGACATGACGACTGAACACATGTAGAGTTCACATTCCTGACTTCTAACTTCTCCTGCTGTTGTCAATAAAAGCTCTAAACCCAACACTGATGTACAGCCATCTATTTCCCCAGAAATTAAATCATGTAAACTGATCAGCGGGAGCTTATTTTGACAAAAACATGTGTAAAACGACAAAAATATCAAATTTTGTCAGAATAAAGATCAAGCTGATGCTTTAAGGGAAAGTTTGGACTAACAAATGGTATAGACAATTACTTTATCCTAATGCTAATGTTGGTTTTGGTTAACTTCGACTAAAACTGATTGTTTTAGTACAATTAAAGTGCATTTCATTTATGCACTAGGCCCAACTGACACATATACTTGATGCCAAATACAAAAAAATAATGTGTAACCTGTTGGAAGAATGAAGTGGGTGTGTCACTCACCAATTGGTCTGAAGGAGGTTGAGGCAGGACCTCGGCACTTGGTGTCTGCAACAAAAGACAACAATATAACGTCAGAAACATTCTCTAGTATAAATCCCGACTATTTAATTAACTACAGATCATATTTGTATCAGTGAATATTATTACAGAAGGATCTGACTTCCTTATACCAGATTCTATAGAAACTTAACACTGTACGGTTCTGCTACCCAACGATATGAGGACAGTGTAACACACACTAGAGTTGTTGGTCCTACCACATGAGGAAGGCAACTGAAACACACTCCTGTCCTTCACAGCTTAAAACAATATGAGGACAGTGTAACACACACACTACAATCACTGGTCCTACCATATGAGGACTTCTACTTAAACACACTCCTGTCCTTCACAGCTTAAAACAATATGAGGACATGACGACTGAACACATGTAGAGTTCACATTCCTGACCTCTAACTTCTCCTGCTGTTGTCAATAAAAGCTCTAAACCCAACACTGATGTACAGCCATCTATTTCCCCAGAAATTAAATCATGTAAACTGATCAGCAGGAGCTTATTTTGACAAAAACATGTGTAAAACGACAAAAATATCAAATTTTGTCAGAATAAAGATCAAGCTGATGCTTTAAGGGAAAGTTTGGACTAACAAATGGTATAGACAATTACTTTATCCTAATGCTAATGTTGGTTTTGGTTAACTTCGACTAAAACTGATTGTTTTAGTACAATTAAAGTGCATTTCATTTATGCACTAGGCCCAACTGACACATATACTTGATGCCAAATACAAAAAAATAATGTGTAACCTGTTGGAAGAATGAAGTGGGTGTGTCACTCACCAATTGGTCTGAAGGAGGTTGAGACAGGACCTCGGCACTTGGTGTCTGCAACAAAAGACAACAATATAACGTCAGAAACATTCTCTAGTATAAATCCCGACTATTTAATTAACTACAGATCATATTTGTATCAGTGAATATTATTACAGAAGGATCTGACTTCCTTATACCAGATTCTATAGAAACTTAACACTGTACGGTTCTGCTACCCAACGATATGAGGACATTGTAACACACACTAGAGTTGTTGGTCCTACCACATGAGGAAGGCAACTGAAACACACTCCTGTCCTTCACAGCTTAAAACAATATGAGGACAGTGTAACACACACACACTACAATCACTGGTCCTACCATATGAGGACTTCTACTTAAACACACTCCTGTCCTTCACAGCTTAAAACAATATGAGGACATGACGACTGAACACATGTAGAGTTCACATTCCTGACTTCTAACTTCTCCTGCTGTTGTCAATAAAAGCTCTAAACCCAACACTGATGTACAGCCATCTATTTCCCCAGAAATTAAATCATGTAAACTGATCAGCGGGAGCTTATTTTGACAAAAACATGTGTAAAACGACAAAAATATCAAATTTTGTCAGAATAAAGATCAAGCTGATGCTTTAAGGGAAAGTTTGGACTAACAAATGGTATAGACAATTACTTTATCCTAATGCTAATGTTGGTTTTGGTTAACTTCGACTAAAACTGATTGTTTTAGTACAATTAAAGTGCATTTCATTTATGCACTAGGCCCAACTGACACATATACTTGATGCCAAATACAAAAAAATAATGTGTAACCTGTTGGAAGAATGAAGTGGGTGTGTCACTCACCAATTGGTCTGAAGGAGGTTGAGGCAGGACCTCGGCACTTGGTGTCTGCAACAAAAGACAACAATATAACGTCAGAAACATTCTCTAGTATAAATCCCGACTATTTAATTAACTACAGATCATATTTGTATCAGTGAATATTATTACAGAAGGATCTGACTTCCTTATACCAGATTCTATAGAAACTTAACACTGTACGGTTCTGCTACCCAACGATATGAGGACAGTGTAACACACACACTACAATCACTGGTCCTACCATATGAGGACTTCTACTTAAACACACTCCTGTCCTTCACAGCTTAAAACAATATGAGGACATGACGACTGAACACATGTAGAGTTCACATTCCTGACCTCTAACTTCTCCTGCTGTTGTCAATAAAAGCTCTAAACCCAACACTGATGTACAGCCATCTATTTCCCCAGAAATTAAATCATGTAAACTGATCAGCAGGAGCTTATTTTGACAAAAACATGTGTAAAACGACAAAAATATCAAATTTTGTCAGAATAAAGATCAAGCTGATGCTTTAAGGGAAAGTTTGGACTAACAAATGGTATAGACAATTACTTTATCCTAATGCTAATGTTGGTTTTGGTTAACTTCGACTAAAACTGATTGTTTTAGTACAATTAAAGTGCATTTCATTTATGCACTAGGCCCAACTGACACATATACTTGATGCCAAATACAAAAAAATAATGTGTAACCTGTTGGAAGAATGAAGTGGGTGTGTCACTCACCAATTGGTCTGAAGGAGGTTGAGACAGGACCTCGGCACTTGGTGTCTGCAACAAAAGACAACAATATAACGTCAGAAACATTCTCTAGTATAAATCCCGACTATTTAATTAACTACAGATCATATTTGTATCAGTGAATATTATTACAGAAGGATCTGACTTCCTTATACCAGATTCTATAGAAACTTAACACTGTACGGTTCTGCTACCCAACGATATGAGGACATTGTAACACACACTAGAGTTGTTGGTCCTACCACATGAGGAAGGCAACTGAAACACACTCCTGTCCTTCACAGCTTAAAACAATATGAGGACAGTGTAACACACACACACTACAATCACTGGTCCTACCATATGAGGACTTCTACTTAAACACACTCCTGTCCTTCACAGCTTAAAACAATATGAGGACATGACGACTGAACACATGTAGAGTTCACATTCCTGACTTCTAACTTCTCCTGCTGTTGTCAATAAAAGCTCTAAACCCAACACTGATGTACAGCCATCTATTTCCCCAGAAATTAAATCATGTAAACTGATCAGCGGGAGCTTATTTTGACAAAAACATGTGTAAAACGACAAAAATATCAAATTTTGTCAGAATAAAGATCAAGCTGATGCTTTAAGGGAAAGTTTGGACTAACAAATGGTATAGACAATTACTTTATCCTAATGCTAATGTTGGTTTTGGTTAACTTCGACTAAAACTGATTGTTTTAGTACAATTAAAGTGCATTTCATTTATGCACTAGGCCCAACTGACACATATACTTGATGCCAAATACAAAAAAATAATGTGTAACCTGTTGGAAGAATGAAGTGGGTGTGTCACTCACCAATTGGTCTGAAGGAGGTTGAGGCAGGACCTCGGCACTTGGTGTCTGCAACAAAAGACAACAATATAACGTCAGAAACATTCTCTAGTATAAATCCCGACTATTTAATTAACTACAGATCATATTTGTATCAGTGAATATTATTACAGAAGGATCTGACTTCCTTATACCAGATTCTATAGAAACTTAACACTGTACGGTTCTGCTACCCAACGATATGAGGACAGTGTAACACACACTAGAGTTGTTGGTCCTACCACATGAGGAAGGCAACTGAAACACACTCCTGTCCTTCACAGCTTAAAACAATATGAGGACAGTGTAACACACACACTACAATCACTGGTCCTACCATATGAGGACTTCTACTTAAACACACTCCTGTCCTTCAATGCTTAAAACAATATGAGGACATGACGACTGAACACATGTAGAGTTCACATTCCTGACCTCTAACTTCTCCTGCTGTTGTCAATAAAAGCTCTAAACCCAACACTGATGTACAGCCATCTATTTCCCCAGAAATTAAATCATGTAAACTGATCAGCGGGAGCTTATTTTGACAAAAACATGTGTAAAACGACAAAAATATCAAATTTTGTCAGAATAAAGATCAAGCTGATGCTTTAAGGGAAAGTTTGGACTAACAAATGGTATAGACAATTACTTTATCCTAATGCTAATGTTGGTTTTGGTTAACTTCGACTAAAACTGATTGTTTTAGTACAATTAAAGTGCATTTCATTTATGCACTAGGCCCAACTGACACATATACTTGATGCCAAATACAAAAAAATAATGTGTAACCTGTTGGAAGAATGAAGTGGGTGTGTCACTCACCAACTGGTCTGAAGGAGGTTGAGGCAGGACCTCGGCACCTGGTGTCTGCAACAAAAGACAACAATATAACGTCAGAAACATTCTCTAGTATAAATCCCGACTATTTAACCCTCGTTTTACCCTAGCGAAAAAAGGGACCCGCTTGGGTAACTTTGGATTTTTGATTCTCAATATATCAGTCATTTTAAAGACTAGTTGCATGAAACTTGGCCAGGATGTGTGTTTTAGGATTATTTTTGAAATTCAATGATCCCCTCTATGGTGTGGTGTATAGTAAAGAAGATTCACATATGTACTACCTCCTTTTACCCTTGTATCCGTTTGGGCCCCATTGACTCCCATTATAATCACATATTTTCGATATACTGTAATCCTGACATGCGATAATGCCTTTCTCGTGAATACCTAATGGATCTAAGCCTCAGCCTTCAAAATAAAGGAAAAATAGGTTTTGGATCAAATGAGCACAATATTAGGTACAGCACCACCATAGACATTTTCAGTGCTTTTGAATGGAGGACATGGTTATCTTACTATGCAAAATACATGACAATAAAACAGCTGACCACCATAAAATAGTCTTGATGTAGTGGAACTGATATAAGAGAGTGGTGTGAATGTGATTGAGAATATATATATATATACTGTGTGTGTCGGTCACAAACAAAACGGCCCGTAGAGCCGCCTCCTTGAAGTGAACAACGGGAGCCTGCTCCGTTTTTTTCCTCCTTTCTCTGAACCTCTGTCAATGTTATTTTGCTTCACTTTGCACATGAGCCTTGTTTTTGCCCTCAGCAGAGAGGGGAGGGGTGCAAAAGCAGCCACGTGTTTGTTGAGCAGAGGGGGGAGGGGTGCAAAAACAGCCACCTGTTTGCTGAGCAGAGGGGGGGAGGGGCAGTCGTTACTCTCCCAGTGGCATCTCAACAGAGCCGGAGGGAGAGAGAGAGATCGTTTTGGATTCAAGTGCACACTTGAAGTCTGTGAGAATAGTTTGCAGCCTTGTCTTACTAGTCATTTCTGCACAGACGCCACTAAATGCACAGACTCGCGCGCACACAACACGAAGCGCACGGTCAATTTAGGGGAGCTTGGAAGCTGTGCTCATCGTGCAAACAGCGCGTTATTATCGTAACGGCTGCAAAAGTTAGGATATGTCCTGTCTGCAACATCCATCTTCACCTGTTGGAAGAATGAAGTGGGTGTGTCACTCACCAATTGGTCTGAAGGAGGTTGAGACAGGACCTCGGCACTTGGTGTCTGCAACAAAAGACAACAATATAACGTCAGAAACATTCTCTAGTATAAATCCCGACTATTTAATTAACTACAGATCATATTTGTATCAGTGAATATTATTACAGAAGGATCTGACTTCCTTATACCAGATTCTATAGAAACTTAACACTGTACGGTTCTGCTACCCAACGATATGAGGACAGTGTAACACACACTAGAGTTGTTGGTCCTACCACATGAGGAAGGCAACTGAAACACACTCCTGTCCTTCACAGCTTAAAACAATATGAGGACAGTGTAACACACACACTACAATCACTGGTCCTACCATATGAGGACTTCTACTTAAACACACTCCTGTCCTTCACAGCTTAAAACAATATGAGGACATGACGACTGAACACATGTAGAGTTCACATTCCTGACCTCTAACTTCTCCTGCTGTTGTCAATAAAAGCTCTAAACCCAACACTGATGTACAGCCATCTATTTCCCCAGAAATTAAATCATGTAAACTGATCAGCGGGAGCTTATTTTGACAAAAACATGTGTAAAACGACAAAAATATCAAATTTTGTCAGAATAAAGATCAAGCTGATGCTTTAAGGGAAAGTTTGGACTAACAAATGGTATAGACAATTACTTTATCCTAATGCTAATGTTGGTTTTGGTTAACTTCGACTAAAACTGATTGTTTTAGTACAATTAAAGTGCATTTCATTTATGCACTAGGCCCAACTGACACATATACTTGATGCCAAATACAAAAAAATAATGTGTAACCTGTTGGAAGAATGAAGTGGGTGTGTCACTCACACACTGGTCTGAAGGAGGTTGAGGCAGGACCTTGGCACTTGGTGTCTGCAACAAAAGACAACAATATAACGTCAGAAACATTCTCTAGTATAAATCCCGACTATTTAACCCCCGTTTTACCCTAGCGAAAAAAGGGACCCGCTTGGGTAACTTTGGATTTTTGATTCTCAATATATCAGTCATTTTAAAGACTAGTTGCATGAAACTTGGCCAGGATGTGTGTTTTAGGATTATTTTTGAAATTCAATGATCCCCTCTATGGTGTGGTGTATAGTAAAGAAGATTCACATATGTACTACCTCCTTTTACCCTTGTATCCGTTTGGGCCCCATTGACTCCCATTATAATCACATATTTTCGATATACTGTAATCCTGACATGCGATAATGCCTTTCTCGTGAATACCTAATGGATCTAAGCCTCAGCCTTCAAAATAAAGGAAAAATAGGTTTTGGATCAAATGAGCACAATATTAGGTACAGCACCACCATAGACATTTTCAGTGCTTTTGAATGGAGGACATGGTTATCTTACTATGCAAAATACATGACAATAAAACAGCTGACCACCATAAAATAGTCTTGATGTAGTGGAACTGATATAAGAGAGTGGTGTGAATGTGATTGAGAATATATATATATATATATATATATACTGTGTGTGTCGGTCACAAACAAAACGGCCCGTAGAGCCGCCTCCTTGAAGTGAACAACGGGAGCCTGCTCCGTTTTTTTCTCCTTTCTCTGAACCTCTGTCAATGTTATTTTGCTTCACTTTGCACATGAGCCTTGTTTTTGCCCTCAGCAGAGAGGGGAGGGGTGCAAAAGCAGCCACGTGTTTGTTGAGCAGAGGGGGGAGGGGTGCAAAAGCAGCCACGTGTTTGCAGAGCAGAGGGGGAGGGGTGCAAAAGCAGCCACGTGTTTGTTGAGCAGAGGGGGGAGGGGTGCAAAAGCAGCCACGTGTTTGCAGAGCAGAGGGGGAGGGGTGCAAAAACAGCCACCTGTTTGCTGAGCAGAGGGGGGGAGGGGCAGTCGTTACTCTCCCAGTGGCATCTCAACAGAGCCGGAGGGAGAGAGAGAGATCGTTTTGGATTCAAGTGCACACTTGAAGTCTGTGAGAATAGTTTGCAGCCTTGTCTTACTAGTCATTTCTGCACAGACGCCACTAAATGCACAGACTCGCGCACACACAACACGAAGCGCACGGTCAATTTAGGGGAGCTTGGAAGCTGTGCTCATCGTGCAAACAGCGCGTTATTATCGTAACGGCTGCAAAAGTTAGGATATGTCCTGTCTGCAACATCCATCTTCACCTGTTGGAAGAATGAAGTGGGTGTGTCACTCACCAATTGGTCTGAAGGAGGTTGAGACAGGACCTCGGCACTTGGTGTCTGCAACAAAAGACAACAATATAACGTCAGAAACATTCTCTAGTATAAATCCCGACTATTTAATTAACTACAGATCATATTTGTATCAGTGAATATTATTACAGAAGGATCTGACTTCCTTATACCAGATTCTATAGAAACTTAACACTGTACGGTTCTGCTACCCAACGATATGAGGACATTGTAACACACACTAGAGTTGTTGGTCCTACCACATGAGGAAGGCAACTGAAACACACTCCTGTCCTTCACAGCTTAAAACAATATGAGGACATGACGACTGAACACATGTAGAGTTCACATTCCTGACCTCTAACTTCTCCTGCTGTTGTCAATAAAAGCTCTAAACCCAACACTGATGTACAGCCATCTATTTCCCCAGAAATTAAATCATGTAAACTGATCAGCAGGAGCTTATTTTGACAAAAACATGTGTAAAACGACAAAAATATCAAATTTTGTCAGAATAAAGATCAAGCTGATGCTTTAAGGGAAAGTTTGGACTAACAAATGGTATAGACAATTACTTTATCCTAATGCTAATGTTGGTTTTGGTTAACTTCGACTAAAACTGATTGTTTTAGTACAATTAAAGTGCATTTCATTTATGCACTAGGCCCAACTGACACATATACTTGATGCCAAATACAAAAAAATAATGTGTAACCTGTTGGAAGAATGAAGTGGGTGTGTCACTCACCAACTGGTCTGAAGGAGGTTGAGGCAGGACCTCGGCACCTGGTGTCTGCAACAAAAGACAACAATATAACGTCAGAAACATTCTCTAGTATAAATCCCGACTATTTAACCCTCGTTTTACCCTAGCGAAAAAAGGGACCCGCTTGGGTAACTTTGGATTTTTGATTCTCAATATATCAGTCATTTTAAAGACTAGTTGCATGAAACTTGGCCAGGATGTGTGTTTTAGGATTATTTTTGAAATTCAATGATCCCCTCTATGGTGTGGTGTATAGTAAAGAAGATTCACATATGTACTACCTCCTTTTACCCTTGTATCCGTTTGGGCCCCATTGACTCCCATTATAATCACATATTTTCGATATACTGTAATCCTGACATGCGATAATGCCTTTCTCGTGAATACCTAATGGATCTAAGCCTCAGCCTTCAAAATAAAGGAAAAATAGGTTTTGGATCAAATGAGCACAATATTAGGTACAGCACCACCATAGACATTTTCAGTGCTTTTGAATGGAGGACATGGTTATCTTACTATGCAAAATACATGACAATAAAACAGCTGACCACCATAAAATAGTCTTGATGTAGTGGAACTGATATAAGAGAGTGGTGTGAATGTGATTGAGAATATATATATATATACTGTGTGTGTCGGTCACAAACAAAACGGCCCGTAGAGCCGCCTCCTTGAAGTGAACAACGGGAGCCTGCTCCGTTTTTTTCCTCCTTTCTCTGAACCTCTGTCAATGTTATTTTGCTTCACTTTGCACATGAGCCTTGTTTTTGCCCTCAGCAGAGAGGGGAGGGGTGCAAAAGCAGCCACGTGTTTGTTGAGCAGAGGGGGGAGGGGTGCAAAAGCAGCCACGTGTTTGCAGAGCAGAGGGGGAGGGGTGCAAAAACAGCCACCTGTTTGCTGAGCAGAGGGGGGGAGGGGCAGTCGTTACTCTCCCAGTGGCATCTCAACAGAGCCGGAGGGAGAGAGAGAGATCGTTTTGGATTCAAGTGCACACTTGAAGTCTGTGAGAATAGTTTGCAGCCTTGTCTTACTAGTCATTTCTGCACAGACGCCACTAAATGCACAGACTCACGCACACACAACACGAAGCGCACGGTCAATTTAGGGGAGCTTGGAAGCTGTGCTCATCGTGCAAACAGCGCGTTATTATCGTAACGGCTGCAAAAGTTAGGATATGTCCTGTCTGCAACATCCATCTTCACCTGTTGGAAGAATGAAGTGGGTGTGTCACTCACCAATTGGTCTGAAGGAGGTTGAGGCAGGACCTCGGCACTTGGTGTCTGCAACAAAAGACAACAATATAACGTCAGAAACATTCTCTAGTATAAATCCCGACTATTTAATTAACTACAGATCATATTTGTATCAGTGAATATTATTACAGAAGGATCTGACTTCCTTATACCAGATTCTATAGAAACTTAACACTGTACGGTTCTGCTACCCAACGATATGAGGACATTGTAACACACACTAGAGTTGTTGGTCCTACCACATGAGGAAGGCAACTGAAACACACTCCTGTCCTTCACAGCTTAAAACAATATGAGGACATGACGACTGAACACATGTAGAGTTCACATTCCTGACCTCTAACTTCTCCTGCTGTTGTCAATAAAAGCTCTAAACCCAACACTGATGTACAGCCATCTATTTCCCCAGAAATTAAATCATGTAAACTGATCAGCGGGAGCTTATTTTGACAAAAACATGTGTAAAACGACAAAAATATCAAATTTTGTCAGAATAAAGATCAAGCTGATGCTTTAAGGGAAAGTTTGGACTAACAAATGGTATAGACAATTACTTTATCCTAATGCTAATGTTGGTTTTGGTTAACTTCGACTAAAACTGATTGTTTTAGTACAATTAAAGTGCATTTCATTTATGCACTAGGCCCAACTGACACATATACTTGATGCCAAATACAAAAAAATAATGTGTAACCTGTTGGAAGAATGAAGTGGGTGTGTCACTCACCAACTGGTCTGAAGGAGGTTGAGGCAGGACCTCGGCACCTGGTGTCTGCAACAAAAGACAACAATATAACGTCAGAAACATTCTCTAGTATAAATCCCGACTATTTAACCCTCGTTTTACCCTAGCGAAAAAAGGGACCCGCTTGGGTAACTTTGGATTTTTGATTCTCAATATATCAGTCATTTTAAAGACTAGTTGCATGAAACTTGGCCAGGATGTGTGTTTTAGGATTATTTTTGAAATTCAATGATCCCCTCTATGGTGTGGTGTATAGTAAAGAAGATTCACATATGTACTACCTCCTTTTACCCTTGTATCCGTTTGGGCCCCATTGACTCCCATTATAATCACATATTTTCGATATACTGTAATCCTGACATGCGATAATGCCTTTCTCGTGAATACCTAATGGATCTAAGCCTCAGCCTTCAAAATAAAGGAAAAATAGGTTTTGGATCAAATGAGCACAATATTAGGTACAGCACCACCATAGACATTTTCAGTGCTTTTGAATGGAGGACATGGTTATCTTACTATGCAAAATACATGACAATAAAACAGCTGACCACCATAAAATAGTCTTGATGTAGTGGAACTGATATAAGAGAGTGGTGTGAATGTGATTGAGAATATATATATATATACTGTGTGTGTCGGTCACAAACAAAACGGCCCGTAGAGCCGCCTCCTTGAAGTGAACAACGGGAGCCTGCTCCGTTTTTTTCCTCCTTTCTCTGAACCTCTGTCAATGTTATTTTGCTTCACTTTGCACATGAGCCTTGTTTTTGCCCTCAGCAGAGAGGGGAGGGGTGCAAAAGCAGCCACGTGTTTGTTGAGCAGAGGGGGGAGGGGTGCAAAAGCAGCCACGTGTTTGCAGAGCAGAGGGGGAGGGGTGCAAAAACAGCCACCTGTTTGCTGAGCAGAGGGGGGGAGGGGCAGTTGTTACTCTCCCAGTGGCATCTCAACAGAGCCGGAGGGAGAGAGAGAGATCGTTTTGGATTCAAGTGCACACTTGAAGTCTGTGAGAATAGTTTGCAGCCTTGTCTTACTAGTCATTTCTGCACAGACGCCACTAAATGCACAGACTCACGCACACACAACACGAAGCGCACGGTCAATTTAGGGGAGCTTGGAAGCTGTGCTCATCGTGCAAACAGCGCGTTATTATCGTAACGGCTGCAAAAGTTAGGATATGTCCTGTCTGCAACATCCATCTTCACCTGTTGGAAGAATGAAGTGGGTGTGTCACTCACCAATTGGTCTGAAGGAGGTTGAGGCAGGACCTCGGCACTTGGTGTCTGCAACAAAAGACAACAATATAACGTCAGAAACATTCTCTAGTATAAATCCCGACTATTTAATTAACTACAGATCATATTTGTATCAGTGAATATTATTACAGAAGGATCTGACTTCCTTATACCAGATTCTATAGAAACTTAACACTGTACGGTTCTGCTACCCAACGATATGAGGACATTGTAACACACACTAGAGTTGTTGGTCCTACCACATGAGGAAGGCAACTGAAACACACTCCTGTCCTTCACAGCTTAAAACAATATGAGGACATGACGACTGAACACATGTAGAGTTCACATTCCTGACCTCTAACTTCTCCTGCTGTTGTCAATAAAAGCTCTAAACCCAACACTGATGTACAGCCATCTATTTCCCCAGAAATTAAATCATGTAAACTGATCAGCGGGAGCTTATTTTGACAAAAACATGTGTAAAACGACAAAAATATCAAATTTTGTCAGAATAAAGATCAAGCTGATGCTTTAAGGGAAAGTTTGGACTAACAAATGGTATAGACAATTACTTTATCCTAATGCTAATGTTGGTTTTGGTTAACTTCGACTAAAACTGATTGTTTTAGTACAATTAAAGTGCATTTCATTTATGCACTAGGCCCAACTGACACATATACTTGATGCCAAATACAAAAAAATAATGTGTAACCTGTTGGAAGAATGAAGTGGGTGTGTCACTCACCAATTGGTCTGAAGGAGGTTGAGACAGGACCTCGGCACCTGGTGTCTGCAACAAAAGACAACAATATAACGTCAGAAACATTCTCTAGTATAAATCCCGACTATTTAATTAACTACAGATCATATTTGTATCAGTGAATATTATTACAGAAGGATCTGACTTCCTTATACCAGATTCTATAGAAACTTAACACTGTACGGTTCTGCTACCCAACGATATGAGGACAGTGTAACACACACTAGAGTTGTTGGTCCTACCACATGAGGAAGGCAACTGAAACACACTCCTGTCCTTCACAGCTTAAAACAATATGAGGACAGTGTAACACACACTACAATCACTGGTCCTACCATATGAGGACTTCTACTTTCCTGTTGGAGGTTGAGACACGACAGAGGGACAGCAGGGTAGTAGCTTGCACAAATGATTCTATTGACACAACAGGGAAGTGAGATTAATGAACTGAACGCAACAGACTCTTTCAAAATAAAACAGGAAACATGGCATGAAAATACAAACGTGGTAATATACAGCCCTAACATAAACTCCTTAAAACGATATTAATAACGTTAAGCCAAACTCAACTAACCCGCCATTAAACATAAGAAACTCAAAAACCTTAGAATAACATCAGAAACGCTGGGCCAGAGACCCAGACCGTGAGCAAATAACTATAATATTATTGATTTGTGCTGAATAAGAAAACATTAATATTATCATTTAAATCCCCCCAAGCATATCTTGTGTTGAAAAAAAAAAAGTGTGTTGCAGTTAGCTACACTGAGCTTAGACTGACTGTCTCTGCAGTTGAAGATGCAGAGCACATGCAAGGCCGCAGGTCCCTTTAACTCCGGTGGGAATTTAAAAACAGTTAAATTTAACTTCTAATATCTATTGTTAAAGATAAATCTTAAGTAATTTTTTAGCATTTATCATCATTCACCACTTTCAATTTGTTCAAATCGGTTGTGTATTGTTTTAATTCCGTTTAACTAACCTTAATTAGCTTGTTAAACATACAACTTTACCTCGCGGAGCTTGCGTCGACGCATGGATATCAAAGGTAAATACATACCTCAAGATAAATCTCTCCTGAGTGCTGAAGGTCCCGGATGTGCCGTTCACGCAGAGCTCCGGCGAGTTTGTATCTTGCCGTGACCAGCAGCTCTTTGGTTGACGCTTTCGAACAATCAGATGCATCTTTACTCACTTTTTGACCAATCAGAGACGTCGTTCTATGCTCCACTGACGAAATGCTGCATCCTCTCACCAGCCACGGTCTCTCCTCGTCCATTTAACAACAAAAACACAGCAACACGTGCTGGATTTGAGGTAGGAACACTTGAGAACTGTCACAATGTTTTGCAAACTGCTGTTACAGTTAATTTCGTTCCGTTAATTTGTTTGGTTCCTATTCTGAAGTAACACTTAATACACATGGGGTTAGCTTGCTGGTCTAGTTTAAGTTAGCATGGGCATGCTGTTCACTGATAGAGTAAGGCTAAAATTGTCCTGATATTGTCAGTGTGTTATCATAAACATGCAGCACCCCTAGACCCCCAAGTTAAAATACAGATAATAGATAAGCAATTTAAGAAAATAAGTATAATGTGTATAATAAATGATTTTACTGTCACTTTCCTGGGTCTGTTGACCCAGCGTTTTAAGTTTTAGTTTGTTTAGATGTCGATGTTTATTTATAAGTTCTTTAGGTTTGCTAAGTTCATTTGTTTATTAGATTACCCTTGTGATGTCTGTTTTATTGGGAAAGTCTTTGTCCTAAATGCAGTGAGTCTAGTTTTGTTTCCCCTTGTCCCAGCTGTTCCTCATCCCCTCATTATCTCTCTGTGTACTTGCAGTGGCTTGCAAAAGTATTCGTCCCTCTTTTCCACATTTTGTCACATTACTGCCACAAACACAAATTGTCATGGTCCTGGGTCGGTGACCCAGCGCTTTTAGTTTATTATTATGATGATGATGATGATTATTATTGTTTGAGTTCTATGTGTTATATTTGGTCTGCCTCTGAGTCTGTGTCTCTGTCTATGCTGTCACCCCGTCTGTTTGTGAATCTGTCTGTTTAGTTCTGTGTCTTGTTTGGTTCCCCGTGTCTGAGTTTCCTGTTTTATTGTGAAGGTCTCTGTCTGATGTGAGTGTGTTCAGTTTACGTTTCCCCTGTCCCGTCAGCTCTGATTCCTCCCAGCCGTGTTGCCCTCCTGTCTCTCATCCCCTGATTACTGGTGTGTGTATTTAAGCCCTGTGTGTTCTCCTGCCTGTTACTCGGTGTCCTGCTCGGCGGCTGCCGCGCATCCCTTTGTCGTATGCACCCAGGTCTGTTATTTTAGTTCTTCCCAGTTTAGGTGTCTTCAGTTATTTGTCATGCCCCACTGCTTGTTTGCCACTACACCTTGTAAATAAACTTCACTAGCATTTTCATCCACTGCTTGCATCTTGGGTCCTCCTTCCTCCACACCACACGGCTCGCCTTCCCAGCCGTGACACAAATCAATTTTAATGGAATCCAATTGCAGCAAAAGGTGGTTCTACAAAGTATTGACTCAGGGGGCTGAATAATTGCGCACACCCCACTTTTCAGTTATTTATTTGTAAAAAATGTTTGGAATCATGTATGATTTTCATTCCACTTCTCACGTGTACACCACTTTGTATTGGTCTTTCACGTGGAATTCCAATAAAATTGATTCATGTTTGTGGCTGTAATGTGCCAAAATGTGGGAAAGTTAAAGGGGGCCGAATACTTTTGCAAGCCACTGTAAGTCCTGTCCTCATTTGTTCAGTGTCAGGTCATCTGTTGTCTTTGGTGCCACGTTTCCATGTTCCAGGTATCTTTGTATCCATGTCAGGTTTCATGGTTTGTTTGTTTTTTTTTTTAATAAAAAATATTTTCCCCAGGTTAGGTTATTGTTTAGCTTCACCTCTGCCTTTTGTTTTGTAATCTTTTAATTTCAATTCAATTTTATTTATATAGCGCCAAATCACAACAACAATCGCCTGAAGGCGCTTTATATTGTACAGTAGATCGCACAATAATAGATACAGAGAAAAACCCAACAATCATAGGACCACCTATGAGCAAGCGCTTTGGCGACAGTGGGAAGGAAAAACTCCCTTTTAACAGGAAGAAACCTCCAGCAGAACCAGGCTCAGGGAGCGGCGGGCATCTGCTGTGACCAGTTGGGGTGAGAAAAGGAAGACAGGACAAAGACATGCTGTGGATTAATAACAAGTATGATTCAGTGCAGAGAGGTCTATTAACACACAGTGAGTGAGAAAGGTGACTGGAAAGGAAAAAACTCAGTGCTTCATGGGAATCCCCCGGCTGCCTACGTCTATTGCAGCACAACTAAGGGAGGATCCAGGGTCACCTGATCCAGCCCTAACTATATGCTTTAGCAAAAAGGAAAGTTTGAAGCCTAATCTTAAAAGTAGAGATTAATAAACGGCTTGCTTTCTGTTAATATTCAAATTTTCTTTCACGTTCCTTTGTGTCAGCATTTTGGGTCCACTCCTCAAATTCATACATATGTCTAACCGTTTTTCCCCACTCGGCGACACACCCGTCGGGGGTCAAACTCTGGTAATTGGCAATTCTGTTCTCAGACATGTGAAGCTAGAGACACCGGAAACCATAGTCAATTGTCTTCCAGGGGCCAGAGCAGGCGACATTGAAGGAAATTTAAAACTGCTGGCTAAGGGTAAACGTAAATTCAGTAAAATCATAATTCACGTCGGCAGTAATGACACCCGGTTACGCCAATCGGAGGTCACTAAAATCAATATTGAATCGGTGTGTAACTTTGCCAAAACAATGTGGGACTCTGTAGTTTTCTCTGGTCCCCTCCCCAATCAGACCAAGAGTGACATGTTTAGCCGCATGTTCTCCTTAAATTGCTGGCTGTCTGAGTGGTGTCCCAGAAACGATGTGGGCTTCATAGATAATTGGCAAACCTTCTGGAGGAAACCTGGTCTTATAAGGAGAGACGGCAGCTCTCATTTCTAGAAATATGGACAAATTAATTAAACCCCCCATAATATGACTATCCAGAGTTGGGACCAGGAAGCAGAGTTGCAGTCTTACACGCCTCTCTGCAGCTTCTCTCCTCCTGCTACCCCCCCAAAAACCCATCTCCATAGAGACTGTGTCAGCTTCCAAAAAGACAAAAAACAAACTAAAAACCAGCAACAAACAACTTAAACATAAACAATTACAAAGAAAGAACAATACAGTATCCACATCCTAACTAAAGAGTAAAACAGTGAAATGTGGATTATTAAATATTAGGTCTCTCTCCTCCAAGTCTCTGTTAGTACATGACTTAATAATTGATCAACAAATCGATTTATTCTGCCTTACAGAAACCTGGTTTTAGCAGGATGATTATGTTAGTTTAAATGAATCAACACCCCCGAGTCATTCTAACTACCAGAAACCTCGAAGCACAGGCCGAGGGGGCGGTGTGGCAGCAATTTTTCACACCAGCCTATTAATTAATGAAAGACCAAGACAGACTTTTAATTCATTTGAAAGCCTGATGCTTAGCATTGTCCACTCCAGCTGAAAAATTTTAGAAACCAGTCTTATTTGTTATCATCTAATTGTCCACCTGGGCCTTACACAGAGTTTCTCTCTGATTTCTCAGACTTTTTATCTGATTTAGTGCTCAGCTCAGATAAAATAATTATTGTGGGTGATTTTAACATCCATGTAGATGCTAAGAATGACAGCCTCAACATGGCATTTAATCTGTTATTAGACTCAATTGGCTTCTCTCAACATGTAAAAGAACCCACCCACCACTTTAATCACACTCTAGATCTTGTTTTTAACATATGGCATAGAAACTGAACATTTAACAGTGTTTCCTGAAAACCCTCTCCTGTCTGATCATTTCCTGATAACATTTACATTTACAATAATTGATTACACAGCAGTGGAGAGTAGACTTTATCACAGATGTCTTTCTGAAAGCGCTGTAACTATGTTTAAGAATGTAATCCACCCACTGTTATCATCTTCAATGACCTGTACCAACACAGAGCAGAGCAGCTATCTGAACGCTGCTCCAACAGAGGTCGATCATCTTGTTAATAATTTCACCTCCTCACTACATATGACTCTGGATACTGTAGCTCCTGTGAAAACTAAGGTCTCAGATCAGAAGTACCTGACTCTGTGGTATAATTCTCAAACACGTAGCCTAAAGCAGATGACTCGTAATCTGGAGAGGAAATGGCGTGTCACAAATTTAGAGGATCATCATAATTGGAGAAATATTTTGCTGATTTATAAGAAAGCCCCCCGCAAAGCCAGAACATCTTACTATTTGTCACTGATTGAAGACAATAAGAACAACCCCAGGTTTCTCTTCAGCACTGTAGCCAGGCTGACAAACAGTCAGAGCTCTTTTGAGCCAACCATCGTTAACTAGTAATGACTTCATGAACTTCTTCACAAATAAAATTCTTATCATTAGAGAAAAAAATTACCAATAATCATCCCACAGATGTAACATTATCTACAGCTACTTTTAGTACCGTTGATGTTAAGTTAGACTCTTTTTCTCCAATTGATCTTTCTGAGTTAACTTCTATAATTACTTCCTCCAATCCTCCGTGTCTTTTAGACCCCATTCCTACAAAACTGCTCAAAGAAGTCCTGCCATTAATTAATGCTTCAATCTTAAATATGATCAACCTATCTCTAATAATCGGCTATGTACCACAGGCCTTCAAGCTGGCTGTAGTTAAACCTTTACTCAAAAAGCCATCTCTAGACCCAGCAGTCTTAGCTAATTATAGGCCAATCTCCAACCTTCCTTTCATATCAAAAATCCTTGAAAGAGTAGTTGTCAAACAGCTAACAGATCATCTGCAGAGGAATGGCTTATTTGAAGAGTTTCAGTCAGGTTTCAGAGCTCATCACAGCACAGAAACAGCTTTAGCGAAGGTTACAAATGATCTTCTTATGGCCTCTGACAGTGGACTCATCTCTGTGCTTGTCCTGCTAGGCCTTAGTGCAGCGTTCGATACTGTTGACCATAATATCCTATTAGAGCGATTAGAGCATGCTGTAGATATTACAGGTACTGCACTCCAGTGGTTTGTATCATATCTGTCTAATAGACTACAATTTGTTCATGTAAATGGAGAGTCCTCTTCACCCACTAAGGTCAATTATGGAGTTCCACAGGGTTCAGTGCTAGGACCAATTCTGTTTACATTATACATGCTTCCCCTAGGCAGTATCATTAGAAGACATAGCATACATTTTCACTGCTATGCAGATGACACCCAGCTCTATCTGTCCATGAAGCCAGATAACACACACCAATTAGTTAAAGTGCAGGAATGTCTTAAAGACATAAAGACCTGGATGGCCGCTAACTTTCTGCTTCTTAATTCAGATCAAACTGAGGTTATTGTACTCGGCCCTGAAAATCTTAGAAATATGGTATCTAACCAGATTCTTACTCTGGATGGCATTACCTTGGCCTCCAGTTATACTGTGAGGAACCTTGGAGTCATTTTTGACCAAGACATGTCCTTCAATGCACATATTAAACAAATATGTAAGACTGCTTTCTTTCATTTGTGCAACATCTCTAAAGTTAGAAATATCCTGTCTCTTAGTGACGCTGAAAAACTAGTTCATGCATTTGTTACTTCCAGGCTGGACTAC
Source organism: Aulonocara sp. 'chitande type north' Nkhata Bay (assembly GCF_057382095.1). Classification (NCBI taxonomy): domain Eukaryota; kingdom Metazoa; phylum Chordata; class Actinopteri; order Cichliformes; family Cichlidae; genus Aulonocara; species Aulonocara sp. 'chitande type north' Nkhata Bay. The sequence goes on along the minus strand of NC_141365.1, from coordinate 49,371,296 downwards.
TGTAATTCATTATTATCAGAATGTCCTAAAAACTCCCTGAAAAGCCTTCAGCTAATCCAAAATGCTGCAGCAAGAGTACTGACAGGGACTAGAAAGAGAGCAGATTTCTCCTGTTTTGGCTTCCCTTCATTGGCTTCCTGTTAAATCCAGAATTAAATTCAAAATTCTACTCCTCACATACAAGGTCTTAAATAATCAGGCCCCATCTTATCTTAATGACCTTGTAGTACCATATCACCCTATTAGAGCACGTCGCTCTCACACTGCAGGCTTACTTGTTGTTCCTAGAGTATTTAAAAGTAGAATGGGAGGCAGAGCCTTCAGTTTTCAGGCCCCTTTTCTGTGGAACCAGCTTCCAGTTTGGATTCGGGAGACAGACACTATCTCTACTTTCAAGATTAGGCTTAAAACGTTCCTTTTAGCTGAAGCATATAGTTAGGGCTGGACCAGGTGACCCTGAATCCTCCCTTAGTTATGCTGCAATAGACGTAGGCAGCCGGGGATTCCCATGATGCATTGAGTTTTTCCTTTCCAGTCACCTTTCTCACTCAGTATGTGTTAATAGACCTCTCTGCATTGAATCATATCTGTTATTAACCTCTGTCTCTCTTCCACAGCATGTCTTTCATCCTGTTTTCCTTCTCTCACCCCAACCAGTCGCAACAGATGGCCGCCCCTCCCTGAGCCTGGTTCTGCCAGAGGTTTCTTCCTGTTAAAAGGGAGTTTTTCCTTCCCACTGTCGCCAAAGCGCTTGCTCATAGGTGGTCATATGATTGTTGGGTTTTTCTCTGTATCTATGAAGCGCCTTGAGGTGACTTTTGTTGTGATTTGGTGCTATATAAATAAAATTGAATTGAAATTGAATTGTACTTCTGTGACATTTACAGTTGCTTAGTTAATTAAGTGACTTAATTACTCACTTTTATTTACTAATTGAATTACTAAATGAAGCTGGAATTGTGCATTCTGCAGTTTTTAATAGTGTGTTATTAGTTTTTAAAGAAACAATATGCATTTTATACTATATTGTAAAAAGTATAAGGTAAGTTGAATTTAAAATATAATTAATAAAGTGTTGACTTTTTTCATCAATTCTTGTAGATACACAGAGTCGAGACTGAGCCTGATGATCATACTGAATCAGATGACAGCGGCAGGAATCTCCAAGTTCAACTGCAGATTGCAGATGCAATTATATTAATGTAGATTAATATAAACTCTTCAAGGGTCAAAATCTGCACACACATCATTCTGCATAGTGAAGGTCAGACAATTTGTGCATTGATCTTGAGAAGTAAGACTCATTAATTAATAGTAATATAATTAGACAAATGTTGAAACTTTATATTTCGATACATTTTGTCAACAACAAAAGAAACCAAGCTGTGCAGGTACTGATAACTGAATCTAAAGACCTTCATTTTTGTCAAGATTTGCCTGATTTAACTGTTGTTACCCTTGCTTATAGCTCACCTTAATATGTATAAAAATGTGAAAAGTTTTTGATGTGTGTTAGAATGATTGTTTAATTGGCAAGGTTTGAACGAACAATTTTCAGAAGCCTCAAAATTCATCTGTTACTATTCCACGAATGATTGAAATAAAGTTCACCTCCATTTCAACATTGAATACGACTTTGGACATAAGAACTAAAAGGTGCTGTCCACGCATGTGTCCGCTAAGCCCCAGAAGGGTATAACCTGGGTCAAATGTGTTATTGTGTCTGACACACCTACAATATGAGGACTCGCAGAGTGACGTCACTGAAAGTGTGTTTAAAGTGTGTTAAGTTCCAAAACTGGCCAGTAGGCGGCGAAACTGAAAGTGAGCAAAAACGCTAAACACACTTAAACACACTTTTTCATAAAATTGTGATGTTTCAGGACTTTCGAGATTTTTGGTTTGGGAGCATGTTGGGAGCCTCTAGAACACTTTAGAAAGCTCAGAAAAATGAGGACCTCAAAAATGTCCTCATTTTTCTGAGCGTCCTCATTTTGTGAGTGTGTTATCATAAAATTGTCCTAAGATGTCATGAAAACAAGTACACACACACACACACACACACACACAGTATTCTTTGTTCACATGTATACCTATGTGAGATGCTATATGTTAATGACCCTATGCATATTCATGTAACCACAATAAAAGGAGTGCTATGGGGAGCCTGGCTGAGAGTCTGATGGTGGTCAAGTGGTGGAACGACGCTTGGCTCCAGCCAGGTCTCCCTCATGCATGAGTAAACCAGAGAACTTTGGTGCCTTGTGTCTTGCTTTTTGCTGCGTAGCAGATTGTCCTTAACGTTCCAGTGGATAGGTTCAAACTACAAACCTATCACTTTCACTTCAGCTTCACCAACAACAGCACAAGCAGAGCAGCCCACTGCCTGCATGGCTGGGACAGCGCCCCCTGGTGACTGTAAACCACTACAACATGTAGACGGCCGTCTGCAGGCTGGATGTAGCACCACCGCAGAGACGTGCTGCAGCTCTGTTTAGTTACCCAGCTGACAGCAGAGGCTGTAGTTTACTGTTACCAACATGGAAAACTGAAGCTTCACCAGCTGGAGCTACAGAGCTGGAGAACAAAGGAGACTGAGAGGCCAGAATGATGTGGGAGGAAACATCAAGAGCCTGTTTGAAAGGAGACACATGTGGATGCTGTGCCAGTCTGTGGTCTGTCAGAAGTCAGCTGAGTCACACTGCAAGAAGCTGCAGAATCTCAGAGGAGGAGATTTGGAAGTGTTTGTGGGACAAACTGGACTCAAAGAAAGAAGATGTTTGTGAAGTCTTTGGTGGAGGTGAGCAGTGTGAAGCAGAACACATGCAGATGAATCAGGAGGTCAGCATCAGTGTCTCCTTGTGGTGGACGGTAAAAGAATCAGAGCCAACGCTCCCGTCCACCCTCGGCATGAAGCAGTGCTGTTTCTGAAACAGGAGGACAAGTCCAGAGAAGACAGAGGAAGCAAAGATGAGGGTGGGACAGGACAGCAGGACTTCCTTCACACCTGCAGCTCCATCACACTGCTGTAGCTCCTCTTCATCACACATGTACCTGCAGCCTGTCTTCGAGTCCAGGAGTCACCTCCACACAGTGTAGAAGCCTCCTGTGCAGACCATGGAGTCCAGCCTCTGTCAGGGAAGTCGGCACTAAAGCCTGAAAGACTTCAATCTGTCTCTGCTCCACCCGAGTAAGACCAGCACCGTACTTGTTGTGCATTCAAGGAGGGAACATCAGCGCTGCATCGTGGGAACAACACCGCAGGAACAAAGACACAGCACGGCCGATGAAGGACGAGGACAAAGGAAAGGTGAGTGAGAAGACCCTGGTGGTGTGGACGGACCTGCAGGGGCTCCAAGACTGAGGAGCAGAGACGTCCATGTACCAGCTGAGGATGCTGCAGTGATCCAGGGAGCTCGGTCCAATCTGAGGCCGTGTGAACTACGTGGACCACAGTTTCTTCACAGACTTCAGCCACGTGAACATCTGGAGATCCAACAGTGCACGAGCTGTGAGCCATCAGCTGTTTCTCTCATCAGCTGCTGTAATGAGAGCTGCTGGAATCATCTCGAGCAGCAGGAAATCACTGATGTTGTTTCTAACCAAAGATATGGGACTGAGCTCCGCTGAGCTCCTTCTACTTTCATCCAGATAGAAACTGCTACAGTCTGCTGATTATTGCTTTGCCTCCATCACACGAGCTCTTTATCCTGTTCTTCACTCTCATTGGTTCTTTGTCTGCTTGTTTTTACAACAGTAGTCTTCTGATTGGTCAAAGGAGACAATCAGCTGTGACTAAATGTAGCTCCTACAGCAGTGATGGGAATAACTACTGAAGCTAATCCAGTATCAAAGCTCAGGAATCAGCAGCTCCCACCTCGTTTTCTTTCAACAACTATTTTTAGCTGCTGTGTTTTTGTGTTTCTGCAGACCTCAGACATCCTGCTGCTCTGGACAACTTTTTCATTCTTTTGTATCATTATTTTGCTTTTCTTTTATTATTATGTTATATGTATTAATATGTGAAACACTTATTCTTTGTGTTTTTGCTTTGCTCCTGTCAAACTGCTTTAATAAAATCTGCTGCAGTCTAAACTGTGGACGTTCCCTTTTTAACCCTTTGTGAAACAATAAAGGTTTAAATCTGAGTATTCATCTATGTTAGTGTTTAATGGGTCTAATAGGACGCTTTGGCCTTTCCCAGTAATATCTTCCCTTGCAGTCTGTGGTCCAGGCTTCTAAAACCATCCCAGGTTAACAAGAACTACAATCTAGAGGAGAGCTGCCATAACAGGTGTGACTGATGAGATCTGACCTGCAAGGTTACTCAGGTTTGTTTGTATCAGGACAAGCAGGGAAGCCGCCTTGACGTCAAAGTAGTTAGAGCTGGGCGAGTGTCCTCACCCACATCGGCTTCACAACTCTGCATCATCTACTGAGTAAGACTCAGAGCATCAGAGATTAGAAGGTCTACAAAGAGCTGAACCAGACTTCCTGTATAAAGGTTTTAGTTCCACAGATCGACAGTATCAGCACAACTAAAACGTGGAGACTGACCTCAGAGTTTCAATTTGATGTTGTGGATTCTCCAGAAGAACACACAGCTGCTTCACTCCTGAATCCTGAAGCTTGTGGTAGCTCAGCTCCACCTCTCTGGGATACGAAGGGTTGAGCTTCAGCACTGCTTCCAGATAATCACAGCTGATCTCTGACAAATCACAGTGCTCCAATCTGTATAGAGAATGAAAGATGTAAGTTTATTAGACAAAGTGCTTGAAATCATTCATTGTTTCATCATCTGTTCAGAGCTGAAGAAGGTTCAGAATGTAGAAGTTTAGAAAATGGAAACTCCAAACAGCTGAAGCCAACAGGAAGCAGCTTCAAACAAACACAACAAGAGAAAAAACTCTGAATGTTTCACATTAAAGTCGTACATTTCTAACAAGAGTGTTTTAAAGACAGAGTCACTGATGATCATCTTCTGCCCAGTAAAACTTTGGGTTTCCACATGTGAGTGTTAATGATGCACAAAGACTGTGAGTGCAAAGAGGGAGCGAGGAGGATGACAGAGAGATGGTACAGGAGCATCAAGAACCCGGCGAGGAAATGAGCAGAAGGACTTTGGAGCCTGTTGGATTGAAGCTTTCACAGAGACGTGTTTGACTGGACACCACCAGGACAGACTTTTAATCCCAGGATTTGGATGAGCTTTCTGTCTTTATGGTCACAAATGATGCTGTAACTCTGTGACTGTCCTGGAACTGTCAGCAGTGTGGTTACGTCCTTTTGACCTGAGTTTCCACAGCTCTTATAACAGCAGTGTACATTCAGACTGAGACACGCTTCAGTCTGTATGGACCTGTTTCTGTAGCTGCCACCATCATTCTACGGTCGTGTCCAAATTCATGGGCTGCATCCTCCTGAGGACCCGGCCTTTGCGGTCTACGTGGGCTGGGTCCTCAGAAGGTCGGGTAGGCTGGAAATAAACGGCTGGGGAAATTGGACGGTCTAGCCTTCTGATTAGCGTCACCGCTGTCTCGGTGGAGTTTAATAAACTCAGCCGTCTGCTCCTTGCTATCTAAAATATAACAGGACACTGGCGTAAATTCTCGACCGTCTCATACTTCTGTTTAATCAGTTTTCTGTTTGACGTTTAGTCAGCTCTGTAAAGACCAAGGAGGAACCCACCTGGGGGATTAATAAAGTTTTATTTTATCTAATCTAATCTAATAACTTTAATCTCAGCCAAACCGATTTACTCACGAACAAACAAAACACTGAAAAAAGCCAAACAATAACATTTTGAGGTTGTCTAAGTGACTTATATATCACGTTTAACCTGAGTAGCGAAAGTCCGCGGTGATCTGAAAATGATGTGCCGGGAGTTGTGCCGTTCTCGGCGGCTTCAGTGACCCTCGAGCTCCCGGCGAGCTATCGAGCTGGTGGGTAGCAGACGTCTCCGAAAACGTCGAAGCACTTTTGCAAATATGCGGTATCTTGATAAACCGAGCAGATATTTGATGTTTACACAGCTACTTTCTCGCCTGAAAATATGTTAAAAGTTTATTTTGTGACCGAAAAAGATTAGTATGAGTCATTTTAAAACTTAGTAGCGGCCGCCATTGTTGGAAACTGGAGTTTGGCTGGGCCGCGCTATGAATTCTGGGATATGGTAGGCCACGAAGGACACACCCGACCCATCCTTCAAATTCGGGGAAAAGGAGGACGCATTTGTTGGCTGCATTCGGAGGAGTCTACGAATTTGGACAGCCTTCGACGTGTCGCTGTGACGTAATCGGTCTACAAATGCGGCCTCAGGAGGATGCAGCCCATGAATTTGGACACGACCTACATGTTTGTACATCAGCTTATCAAATACTGTCTGCTGTCTTCATTTATTACTCTTCACCTGCTTCAGTCTCACTGTGTGGGCGGAGCTGTCTGAGCCCTGCCCACACAGACACAGCTCCTCTCTGGAGCAAAACTTCTGCTTCATCTCCGCCTCTTTTCTTCATCCTCCACCTCTCTTTTCTCTTCTTCGGTGTTCTACAGCCACAGAGCCTCACAGCCATTAGCACGCCCATACCTGAGCAGCTAGCATTACCCAGCATGCCGTGCAGCAGTGTCAGTTTGTAAATGTGCAAGAATTCCTGCTCCAAACTGTTTCACAGAGTGCTGTGTGCCGTGACCTTTGACCTGCTAAAGACAGTCAGCTGTGGATTATTCATTGTTGTGTCTGATACTTAGAACTGTGAGGAAGAAGCTACACAGTTAATCAGGGTCCCCTCTCTCTGAATCAGGAAAGGTGGGCAGGCTGCGTGTGGGCCGCGGGCCATACGTTGAGTATCACTGTTTGAAATGTGAACATTGTTCTGCTGCAGTCAATGGACTAAACCAGAGAAGAAGAAAACAGACTTTACCATGAAGATCCTCAGTGTGGATCAGTATAATATCAGCCTGATGTCTGCAGTTTAGTGTCAGCACAACTTTCACATCATATTCATCTCAGCACAACTAAAACATGCTGACTGACCTCAGAGTTTCAAATCGACATCGTGGATTCTCCCGAAAATCACACAGATGCTTCACTCCTGAACCCTTCAGGTTGCTGTAGATTCCACTCAGGTCCACCTCTGTGGGATACGAGGGGTTGGACTTCAGTGCTGCTGCCAGATAATCAAGGCCAATATCTGACAAACCACAGCTCTCCAATCTGTATAAAGAATGAAAGATGTAAGTTTATTAGACAAAGTGTGAGCTTGAAATCATTCAGTGTTTCATCATCTGTTCAGAGCTGAAGAAGGTTCAGAATGTAGAAGTTTAGAAAATGGAAACTCCAAACAGCTGAAGCCAACAGGAAGCAGCTTCAAACAAACACAACAAGAGAAAAAACTCTGAATGTTTCACATTAAAGTCGTACATTTCTAACAAGAGTGTTTTAAAGACAGCGTCACTGATGATCATCTTCTGCCCAGTAAAACTTTGGTTTTCCTCATGTGAGTGTTAATGATGCACAAAGACTGTGAGTGCAATGAGGGAGCGAGGAGGATGACAGAGAGATGGTACAGGAGCATCAAGAACCCGGCGAGGAAATGAGCAGAAGGACTTTGGAGCCTGTTGGACTGAAGCTTTCACAGAGACGTGTTTGACTGGACACCACCAGGACAGACTTTTAATCCCAGGATTTGGATGAGCTTTCTGTCTTTATGGTCACAAATGATGCTGTAACTCTGTGACTGTCCTGGAACTGTCAGCAGTGTGGTTACGTCCTTTTGACCTGAGTTTCCACAGCTCTTATAACAGCAGTGTACATTCAGACTGAGACACGCTTCAGTCTGTATGGACCTGTTTCTGTAGCTGCCACCATCATTCTACATGTTTGTACATCAGCTTATCAAATCCTGTCTGCTGTCTTCATTTATTACTCTTCACCTGCTTCAGTCTCACTGTGTGGGCGGAGCTGCCTGAGCCCCGCCCACACAGACACAGCTCCTCTCTGGAGCTAAACGTCTGCTTCATCTCCGCCTCTTTTCTTCATCCTCCACCTCTCTTTTCTCTTCTTCGGTGTTCTGCAGCCACGGAGCCTCACAGCCGTTAGCACGCCCATAACTGAGCAGCTAGCATTACCCAGCATGCCGTGCAGCAGTGTCAGTTTGTAAATGTGCAAGAATTCCTTTTTTTTTTTTTTTTTTTTTTTTTTTTGCCTGTCCCGTTTGGCTCTTTTGCCATCAGAATTGTTGTCTAAATGCAAAGAAAGATGCCCAACGGATTTACTTTACCAAACTGACCATCCCAGCCTTGCCGTAATGGTCCATTTGATTCACCTTTTATTGTTTATTTTATTTTCACTTACTGAATACGGGACAGACTTGACTGGGGGAAAGAAGGGGAGAAAGAAAGAGGGAAAGAGAAACAGCTGAGAAGAGGGACGGGGGAGAAGGGCAAAAGACAAAAACCAACAGAACGGGCAGAGAAAAAAAATGCATATATCAATCACCTGGATCACCTGCTGAGAAAGAAAAAAGAAAGCAAGCAGAAGAGAACAAGAGTAATAGAATAAACAACATCACAATGATATATGGGAATATGACAATAAATACTAAATGTTAAACATTATTGTGCAGCACATAAGATCAACAGAACACAGTGTGCTTTGAGGTAGGAGCCAAAAAGGGTGTAGTTTGTGGGTGTGATCACCCATGTGTACACCTGTGAGCATGGACGCGCTTGTTTTTTGTTTTTTTAAAAGGTTCCTTCATGTAATAATCTGCTAGAGGGTGTGGGGGGGCCACAGCCCCGTCCTCCAGGGCGTGAAGCAGGTGTGGAGGAGATCAAGACTCCAGACATCCAGAGGCCCCCAGAACACAAGAGACCAAGGAAGACCCACAGAGGGGCAGCTGCGCCACTGTCCCGGAAAGAGCTGAGGAGAGTCCCAGATGAGGGCTCACTCAGCAGCCGCGGAGCAGAAGCCAGGGGGTGTTGCAGTGACGCGCCCGTGAGCTCCGCCGGCAGCCAGCTGCGCCTGAGTGACCGAGCCCCAGGCCGAGAGGCCGGGGGCACCCCACCTCCGAAGTGGCCCGAGCGAGCCCCAGGCTCCAGGCCCCGATGAGCGGCCGCCAAGGAGTGAGCCGGAGTGTACCTGGACGCCCATCCCCGGACACAAAGAACCACCAACGCACCGATGTCTGAGGGGGTCCGCCACTGGCAGGGGAAGTGGTGGTGGGGGAGATAGGCCTCCAAACCTTGGAGGGCCTGAGATGTCCCCAGAGAGGTGGCACCTGACACCCAACCTGACATATAGACACAGACATACAGGCACACACAGATACAAACATCCATTCCCACCCTCATGCTCTCATATGCACTTACTCCACACTCAACCAACGTGGAGACAGACATAAAGAGATGTGCAAGAATTCCTGCTCCAAACTGTTTCACAGAGTGCTGTGTGCCGTGACCTTTGACCTGCTAAAGACAGTCAGCTGTGGATTATTCATTGTTGTGTCTGATACTTAGAACTGTGAGGAAGAAGCTACACAGTTAATCAGGGTCCCCTCTCTCTGAATCAGGAAAGGTGGGCAGGCCGCGTGTGGGCCGCGGGCCATACGTTGAGTATCACTGTTTGAAATGTGAACATTGTTCTGCTGCAGTCAATGGACTAAACCAGAGAAGAAGAAAACAGACTTTACCATGAAGATCCTCAGTGTGGATCAGTATAATATCAGCCTGATGTCTGCAGTTTAGTGTCAGCACAACTTTCACATCATATTCATCTCAGCACAACTAAAACATGCTGACTGACCTCAGAGTTTCAAGTTTACATCCTGGACTCTCCAGGAAACCACACAGATGCTTCACTCCTGGATCCTGCAGGTTGTTCCAGCTCAGCTCCAGCTCTCTCAGATGGGAGGGGTTGGACTTCAGTGCTGCTGCCAGATAATCACAGCTGATCTCTGACAAACCACAGCTCTCCAATCTGTATAAAGAATGAAAAATGTAAGTTTATTAGACAAAGTGCTTGAAATCATTCAGTGTTTCATCATCTGTTCAGAGCTGAAGAAGGTTCAGAATGTAGAAGTTTAGAAAATGGAAACTCCAAACAGCTGAAGCCAACAGGAAGCAGCTTCAAACAAACACAACAAGAGAAAAAACTCTGAATGTTTCACATTAAAGTCGAACATTTCTAACAAGAGTGTTTTAAAGACAGCGTCACTGATGATCATCTTCTGCCCAGTAAAACTTTGGTTTTCCTCATGTGAGTGTTAATGATGCACAAAGACTGTGAGTGCAAAGAGGGAGCGAGGAGGATGACAGAGAGATGGTACAGGAGCATCAAGAACATTAAAGTCTGGCGATTAAATGCCTCACTCCTAAATGACAGCCAGTTTTGTGAGTTCATACATACTGAACTAAATACTTACTTGGAGTTGAACACAACTCCGAAAATATCGCCTTTAACCCTCTGGGATTGCACCAAGGCATACATTAGAGGTTGCATAATATCATTTGCAAGTGCCAGGAAGAAAAGAAAAGAGGCTAGGCGGTGTGAATTGGAGGCCAAAATAAAACACCTAGAGCAACAACACAAAAAAGCACAGACAGCCAATTTGCTTTCCGATCTTAAAATGTTACGTAGTGAGCGTAATAGTTTAATAAACGAGAAAATTGAGGGCAATTCATTAAACAAAAGTACTATGAACAGGGTAGTAGGGCTAGTAGATTGCTGGCAATAAGACTCAGGAAACAGCAAACTTGTAATATGGTCCAAAAGTTGAAGTCAGATCAAACCCTGATTACTAAACCAAATCAAATTGCAAGTTGCTTTGTCAATTTTTTCGAGTCATTATATAAAAATTCAGATACATGTAAAGATAACAATACACTGTCTGATTTCTTAGAAAAGATCAATTTAAAAACACTGCCAGAGTCTGTAGCAAAGGAGTTAGATGAACCAATTTGAGAACAAGAAATTTTACAGGTGATTTCAAACCTTAAAACTAAAAACAGTCCTGGCCCTGATGGTTTTATTAACGAATTCTATAAAAAACTTAAGGACAAAGTCGCACCCTTATTACTGAAAGCTTACCACTGCGCTCTGGAGACTGGGAATATGGTGCCGTCCTGGAACGATGCTACAATTGTCGTAATCCATAAAGAGGGCAAGGACCCCACAAACTGTCAATCATACAGGCCAATCTCATTACTTAATACTGATTCACACATTCTCACCACGATTTTAGCCAAAAGAGTTAGTAAAATTATTACACAGGTTATAAATCCAGATCAAACGGGGTTCATTGCAGGAAGGCACTATGGGCACGATGTTCGTAGATTGTTGAACTTAATATCCTTGTACAAGACCAAACAAGAAGAAACAATGATTCTGTCTCTTGATGCGCAAAAAGCATTCGACAGGGTTTCCTGGCAGTACTTGGGCCAAACACTTGAAAGATTCAAATTTGGGCCAAACTTAATTAAGAGGATACAGATTCTTTATTCCAACCCAATGGCGGCTGTACGGGTAAATGGAACAATATCAGCCAGATTTCCACTGGAACGTGGGCGTAGACAAGGATGCCCACTGTCGCCCCTGCTGTTCGATATAAGTATTGAGCCTCTGGCGCAGTTGATTAGAGAAGAACATGAAATTCAGGGCCTTTCAATTAATGGAGAACAGCATAAATTGTCCATCTATGCAGACGATGTACTTTTATACATTTCAAATCCTGCAGTCAGTTTACCTCATTTAAGAGAAATTATTACGGTTCCCTCTCTGCTTACAAAGTTAATATTAACAAAACATTGGCAATGGATATAGGAGGAAACATTTCACAAACATTCAAGGAGCGATGTGGCTTTAAATGGCCAGACGAAGGTATCAAGTATTTAGGAATTCAAATTCCTCACTCATTATCAGACTTGTTTAAAATAAATTATGAAGTTATAGCTGCAAAAATAAAAAAAGACTTAGAGCGATGGACAGTCCTGTCTCTGTCTTTCTTGGGTCGGATCGAGAGTATACGTATGAATGTATTGCCAAGACTTCTAGACCTTTTTCAAATGCTGCCTATTAACATTCCCAACTCTACATTTGATAATTTAGATAAACTTTTTTCCTAATTTATATGGCAAGGCAAACGCCCAAGGATCAAGTTCCAAACATTAAAACTGTCAAACCTGCAGGGGGGATTGACTGTTCCAAACCTGAAATATTATTTCTGGGCAGCTCAGATGAGACCCCTGACTGTATGGGTGCGGGATTTGTCTGAAACTCAGTGGCTAAACATTGAGAAGACAATGTGCGAAAGATCATTGGAATCCCTGCTTTGTTCTAACATTTCAATTAAAAATGTGCATATGGGGGAACGGACGAGGGTCACACTAAAGATTTGGCGTAGAATCAAACAATCATTTGGTCTTCCAAAAGAAATTTCATTGTTATCAAGCCTCTCCTCCCTGCAGGGTTTTTCTCCTATTGTGGAAGACTCTGGCTTCAGAGCATGGTCACATAGCGGGCTTCATAAACTTTGTCATGTTGTGAGGAATGGGCACCTGAGCTCATTTGAACAGTTGAGGTCAGTTTCGGCTTCCTTCTTCTGACTTTTTTAGATTTCTGCAGCTAAGAAGCTTTTTGACAAAACATAAAGAATGGAGGCAAGTTTTGGAGCCCTCACCCATTGAGGAAATATTTCTAAAAACATTTCAAAGTAATTCCTCCCCAAAATTAATCAGTCATTTTTATAACGCATTTATGAGTTTCAATACAAATGCAACTTTGGATATTAAGGCAAGGTGGGAAGCTGAGACTGGCACTCAAATCTCAGAGGACACCTGGGAAGAGGTGTTCGGTGAAGCCCATCTGGTGACTAATTCTGGGCTGTGGAGAGAATTTAAATGGAAGGTGGTCATGAGATATTTTAGAACCCCAGAGATAATGGCCAAAATGAAGCCTACAAATCCTGACACCTGCTGGCGAAATTGTGGTACTTCTTTAGGAACCCACTCACATATATTCTGGTCATGCCCAAAAATCTGCCCACTTTGGAATGACATATTTAAAGTTCTCAGTACAGTTTTCCAACAACCATTAACAAAGACCAACAGTTAGCCATTTTAGGAGTCTTACCAAAGGGTTTTGTGGGAAACAATAAAAAGTATCTCTTAAGAATCTTGCAGCAGCACTAAAGTGTATCACTATTAAATGGCTGAATCTTGACCCACCTTCATATAATATGTGGATTGATAAAGCAAGAGAAATTTACCAGATGGAGGAAACAACATCTGCTCTGCGGATTCAGAGAGAATTGTTTACTGAGCGTTGGCGACCCATACATGCTTTACTGTTTCAATAATTTAGCATAGGTCTGTTTCGTTTTGTCCATTTACGGCTAAGTTTGTCACATGTTATTTAATATTACATAAAGTTTTTGTTTTGTTTTGTTTTTGTTGTTGTCTGTTTGTTTGTTTGTTTGTTTGCTTGGGTTTTGTTTTGTGCTTCCTAATTGCAGTTCTTATTTTAATCTACATTTCTGCATTGCAGTTCCTGTAACTGTCCTACTTGTGAACATCGACAAGCACAAGTTGCAATGGTGTAAATTATAATAAAAATTGAGTTAAAAAAAAAAAAAGAACAGAACATTAAAGTCGAACATTTCTCATAAAAACAGGACAAAGACTTGAAAAAGTCGTGTTTTTCCTTCCAGGAACCACATGGCTTCACTTTTAAAGGTGAAGTGTGACAGAAATGGACATATTTGAAGTCCAACACCTTTTTCCAGTCACATTATTAAAGCAGACAAACTACAAGCTCATTTTCATTCCAACAAGTCATCTTCTGACCTGGACTAACAACACTGGTCTCTATGTGCAGCTGGCTGTGAGACCAGTGCTCAGGGAGCGTCTACAAAGTGCAACACTGAAAGAACATCACACACTCATTTGCTTCCAGCACTTTCACACAAACATCTACTGTCATTATTGTCACCAAACTCTGTGGATCCTTTATTGCAAATTCAAATGGGATCAAATGGTCAGACAAAAGAGGGTTATGAGGAAATATGATGAAATGTTGTGTATTAGCAGCAACTTATTGAATCTTTTTCCTCAGAAACCAAACAAAATGATTGACAAACATGTTTTTACAAACTCAGTGTTGGACTTGGATCAGCAGGATAAGCTGATGTTTAAAGGCATTTGAGTCTCGCTGTATGAGAGTCCAGTTATTACTCAATATTTATGGATGATGTTCTTTCAGTGTTGCACTTTGTAGACGCTCCCTGAGCCTCACAGCCAGCTGCACATGGACCAGCTGACATTACCCAGCATTAGAGGCGGCTGTAAAAAATTCATGTTCCCATTTAAATGGTTTTAATTTGAATAAAACGATGTTGATTCATTCAATCCTGAATCGATGTTTAATATAAATGTATTTTGCCAGAATCTCAGGTTAAAGCTCACAAACTATTTCAACAAGCAGCAAACAGATAAAACAGTAAATGAGAGCAGCTAAACACACAAAGATGGAAACACAGAGCGTGGATCGTTCACTCGACGGCACGTACACGGACACGCCGTCGGGGCTGAAAGTGGACAGCTCACAGATCCTGAAGCTGCAGGTTTCATCTGTCTCCAACCAAAACTGAGTGAAGCAGCAGCAAAAGAAGATCCAAACTCTGCTTCACGTTTGATCAATATGCTCATGAATTCTCTCTGACTTTGGCTGTTCCTGCCTGCACAGCTCTCTCTCTCTCAGTGTACTCCAAGAACAGCTTCAAACATCTGTTTCTGCATCATTCACTGTTTATTAGCCACCAGTCTGCTGTTGTGTTCAGTGCTGTCGGCCTCTGACAGTAAAGCCTCATTTCTGCTGTTCCATGGAAACTTTTTAAAATGATGACAGATTACAAACTCTCAGCTGTGTCTGTAATCAAACCTCTGTAACTTTGCTTCACTTCAGCAGCATCAGCTCATGTTCACATGTTGCTTCATGGTTTGCTTCAGTTTTTGATCGACTGCAGAATATTTTGAAGGTTATCTGCTATAAAAAGCCAGAAGAGGAAAATCTGCTTCATGTGTTTCTGTTTGATCCTCAGTGACTTTGACACAAAGGCCTCTGCTGTGATGATCACACCTCTGATCAAGTCTCACAGTGTCACAACTGATAAATGATCAGAGTTAGAATATTTCTGACTGTCTGCTGTGTGCCGTGACCTTTGACCTGCTAAAGACAGTCAGCTGTGGATTATTCATTGTTGTGTCTGATACTTAGAACTGTGAGGAAGAAGCTACACAGTTAATCAGGGTCCCCTCTCTCTGAATCAGGAAAGGTGGGCAGGCCGCGTGTGGGCCGCGGGCCATACGTTGAGTATCACTGTTTGAAATGTGAACATTGTTCTGCTGCAGTCAATGGACTAAACCAGAGAAGAAGAAAACAGACTTTACCATGAAGATCCTCAGTGTGGATCAGTATAATATCAGCCTGATGTCTGCAGTTTAGTGTCAGCACAACTTTCACATCATATTCATCTCAGCACAACTAAAACATGCTGACTGACCTCAGAGTTTCAAATCGACATCGTGGATTCTCCAGCAAATCACACAGATGCTTCACTCCTGGATCCTGCAGGTTGCTGTAGGTTCCACTCAGGTCCACCTCTGTGGGATACGAGGGGTTGGACTTCAGTGCTGCTGCCAGATAATCAAGGCCAATATCTGACAAACCACAGTTCTTCAATCTGTATAAAGAATGAAAGATGTAAGTTTATTAGACAAAGTGCTTGAAATCATTCAGTGTTTCATCATCTGTTCAGAGCTGAAGAAGGTTCAGAATGTAGAAGTTTAGAAAATGGAAACTCCAAACAGCTGAAGCCAACAGGAAGCAGCTTCAAACAAACACAACAAGAGAAAAAACTCTGAATGTTTCACATTAAAGTCGTACATTTCTCATAAAAACAGGACAAAGACTTGAAAAAGTCGTGTTTTTCCTTCCAGGAACCACATGGCTTCACTTTTAAAGGTGAAGTGTGACAGAAATGGACATATTGAAATCAATGATATCAAAGCTGGAATCAAATGAGTCCAAGTCTTCTGCTGATTCAGCATCACATTCATCTTTGCTCCTTGTTCTGCATTCCCACCATAAATATAAAGAGGCAAAACTCACATTTTCCAAAATCCTCTTTAAGCTTCGACAATAAAGGAAGATAGTTTTATACAAGTCTTTGTGGTTTTCTTGTCACCCAGATGCCCGAGTACTTAAACTTGTTATAGCTGGGTTTAAAAGGGGCTAAAATACACAAAACTCCCCAGTTGTCGTACAGATAGACTTTGCCTCGCTCTTCCCAAAATTCACTTTATATCCAGAAATTGTCCCAAATTCCTTAAGTGTGCATTAAGGTGACCTTGAGGCTCTTAAAGGCGCCTATAAATAAAATGTATTATTATTATTATTGTAAGTCTATCCAAAAGTTTGCGGAGGCTGTTCGATGGGTTGGAAATAAATAAAATCATGTCGTCGGCATAAAGAGAGACTTCATGTTCGATACCCCCTCGATGTTTTCCCTCAACACCAACACATTGTCTCAGAGCAACAGCTAGCGGTTCAATGGCAAAAAGGAGACAGAGGGCATCCCTGTCCTGGGGGGCAGATTATTGTTAGTCTGGACGGCTGTTAGAGGGGAGCAATACAATACTTTTATCCAAGATACAAAATTAAAGACACATTTTTTAAGCGTATAAAAAAAAATCCCATCTCACCCGATCCAACGCCTTTTCTGTGTCAAGCCAAATGACAGTTTCCAATGTATCACCTTTAACATGGGTATAAATGATATTTAATAGAGCTCTAATGTTCAAAAAAGAGTGCCTAATAAAGCCCGTCTGGTGAAATAATGGAGGACAAATACTTGTGTAAGCGACGGGCCAACACTTGAGCCAGGATCTTGGTGTCTGTGTTGAACAAAGATATTAAACGACATGAACGACAATCTAAATGGTCTTTTTCCTGTTTTACAATTAAACACATCACTGCTTGATGCATCGTTGGAGGCAACGACTGTGAGAGGAAGGATTCTTCAAAAGTTGATTTTAACAGTGAATTCAGTCGGTCAGAAAACTTTATGAAAAAATCAGATGGATACCCATCGGGGCAGCAGATTTTCCAGACTGCATGCTCCGTACGGCCGTTTCAATTCCAACATTAGAGACAGGTTCCTCCAGACTAGCGATCGCATCTTCTCCCAAGGAGGGAATATCAAACACCTTATTGAAATCATTGTAGATCTCAAGGATAGTTTGGTTGTCTGTAGACCTTATTTCCTGGTCATTGTAGATCTCAAGGATAGTTGGTTAGCTGTTCTTAGTCGTAGCTGGTGAGCTGATAACTCGCCTGTTTTTTCTCCATGTTCATAAGCGTAGCTGCAACTTTGACTCAGCCTGTTTTGTAGATATGAGATTGTATTCAGTTTGTCATTGTAACCGCTGTGTATATAATACAGGCTCAGGAGAGTGGCTGCACACAGCATGTAGTTTAGTGTCACGGTCACAGTGGCTGACCGTATGGAGAGTGTGTGGAGGACTCAGGCGCAGACACTGGCGCAGACATGAAACTGAGTTTTGAACGAAAAGCGAGCCTTTATTTCGGCTGAAGACATCAAACAAGGCAGAATCACAGTGAAGAGAACTAAACTGGGGAACTAATACTATAATAAATCATGAAGACACAGAAAGCTATGGCTAAGAATACAAAAGACTGGGCATGAAAATATGGAGGGTGGGAACACAGATGACGCGACACAGAGACTAAATACACATGAGGGATGATCAAGTTCCAAACATTAAAACTGTCAAACCTGCAGGGGGGATTGGCTGTTCCAAACCTGAAATATTATTTCTGGGCAGCTCAGATGAGACCCCTGACTGTATGGGTGCGGGATTTGTCTGAAACTCAGTGGCTAAACATTGAGAAGACAATGTGCGAAAGATCATTGGAATCCCTGCTTTTTTCTAACATTTCAATTAAAAATGTGCATATGGGGGAACGGACGAGGGTCACACTAAAGATTTGGCGTAGAATCAAACAATCATTTGGTCTTCCAAAAGAAATTTCAATGTTATCAAGGCTCTCCTCCCTGCAGGGTTTTTCTCCTATTGTGGAAGACTCTGGCTTCAGAGCATGGTCACATAGCGGGCTTCATAAACTTTGTCATGTTGTGAGGAATGGGCACCTGAGCTCATTTGAACAGTTGAGGTCAGTTTCGGCTTCCTTCTTCTGACTTTTTTAGATTTCTGCAGCTAAGAAGCTTTTTGACAAAACACAAAGAATGGAGGCAAGTTTTGGAGCCCTCACCCATTGAGGAAATATTTGTAAAAACATTTCAAAGTAATTCCTCCCCAAAATTAATCAGTCATTTTTATAACGCATTTATGAGTTTCAATACAAATGCAACTTTGGATATTAAGGCAAGGTGGGAAGCTGAGACTGGCACTCAAATCTCAGAGGACACCTGGGAAGAGGTGTTCGGTGAAGCCCATCTGGTGACTAATTCTGGGCTGTGGAGAGAATTTAAATGGAAGGTGGTCATGAGATATTTTAGAACCCCAGAGATAATTGCCAAAATGAAGCCTACAAATCCTGACACCTGCTGGCGAAATTGTGGTACTTCTTTAGGAACCCACTCACATATATTCTGGTCATGCCCAAAAATCTGCTCACTTTGGAATGACATATTTAAAGTTCTCAGTACAGTTTTCCAACAACCATTAACAAAAGACCAACAGTTAGCCATTTTAGGAGTCTTACCAAAGGGTTTTGCGGGAAACAATAAAACGTATCTCTTAAGAATCTTACAGCAGCACTAAAGTGTATCACTATTAAATGGCTGAATCTTGACCCACCTTCATATAATATCTGGATTGATAAAGCAAGAGAAATTTACCAGATGGAGGAAATAACATCTGCTCTGCGGATTCAAAGAGAATTGTCTACTGAGCGTTGGCGACCCATACATGCTTTACTGTTTCAATAATTTAGCATAGGTCTGTTTCGTTTTGTCCATTTACGGCTAAGTTTGTCACAAGTTATTTAATATTACATAAAGTTTTTGTTTTTATTTTCTTTTTCTTTTTGTTGTTGTCTGTTTGTTTGTTTGCTTGGGTTTTGTTTTGTTTTTGTTATGTTGTTGTCTGTTTGTTTGTTTGCTTGCTTGGGTTGTGTTTTGTGCTTCCTAATTGCAGTTCTTATTTTAATCTACATTTCTGCATTGCAGTTCCTGTAACTGTCCTACTTGTGAACATTGACAAGCACAAGTTGCAATGTTGTAAATTTTAATAAAAATTGAGTTAAAAAAAAAGAAGAACATTAAAGTCGTACATTTCTCATAAAAACAGGACAAAGACTTGAAAAAGTCGTGTTTTTCCTTCCAGGAACCACATGGCTTCACTTTTAAAGGTGAAGTGTGACAGAAATGGACATATTTGAAGTCCAACACCTTTTTCCAGTCACATTATTAAAGCAGACAAACTACAAGCTCATTTTCATTCCAACAAGTCATCTTCTGACCTGGACTAACAACACTGGTCTCTATGTGCAGCTGGCTGTGAGACCAGTGCTCAGGGAGCGTCTACAAAGTGCAACACTGAAAGAACATCACACACTCATTTGCTTCCAGCACTTTCACACAAACATCTACTGTCATTATTGTCACCAAACTCTGTGGATCCTTTATTGCAAATTCAAATGGGATCAAATGGTCAGACAAAAGAGGGTTATGAGGAAATATGATGAAATGTTGTGTATTAGCAGCAAGTTATTGAATCATTTTCCTCAGAAACCAAACAAAATGATTGACAAACATGTTTTTACAAACTCAGTGTTGGACTTGGATCAGCAGGATAAGCTGATGTTTAAAGGCATTTGAGTCTCGCTGTATGAGAGTCCAGTTCTTACTCAATATTAATCAAAGCTCTGTAACTTTGCTTCACTTCAGCAGCATCAGCTCATGTTCACATGTTGATTCATGGTTTTCATGGTTGATTCACCTCATTTTTTTAAAAATGACCTCTGACAGGAAAGTCTCATTTCTGCTGCTCAACACTGAAGAAATGTAAACTTTCAAAACGATGACAAATTGGAAAACACAGAGCTGTGTCTCTTTTTTTTTGTGTGTCCCGTTTGGATCTTTAGCCATCAGAATTGTTGTCTTAAGGCCAAGAAAGATGCCAAGCGGATTTATTTTACCAAGTGGATCATCATGGCCTTTCCATATTGGTCCATTTGATTGACCTTTATTATAATTATGAATTTATTTTATTTTCGGTTGCTACAAACGGGACAGACATGACTGGGGGACAGGACAGGGAGAGAGAATGAAAGAAAGAGAGGGAGAGAAAGAAAACCAAAGGGGAGAAGAGACGGTGAGAAAGGGGGGAAGAAAAAAAGAAAAACAAACAAAACACCTGGATCACCTGTATGGAGAAAAAAAAACAGAAGAGAAAGCAAGCAACATAATAAAAACAGCACCATCACAATAAACTAGCTAGTAGTAGATAACAGTAGATACTAAATAATAAACGATATTGTGCAGCACGCAAGATAGACAGCGCACAATGTGCTTAGAGGCAGCAGCCATAAAGGTGTAGTCCGCGTCTGTGAACACCCGTGTGTACACCTGTGTGCACACCTGTGTGGATCAGCATGCTTGTATTCCAAAGGTTTCTCCATGTAACGATCTGCTAGGGAGTGTGGGGAGCCATAGCCCCGTCCTCCAGGGTATGAAGCAGGTATGGAGGAGATCCAGGCCCCAGATATCCAGAGGCCCCAGAGTACAAGGACCCGAGGAGGACCACCAAAAGGGGGGGAATCGCCAATCGGCCACCAGGAGTGAGCCGGTACATACATGAGCGCCCAGCCCCAGACGACAAGGACCACCAACACACCAACGTCTGAGGGCATCAGCCACCGGCAGGGAGTGTGGTGAGGGGAGATAGGCCTCCGTACTTTGGAGGGCCTGAGATGTACCCAGAGAGGTTGAGTCTAAGACCCAACCTGACACATAGACACAGACGAACAGGCGCACGCAGACACAAACGTGCATTCCCACCCCATATGCACAACCAAATACTCGGCACTCACCCAACGTGTAGACAGACACAAATATAAACTGCACAGACCGTCGCACTCCCCAAACATACTCTATATCCCAAGTCCAGGTACCCCCGCCCTCAGAGGGGCAAGCCGCACCTAAACCCAGGAGATGTAACCCTTCTCTCTGGGGCGGAGGCAAGCGGACCACCTCTTTGATTAGAGCTGTGTCTCTAGTCAAAGCAGAGATGGAACGATGCCACTTTTTATGTCCGATATCGATATGAATCCAATATAGTCGATTTTATAATCAAACGTTTTTTTAATATCTTGCTGCATTTTGTATAAGTTCATACTCAAGTTTAAAAAATCTAAACACTAAAGCTGTTCAGTTATACCTGTCTGCAAAAACACACTGCAGCCAAAACATTAGACAATACTGATCTTTGTATTTTGATGCGGACGTCAAAAACTCTTTGGTTGTGAATAAAAGAAGTGCAACATCAGCACAAAATAATGTTTCTATTGAGCAACTAACACAAACAGGTTGTAGAATGGAGCCTTTTATACTCACAGCTGAACAGAAACAACATCCAGAGTGGAAAACAGTGCAAACAACTGCAAACAGGCTTCATGACACTCATGTTTGATCAGGATGGATGTCAGTGTGAGCTGTTTCTATCACATTTAACCTCACAATCAATTTTGTCTCATTTCTATACAAAACTTAACACAAGTATGAAAAAAGTGTTTTTGATTGTTTTGTTTTTTGAACCATGAAACTGTTTAACAACACAGTTTGTTTCAAAGTCAAACTTGAGTCTGTCCATCGTTCGGTCAGACTGAGCAATGACAGCACACAGACGTAGACAACAGCTCTCTCAAACACCAAACTCAGGTCCTGTTGATGCTGATATACAGTGACACAGTTACATGGGTGATTCATCCTTTTAACTTTATCTTTAAACAGCTGCAGCTTTCACTGACAGCGCATGTGGTACTTTAACCTTTGGACTGTTTTCATCAGTTAATTATGGAGTTACTACAAAGAGTGAAGCTATAGGATGATCTGTCTGCTGTCACTGGGTGGTGCTGAGGTCTGAATCTGAGGACGGCTCCTGTAGTCACAACAAGAACACAATCATCACAAACTGAAATATAAATATGATGGAGTAGAGCTTGAATTAGCTCCAGAATTTAAATATCTTGGGGTCATTCTAGACCCAACATTATCCTTCAAGAGTCACATAAATAAAGTGTCCCAGGTACTTAAATTTAATAATCGAAATTTTAATCATATACGTAATAATTTAAATATGAATGTTGCAAAAACTTATTTTTACTCAATGATCATCTCTCATATGGACTATTGTTTGACGTCCTGGTCACTTGCTTGTCCAACAACACTTAAAACTATTGAAAACATTTATAAAAGAAGTTTAAAACTACTTGACAAAAAACCGACTTCCCACCACCACTGTCATGTGTTAAAAAACATAAATTACTGAACTTCAATAACTAGGTGAAACTTAAAAGAGTGAGTTTAATATATAAAGTCTTACACTCCCTTGCTCCACCACCATTAAAGCAGTTCATTAGGCATAAAGAAAGCTCAGACAGGACCACTCGAGCTACAATCCGAGGAGACTTGTTTATACCCCACAGACGGACAGCATTTGGGCAGAACGTCCTCTCTGTCCAGGGAGGCCATCTGTGGAACAGTCTTCCTCAACCCATTAGAGAATGCTCTACACTCAGTTTGTTTAAGGCAAAGGTGAAAAACTGGTTATGGACAAATCAAGTGTGCGATCATGTATGAATTGTACAGTTTTAATGTTTTATTTGGGAACAAAATGGTGTGTATGTGTAAGTTTGGTGACGGAGTTTTTATTATGAATGAATGATGAATTTTTATGAATTATTATGTCTATTTTTTATGCTTAAGGACAACAGATGGAAATTAGCCCTTGGCTATAATCTGGTATGTTTACATTCATGTAATTTTTTTTTTACATTTATGTTCATTAACATGCACTGTCCTAAATAAATAAATAAATTAATAAATAAATAAAGTTTATCTCTCAAATCTGAAATAAAGCTGATCCTTCTGTCCTCCCACACTCGGGAGTGTTCTTCTCTTCTCTTACATTTTTTCAGTCCTACAGTTCTGCTGACAGCTGACATATGAGCTGTTTATTTAAAAAAAAGCCTTATATACGAACAGATGTTCCTATATCATGTTCACCTTTGAGTTGTTGGAGCTTTATAAATGGACATCTGCAAAGATGTGATGATGGAGCAGGTTTCAGTGCTGCTGCATCCTGGTCACAACATACGGAGGTGGTATCAGCACTGGTATCAGCACTGGTATCAGCACTGGTATTGAAGAAGAAATATTAATGCTTCAAACTATTTGTCTTAAAGGATGGAAGCTGTACAGAGTTCTGCACATGTGTCGTTGTGAACATACCTCATTAACAATATTTCAGACAGTTTTTAACCTGAATATTTGCAACAAACTCAGTATAAAAAATACAGTCAGTGCTAAAAAATTAATCAGTCGAAAAATTAAAATTTTAACTTAAGCTGCCAAGAGGAAGTCGTTGGTTTCAGTAAATATCGGGCTTTGCTATTTGATCGGTTTTTACAGATTAATGAGGAGTTACTGAAGTGCCAGGTTTTTAAAGTAGGTGTTACTGTCTTTACACATGTGGAGACTGAAAACATGGTGCTGTTTAATAAGATATTTAATATTCAGCTCTGCACAGGAGCTGCAGCGGGGTGCAGCCTGTTGCCTTTACAGTATAATACTTGTAATAAAAGTACAGTAACGGTAATTAGTGACTGAGCAGCCCGGGGCGTTTCTCTTGATTTCTTTAGTCAGAGTAAATTCATTCACCTGCACGGGTTAGCTAAACAAACCCTGACGGCCGAGTGCTCATCTTAGCTAGCTAGGTCTCAGGACCGAGCAAAGGACGGTAGTTACGGAGTAGCTTACAAACACGTTTAACTTACCGAAAAAGTGCAGCGTATGGAGCGCCACGACTGACATAATGAATTAATTAAATACACCATTAAATAATTAATTAAATGTGGCAATAATTAATTAAAATTGGAATTAATTAATTAAATAAATAGTTATGACACATTTAATTAATTATTTATGTATTTCACATTTTAATTAATTATTGACACATTTAATTAATTATTTAATGATATATTTATTTATTTCATTTTGGCAGTCCTGGCACCTGGCTCTCATCTTGAAATAATTTTATCTGTCAGCCTCACCCATCAAACTCAGGGGGCGGGGTTAACGCTGCCCATGCAGCTTCTCTAACATTTGATTGGTTGCCGTGCAAAGTAAGTCGAAACAGGTCGATCCTAGATAATCGATTGCTTGTGTAGACTTGGGGCAGCCAGGTATCCCAGAATGCAGATCAAATCACAGGCAGCAATGGTGGTGGTGTAGTTTTAAAATACCCCGTTTTTCTGTCACCAGCTACACTTTTAACAGTGTTTTAGCCGCGAATGTCACGCCGTATGTCTGGTCAGGTTGTCAACATAGAACATGTTTGCAAAAGTGCTCAGATGTTTTCAGAGATTTCACTAGCTCTGCTAACAGTCAGCGTGCAGAGTGCACCGAGGGGGTTACGTTAACCGGTTTGTTTACATATTCCACTCTCCGTGTTCCACATGTTGCATTCGCAGATTCTCATTTTCACCGAACGATCGTCTCTTTCCGCCTGGTCTTGTGTCTCTGTGCTTCTGTAACATAAAGAACGAGCTGACATTTTTCTCACGAAACCAGCGATCAGCTCAACAGACCCTCAGTTTACCTGCATGCATCCTCCTCCTCATCTGTCAGCTGTTTAACACCAGGGCCCTATTTCAGAAAGCCGGTTTAGTGCAAACTCTGAGTAAGTATACCCTGAGTTAACGAAAACTCTGGGTTTTCGGTTTCACAAAGCGAGTTTAGATTAATCCTGAGTGAGTTACTATGACGACACACTCCGTGAAGCTAACCTGCTCCCTAGCAGGTTTACTTCAACTAACCCTGACTTTCTCCGCCTCTTTGTCGGAAACCTGACTGTAGGAAGTGTCAGACATGGCGTGCCTCTTCCTTGAAGAGCCAGTAGATGTTGAAGCCCAAATTCTCCGCAGAGCTCTCCACCGGGAGAGAGTGATTAGAGCGCGTTTGGACATTTTATCATTTCCTGATGATTTTCTGTGTGAACGTTACCGTTTTTCAGCACAATCTATAATTTATTTGAATAACATCCTCAGGCCTAATATTGCTCATGTGACACATCGTGGACATCCTCTCAGTTCTGTATATATTATTTGTATTGCACTTCGGTTTTTTGCAAACGGGAGCTTTCTGTATAATATTGATGACGCTGAGCACGTTTCCAAGGCTACCGTCTGTCGGGCAGTCAGGAATGTTACAGTTGCACTGAAACGTCACCTGTACTCGTCTGTGGTGTTCCCCGGTCACAGACCCACAAGATTCATCAAAGAGGGATTCCACAAAATTGCAGGTAGCAGAATGAACAAAACTTAATTCATGATGTGGTGATACTTGAACTACTACTTAAATTTTACATTTATTGTCACGGTTCCCAGGCGTGATTGGCTGTATAGATGGCACTCACATTCCAATCATTGCTCCTTCAGTAAATGAAGGAGACTATGTGAACAGGAAGTCTTTCCACAGCATTAATGTGCAGGTACATAGTTCCCTGTAGCATTTCAAACTAACAAATTATTTCATTATAGTAATGGATGCTAATTTGTGTTCTCTGCACTGTGAAGATCATATGTGATGCTGCCAACATTATCACAAATGTGGAAGCCAAGTGGCCAGGCTCTGTGAGTGGTGGTGGTGGAGGACCCCCACCTGTTTTTCGGGCCTCCGCTTTTTTTCTGTTGGCTATAACGGGCCACATTTGAGCATACAGAGTAAGCAAATATGTACTTGTAATGTGCTCAGATAATTTCAATAAGTGCTTACAGAAAGAAAATTAATGTAGCCTCTAACTGCAATTGATTTACATGGGACAAACAGACCAAGCACTATGGCTCGTAATACAATTACACCTTACCTGTTTGGACTATATTTTTATATTTCATTTTTACTTGCTGCCAGGAACGTTTGGGGCCTGTTGGGTTGCACCTGCGCTCACATCACGTCACAAAATAAAATGTATAAAATAAAAAATAAAATAACATATAATAAAATAACGTGTTAAATGGGTGGAAATCCCTAGATCAATGTTTAAATTAACACTCACACATTGACTCTGTCGGCTATGTTTTGCCATGCATGCTCCCTTTTTTTGGCAGCTGAGGCTGTGTTACTTTTTTTCCGCAAAATTTGCATGTTATCGGCATATGCTGCCATCAGAATTTCGGCCTCAAGCGCTGTAAAATACATTGACCGCGCCTTCTTTCCCTCCGTCTCGCTTAATCTGTGCTCCACTAATCAGGGCTTTATGTATCCTCGTGCGCGCGCTTAACTTGGGGTTAAAGCAACTCCGCGTTGATTGAACTACTTGTTATCAGCCTTTCTGAAACCGGATATTCCGAGTTGGACAGTTCGGGGTTACTCAACCCTGAGTATCGTTTTTCACTCTGAGTTTTCTAAACCGGCTTCCTGAAATAGGGCCCAGGCCAAAGCAATGGTTTTGACTCGATCAGCGTTAACCCCGCCCCCTGAGTTTGATGGGTGAGGCTGACAGATAAAATTATTTCAAGATGAGAGCCAGGCGCCAGGACTGCCAAAATGAAATAAATAAATATATCATTAAATAATTAATTAAATGTGTCAATAATTAATTTAATGTGTCAATAATTAATTAAAATGTGAAATACAAAAATAAGTAATTAAATGTGTCAATAATTAATTAAAATATGAAATACATAAATAATTAATTAAATGTGTCATAACTATTTATTTAATTAATTAATTCCAATTTTAATTAATTATTGCCACATTTAATTAATTATATAATGGTGTATTTAATTAATTCATTATGTCAGTCGTGGCACTTGTGGAGCAGGGAAATTATTTTACTGCTATTGTTAAATAATTGTCATCATTACCATTGCATTAATAATATAATCTGGAGTTTATATTGCATTCAGATGTTTAAACAGTGTGTGTCTTTCAGAGAGACTAAGTTGCAGGCTGACAGGAAGTTGCAGGTTTGCAGAGTGTGCCTTTTGCAGAACTGAAACCGAAAGCAGAGTCTAAGTGTAGGTTATTTTGAGGAGCATTTGAGGACGAGACACAGACAGTTAAGAGGTGACACAAAGAGCATGTGAGGTCAACACATACACACATATTAGTTAGACTTATTTAGAGGAGAGATCAGTTATGTCTAGACAAGAAAGAGGAACAATTCACTTTGAGACAAGAACGGAAAGTACCAAGCCATGAAAATAGAAGATGATTTTCTGGGTGAAAAGTCATGGTGATGTTGATCTGATCTATGTATAAAATGTACCGGTGACGCATGAAGGGGCGTCAGTAAACAAACCCTGATGCTATAAAATATCTGTTCATGCTTTGATTAAGTCGAGGACTACTGGCTGTCTGCGTACAGAGTGTCTTCCCACACGTGTGTTCATTAAAATCATTGTTTGACCAAGACCTTCTGGACCAAGGCTGGTTTGTACTCTCCTTCCTCAATTTTGAACCTTAACACACTCCATAGCAGCGGGGCCTCGGGTCCATCTGTCGGGTAGTCCAGTTTACTGAAGAACACCTCAGGCTGTCAGGTTAAAACACTCGGTCGTGTCTTCGTAGCGTAAACGCTGGCCGTCCTCTCAGAGTCTACGCTCTATCTGCTATTCCCGAACAGAGATACGCAAGTTTCTCCGTGACTGCAGCTGCCAGTCAATTCAATTCAATTCAATTTTATTTATATAGCGCCAAATCACAACAAAAGTCGCCTCAAGGCGCTTCATAGATACAGAGAAAAACCCAACAATCATATGACCCCCTATGAGCAAGCACTTTGGCGACAGTGGGAAGGAAAAACTCCCTTTTAACAGGAAGAAACCTCCAGCAGAACCAGGCTCAGGGAGGGGCGGCCATCTGCTGCGACCGGTTGGGGTGAGAGAACGAAGACAGGATAAAAGACATGCTGTGGAAGAGAGACAGAGATTAATAACAGATATGATTCAATGCAGAGAGGTCTGTTAACACATAGTGAGTGAGAAAGGTGACTGGAAAGGAAAAACTCAATGCATCATGGGAATCCCCCGGCAGCCTACATCTATTGCAGCATAACTAAGGGAGGATTCAGGGTCACCTGGTCCAGCCCTAACTATATGCTTTAGCAAAAAGGAAAGTTTGAAGCCTAATCTTAAAAGTAGAGATAGTGTCTGTCTCCCGAATCCAAACTGGAAGCTGGTTCCACAGAAGAGGGGCCTGAAAACTGAAGGCTCTCCCTCCCATTCTACTTTTAAATCCTCTAGGAACAACAAGTAGGCCTGCAGAGCGAGAGCGAAGTGCTCTAATAGGGTGATATGGTACTACAAGGTCATTAAGATAAGATGGGGCCTGATTATTTAAGACCTTATATGTGAGGAGCAGGATTTTGAATTCAATTCTGGATTTAACAGGAAGCCAATGAAGGGAAGCCAAAACAGGAGAAATCTGCTCTCTCTTTCTAGTCCCTGTCAGGACTCTTGCTGCAGCATTTTGGATCAGCTGAAGGCTTTTCAGGGAGTTTTTTGGACATCCTGATAATAATGAATTACAGTAGTCCAGCCTGGAAGTAATAAATGCATGAACTAGTTTTTCAGCATCACTCTGAGTCAAAGCTGCTATGATGACGTTACACCCCATTTTAACATCACCGCTGTCGGAATTAGAATCAAACTTGGACATAAATCAGCGTGATGAGAACTATACCTCCAAAGGTCGGGTAGGCCAGAAGTAAACGGCTATGAAATGGGATGGTCTAGCCTTCAGATTAGCATCACCACTGTCTCAATGGAGTTTAATAAACTCAGCTGTCTGCTCCTTGCTATCTAAAATATAACAGGACACTGGAGTAAACTCTCGACCATCTCACACTTCTGCTTAATCAGTTTTCTGTTTGACGTTTATTCAGCTGTGTGAAAACCACCCGGGGGATTAATAAAGTGGCTTGCAAAAGTATTCGGTCCCCTTGAACTTTTCCCCATTTTGTCACATTACAGCCACAAACACGAATCATTTTTTATTGGACTTCCAGGTGAAAGACCAACACAAAGTGGTGCACACGTGAGAAGTGGAACGAAAATCATACATGATTCCAAACATTTTGTACAAATAAATAACTGCAAAGTGGGGTGTGTGTAATTATTCAGCCCCCTGAGTCAATACTTTGTAGAACCAGCTTTTGCTGCAGTTCCAGCTGCCAGTCTTTTAGGGTCTGTCTCTACCAGCTTTGCACATCTACAGACTGAAATCTTTGCCCATTCTTCTTTGCAAAACAGCTCCAGCTCAGTCAGATTAGATGGGCAGCGTTTGTGAACAGCAGTTTTCAGATCTTGCCACAGATTCTCGATTGGATTTAGATCTGGACTTTGACTGGGCCATTCTAACACATGGATATGTTTTGTTTTAAACCATCCCATTGTTGCCCTGGCTTTATGTTTAGGGTTGTTGTCCTGCTGGAAGGTGAACCTCTGCCCCCGGTCTCAAGTCTTTTGCAGACTCCAAGAGGGTTTCTTCCAAGATTGCCCTGTATTTGGCTCCATCCATCTTCCCATCAACTCTGACCAGCTTCCCTGTCCCTGCTGAAGAGAAGCACCCCCAGAGCATGATGCTGCCACCACCATATTTGACAGTGGGGATGATGTGTTCAGAGTGATGTGCAGTATTAGTTTTCCACACATAGCATTTTGAACAAAAAGTTCCATTTTGGTCTCATCTGACCAGAGCAGCTTCTTCCACATGTTTGCTGTGTCCCCCACATGGCTTGTGGCAAACTGCAAATGGGACTTCTTATGGTTTTCTGTTAACAATGGCTTTCTTCTTGCCACTCTTCCATAAAGGCCAACTTTGTGCAGTGCACGACTAATAGTTGTCCTATGGACAGATTCCCCACCTGAGCTGTAGATCTCTCCAGCTCATCCAAAGTCACCATGGGCCTCTTGGCTGCATTTCTGATCAGCGCTCTCCTTGTTCGGCCTGTGAGTTTAGGTGGACGGCCTTGTCTTGGTAGGTTTACATTTGTGCCATACTCCTTTCATTTCTGAATGATCGCTTGAACAGTGCTTCGTGGGATGTTCAAGGCTTGGGAAATCTTTTTGTAGCCTAAGCCTGCTTTAAATTTCTCAATAACTTTATCCCTGACCTGTCTGCTGTGTTCTTTGGACTTCATGATGTTGTTGCTCTCAATATTCTCTTAGACAACCTCTGAGGCCGTCGCAGACCAGCTGTATTTGTACTGACATTAGATTACACACAGGTGCACTCTATCTAGTCATTAGCACTCATCAGGTAATGTCTATGGGCAACTGACTGCACTCAGACCAAAGGGGGCTGAATAATTACACACACCCCACTTTGCAGTTATTTATTTGTAAAAAATGTTTGGAATCATGTATGATTTTCATTCCACTTATCATGTGTACACCAGTTTGTGTTGGTCTTTCACGTGGAATTCCAATAAAATTGATTCATGTTTGTGGCTGTAACGTGACAAAATGTGGGAAAGTTCAAGGGGACCGAATACTTTTGCCACTGTAAAGGTTTATTTTGTCTAATCGAATCTAATAACTTTAATCTCAGCCAAACTGATTTACTCAGGAACAAATAAAACACTGAAAAAAGTCAAACAATAACATTTTTAGGTTGTCTAAGTCACTTATATATTACGTTTAGAAGAAAGTGTACTTTATTGATCCCCGTGGGGAAAATCCCTCTCTGCATTTAACTCATTCACTCAGTGAAGCAGTGGGCAGCCACTGGGCGCCCGGGGAGCAGTGTGTAGGGACGGTACCTTGCTCAGGGGTACCTCAGGGTAGCTGTTCAGGGGAATCGAACCCCCGACCTTCCGATCATGGGGCCACCACTCTACCTACTGAGCTATCCCTGCCCTACCTGAGTTTAACCTGAGTAGCGAAAGACCGCGGTGATCTGAACATGATGTGCCGGGAGTTTGCTGTTCTTGGCGGCTCTAGTGACCCTCGAGCTCCCGGCTAGCTATCAAGCTGGTGGGTAACAGACGTCTCAGAAACGTCGGAGCACTTTTGCAAATATGCGATATCTTGATAAACTGAGCAGATATTTAAAGTTTACACAGCTACATTCTCACCTGAAAATATGTTAAAAGTTTATTTTGTGACCCAGAAAGAGTAAAAAGAGTAATATTAAAAACTTAGTAGCGACCACCATTGCCGGAAAGTGGAATTGGATGGGCCACGCTATGAATTCTGGGATATGGTGGGCCACGAAGGACACACCCGACCCATCCTTTAATTTTGGGGAAAAGGAGGACGCATTGGTCGGCTGCATTCAGAGGAGTCTATGAATTTGGACAGCCTTCATCGTGTCGCTGTGACGTAATCGGTCTACAAATGCGTCCTCAGGAGGATGCAGCCCATGAATTTGGACACCCCCTATGTTTACTACTGCATAGACACATTGAATTTCCAACACAAGGAAACTACACTTTGGACAATGTTTTCACCACCCAGAGAGGAGATTACAAAGCCCCCCACCCACTTTGGTGCCTCTGATCACATCACTGTTATGCTAATGCCAGCATACAGGCCCCTGGTCAAAGTCACTAAACCAGTTCGTAAGCAGGTACGTGTGTGGCCAGAAGGACCTGCAATACTGCTTTTCCACCACAGACTGGGAGATCCTTAAACAGGCCGCCACACATGACAACACCACAGACCTGCAGGAATATACAGAAACTGTCATTGGCTACATCTCAAAAGGCATCGATGAGGTCATAGAGACCACTGTCCAGGCCAATCAGAAACCATGGCTCACAGGTGAGGTCTACAGGCTCCTGAGGGTGAGAAATGCAGCCTTGAAAGCTGGGGATGAGGTGAGCCTAACAACAGCAAGGGCAAACCTGTCACATGCATCAGAGAGGTGGAAATGCAGTGCTCCAGGAGGATTTTGCAAAGCTTCAGTGACAGCAGAGATACTCAGAGGCTGTGGCAAGGGATACAGACCATCACAGACTACAAGCCCACTCCTCAGACCGCTGTCGGGTCCACCACATTACCGTAAGAGCTAAGTGAAATTTTCTCTTGCTTTGAGACACAGAACGACACCCCAGCACAGAAGACTCCACCCCCCAACGATCGGGTGGTGACACTATCAACATGCTTGTCAGGACCTGCTGCCATCAGGGAGGAGACTGAAGAGCCTCCGGGCCAGAACCAGGAGACTGAGAGACAGCTTCATCCAGGTTGTCAGGATGCTGAATTCACTCCCTGCTCTCACACACCAACTCCAGACCTGCATTCATCTTTTCCCTCTGAACCCCCCAAACATACAAACCCTGAGCCACCACCATTGCCCTTTCACTGACTGCCCTACTCCACCATTTGACCCTCTCATAAGAGGTGAAACATCTTCAAGGAAACTTAAAGAAGACGCTTTTCTTTCCAAGCTCCTTAGACTACGGTGACCTGGATGTCTGAGAACCTCCACAGACTGATTTTACAAGAACAACTTGTGTCAAAAAATCCCTAGCAGTGCCTCTCTGTCACATACACAAATCACTAGAGTTACAAATTTAATAACTTAAAAAACCTCAGAAAAACAGAACTGAGCAAAACAAACAAACAAACAAACAAACAAACAAACAAACAAACAAACAAACCAGAGACCTGGGGCCCGTTCTTCGTACGTCGCTTACTACATCCAAGATCAAATGACACATCCAAGACCAAATCATCGCGCTAACGGTGAGCTCGCTAATCCGGTTCTCCGAACACACCTGCTGTTGACGATTAGTACAGCTGGATGAAGTAATGTGAGATCACTGGGTGTCGTAAAAGGGGCTACACATCGATAGCAGAAACATTGATCGGCAACCCTCTGATTGGTCGGCGGAAATGTCGAAGGAGCGCGCTCGGTATTTTTCGGCAGCAGAGCAAGAACTCTTGAGTGAGGGATTTCAGGAGTTTCAGAGTTTAATCAGTTGTAGCCACAGCTGCCCTGGGGCAGACTGACAGAAGCCAGGCTGCCATATCGCGCCATCGGCCCCTCTGGCCAACACCAGTAGGCGGTAGGGTAGATTTATTATATTACACTATATTATCCAATATTATATTACATTATATTATAATATGTTATATTTTATCCTCTGTCACATTAGAGCCACGACAGGACCCACTAGAACATGGGAACAGGTAAAAGTGAAATATAAGAATATTCTACAGAATGGTAATATTTATCACTTATATTGCTTTTCGTCTCTTGGAAAGAGACCCTGGAATAATCTGTTTGTTCATAACAGCAACCAAGAAAAGGGCAGAGCAAAAAAGACAGGTGGTGGTCCTGCACCCCCTCGTCAACAAGTTGGTTAAGTAAATAATACCCTCACGGGAATATCGATATCTCTCTATGAGCACACTGTCGCGCTGAGCTAAAGGATCCTGTCTGTCCCGCAATATACGCTGGATTCTGAGGACTCTCCTTATCAATCTTGCACCTTCCGCAATGGGTGGCTCGCGTATACGGACAGGACATGGCTGCGACAGGCTTCCCAAATCCACCTTCGCTTTTATAGCCGTGGTCTCTCATCTTGATTACACAAAGTAATTTGCAATTACTACTCTGAAATATGAATTACATCTGTAATAATCACATACATGTAATAGAATGTTAATAGTACATTTCCCTTTTTTAGGAAATGACCTGTATGTATCTGTGTGAAATCAATAAACAAACAAAGGGTTGCCGATCAATGTTTCTACTATCGATGCGTAGCCCCTGTTAAGCCACCCAGTGATCTCACATTACTTCATCCAGCTATACTAATCGTCAACAACAGGTGTGTTCGGAGTACCGGAATAGCAAGCTCAAAGTTGGCGCGATGATTTGATCTTGGATGTAGTAAGCGAGGTACAAAGAACGGACCCCAGGTAAGAACATTGTTGAGGTTTAAATTTATAATCTTAAATACTTATATGCTGATTATATTGCTTTATAAGAAAGGCCCAAATCTGAGTACACTCTGTGCCGACAGGACTGACAGGAAATTACATGCTTTTGCAGGCGAAAAGTGAAACTAAGCAGAGTGTTTGGTCGAAACTTAAAGTGTGTGTGACGTCTATATAAATGACTAGGCTTGCTGTTTTGTGCTTCAGACCTGGGGTTGTGTGTTCAGGTCTCCATATCCGGATATGTAAAATAAAGATAATCTTTTAAAGTAAAAAGACCACTTTTGAGCCGTGTCTTTTTGGCCATAACGAATACCAAAAGAACCGGAATTTAATAACATTAAAACCAAACAATAAATGAGCAAAGTAGTGCATGATAAATATAGATGACAAATACAAAGTGCAATATAGAAACACTGGGTAAAAAGAAATGAACAATTAAAAAGGAGGATAAAAGATGTGAGCAGTAGTTAAACAGTAGAAATAAATATATAATAAACAAATAAAAATAGATAATAAATGAAAGCCAGGTCTGAAAGGTGAGTTTGGCTTTAAAAGCATGAAAACACACTGCTGTCTTCAGGAAGGCTGCTCCAGTAACTTTCTATGCTCGCTTCGAGGCTGCAGCTAAGGACTCCAACAATGCTAGTGCTAGCGGCGCTAACGGCTGTAGACAGGAAGATACTGCCAGCACTGGAAACGTGCTCGTCATCTCCGAGCATGAAGTAAGGAGAGCCTTCAAGAGAGTGAACACCAGGAAAGCAGCAGGACCAGACGGCATCCTAGGTCGTATCCTAAGAGACTGCGCATACCAGCTAGCTCCTGTGTTCACTGAGATATTCAACATCTCTTTATCTCAGTCGGTGATCCCCACATGCTTCAAAGAGTCCATCATTGTTCCTGTCCCGAAGAAACCCCACCCTGCTTCTCTCAATGACTATCGCCCTGTAGCCCTCACCTCAGTAGTGATGAAGTGTTTTGAACGCCTGGTCAGAGACTTCATCATTTCTTCACCACCAGACACACTGGACCCACTACAGTTCGCTTACCGTCCAAATCGTTCCAAAACGATGCCATCTCTCATCTCCTCCACACATCACTTACTCACTTGGACACTAGAAGGGGGAATTATGTTAAAATGCTCTTCATAGGGGGCAGGGATAGCTCAGTAGGTAAAGTGGGCACCCCATGATCAGAAGGTCGGCGGTTCGAATCCACTTAACGGCTACCCTGAGGTACCCCTGAGCAAGGTACCGTCCCTACACACTGCTCCCCGGGCGCCTGCTTAGTGGGCTGCCCACTGCTTCACTGAGTGAATGGGTCAAATGCAGAGAAAAACAAGTAATTTCCCCATGGGGATCAATAAAGTATCCATTATTATTATTATTATTATAGACTACAGCTCTGCATTTAACACCATAATTCCCTCCACACTCACCACCAAGCTGGAGCATCTGGGACTCAGCTCATCTATGTGTCAGTGGATCTCCAACTTCCTAACTGGCAGACCACAGGCAGTAAGGATGGGCCGACATGTCTCAGCCTCCACCACTCTCAGCACTGGAGCCCCCCAGGGGTGTGTTCTGAGCCCCCTGCTGTACTCTTTGTACACATATGACTGTGTGGCCACTACCAGCTCCACCACCATCATCAAGTTTGCTGACGACACCGTCGTGGTGGGCCTGATCTCTGATAACAACGAGACGGCCTACCTGAAGGAGATTAGGAATCTGGAGAACTGGTGCCAGAGGAACAACCTCCTTCTAAACATCAGTAAGACAAAGGAGCTGATAGTGGACTTCAGCACTAAGCAGGAGAGGAACTACCAGACCCCCGTCATCAACGAGTGCCCAGTGGAGAGAGTGGACAACTTCAAATACCTCGGAGTTCACATCACGCAGGACCTGTCATGGTCCTGTCACATCAACACCATGGTGAAAAAGGCCCAACAGCGTCTCTACCACCTCAGACGCTCGAGAGACTTCCTTTTTTTTTTTTTTTTGTCCCGTTTGGATCTTTAGCCATCAGAATTGTTGTCTTAAGGCCAAGAAAGATGCCAAGCGGATTTATTTTACCAAGTGGATCATCATGGCCTTGCCATATTGGTCCATTTGATTGACCTTTATTATAATTATGAATTTATTTTATTTTCAGTTGCTACAAACGGGACAGACATGACTGTGGGATAGGACAGGGGGAAAGAATGAAAGAAAGAGAGGGAGAGAAAAAAAGAAAAACAAAGGGGAGAAGAGACGGTGAGAAGGGGGGGAAGAGAGAAAAAAACAAACAAACAAAAAAAACAAAACTCCTGGGTCACCTGTATGGAGAAAAAAAAACAGAGGAGAAAGCAAACAACAAAGAGCAACATAATAAGAAAAAAAAAGCACCATCACAATAAACTAGCTAGCAGTAGATATCGATAGTTACTAAATAATAAACGATATTGTGCAGCACGCAAGATAGACAGCGCACAGTGTGCTTTGAGGCAGCAGCCAAGAAAGCTGTAGTCCGCGTCTATGAATACCCATGTGTACACCTGTGTGCATACCTGTGTGGATCAGCATGCTTGCATTCCAAAGGTTTCTCCATGTAATGATCTGCTAGGGAGTGTGGGGAGCCACAGCCCTGTCCTCTATGGTATCAAGCAGGTATGGAGGAGATCAAAACTCCAGACATCCAGAGGCCCCCAGAACACAAGAGACCAAGGAAGACCCACAGAGGGGCAGCCGCGCCACTGTCCCAGTAAGAGCTAAGGAGAGTCCCAGATGAGGGCTCATTCAGCAGCCGCGGAGCAGAAGCCAGGGGGAGTTGCAGTGACGCACCCGTGAGCTCCGCCGGCAGCCAGCTGTGCCTGAGTGACCGAGCCCCAGGCCGAGAGGCCGGGGGCACCCCACCTCCGAAGTGGCCCGAGCGAGCCGCCAAGGAGTGAGCCGGTGTGTACCCGGACGCCGCTTGAGAGACTTCCAACTGCCCTCCAAGGTGCTCAGGAACTTTTACTCGTGCACCATAGAGAGCATCCTGACGGGAAACATCTTAACCTGGTTCGGGAACAGCACCATGCAGGACAGACGAGCTCTACAGAGGGTTGTGCGATCAGCTGAGCGCACCATCCGCTCCGAGCTCCCTGACCTGCACTCAATCTACAGCAGGCGGTGCTGGACCAAGGCCAGGAAGATCGTGAAGGACCTCAGCCATCCCAACAACAGACTGTTCTCTCTGTTGAGGTCAGGAAAGCGATTCCGCTCCCTGAAGACCAACACAGAGAGACTGAGGAGGAGCTTCTTCCTGCAGGCGATACGGTCTCTCAATCACAATCACACCACCACACAGTACTGACCCACACATACAGTTCTTACACACACACTGGACATTCTGGACATTGTTTTCACTTCATCACTTAAATCACTTTAAGCATATTTGCACTGCACAAGACATAATGTGGATTGCACAACACTGGACATTATATTCTTCATTTCAAGCTAATACTTGTACAGCTGCTGTTATTGTGTATATATTTATTTATATTTCTTCATACATTCTTATATAGTTCTATATTGTGTATTTTGTTGTACAGTTATTTTATTTTCAACTTTAATTTATGTATTTTATCTTATTCTTTCCCAGTTAAATTTACCCTTCATTCTAATTTGTGTTGTACAGTTATTTCATTTTTAACCTTAATTTATATTTTATTCCTTCCTAGTTAAATTTACCCTTTTTAATTTTTCATATTTATTTCCTATCTTATTCATAGCCTTTTCCTTTTTTGTTTTCTTTAGGTCACGAGCAGTTGTCCAAGCATTTCACTACATATCGTACTGTGTATGACTGTGTACGTCACAAATAAAATTTGAATTTGAATTTGAAAGTCATCTACATGTGGGTTTAGTTCTGACTTTAGGGACAAGTAAAAAAATAAAATAAAATAAAAACATCTGTCCAGACAACCTGACAGTCAAAAATATAAACTCAGGAACTTAAAAGGAAAATTGTGCTGACTTTGAACGTCCATATCAAGATAAACTTACAGATTTAAGAGTCAAAAAGTGTCAAAAAGTCTGTATCCTTACCTGAGAGTTTCAAGTTTACAGTCAGGACTCTTTAGTCCAACACACAGCAAATCCAATCCTGAATCCTGCAGTTTGTTCGAGCTCAGGTCCAGCTCTCTCAGATGATTGGATGGGGAGCTGAGAATTTCAGACAAAGCTTCAAAGCTTCTTTTTGAGAGTTTACAATAACTCAGCCTGAGGAAGAATAACAATGGAGACATATTCTTTTATTCATCTAGCATTATTAAACATATTTGTTCATAGATTCACTTACAGCACTTTCTTGGATGCTTTGACCACTGGCAGCAGCTTCAAAAATGCCTTCTCTGAACGGGAGTATTTCTCCAGGTCGAACTCATCCAGATCTGATGACAGTAAGATGAAGACCAGAGCCGACCACTGAGCAGGAGACAGTTGATCTGTGGAGAGACGTCCTGATCTCAGGGACTGTTGGATCTCCTCCACTAGAGAACGATCATCCAGTTCATTCAGACAGTGGAGCAGGTTGATGCTTTTCTCTGCAGACAGTTTCCCACTGAGCTTCTTCTTGATGTACTGGACTGTTTCCTGATTGGTCTGTGAGCTACTTCCTGTCTGTGTCAGCATGCATAGAAGATCCTGATTGGTCTGCAGTGAAAGACCCAGGAGGAAGCGGAGGAACAAGTCCAGGTGTCCATTTGGACTCTCTAAGGCTTTGTCCACAGCACTCTGGTAGAAGTCTTTTACAGTAAGTGTTTTCTGGAAGATTTTAAAGCGAGGAGATTGTTTCTTAAGCAGGTTGACTCCAGAGTTGATGAAGGTCAGATAGACATGAAGAGCAGCAAAGAACTCCTGAATGCTCAGATGGACGAAACAGTAAACGACACCGGTGAACATGTGACACTCATCAGCTTTAAAGATCTGTGTGAACACTCCTGAGTACACTGAGGCTTCTCTGATATCGATGCCACACTCTGTCAGGTCTGATTTATAGAAGATCAGGTTTCCTTTCTGCAGCTGATCAAAGGCCAGTTTTCCCAGAGACTCAATGATCTTCCTGCATGAATCTGTCTCAGCTCCTCCATCATACTTGATGTCCTTCGTTTTTAGGTGAAATAGCACAAGGCGTAGGTAGAGCTCTGTGAGAGTCTTAGGCAGATCTTGACTCTCTTTGTTCTTCATGACAAACTCCAGAACTGTAGCAGTGATCCAGCAGAAGACTGGGATGTGGCACATGATGTGGAGGCTTCGTGATGTCTTGATGTGGGAGATGATGCTGCTGGCCTGCTCCGAATCTCCGAATCTCTTCCTGAAGTACTCCTCCTTCTGTGGGTCAGTGAACCCTCTGACTTCTGTCACCATGTCAACAATGTCACAAAGGATCTTATTGGCTGCTGCAGGTCGTGTGGTTATCCAGAGGCGAGCAGAGGGAAGCAGTTTCCCCCTGATGAGGTTTATCAGCAGCACATCCACTGAGGTGGACTTTCTAGGGTCAGTCAGGATTGCAGTTTTGTGGAAGTCCAGAGGAGGTCGACACTCATCCAGACCATCAAAGATGAACACAACCTGGAAGTCTTCAAAGATGTAGATTCCTGCTTTTTTGGTTTCAGTAAAGATGTGATGAACAAGTTCCACCAAGCTGAACTTTTCCTCCTTCAGCAGATTCAGCTCTCTGAAAGTGAATGGAAACATGAACTGGATGTCCTGGTTGGCTTTGCCTTCAGCCCAGTCCAGGGTGAACTTCTGTGTTAGGACTGTTTTCCCAATGCCAGCCACTCCCATTGTCAGCACTGTTCTGATTGGTTTATCTCTTCCAGGTGGGAGTTTAAAGATGTCTTCTTGTCTGATGGTTGTTTCTGGTCTGTCTGGTTTCCTGGATGCTGTTTCAATCTGTCTGACCTCATGTTCATCATTGACCTCTGCAGTCCCTCCCCCTGTGATGTAGAGCTCTGTGTAGATCTGACTCAGGAGGGTCGGGTTTTCTGTTGTAGAAATCCCCTCGAGCACACACTGGAACTTCTGCTTCAGATCTGACTTGAGTTTGAGCTGACACTCAGTGAGAATCTCTGCATGAATAAACAGCAAATGACACAAATGAGAAAACTGCATTCTGGTTACTGTGGTTATGTGTTCAGTTCACTGGACTCTTGGTGTCATGATCCGGGTGAGTCTGAGTAACTTTCCACAGCATCAGCTCTCCTCGCCTGGGTGGAGCCCTCCTCACTCCTCCGTGCTCCTCACCTGTTGCCAATTACTCCGGCAGTATCTATGAGCAGCACTGACAATGAACCTTCTCCAGATTGTGTGCTTAGCACAGTCAGTTCTCTGCCTCACATTTTGTCTTGTGCTCCTCAGCTTGTTTCGCGTAACCCTCTTTTCCTGTTCCCTAGTCGGCACCTGGATACATCTTCCAACTCTCGCCATAAGTCACGCCTCAGGATTCTGGCCTGCCACTGCTGGGAAAACTCACTCTTGCAAACTGCCATCCTCAGCTGCCTGCCTCCCTGTGCACCCACATCTCACTCTGTACCCAGATTTAATTCATCTCCTCCTCCAGCTGATCTCCACCTGCAGCCACGTAACACCTCTTAGTTTTTAAATCTTGGACTCATTCACTACACTGTGGACCACTCTGATTATTATCTCCTTTGTTCCAGTGATCCTGGATAGTTTCTATTCGCCCGATTCTGCCCCTGTTGTTCCTTTGACCTGCCTCAGCTTATGTTCTGGCCTCAGCTCTGCACTTCTCATAATACCTCGCTTGCTGTTGAATTTAGCCGTGATTCAGCTTTCTCTGTCAAGAAATCTAGTAAAATACATTTCTGTTAAAAGTCACTCAGCCTCCGTTTTTTGGTTCTGTGCTTGACTCCATTCCTTTTCATGAGCCATTGAGCCCTGACACTTGGGTTATAACTGAGGGCAGGTTTTATAGAGACACATTCGATTTAATTATGTTTATTTATACAGCACCAAATCAATACTAGCAACATTTCACATATTACATAAACAACACTATGGAGCCAGTGATGAATAAATATGTAGAATAAATGAAAGAATTTCAAGTATAAAAGTTTTTTTTTATTAATTCCTCCAAATAACAACAACAGTCACCCCAATGTGCTTTATATTGTAAGATAAAGAACCTACAATAATACAACAGAAAAAACCCCAACTATCTTTTTGGGTCCTGAAAACTGAAGGCTCTGCCTCCCATTCTACTTTTAAATACTCTGTGAACAACAAGTAGGCCTGCAGAGCGAGAGCGAAGTGCTCTAATAGGGGGATATGGTACTACAAGGTCATTAAGATAAGATGGGGCCTGATTATTTAAGACCTTGTATGTGAGGAGCAGGATTTTGAATTCAATTCTGGATTTAACAGGAAGTCGATACAGGAGAAATCTGCTCTCTCTTTCTAGTCCCTGTCAGGACTCTTGCTGCAGCATTTTGGATTAACTGAAGCCTTTTCAGCGAGTTTTTAGGACTTGCTGATAATAATGAATTACAGTCGTCCAGCCTGGAAGTAATAAATGCATAAACTTGTCACGGCTGGGGCAGCAGTCGTGCGGTGGAGTTAAATGAGGACCCAAGTTGCAGACAGTGGTGGAGATGCGAGTGAGGTTTTATTTACAGTGAACAAACCAAGGTGAGGGCAGAACTAAACATAAACCTAAACTGGAAAAACTACAGTGGCTTGCAAAAGTATTCGGCCCCCTTGAACTTTTCCACATTTTGTCACATTACAGCCACAAACATG
This sequence comes from Aulonocara sp. 'chitande type north' Nkhata Bay, assembly GCF_057382095.1. Classification (NCBI taxonomy): domain Eukaryota; kingdom Metazoa; phylum Chordata; class Actinopteri; order Cichliformes; family Cichlidae; genus Aulonocara; species Aulonocara sp. 'chitande type north' Nkhata Bay. The sequence goes on along the minus strand of NC_141365.1, from coordinate 49,329,299 downwards.
AATCAATGTTAGTGGAATTCCAGGTGAAAGACCAACACAAAGTGGTGCACACGTGAGAAGTGGAACGAAAATCATACATCATTCCAAACATTTTGTACAAATAAATAACTGCAAAGTGGGGTGTGCATAATTATTCAGCCCCCTGAGTCAATACTTTGTAGAACCAGCTTTTGCTGCAGTTCCAGCTGCCAGTATGCTGCCCTCACGACACGTGACCCTGTGAGGTTAGACAGCTAGCGAACAAATAGAAGAGGTCTTCCACACAATGCTTGACTTTCTTGTTTTTAGGCTTGACTTTCTTGTTTTTATGTAACTAGAATATGAGAAAAAATGAAAATGAATCGCTGGTTAACACACATCTTAATAACAACTTGCCGATTAGCCTAGCTTAACATGTACATTACATCAGCATACAGTTCGCTCCATGTATCAGAATGAGAATCAGAATCAGAGCTTGCACAGTAGAGAAGAGGAGGAGGTAAGTGACGGACGGAAGTGAGGTAAGTGACGGAAGTGATGTTGTAGGTGACGTCAGACGCCGGAGATTTTGGCGGAGAAAAAGCAAATGGTAGCATAGAGTTTAACAAAGGTTTTTCCAAGCTTCAGTATTACCAAATATACTTGTATGACTATAATTGTCATATAACTAACAACATCTGTTTTATCATCTCTAACACCCTGGAGGACAACGGGGAGAGTTTAGACGCTCTCCAAGATTACATCGACCGCTGTTTTCAAGATTTAGTAATGCATAAGGCCCAGAGTGCATCTTCCCCGGCCAAAATCGAGACGCCGTCATCGAAGAGAAGTCGCCAGGCAGACTCCCCCGGTACAACATCGCCTGCCGGCAAAGACATCGCAGAAATCCTGGAGTCAATCGACAAGCGATTGTCCAGTTTCGATGCGAGGCTGTCCCTGGTGGAGATTTTACACCGGGAATTTAAATCTCTGAGAGAATCCCTGGAATTCAGCCAGCGGCAGGTGGAAACGCTTGCCGCTGAAAATGCCACGCTACGGGAGTCGGTTAAATCTCTCACCGATAACGTGACCCAGCTAAACATTGAAAATAAAAAAATAAAAGAGTCCGTTATCGATCTACAAGCCCGTAGCATGAGAGATAATCTTGTGTTTTCTGGTATTCCAGAAACTGCCGGAGAGGACGCAGAGGCAACGGTGAAAAGCTTCATTAAAATCCACCTGAAGCTGCCGGAGGACACCGTAAAGAACATCGACTTCGATAGAGTACATCGCTTGGGGGGCGCGCGGTCGCGGACCGGGAGACCACGGCCTATTGTGGCCAAATTCAGTCAATTCAAACAGAAGGAACAGGTGAAGAGTCGCGGCAGAGAGCTGAAAGGAACGGACTTCAGCGTGAACGACCAGTTCCCCAAAGAGATCCTGGAACGACGCAAGGTCCTGTTCCCAGTTCGACGTAGCTTTATCCAGAAAGGCTCCCGTGCTGTCATCGCTGTGGACCGGCTCTACGTGGACGGACAGCTGTACCGCGACCCCGGCACCACACCGTGGTTATACTGACTGCACTCCAGATAAGAACCCGCTACACTCTTTTCTTATTCATTCACACTTTCTCCTTTAAAATGTGTTTAACCTAGTAATATCAGTAGGATGTCATAGCAGATCGCGGGGCGGTCGTGGCTCAAGAGTTGGGAGTTCGCCTTGTAATCGGAAGGTTGCCGGTTCGAGCCCCGGCTTGGACAGTCTCGGTCGTTGTGTCCTTGGGCAAGACACTTTACCCGTTGCCTACTGGTGGTGGTCAGAGGGCCCGGTGGCGCCAGTGTCCGGCAGCCTCGCCTCTGTCAGTGCGCCCCAGGGTGGCTGTGGCTACAATGTAGCTTGCCATCACCAGTGTGTGAATGTGTGTGTGAATGGGTGGATGACTGGATATGTAAAGCGCTTTGGGGTCCTTAGGGACTAGTAAAGCGCTATATAAATACAGGCCATTTACCATTTACCATATAACACCGTCACCCTCCGTCATTGCTTTAATTGGAATGTTTCCGTTTCGTTTCCTTTTTTTTGTTGTCGCTCACAGTTCATGTGGTTTCTTTCTTTCTCTTGTCTTTCACTGCTGTGGTCACCTACTCCCCCACTCACCTACAAACAACACCCTCTATTTCTCCATATTTTCACAACACGATCACGCAAACACATCAGCTCAACGGCAGCACATTCACAACAGCCTCACAGCACGCACAGACTTGCAGGACACATAAGCAAGCCACGCTTGTTCATATTAGTGAATATTCACACACATAGTCAGACTTATGGAGTCTCTCACCACACTTCTTTTTCTCTTTCTATTTATAAACAAGGGATGTTTCCATATTCTCTCCACCTGTCTAAACGAAACACCCAGCATACATCATTAAACATACACGCACAATTATGGGCATGCTGAGGTTTGTCACATGGAATGTAAATGGAGCTGGCACCAGAGGAAAGAGGTTAAAAATATTTAACCAGCTTAAAAAACTACAGGCAGATGTTGTTTTATTACAAGAAACTCACAAACCTGTCACAGGTTTAAATGAACTTAAAACACCTGAGTTTCCTAACGTGTTTGCAGCCGGTTATAATTCTAGACAACGGGGAGTAGCAATTTTAATACATAAAAATGTTAATTTTACAGTACTCGATACAGTTATAGATCCAGAGGGTAGATTTCTAATTATTAAACTATCAATATTGAACAAAAAACTATGTATTGTTAGTATATATGGTCCAAATGTTGATGAACCCTCATTCTTCCACGGTTTTTTTAGTGCACTCTCTGAACACCTTGATTGCACACTCATTCTTGGCGGTGACCTCAACCTTGGACTAAATGAAGAAATGGATAGGCTCAACACAACAGGAACTCAGCGTAATTGGCAGTCCACAAATATAATCAAACAGTATATGAATGACTTTGGTCTTTGCGATGCATGGCGCTCTCTTCACCCCACCAGTAAGGAATATACTTTTTTCTCGCATGTTCATCACTCTTACTCTCGTCTGGATTATTTTTTGGTCAGCAGCTCACTGCTGTGTGACATTTCAGACACTGAGATTCATCCTATAGCTGTCAGCGATCATGCTCCTGTATCTTTAACACTAATGCACAAGAATAATACTACGCCAAGTAAAAACTGGAGATTTAATATATCACTACTTAAAGATGAAGACTTTATTAAATACTTTAAAAAGGAATGGACTTCATATTTAGACTTTAATGACACTCCCGGAATATCTGCTTCTGTTCTATGGGAAGCAGGGAAAGCTGTGATGAGAGGTAAAATAATTTCTTTCTCATCACACAAAAAGAAAGAAGAAAACAAAAATATTCAGGAATTAGAAAAAAACATCAAATCACTAGAAGAAGCCTACGCGTCCCACCAAGATCAGGAAACATTGAACAAAATATGCAAAACAAAACTAGAATTAAATGAAACTATTAATAAAAAAACACAATTCCTTATACAAAGACTTCGCTTGCAGAATTTTGAACACAGTAACAAATCAGGTCGATTTCTAGCTAACCAGCTAAAAATAAATAAAGAAAAAACAACTATATGTGCTGCTAAAGATTTATCGGGGAACACAATATATGATCCTGGAAGAATAAACAACATTTTTAGGGATTTCTATGAAACTTTATACTCACCACAAATAAACCCATCTAAAAATGAAATTGATCTGTTTCTTGACAACGTAACTCTTCCAAAATTACTAGACAGTCAAGCAATGGAATTGGATTCGCCACTGACGCCAAGTGAACTCCAGGAAGCCCTGATAAGTATGCCCAATAATAAGGCTCCAGGTCCAGACGGCTTCCCTGCAGAATTCTACAAAGAATTCTGGACAATTTTGGCACCAGTATTCCACAGCATGTTGCAGGAAATCGAGGAAAAGGGCAGACTACCACCAAATATGAATTCTGCCAACATTAGTCTCCTGCTAAAACCAGGCAAAGACCCTTTATTTCCCTCAAGCTATCGTCCAATTTCTCTTTTAAATGTAGACCTTAAAATAATCTGCAAAGCTCTCTCAAAGAGATTAGAGAAAATGACCCCCCTCTTAATTCATCCTGACCAAACTGGTTTCATAAAAGGTCGGCACTCCTCAACAAACACTCGTAGATTACTTAATTTAATAGACTACTCATACGATAAAAACATCGAAGCCATAATATTATCTCTAGATGCAGAAAAAGCATTTGACAGAGTTAATTGGAAATTTTTATTCGCAACTTTACACAAATTTGGTTTTGGAAACTCTTTCATAAACTGGATAAGAATATTATACAATTCCCCAACGGCTCGTATCAGAACAAATGACCAGACATCCTCCAGCTTCTGTCTCCTGAGGGGCACCAGACAGGGATGCCCACTCTCCCCCTCACTTTTTGCAATTTTTATCGAACCTCTAGCAGCAGCATTTAGACAGGCTACAACAATTAAGGGCATAAAATGTAAGAACATAGAACATAAAATCAGTCTCTATGCGGATGATGTGTTGCTTTTTCTGCAAAACACACAAACCAACCTCTCTGAGGTAATTACTTTAATAAACTGGTTTTCAAGAGTTTCAGATTATTCAATTAACTGGCCAAAATCTACAGTTCTCCCCATTAACTGCTCCTTCCATAATTCTTCCTCTGCCCCACTGCAATCCGGAAATATTAAATATTTAGGTATTAATATCTCTCCTAAGCTTTCAGACTTAACTAAACTAAACCACATCCCACTTCTAAAGAAAGTAGAAGGCGATCTGACTAGATGGAAATCTTTACCCATATCACTCATGGGAAGGGTCGCCACTATAAAAATGATGATCTTGCCAAAAATAAATTACTTATTTTTGATGATCCCTAACAAACCATCACAAGATTGGTTCAGATCTCTGGATTCATATATTTCCAAATTCCTTTGGAAAGATAAACCCCCGCGTATTAGCTTAAAAACGCTACAAAGAACCAAGGATAGAGGAGGATTAGATCTGCCTAATTTTTACCAATACTTCTTAGCCAACAGGCTTCAGTTCATCTCAGAATGGTTAAAACATACCTTCTTAGTTGAGCCCTGGCTAGATGTTGAACAGGCACTATGCAAGGATCTAGAGATTTCAGACCTACCATTTATTAGCTCAAACATCAAAAGACATGAATGCTTTAAAAGTATCAACATCAGCTTTTCTCTAACAGCATGGTGGGAGTTTCTAAAAATAATGGAGTCTTCATTAATCCCATGCAAACGTACACCTATCTGGAATAACCCTGACATATTACAAAACAATAATATGATTAATTTCCCAGAATGGAGTTGTAAAGGAATTAAATACTTAGAACATATATTAGAGGGAACAGAATTTATTCCATTTGACAGACTAGTTGAACAATATGGGATCAACAAGACAAGGTTTTTAGAATATCAACAAATTAAATCCATAGTAAAAAAGAAATTTAACCTCAGTCAAGTTGAATTACAAACACCACTAAGTGCGGCACATTTTCTTACTCTTAAATCCCCCAAATTATTATCTAAAATATACAGAACACTTTCTAAATTAGATGAATCAATATCCCTTCCTACTGCAAAGTGGGAAGCAGATTTATCAGTCAACCTAGACCAAAACTTCTGGTCTCAGATTTGCTTAAAAACTTTTAAATTAATTAAAAATCCCAGTCTGCAATTAATACAATACAAAATACTTCATAGAGTGCACTATACAGGTCATCGGATGTTCAAGATGGGCTTTACATCTTCCAACAACTGCTCACACTGTCAAGGCAATACACCAGACAATTACATCCACGCTCTTTGGTTCTGTCCACCAGTGCAAAAGTTTTGGCGCGAGATATGTGAAGACTTATCAAAATGTCTGAAATGTAACATTCCAACCTCCCCCTTAGTGTGTTTGTTGGGCAGCTTAGATAATGTCACTTCAGAAAAGAATATAGCCCATATGATCTTCACTGCCCTATGCATAGCCAAGAAAACAGTCCTCATGAACTGGAAAAATAAAAATAATCTTAATTCTAACCAATATAGAAATTATCTATTAGATTACATTAGTCTTGACACAGCCTCTGCCACCACATTAGATCAATTGCTCTGGGCCCCTTTTATCAGCTCCATCACCTAGTGGGGGTGGGGGGTCATAGTTTGGTCCCGCCTTCACTGTTGTGATTGGTGAGGGGGTAGGGACAGGCTTAGGGCGTCGGGGGGTTCCCCGGAGGCATCTTCCTTGGGGGGCTCAACCCGGGGTAGCGGTCACGTCCGGTTGAGGGCTCTGTTGGCTCTCAGGTGACTGTTTCCTCGCGGCTGCGTGCAGCGGGGCTAGGGGAGGGTCTGTGCTGACGGACGCGGGTTACTGACCTGGCAACCTGGCTGCCCCTGGGTGGGTCCGGGATGGGCGTGAGGTTCTGGGGGCGCTCCGTCTCTGGGCTGGGGCCCGGGCCGGGCCTCGGGGGCTCGGGTCCTGGTTGGTGTGTTGCCGGGGTTGTGGGCGGGTGGGTGCATGGGGGCCCGCCCCTGGAGCAGGGTGCCGCCGGTGCATCGAGCCGCCTGGGGGGCTCTTCAACTGGTGGGGGGGATGGTCACATCTTGCAGGAGCTTTCTTCTCTCAGGAACTCTCTGCAGGAGGGGGAGATACAGGAGAGGTGGAGGAAGATCTCAGCCTGGGCGTTTACCGTCTTATGTAGTCTGGAAGATGTGTGGTTGGTGGGGTGGGTGCAGTTTTCTCTGTGGTGGGGTTGGGTGGACTGTCCAGGGCTCTGTGGAGCCGGGGGGCGCTACTGCACTGGGCCCCGGTCTGATGGGCCTGGGCCCCCCTTCCCTGGCGGGTCGCGGAGGGTGGGAGTGCCTACTGGGGTCAGCGGGGGAGCTGGCCCCAGGGAGGGGTTACCTGCCCCTCCCTTCCTTCCCTCCCCATCTCCAGCTGCCTCCCTCTTCCCGCTCCTCCACAACCACCCACACATGCAGGGCCTTGGAGTGGGGGTATGTCACCAGGGTGCAGAGGAGGCTAACCCCCCCCCCCCCCCTGTCCCCTTCTGGCTGCCTCTGCCTCAATTTTATCCCACAACTTAGACATTCACATTATTCACACTCTCATTACACATACATATAGGATCTTGGGGGTGGGCACAATCACGGAGTCCAAATCACCATCAGGGTGTATACCTCACCCCTGACGTCGTTGCCCACCTCTCAATTTTAAATACACTTAGTCATTGAGGGCTAGCAGGAGGGACTATGCGCTTACCTGCTGCTCCTTGGCAGGTAGCTCCATGCCCTCCTGGGTTTTAATTGCACCTTAGAACACATATGCATCAACACTACAATGAGCGGGTGGAGGGAGGTTTGGAGTCTTCTCCCACCCCCATTCTCTGCGGCCTGCTGGAGCGGGAGGGCTAGTAGGAGGAGTTGGCCGTCCGACTGCGGTCTGGGGTGTGGGGCCTCCCTGCTGCTGCGGAGTCGGGGTGGTCTGCCTCTCCCCACCGCAGGGAAAAGGGTAACACCACCTGGGTCTGGGTGCAATTCCCCCCTCCAGGGGCAAGGGTACCTAGACCCGGTTTGTAGAGTACGCTTGGGGAGTGTGATTGTGTGTACGGCGTCTCTTTATGTCTGTCTCCACGTTGGTTGAGTGTGGAGTGAGTGCATATGAGAGCATGAGGGTGGGAATGGATGTTTGTGTCTGTGTGTGCCTGTATGTCTGTGTCTATATGTCAGGTTGGGTATCAGACGCCACCTCTCTGGGGACACCTCAGGCCCTCCAAGGTTTGGAGGCCTATCTCCACCCACCACCACTTCCCCTGCCGGTGGCGGACTCCCTCAGGTGTCGGTGTGTTGGTGGTTCTTTGTGTCTGGGGGTGGGCGTCCGGGTACACACCGGCTCACTCCTTGGCGGCCGCTTGTCGGGGCCTGGGGCCTGGGGCTCGCTCGGGCCCCTTTGGAGGTGGGGTGCCCCCGGCCTCTCGGCCTAGGGCTCGGTCACTCAGGCGCAGCTGGGGGCCGGCGGAGCTCACGGGCGCGTCACTGCAACTCCCCCTGACTTCTGCTCCGCGGCTGCTGGGCGAGCCCTCATCTGGGACTCTCCTCAGCTCTTACTGGGACAGTGGCGCGGCTGCCCCTCTGTTGGTCTTCCATGGTCTCTTGTGTTCTGGGGGCCTCTGGATGTCTGGAGTTTTGATCTCCTCCATACCCGCTTCACACCCTGGAGGACGGGGCTGTGGCCCCCCCACACTCCCTAGCAGATCATTACATGGAGAAACCTTTGGAATGCAAGCATGCTGATCCACACAGGTATGCACACATGGGTATTCACAGACGCGAACTAAAGCTTTCTTGGCTGCTGCCTCAAAGCACACTGTGCGCTGTCTATCTTGCGTGCTGCACAATATCGTTTATTACTTAGTAAATACTGATATCTATGACTAGCTAGTTTATTGTGATGGTGCTTTGTTTTCTCTATTATTATGTTGCTCTTTGTTGTTTGCTGTCTCCTCTGTTTGTTTTTGTTTGTTTGTTTGTTTGTTTTTTTTCTCCATACAGGTGACCCAGGAGTTTTTTTTTTTTTTTTTGTCTCTCTTCCCCCCCCCTTCTCACTGTCTCTTCTCCCCTTTGGTTTTCTTTCTTTCTCTCCCCCTCTCTCTCATTCATTCCCCCTGTCCTATTTATTAAAAAAAAAAAAAAAGAGAATCAGAATCAGAATGGGTTTATTGCCAGATGTTGAGGTTTACAACATTAGGAAATTGCTGCGGTGCTTCAGTGCAAACAATAAGAATTAAAGTGCTATGTAGAAAGAAAGATATGTGCATGAGATATACATGAGATATATACATGAGAATAAGAATTATGAGTGCTACGTAGAAAGATATATACATGAGTGCAGGTGGTGATCAGTGCCAAACATATATACATGAGAATAAGAATTAAGAGTGCTACGTTGAAAGATATATACATGAGTGCAGGTGGTGATCAGTGCCAGACATGAAATGATGCAGTGACACAGCGTAGGGTCATGTGTTAGTGGCGGGGACAGTCATGTGGTTATTGTTCATGTGTCCAACAGCAGAGGGGAAGAAACTGTTCTTGTGGCGAGAGGTTCTGGTGCGAATGGACCGGAGCCTCCTGCCTGAGGGGAGCAGGTCAAACAGACTGTGTCCAGGGTGAGAAGGGTCAGCTGAGATCCGGGCTGCACGCCGCAGTGTCCTGGAGGTGTACAGGTCCTGCAAAGATGGGAGTCTGCAGCCAATCACCTTCTCAGCAGAGCGCACAACACGCTGCAGTCTCTGTTTGTCCCTGATAGTGGCTCCAGCGTACCACACGGTGATGGAGGAGGTGAGGATGGACTCGATGATTGCAGTGTAGAATTGCATCATCGTCCGTGTTGGCAGGTTGAATTTCTTCAGCTGCCTCAGGAAGTACATCCTCTGCTGGGCTTTCTTGATGACGGAGGTGATGGTGGGCTCCCACTTCAGGTCCTGGGTGATGGTGGTACCCAGGAAGCGGAATGAGTCCACAGAGGTGATGGGGGTGTCAGTCAGGATGATGGGGGGGAGTGGGGCTGTGTGCGTCCTGAAGTCCACAATAATCTCCACTGTCTTCTGGGCATTCAGCACCAGGTTGTTGTGGCTGCACCAGGACACCAGACGTTCAACCTCTCTCCTGTAGGCAGACTCATCCCCGTCAGAGATGAGTCCAATAACGGTGGTGTCATCTGCGAACTTGATTAGCTTGACAGACTGGTGGGTGGAGGTGCAGCAGTTGGTGTACAGGGAGAAGAGCAGAGGAGAAAGAACACAGCCCTGAGGGGAGCCGGTGCTGATGGTCCGGGAGTCCGAGACATTCTTCCCCAGCCTCACGTGCTGCTTCCTGTCCGTCAGGAAGTCAGTGATCCACCGGCAGATGGGATCAGGCACATTCATCTGGGAAAGCTTGCCTCGGAGATGGTCTGGAAGGATGGTGTTGAAGGCAGAGCTGAAGTCCACAAACAGGATCCTGGCGTAGGTTCCTGGGGAGTCCAGATGCTGCAGGATGAAGTGTAGGGCCATGTTGATGGCGTCGTCTACAGACCTGTTGGCTCTATATGCAAACTGCAGGGGGTCCAGGAGGGGGGCCGTGAGGGTCTTGAGATGGGAGAGAACTAGGCGCTCAAATGACTTCATGACCACAGATGTCAGAGCCACGGGTCTGTAGTCATTTAGTCCAGTGATCCTAGGTTTCTTGGGGACAGGGATTATGGTAGAGGACTTGAAGCAGGCAGGCACATGACATGCCTCCAGTGAGGAGTTGAAGATGCCAGAAAACACTGGGGCCAGCTCGTTTGCACAGTGTCTGAGGGTGGCAGGAGACACACCGTCTGGGCCGGGAGCTTTCCGAGCATTCAGGTTCTTAAACTGCTTCCTCACATCTGCTTCATGAATATGAAGAGTTGTGGTCGGAGGAGGTGGTGTGAAATCCTCTTTTGTGTGGGGTGAGGAGGGGGGTGTTGTAGGTGAACAGTTTGAAGGTGGTGATGGCTCTATGGAGGGGGGAGAGGTGGGGGAATGAGTGTCCAAAGTGCCTCTATTGTTGGGGTCGTTGGAGGTGTGAAGGCTGCCTGATGGCTCGTCAAAACGGCAGTAGAAGTCGTTGAGGGTGTTGGCCAAGAGCAAGTCGTCAGTGGAGTGGGGGGTTTTAGGCTTGTAGTTTGTAATATTCCTAAAACCTTTCCACACAGAGGCCGAGTCATTCTCTGAGATCTGCTGCTGCATCTTCTCAGAGTGCTGATGTTTGGCAATGTCCACTTCCTTAGTGAACTTGTACTTGGCCTCTCTGTAGCAGTCCCTGTCTCCGCTTCTGAACGCCTTACTCTTTTCCAGCCACAGCTTTTTGAGTTTAGGGGTAAACCAGGGTTTGTCATTGTTATAACTCACCCTGGTGCGTGATGGCACAATGCTGTCCTCACAGAAGTGGATATAGGAGGTGACAGTGTCCGTAAACTCGTCCAAGCTGTTAGAAGCAGCCTTCAATGTGTCCCAGTCTGTGGTCTCCAAACACGTGCGAAGCTCCTCCACAGCCTCGTTGCTCCACAGTTTTTTAGTCCTCACGACAGGTTTGGAGAGCTTCAGCCTCTGTCTGTACGCGGGGATTAGGTGGATCATGACGTGATCAGAAAGTCCGAGTGAAGCGCGCGGCACCGCGCGATAGGCCCCGCTGATCGTGCTGTAGCAGTGGTCCAATGTCCTCTCCTCTCTGGTCGGGCATTTAATATACTGCTTGTATTTCGGAAGCTCATGGCTCAGATTGGCTTTGTTAAAGTCCCCAAGAGCAATGATGAGAGAGTCCGGGTATGTCCGCTCCGTGTGGAGAATCTGCTCTGCGAGTGAGCACTGAGCTGCTCGCGCATCCGCGTCTGGCGGGATGTAAACAGCGGCCAGGATGAATGAAGCAAACTCCCGCGGAGAATAAAACGGTTTGCAGTGAATAAAAAGATATTCCAGAGAGGGAGAGCAGTGCTGAGCAATCACTGTTACATCTGTGCACCAGCCACTATTGATGTAGAAGCAGACACCTCCACCTTTGGTTTTACCGGAGAGAGCGGCCTGCCGGTCCGCGCGCAGCAGATGAAAGCCCTCCAGCTTGAGCGCGCAGTCCGGGATGTCCTCACTGAGCCACGACTCCGTAAAACATAAGACACAGGAGGAGGCAAAGTCTCTGTTCATGCTTCTCATCAGGGCCAGTTCGTCTATCTTATTCCAGAGTGAGCGTACATTAGAAAGGAAGATCCCAGGAAGGGCCGTTCTCAGTCCGCGTTTCCTCAAACGCACGAGTACGCCGGCTCGCTTACCTCTCTTTCGACGTCTCACTTTCCTGATCAGAGTCAGCAGTAAATCTGCCGCAGATGCGACAAATATCGGAAATAAATCCACAGGCGTTGTAGTCCTGCAGTTAAGGAGCTCTTCTCTGGTGTAAGAATATCCAGAGGAGTGCCCAGACACAGAAGAAATGCACAAAAACAAGACAAAAGTAACGCACTGAAGCACCAGGGCATCTTGGTTTGTAAACACATATAACGACTGTCTCTACACATGTCAATACTCACAAAGACGAACGTTTTCCGAACGTTTTCCGAGGTGCGAACGTGTAGAGCACTCTTAGCGTGAACATGAACTAGTCCCTATTTAATAACTGCCGGAGCACTTTTTCACGACATCATAAGCGAAAGGGTACATCAAAGATAGGTTAGTGAACAGGACGCTCCCTCGCTCCATTTCCGCACATAGGATACAAAGATCTCTTGTGGAAATGATGTCTCACTCTGAGCTTATTTATCACTCTGCTTATGTGGCTCAATCAGCACACACACCAACCGCTGACTTTTGACTCAAGGGCATAACAGCCAGTCTTTTAGGGTATGTCTCTACCAGCTTTGCACATCTACAGACTGAAATTCTTGCCCATTCTTCTTTGCAAAACAGCTCCAGCTCAGTCAGATTAGATGGGCAGCGTTTGTGAACAGCAGTTTTCAGATCTTGCCACAGATTCTGGATTGGATTTAGATCTGGACTTTGACTGGGCCGTTCTAACACATGGACATGTTTTGTTTTAAACCATTCCATTGTTGCTCTGGCTTTATGTTCAGGGTCGTTGTCCTGCTGGAAGGGGAACCTCCGCCCCAGTCTCAAGTCTTTTGCAGACTCCAAGAGGGTTTCTTCCAAGATTGCCCTGTATTTGGCTCCATCCATCTTCCCATCAACTCTGACCAGCTTCCCTGTCCCTGCTGAAGAGAAGCACCCCCAGAGCATGATGCTGCCACCACCATATTTGACAGTGTTCAGAGTCATGTGCAGTGTTAGTTTTCCACCACACATAGCGTTTTGCATTTTGAACAATAAGTTCCATTTTGGTCTCATCTGACCTGAGCACCTTCTTCCACATGTTTGCTGTGTCCCCCACATGGCTTGTGGCAAACTGCAAACGGCACTTCTTATGGTTTTCTGTTAACAATGGCTTTCTTCTTGCCACTCTTCCATAAAGGCCAACTTTGTGCAGTGCACGACTAATAATTCCCCCACCTGAGCTGTAGATCTCTGCAGCTCGTCCAGAGTCACCATGGGCCTCTTGGCTGCATTTCGGATCAGCACTCTCCTTGTTCGGCCTTGTTCGATTACACACAGGTGCACTCTATTTAGTCATTAGCACTCATCAGGCAACGTCTATGTGCAACTGACTGCACTCAAACCAAAGGGGGCTGAATAATTACGCACATCCCACTTTGCAGTTATTTATTTGTAAAAAATGTTTGGAATCATGTATGATTTTCATTCCACTTATCATGTGTACACCAGTTTGTGTTGGTCTTTCACGTGGAATTCCAATAAAATTGATTCATGTTTGTGGCTGTAACGTGACAAAATGTGGGAAAGTTCAAGGGGGCCGAATACTTTTGCAAGCCACTGTAACAGACAAACCTGAAAACATAAGGACAGCGGGGAATACACAGAGATGACACAAAGAAGGCTGGATAGAGAGACGAGTAGTAACACTGATTAACACAGTAATGCAGACGACACAACGAGGAACACAGGCAGACACATACTATAAATACACACAAGGTAATGAGAGAATGACACACAGGAGGGGAGCACAGCTGATCCTAATTCACAAGACGAGACACAAACCTTCAAAGTAAAACAGGAAACAGACTGTTTTACAACACAAACTCGGGGACACGAACAGAACACAGAGGAAAGACACAGGTAGAGATCAACCTAAGAACTAATACAAAATCAGAATTAACACAAAGTACACAAGGTGATACCAAAAATGAAACAAAACGCTGAACGACCCAGGACCATGACAGAACTAGTTTTTCAGCGTCACTCTGAGACAGGATATTTCTAACTTTAGAGATGTTGCACAAATGGAAGAAAGCAGTCTTGCATATTTGTTTAATATGTGCGTTGAAGGACATGTCCTGGTCAAAAATGACTCCAAGGTTCCTCACAGCGTTACTGGAGGCCAAGGTAATGCCATCCAGAGTAAGAATCTGCTTAGATACCATATTTCTAAGATTTTCAGGGCCGAGTACAATAACCTCAGTTTTATCTGAATTAAGAAGCAGAAAGTTAGCGGCCATCCAGGTCTTTATGTCTTTAAGACGTTCCTGCAGTTTAACTAATCGGTGTGTGTTATCTGACTTCATGGACAGATGGAGCTGGGTATCATCTGCATAGCAGTGTAAATGTATGCTATGTCTTCTAATGATGCTGCCTAAGGGAAGCTTGGTAACGGGAGCGTTGCCAGCAGAAGGCTGAAGTGGAATCTCCCAGAAAGCTGCAGAAGAAAAAACATGAGCTGAAATGGTGGATTTTAGTCATATAAGGAGAACTGTGGCTTTCCTCCAACCTTTGACCAATCACCTTAGTGTCCTGTTTATCAACCATAATAAAAAGCATTTACTGTGTGGGCATTTTTTTGTTTGGGTCTCCAAACAGCAGAAAGAAATGGCAGCCATTTTTTTTAACTTTACCTTCAACTGGTAAATAGATTTAAGAGAAAGCACTTTGATCATATTTGTGACGTGTCCCAAACTGTTGTTGTCGCCTCATTTATGTTGATAAAACAGCTCTAAAACCAATCTGACAATATAAATCTGTAAAATGGGCAGAAAACCTGCTGCTGGTCCCATTTTAATCAAACCAACCCAAAGAGCAGATATTCATGTGTACACAGGAGGTTATTTGTGCAGATGCATAAAACACAAACTGTTGGCTTTCTGCAGTCTCTCACTCCTGAAAGTGTTGGCAAGTGTTTTGGATTTATTATTTATATGGATTTTAATGGCACCTGTGTAATGTTAACTAAGGTTTTTATTGTTTATGTGTTTTTTGTTTAGTCATTCCCTGACTTACCTGTGGGTTCTGGGATGGTTTTATTTAAATTCTCCAACAGATCATTCCTGTTTATCCTCCCCAAAAGATTTTTAGCAACTTCAAAAGTGTTGATAGAGTAGGTATCAAACATCAGATCCACTATGTCCGTCCTCTCTGCATTCTCCAGTTCACTCTCTGGGATTGCTGGTAAACCTTCTACAGACCCATTCTTCAGATGCCACTTAAATTCTTCAAAGTCATCACGTCCCAAATCCTTCAAAGTCCCCAGAAGGATTTCTTTAGGTGTCGTCATCTTTTACCCTGTAAGGATCCGATAAACAACGACTGTAACAACAGCTGGAGAGGTAATTGTCTGATTTATCAGAATTTAACTTGATTCTAACAGCAGTTCATCACTACCACCAATAAATTTCTAAGGCTCAGAATGCAACAAAATTGCACATGAAGAAGCACATAGAGAAGTATCCAAGTAACACTTTGCTACAATATAAAACAAACTATTATAAATAAAGAAAATATATAAACTAAATATATACACTACCCGTCAAACGTTTTAGAACAGCCCAATTTTTCCAGTGTTTTCGTCACGGTTTGCGAGCCGTGTGTAAATTATTAAAGGACCCTTTATGCAGGCAGCTCAGATGCAAGTGAGTTTATTCATCACATGGTGATACAAACAGAAATGGCGAAGGTG
This sequence comes from Aulonocara sp. 'chitande type north' Nkhata Bay, assembly GCF_057382095.1. Taxonomy (NCBI): domain Eukaryota; kingdom Metazoa; phylum Chordata; class Actinopteri; order Cichliformes; family Cichlidae; genus Aulonocara; species Aulonocara sp. 'chitande type north' Nkhata Bay. The sequence goes on along the minus strand of NC_141365.1, from coordinate 49,313,724 downwards.
AGCATGGAAACTAAGCAAAAACCTAAAAACTAATAGTACACGAAGGGAAGACGAAAACACAGAACACAAGGGGTGGAAGCAAAGCACCACAACACATCACTATATAGACAGTTACACAGAGGGAGACACAGAAGGCAACAACACAGGGCGGAACAAATGGACAGAGAAGACTAAACACAGAACAGAGCGCACAGAGAAACAAGGGGGACAGGGAATCAAAACCTAGGAAGCATAGAATAACTCACAAACTAAACTGGCATAACACAAAAATCACAAAGAACTGAAACCACTAGATCAGGAGACCCAGGACCCTGACAGATACACAGACAAACCAGCAACTAACAGAGGCAAACACAAGGCTTAAATACACAGAGGGATAACGAGGGAATGAGACACAGAAGGAGGACACAGCTGGGAGTGATTGACAAGACGAGACAGAGGAAACGCAAACTAAACACACTGACATGAGACACGGACCTTCACAACAAAGCAGGAAATAGGAAGACTGAACTTAGAGGTACAACAAAACACAGAACCAAAACGTAAGAATAAACAAAGATACATCATGAAATCAAAGATTAACAATACAAAACAGAAAACACTGAGTCACAGACCCAGGATCGTGACAGTTTTATTGAAAATATCCTTTTTATTTCTCATTGCGCTCTGAAATGAAAGCATAGTACAAATAAGCAGTTGGAGTTAAAAATAAATCATGAAACACATTTATAGACCAAAGTTTATTCTAAACGTTTGACTGAACACACCCGTGGCTTCTGTCTACAATAGAAATCAAATATTCTCCCATATCTGTAGCAGATGTTCCCGTAAACGTGGACCTTGTAATAATAATAATAATAATAACTTTATTTATAAAGCGCTTTCAAACAAAGTGCTGTACAACTAAAGAGATAAATAAAATAAAAGCGATACATAGCAATACAGGTAAAAGACACAATACAAGTTAAAAACAATAAAAATGTAAAAACTAAAAGCCATAGAATTAAGACATGTAGGATCGGGTGAACAAATGTGTCTTCAACTTGGTTTTAAAAACCTCCACAGAGCAGCCTGCCGAATATCTTGTGGGAGGTTGTTCCACAGAAACGGGGCATGAAAAGAAAAAGCTCTCCAATTGTCTTTTTTCTGGCTCTAAGAACTTTTAGAAGACCAGAGTCCTGAGATCGGAGAGCACGAGATGGAACATAAAGGTGTAAAAGGTCGGAGAGGTATGAAGGTGCCAATCCGTTTAAAGCCTTGTAGGTGAGCAGCAGGACCTTAAAATCTGCTCGAACCTGACAAGGTAGCCAGTGAAGAGATCTCAGAACAGGGGTAATGTGCTCAAATTTCCCAGTTCTTGTTAAAATGCGAGCAGCTGCATTTTGCACCAACGCCAGAATCTCAGGTTAAACCTCACAAAACTTTAACAACCACCAAACAGCTGAAACAGTAAATGAGAGCAGGAACACGGATTCTGCACAAAGACGTAAACACAAAGCTCAGAGCCGCCGACACATCAGAATCAGTGAGATGTCGCCTTTCTCACCCGATGGCACGGACACGGTCGGGGCTGAAAGCCGACAGCTCGCTGATTCTGATGTTTCGGCGGCTCCGAGCTTTGTGTTTACGTCCTTTTTACGCTGATTCTAAAGCTGTTAGTTTTATCTCTCTCCAAACAATATTGACTGAACCAGCAGCAAAAGAAGATCCAAACTACGCTTCACATAAACATCGTCATGAACTCACTCTGACTTTTGCTGTTTTGCTTCCACCAGGATAAAATCACACGTCATGCACAGCTCTCTCTCTCTCTCTCTCTCTCTCTCTCACACACCCAGTTTCCTGTCTAAAAATCTGTTTTCTGCATTATTCGCTTGCTTGTTACGCACAAGTCTACAGTTGTTTACAGCGCTGTCGGCCGCTGTTTTTTTTCCTTTTACTTACTTCCGAAAAGAAAACCTAATTTCTGCCGTTCAACAGGCTTCTGAACAAATTTAAACTTTTTAAAATTATGCAAATTGCAAAACACTGTGTCTGTCATAAAACCGCTGTAACTTCAGAGGTAATGTTCATATGTCGATTAATGGTTTTCTTTCGTTTTTGATCTACTGTAGAATATTTTTATAAAACCACCTTCATGTTTTTCTGTTTTATCTTCAGCTACTTTGACACAAAGGCCTCTGCTGTGATGCTCACACCTTTGATAAAGTCTTGCGAGTGTCAGCTTCCTTTTTATAGATACAAAAATATGTAAATGTACTGATCTGAATTATAATATTTCTGACTGTCTGAGGCAAAATTTCCCAGATTCAAATCGAATTGAATCAAATCGTGGATCGAATTGATTCAGGACCTTGTGAATCGGAATCAAATCGATTCTAGAATTCAGTGACGATACCCTGCCCTATTTGCGACCATGTCAACATCCAGTCCAGGCTTTTTCAAGATTGGTACTACCACAGCTGATTTAAAACATTCAGGAAAGACTCAATGAAGTATTTAAAAGAAACAGGTTGTAGGGTCCTAATGCTGACCACAGTTCCTTTATAGCCCAGGCTGGTAGAGGATCCAAAGAACAGGTTGTACATCGAGCTGCTTTTACAACCTTCCTTAATCCAGACAGGGAAATAGAGATGGACTGATGCGATATTACGTATCGGTCCATCTCTATTTCTATTAATTTACGTCAGTATCGATACTGATTTTGTATGTATTTTGAAGGATTTGAACCAAAGGCAAAAAATACCATGAGCAAAAAATACCATGAGCAAAAAAGGGCAGTCATGATTATAAAATAGGGAGTTTTTTTTTTTTTAACATAGGTTAAACTCTTTAAATAAAACAACAAGTTTATGAGCTTTCTTGTTATTCACAAGTTTCAGCGATTTAGCCCAGAGTCTAAAGTCATTCAGCCATCTGTTTATACATGGTTTAGCTTTAAAGTATCTGCATTTGTGAAGAAAAATTTTTCCCATTAACAAAATCGTCCTAATCAACAGGTCAAAATCTGCATTCTCAGCAAGTATTCCAAATTTTATTACTGTCACCGTCAAATGTGGTAACTGAATTCTCCTGGACTGTAGCCAGCTCCACATGTCAGTCCAGAAGGAGTGCACTGATTCACAGTAGAAAAACAAGTGATCCAGACTTTCAATATCATTTTCACAAAATGTGCAGGCGTTCACATCTAAGTTAAATTTCCGTCTTAAGAATTCATTGGTTGGATAAACCTCATTAATGATTTTAAAGTGAACCTCTTTTACTTTAGGGGAAAGAGGAAGTGAAATATACTTTTTTCTTATCGCCTTAACCTCCATGGTCTCAAATTCTTTAAGGATATAATTTCTTTTAACCGGATTAGGGCAAATGTCGTTGATCAAAATATTCCTGATCACTTTGTTTGTAAACCTGCTGTCACCAAATTCAGCTCCAGCTATGCAGAGCTGCCTCAGTCCAGGAGAAATTTTAGAGTGCACAATATCTTCTTTTATCATTGATCTCAAAGGGACTGAAATGGCTTTCACTAGGGATTTATATCTGTTAGCAGTACATCTTACATCAAATTTCTCACAAAACGTCTCATGTTTTAATAAGACCCCATTATCATCCATAAAATGAGCTACAGCCCAAATCCCTTAAGATCTTCCAGTAGAGAAGGACCTGCTGATGGAAAGCTGAGAGTTTAACAGGTAACGAACTGCAATCAAAGTCACAACGTAACAAAAAGTCTATTCCACCCATTTTGCCAAAAATCACACTGGGAATAATGTTCCAAAAGGAATTTTTGTTCCTAATGAAAGATCTTAACCATTTCAGTTTTAGTACACCATTCATAACATCAAAGTCAATGGCATTAGCCCCACCCTCTTCATAATTCTTAATCATATCATTTTTCTTTATATAATGACATTTGTTCCTCCATATGAACCTAAAATTAAGATTATTTATAGATTGAATTAGTTTTGGAGATATGGGCAGAGAAAAGGCTGGATAGATTAGTCTGGACAGACTGTCCATTTTGGTTAGCAAGATTCTCCCAAACAGAGTTATGTCCCTTTGCAGCCACCTGTTTAAAATTGACTTACACTTTTCTATATTGGCACAGATATTCTTATTTTCTGTTGATGTCTTATCCTTGCAAATTACAATGCCCAGATACTTCACCTCTTTTTTTATCTGTATATTATTTATTGCTTGCAGGGTACACTCATGCAGAGCTAGAATTTCTTATTCATTAATATTCAGCTGCAGGCCAGAAGCTTTGGAGAAGTGGTTGATCACCTGTAAGGCTAAAGGAATCTGGTCCTCGTTTTTTAGAAACAGGGTGGTATCATCTGCGAGCTGACTGATTATTATCTGTCAATGTGACTGTTTTTAATCAAAATAGACAACAGCTCAGCAACCATGATGAACAGAAGTGGTGAGCTGCTACATCCCTGCCTTATCCCTCTATTAACCTCAAACCTTGAACATGTACCATGTTCTAGCAAATCAGAGCTGTTAATGTCATTATATAGCATCTCTATAAAATTGATAAATTCCTGTCCAAAACCAAAAGACTGCAGAGTTTTTAATATGAACGTATGTTCAACTGAGTCATATGCTTTGTAAAAATCTAAGAACAGGATGTATCCTCTCTCTTGTGTCACGATGAGTTGTGTGGCTGTCAGTGGCTGGACCCACGTGCAGGACTCGGAGACAAAACATTAACTTAAACGACAGCTTTATTTGCTGGTGAGTCACCCTTGGCGATACATAAACAACAACTTAAACTAACTAGACTGGAGATGCTGAAGGTAGACGACAATGAATACACACACAACAAACGTGGAGGACGCAACAACTGGCAGAGAAAAACACAGGGCTTAAATACATACTGAGGTGATTAGGGAATGTGAAACAGGAGGAGAACACAGCTGGGACTCATCAGACATGACAAGACAAGGGGCGGCAAAACTCAACACATTGACATAGTACACAGACTTTCAAAGTAAAACAGGAAACTGAACAGACGTGGACTAAACTAGGGGATACAGTGACAGAACAAGAGACACACTGACAGAGATGACTGTATACTAACAGAAGTAACACAGAACCACGACCTAAGAAGGAGAACACAAGAAATGCCAAGGACCTAGGGAGTTAGGAATACTAGCGACAAAAATCAAACCCAAGAGAATCAAAACACATCATGAAATCAAAGATAACTAATACAAACAGAAAAACACTGAGTCCACAGACTCAGGACCGTGACATCTTGGATTATTTCACTGTACTCAAGGAGGTCCAAAACCAGCCGAATATTGTTATGAATTAGTCTTCCTTTCAAAAAACCTGATTGTGTTTCACTGATAATGTTTGAGATGCCTTTCTTTAGCCTCTCAGCTACAGCTCCAGACAGGATCTTATAGTCAGTGTTTAAGGTGATGGGTCTTAAATTGTCTAAAATTCTTTTATCCTTACCCGATTTAGGGATCAGGGTTATCAGCGCTTGTTTCATGCTCGGCATCAGTTCTTTTTTTCTCTATCGATTCCTTTAATGCATCAAACAATAAAGTTCTTAGGTCCTTCCAGAAGAATTGATAAAAATTAGTAGTGAGTCCATCTGTCCCTGGGGACTTGTTTAATGCCATTTTCATGACCACCAAATCCAGTTCCTCAATTTGGCGGCCGCTACTAAGTTTTAAAATTACTCATACTAATCTTTCTGGGTCACAAAATAAACTTTTAACATATTTTCAGGCGAGAAAGTAGCTGTGTAAACATCAAATATCTGCTCGGTTTATCAAGATACCGCATATTTGCAAAAGTGCTTTGACGTTTTCGGAGACGTCTGCTACTCACCAGCACTATAGCCAGCCGGGAGCTCGAGGGTCACTGAAGCCACCGAGAACGGCACAACTCCCGGCACATCATTTTCAGATCACCGCGGACTTTCGCTACTCAGGTTAAACATGATATATAAGTCCAGGGCCGTGCAGAGACGTTTAAAGGGGCGGGTGCTCAAAGTTAAAAAGGGGCACATTGAACCAGGCTGAATAACAACAACACACATTCATCAACAATCTAATATGGGATTGCATCATACTATATCACTGTTGTGAGGTGGCGACAAGGCAAAGCAAACGTAGTCGATGTTTTACCTGATGGGTACAATGTTGCTGTTGAGGGGTTGCTGTGGATAGTGCTGAAGGGCAGGGCTGTGTTGATCTGAGACTGTAGACATTAAAAAGTCCATAGGAGAGATGGTAGCTGATTAAACAAGTGTCATGAGATAATAACAAAATGCAAAGATTGGTGACAGCGCTTGGAACCATAAGGCAACAAAAAACTGTGAGAAACAAATTAGGCTCTGCCTGTGAATCACTCTTTGCTTCTCTTCTTCCTTCCATCCCATCATTTCATATATCACTCTCCACTTGCTGTCTATCTGAGAACAAGGCACAACTTGCTATTGCAATAAACTATAATCTAATTATCCACACCTAACAACTCTTGCACTTAATCTATAATAAAATGATGACAGAAAAATGTTATAGCACTGCCTTTAGTAGCCTCACACAGCTCCTACTGTTTCCTCCTCATGTCCTTACCAGCCATGTCTGGACAATGTTATATCATGAGTAATAATTTAAAAAAATCCATATACATAAAACAAGCACATGCACGCACACACAGTGACATTTTAGACCTTCTTCAGAATACTGTATATACTATGGGCATAATGGTGCTGATCCAGAATCCTTACATTATTATTTATTACTAGAGCTACAATAATAAAGCAATGAGGAGGGGGAAGTAATAAATATGAAATAATGTATTTATGATGATTCCATTTGTTTCACTATCCACTCTGTGCAGGGGCAAAGCTTATTACATGTTTAAACTGCAGAGATACAATAATTTTGCTGCTGTAAAATCCAAATTTTGTCTTATTTAAAATATAAATCTAATATAATCTGCTTCTTAAAGTATGTTCTTTAAAATACAGCGTGTGTTTTTTAAAATATTATAATAATGCATAATTATGTGGACATGCATATTAGATCGTTTTTAGTGAAATATAATCCCCCCAGAAAGGCAGGAAATGCTCTGTAACTTACTTTAAAACTAAATATGTTCCCTAAAACGGTGACAGAGCTACAGACCCATGACAGCCTTACACAGGTAGCCAGCAGCTATGACCAGCACTACATGTGCAGTTAATAAAAGGACAGGTAATGTTTGTCACGCTGTTGCACACACAGCACGCTCGTTTGTTTCAGTTCATCAAATTGCCACAAGACAACTTACCAACGTGTACGTAATAAGCTAATACTCCTGTGTGCTACACACTACAGTGTACGCTGTACACCTACTTACTGGGTTTGTCGCATCAGTCTGTGTCTCTGAGTTAACTTGTGTTTCTCCTACAGCTCCGGACCGCAAAAAATGCGCGTGCTCTTTGTGAGCTCGTTCCCGGCTCGTAACCAGCGCGTTCTGCCATCAAGGGCGATCATTGGTTAAATGTGATCATGTGACTGATGCAAGCCAGATCCTTTTATTTAGCAAAACTGTGATTAATAGTTAAATATTATTGTTGAGGGGCACAGACAGGACTCTGCACGCACACACACATAAAAATAAATAAAAAAAAAAAATGTTTTTTAAAAGTTGCCTCAACAAAAGGGCACTTTGGGCACCCATCAGGAAAGGGGCGGGTGCTCAAGCCCCTCCAGCCCCCCCCCCCCCCCCCCCTCTGCACGGGCCTGCATAACTTACTTAGACAACCTAAAAATGTTATTGTTTGGCTTTTTTCAGTGTTTTGTTTGTTCGTGAGTAAATCGGTTTGGCTGAGATTAAAGTTATTAGATTAGATAAAATAAAACTTTATTAATCCCCCGGGTGGGTTCCTCCTTGGTTTTTACACAGCTGAATAAACATCAAACAGAAAACTGATTAAACAGAAGTATGAGACGGTCGAGAATTTACTCCAGTGTCCTGTTATATTGCAGATAGCAAGGAACAGACAGCCGAGTTTATTAAACTCCACCGAGACAGCGGTGACGCTAATCAGAAGGCTAGACCGTCCAATTTCCCCAGCTGTTTACTTCCAGCATATCCAACCTTCTGAGGACCCAGCCCACGTACGCCGCGAAGGCCGGGTCCTCGGGAGGATGCAGCCGATGAATTTGGACACTGTCACTACCCGATCGGGGGTGTGCCAAATGGCGGAGTGAGTAGACGCTCTCTACCGAGTTCTGCACAGAAAGTTCGTGAACAACGGTAAAACCTCAACTTTATGCTGCTAACACTAACAATTCACTAAATAAGAGAAGATGCAGCAATCATAGGGCAAGAAGCAGCAGAATGCCGAATCAGAAAGGAGCGAAAAGGGGACTGGAAAGTTCCAAGTCTAAGATAGCGCCTAAGAATGCTAACGAGGAGAGTGCTACGCCCAGCAACGTGCTAATGGATAGCTTCCATAACTACGCAGCTACTACGGTGGCACTCACGTTAGCCGAAGAAGAAGTGGATGAGTTCCCACCTCTCCCTGTTACACCTCTCAAATCGCCAGCTCCGAAGAAGGTGATGTACGAACGCAGCAACTCTGACCCAGTTGATGTAAATGAGATAATTTCTCGTCTGTCGGCACTAATAAACACCAGGTCTGATAACATTGAGAGCATGGTGAGAGAGAACTCGAACATGGTGAAAGAGAATACGCTCCAGATTGAGGGTCTCAAAAAGACGATTGATTTTGTGTGCGCGGAAATGAAAGATATGAAGGGGAAAGTTTGCGACTTGGAAAAAAAAGTAACTAAAGAGGAAGGTCGAGTGGACAACTGCCAACAGAGAATCTCTGAGTTGGAAAGATATTCCAGGAGGTGGAATCTCAGACTACATGGAGTCAGGGAGGCTGAGAAAGAAGACGCAAGGGGAAAGGTGACTGTGATATGCCAGTCTGTTCTGCCAGAACAAAATCATAGGCTGCCTGACGTCATCGACACCGTACACCTACTCGGAGCCAAGCGACAAGGTAGCACCAGACCTAGAGGCATCATCGTGCAGTTCACCTACCGAATCTACAGAGATGCTGTATGGAAAGCAGCCAAAACATCCTCCTACCTGCAGGACAATCATTTGAGGTTCGCTGAAGATCTGTCCAGGGAGGACAGAGAACGTCGTGACAAACTGTGGCCGATGATAGACAAAGCCCGTAAGGAGGGTAAGCCGGCTTATTTCGTGGGAGGCCGAGGATTCATCAGTGGATCAGAAGTTTTCCCTCCTTCATAGAGACGCTTATTCAGTCTCCGAAATGACATTTCTGTAAGCTTGTTTACATGGTGAACTTGATATTTTCACCCTCAGGTTAAAGTTTTATTTTGTGTTGAAGAGTGTGTTTATCTATAAAAAGCTATATTTAAACCATAGCAGATAGTTAAATACTGTATTTTTATAAGCTTAGTCACTCAGGGTTTTTACTGTTCTACTACCTAAATTGTGCAGCACCCGGTCCCCTTATCCTATAGATCTATTCTTAGTTGTAGAAGTTTAGAACTTACTTTTTCCCTTTCTTTTTCTAATAACTTTGTCTTTTTCATTTGTTTCTCTTAATACCAGGGGTTTAAGACAAACATGTAAACGCAAAGCTTTGTTTTTATTTGCCAAACAATTTAAAACAGATTTTTGCTTTTTCCAAGAGAGTCATTCCACACCTGCTGATACAAATTTTTGGAAATCACAATGGGGTAATGAAGTCTGGTTGTCCCATGGCTCTGAGCGTTCTGCTGGAGTTGGCACGCTTAAAAATTCTTTTTCTGTAGATGTGTTACACTCTGACTGTGACACCTTAGGACACTACCTCTGCTCACTAATCAGACACAATAACAGTACTTTCAGTGCAGTAAATATATATGGTTACAATAATAAAACTGAAAATGATAAATTACTTGACTCCTTAGAAGAAAGAATTAATTTCTGGCTCTCCAAATACCCAAATTCAGTCCTCTTAATTGGTGGAGACTTTAACATTGCTTTAGACAATACGGTTGATAGGTGGCCTCCAGGGCAGCAGTCTTCATACAGTGCAAACTTAAAAAATTTCATGGGAAAATTTAATCTTGTGGATATTTGGAGAGAAAAATTTCCAGATGATAGACTCTTTGCTTGGAGCAATAAGACAGGATCCAGGCAATCACGTATTGACTTTTGGCTTGTTTCTGACTGTATTGATAAAGATAATATTACCATTAATATACTTGCCACGCCCCTCACTGATCATAGAGCAATTTACATTAACGTCCGAATGTTTACACTGGATAATATACCTCATAAATTCTCTTATTGGAAGTTAAATAATTCTTTACTAAAAGATAAAATGGTTAACATGCAGATTAATAAATTAATTGTTTATTATTGGAACAAAGCTAACAGAGAGAAGTCCTTTTGTACCAATTGGGAACTTTTTAAATTTGAAGCATGCAAATTCTTGAGAAGATATGGGAGTCAAATTGCTAAATTAAGGAAAGCTGAAGAACAAGAAGTAATAAGCAGAATTGCCTCTTATTACCAGAAGTCCCCAGAAGAAATCTCAGAGGAAGATAAATTAAGTTTACTAGAACTTCAAAATAAATTGGACGGTTTATAACGACTCAAGGCTGAGGGTGCTTTCATAAGATCCAGGAAGAGGTGGCTGGAGGAGGGCGAACAAAATTCTGCTTACTTTTTCAGACTTGAAAAATACAGATCAAAAACAAACTCTATTCATCAACTAAATATTAATGGCATTGTCTCTGACAATCCTGGAGAAATTTCACATTTCTGTGCCGAATTCTATACTAAACTATACGACTCAAAATATAATGAGGCTGTCTCAACAGGATTTTTCAATAATATTAAAAACCTAAAATCTATTGTTGTGGAAGATAGAAGTTATTGTGACAGCCCTCTGACTGTGGAGGAAGTTTGTAATTCCATTTCTGCACTTAAGGCCAATAAATCTCCCGGCACAGATGGTTTGACTGCAGAGTTTTATAAATCATTTTCTAATCTCCTGGCTCCATTTCTACTGCAGGTTTTTACAGAAAGTATAGAGAATAACATCCTCCCTCCTTCTCTTACTCAAGGTCTCATAACACTTATTCCAAAACCAAACAAAGACTTACTCTTTATTGATAATTGGAGACCCATCTCCCTGCTCAATAATGACTATAAGGTTATGGCTTTAATACTTGCTAACAGAATTAAAGAGGTCTTGGAAACAATTATTGATGAGACACAATCAGGCTTTATGAGAAACAGACACATTTCTAATAACATTAGACTGGTTTTGGATTTACTTGATTACTCTGATTTGGTATCTGACAATAGCTTCATTCTCTTCCTGGATTTTTATAAGGCTTTTGATACAATTGAACATCAATTTATTTTCCACTCTTTGGAAAAATTTGGCTTTGGCAAGTTTTTCTGTAAAGCTGTCAAAACCTTATACACAAATGGCAATAGTTCTATTAAAATGATTAACGGCTCCACCCCGAGATTTGACCTGAAACGTGGTATTCGCCAAGGATGTCCTATTTCACCATATTTATTTTTACTTTGTACACAAATTCTTGCAACTAATATTTCAAACAGTGTTGTACAAGGAATCACCATAGCTGATAAGGAGCTCGTCATCAGCCAGTTAGCCGATGACACCACACTCTTCTTGAAGAATGCAAACCAAATCCCTCCAGCTCTTACTGTGATTAGTGATTTCTCTGAGGCCTCTGGTTTATGCCTAAATCTAAAAAAGTGTGAGTTACTAGCATTTAAAGACTGCCCTGCAAATACTATCTGTAATATCTCTGTTAGACAAGAAGTCACATACTTGGGACTGTTAATATCCAAAGACCAAAAATCAAGATTCTCTTCAAACTTCACTCCAATTATACAGAAAACCCTAAAAAAGTTCAACCAGTGGCTGCAAAGGGACTTGTCTTTGAAAGGTAGAGTGTTAATTACTAAAGCAGAAGGGATATCCCGATTAACATATGCTGCTGTCTCCTTACATCTGGATAAGAAAATTAGTAAAGATATTGACTGTATGCTCTTTAATTTTATATGGAAAAACCGTACGCATTATATTAGAAAAACTGTTGTGATGAATAAGTACGAATCAGGTGGGCTTAACGTTTTAGACTTTTCTACTTTAAATAACACTTTCAAAATTAATTGGGCCAAACATTTTCTTAAAAACCCTACCTCTATCTGGAACTTTATACCACATTATATTTTCTCTCGTTTTGGTGGCTTTAATTTTGTTTTAAATTGTAATTACAATGTTGAGAAACTCCCTGTAAAGCTTTCATCCTTCCATAAGCAGGTCCTCTTAGCGTGGACCCTCATTTATAAACACAACTTCTCACCTCACAAATACCTCATCTGGAACAACAGAGATATTTTATAGAAAAATAAATCACTTTTCCTGGAAACTTGGGTCCAAAATGGGATCCTATTGGTGGCTCAGCTGGTTAATAAAGAGGGACAACTACTTACTTACAACGGCTTTATTGCACTATATAATTTTCCAATCAGTGTTCAGGAATTCTCAATGGTGCTTGGTGCCATACCCTCAGGGACTTTAATATTATATAAAAACACTGACAGCTCAATATCTACCTCAGTCACTCTCCCTCAGGGGTGTCAAACTCAAATACACAGTGGGCCAAAATTCAAAACTGGAACAAGGTCGCGGGCTAACATTAATATTTACTGAAAAAAAAATCTTCCTCCAGATTTAAGAATGAATCTCTTCTTATGGACTCAAACAAGTTTTTCTGAAAAACTGAATATGGAACAAGCAAAGCTTAATACTAAACAATATATATATTAGCTGTATAATACCAGTAGGCCAGCTCTAATAATAATTTGGTATGGCTTCGCGGGCCAGAGTTTGACACCTATGCTCTCCCTGATCCAGCTGAGTTACCAATAGGAAAAATCTGCTTTTCACAGGAACTTGGTAACAGCAATAAGAGAATACGTAGTTTATTCCAAGAAGATATCGTCTCTCTCCCATATATCTTATTGGAACCGATATGTTCCAGATATCAAGTGGAAGACAGTCTGGATGGTCCCCCATAAATATTTGATTGTAAATAAGGTGAAAGAAGTCTCATTTAAAATTCTACATAAATGTTATCCAGCCAGTCACTACATGGTAAAATTTAAAAGGGACATTAATACTAATTGTACTTTCTGTGGGGATCATCCAGAAACTGTGACACATCTTTTTTGGTACTGTTCTTTTACACAGAGATTCTGGAAGGAATTTAGCAGGTTTGTTATTGTCCATATTTTAAGGGAGTTTTCTTTACGATGGGAAAATTTTTTCTTCACAAATGCAGATACTTTAAAGCTAAACCATGTATAAACAGATGGCTGAATGACTTTAGACTCTGGGCTAAATCGCTGAAACTTGTGAATAACAAGAAAGCCCATAAACTTGTTGTTTTATTTAAAGAGTTTAACCTATGTTAAAAAAAAAACCTCCCTATTTTATAATCACGACTGCCCTTTTTTTGCACGTTATTTTTTGCCTTTGGTTCAAATCCTTCAATGACTGTTCTTTCTTTTTGTGCTAACTCTTTTAGCTTTGTGCTTATTGTTGTTGTTGTTGTTGTTTTTTTTTTTTGTTCGTTTTGTTTGTTTGTTTGTTTTGCTATAATGCTCAACAGGGGCGGAGCGTGGGGGTGGCTTACTGGGCTTAAGCCCGGGTTGTTTTGTCAGAAGCCCGGGGTATTTTGGAGTGTAATTTTTCATAGTTAGATGTCTGGCTGACAACTGTATAAAACAAAAAGTACACACAATATTCGAAGCACATAGTGCACACTGTGGGAATTTACGACTGTGCGTGAATCCCCCCTGATATTGGTATGATCCGAGCTCAGGCACTAAGCGACTGAGCGAGGGGGCGGGGCAGCTGCTGCCAGCAGTGAGTGCGCTGTTGGAGAAACGCAGCCAGCCATACTAAGGAGAGCTGAAGTTTGACCAGGTACCAAAGAAAATCATTCGTACTGTACAAATAATGTAAATATGACGGTGCATCACGAAAGATTGATATCAAACTGATCACTTGACCAATATTACGTTACTTGCTCTTCGAGTGAATCAACAAATGGCGAAATGAAAAGCCGAACAAATGCTATTTTTTTAGAGTCTTAGCTTACGTGTGTTTATTTCATATTTTCAGTTCTTACCCTCCCCGACTAAATCGGTTTCAGTTATGTACTGAAATATAAGAATGGACATTAGAGGGTTCTTTCAAAGAAAAAACTCAGGTAGATGTTATTTTATATATTATGCTTTGTATGTTGTTCAGTATATTTCTATGCAAAACAAGAGGGATTTCAGTACACAGCAGGATATTCACATTTGTAACCAGATATTTACACTTTAGGGAGAAAACATAAAACATTTTTACTGTACAACATCAATTTAGAGTAAACTTTTGTTTTAGATAAATATTGAAATATCTTTTGAATTAGTTAAATGTCAGAATAAAGAGAGACAGAGCTGTCTATTTATTATCACTTTCATCATATTAAGGAGTACATATACACTAAGTTTATTGTTAATTAATAAGAAAACTCCAGACGATTCCATTCTGAGCTGAAGAAGCTTCTGATAGGTTTGTAGAGTCCATGTGAGTAAACTGGTGACACACCTGTGGATGCATATAAGGCAAAACACAGAGCCTGTTTCTTTGACATGGGAACATCAAGAGATGTCAACCAAAACACCAGGAAAAGAACTGTGGAGCTTCATAAGTGTGGCTCAATCTGAATACAATTTGGTGCCATTTGCAATTAAGAAATACAGATAGTTTCTCTCTTTACTCTTAAAGTTAACAAATATGTTTTTATATTTATCAATCTAAAAAAATAAACATTTTGTCTGATTTGATGTTACAATTAAAAAAGTGTTTTTATCTGAAGAGTAAATATCTGGTTTCAACTGTATATTTGATGATTGTCAGCACAAAGAGGGAGAGAGAGGAGAACGAGGACAGAACAGATGAACAAGAGCAGGTGAGACACACATGTTAGTCAAATGGTTGTTTACCAAAAGTATCACCGTATCATAGGTCCTCATGTATCTCGTACCTAGTGTTTCTTTTTAGGTTTGTTATTTTTCAAATTCTGTATTTATTAAGTTATGCAGGCTTGTTTGTACAACAAGGCTAAATAATTATATAAACTTTTCTCAATCTAAATAGTGGACTTTGGTAGAATTAAAAAACAAGTGTAGTGCAGGTCTATGATGGTTTTTAGTGCTACTATCATCTAGTTCTGATTCTGGTTCTGTCTTGGTTAAGTCCTCAGTAGTCCTGATTTTGAACTGTTGTAGTCCTGTTTTAATTCTGGATCAGTTCTGGGTCTGGTTGAATTGGGGTTTAGTCCTCGTGTCTTGATACAGCCCTGACCTTGTTCTGCCTTGCTGCTTAATTAAAAAACTAGTTTAAGGTGTCCTGCACATGTGATATAGATTTTTCCCTATATGAAGTCATTCTTTTTTGAACAGAGCCTATTAATCTTTCAGTCATTTCTACACACCCCCCCCCCCCCCCCCCCCCCAAAAGAAAAAAAAAAAAATCCCACATGCATACTACTCTTTGGGCTAAGCCCCGGGTGTTTCAAATATCTGGCTCCGCCTCTGATGCTCAACCAAGGATGTAACATAATCGGATTAATGATGGTGCCTTGTATGTTATACTGTTGTTTGTAAATAAAGTTTAATTAAAAAAAAAAGTTTCTGTCGCCATTTTAGTTTTAAAACCCGTCGTGATAAGGGCGGGTCTTACTGTGAACCTGCGCGCTCATTGGCTAATAACTTGAGATTGACAAGTCGTTATCCAATGAGCGCGCGGCTTCTCCCAACATAAAGTAGTTTCCTTTGAAAAACCAAAGTCTGATTATTTTTGCCTCCACTGACGGAGCCTGTTGTTCCCGCCACAGAGACACAGTAATGTCAGAGCGGTGTTAACACTCACCTGCCTCAGCACAGCTCTCACTCTCCTCCTGCTCTCTCAGCTGAACTCACTTCCTCTCTACTTACAGGAAACCAGCGCTCAGAGGAGCCGACCGGCCTCACGTTTCACCCACAGACACGAACAGTGTGGAATTATTTTATGTCATAAGAAGAAACATATTCATGTTAACACTCACCTGCCTCAGCTCCACCTTCCTCCTCCTGCTGCTCTGAACTAGTGATGGGTCGTTCGCGAACGAAATGGCTCTTAGAGCCGGATCTTAGACGTGAACAACGCAGCCGCCTCCTTATCACGAGCCGTCACATGTTTTTTTTTTTTTCTTTCTCTCAGCCTCTCTCTCTCTCTTGCACTTTTTTTCTGCTTCACAGGAACAGAGGCAGAGAGAGAGAAAGAGCCAGGGCCAACAACGTCACATTAGAAAGGTATAGTAATCATCCACAACTATTTTCAGTTGGAGATGATAAAGGATTCAGAAAGTTTATTCATGCAGGTCCATATGACAGAGAATATGCATGTTCTTTTTGTTTTCATATTTTAATTTATATTTAATTGTGTTGTGGTTTGCAGTGTTTTGTGTTGTTTCACTTTAAATTTGTAAAAGGAAAAAGCTGAAAATTTAAACAGTTAAAAGTTGAAATGTGAATAGTTGATTTTTGTATTATATGATTTATTTATTACATTTTATGCGGAGTGAATAAATAAAAGTATATTTACGGTGGCCCCTAGAGACAAAGCACATACAAACTTCAAATCACGTACAAACTCTGAAGCACATAAAAACTCAGAAGCACATAAAAACTCAAAACACGTACAAAAGACAACAGAAGTACTCCAGGATGCTGGGCGCAGAGTTGAGCTTTTGTTACCTCATGGCTACACAAGCCAGCAAGTACCGACGACCGGATTTGGTGTGTGGTAGTAACAGGTAAATGAAAATTTTTTTTTAATTATTTGAATATATATGAGTGCCTGTGTATAAATACACAAACAATACACACATGCTTTCAATTGTGTAATTTAAGTGATCTAGTAGCTCAGCTTTGGAAGTTCAGTTCATGCTAGAAATGTGTTTTGGAGTTTGTACATGTTTTGTCTCAAGGGGCCACCGCATATATGTGTTTTCATATCCTTGTGGGGACATCTATTTGACATCATGCTCTCCTCAGCCTTTTACTCTAACCATTAAGACTGAATGCCTAACCCTGACCTGACTGTCCCTGACACTAAAACCACATTCTGAGTCTCACAAATGTCTTCAAACTTGTGGGGACGGGCATTTTGGTCCCCACAAAGACATGTAAACATGCACACACACAGGTATTAATGACCTCACAGGTTCATGTTTGGGGCTTTTAGCATCTTTGTGTGTCGCTCAGATTTAATTCACTCTTGTTTTGAGGTTTTGTGCCTTTTTGTTTCATTCTTTGTGCGTTTATTTTCTCTTTAAGCCTTTCAGGACTCGTGCTGTTGGCTTTTTCCTGGTGTGTTATTAGTATTTTTCATTTCTAAACTTATTCTAAAAGAAGGACCGATGGAACATTTGTGTGAAAATAAACATGATCATTTAATGTTTTTGTCAATCACAGTGTTGGGACTAACGCGTTATTAAGTAACGTGTTACAGTAACTACGTTATTATTGTGGTAACGAGGACGGTAACTAGTTATTATGCTAAAATCAGGAACGCGTTAGTCGTTACTGGGATTTAGATAGGCTCGTTATTCGTTACTTCGTGTGGTGACTATCGCGGAGCTTCCACAGATTCAGTAACATTAGCAAGTGGTGGAAGCCAGCAGGTGGATGAAGGAAAGGGGACGCAGAAGGAAAAGAGACCCGAGGCAGCCGCCGGTCCAAGTGTGAACTGAACTTCAGGTAAGAAGTTATGACCTGCAGTCTCTCTGGGTCAGATATAAACCAAGTTTAGGTGGAGTTTATTTTTGTTATTCTGACTTTTTCCGTACTGCGTACTAGCTAGCATGACAGAGTTTCTATACAGCTGGGTGGTGCTATGAAGTTAATGATGTTGAACTTTATTTTGTTCATAAGTTATTAGAATTGCCAACCGTCTCATCTGGTATTCAGAGAAAATATTACGCATTTCTTATTGAGGTGAAAAGGAACAGTTAGTCCCGTAATTCAGCTACAATGAAAAAGGCACAAAGCTGGATTTATTCTGTGTCTTTGCTGCACAGCTGCCTCTTCTTCTCTCATTCTCTCCCCCTCCCTCTCCCGTTTCTACTTCAATCATGAAAACTGATCAATGATCAGCTGATCGTCTCTCTTGTTTGTTTATCGCCCACTTTGCATCAGAAAGAGGAAACCAGCGGAGTTCACGTTAAACAACAGCAGCACGTTTAAGCTTGATCAGCTGTTGTTAGAATTTATTTAATATTAATTTCTAGTATCAGCTGATGTTTGCTGGAGCCACAGCTGTAAAGCTGCTGGTCATGATGTCGGTTTGGTTATGTGGTGAGAGGGAAACATGAAGATGAAACCAGGAGATGTCCTTACTGAATCATCAGAGCTGTGATGGAGAAACAGGTTTACCTTTTAGGTGACATGAATGAGTTGAAGGGAAGTTATGAACTGTTTCTGAGAGACAAATAACACCAGGATCCTTTTTTAGGTAGCTGACAGCTGGTAACTGTGCAGGGGCGGGTCTAGCAAAGTTTTGCCAGGGGGGCCAGGTAGGGCATTAACAGGGAGAGGGGGGCACAAAGAAATACTTTTCTTTCTTATTCTCATTTAAAATGTCTCGCTTTTAAAAAATAATTATCTGAATCTTACAACAAACGATTGATAGATTGATGCATATATACCATCAAGACAGTGAGCATCACTGTCACAACAGCGTTTGTTTTCATTCAAAGGCTTTAGGATTTTTGCTATAATGGTGAGCCGGTCTCTAGTCACAATGCCCAGGCTGATTTTTTTGTCCCAGTCCAGCCCTGTATGCAGCTCATCTGCAGTCTGGTGTTACCTACATCTTCCTATTCAGAAGGCAGAATTTCCGAGTTCTGAGTACAATCGACAGCACCATGACTGCAGTTTTTGTGTTGGATGTAAAAGGCGCACATGATGCTGTGACGTAGGCTAGAATCATGGTGGCGGTCAACGACGGTCCAGGCGTGGGATTTCTCTCGTGGAAATATGCACATTATCTTTTCCTTTCTATTGGTAGGTGGCACAGTGCACTTGTGGCAGGTAAGCAAGCTAGAAGACTGGCAAAGTTATGGAAGCAACACATTAACAAGAGAATTCTGAGTAAAACCAAAGTTACTTTCCCTAGTAACTAGTTACTTTGAAAGTAACGAGTAACTTGAAGTAACTGAGTTACTTTTGATAGAAGTAACTAGCAATGTAACTAAGTTACTAATTTAAAGTAACTTACCCAACACTGGTCAATCATTAAAAATAAATCCTGGTCTTTCATTTTGCTGCTGCATTGTTCACAGAAACACATATTTTCCTGTTTCTTTCTGTTTGTGTGTTTCTGCTTTTGCCTGTTTAGAGCTGCTGAGCAGGAAAACCCAGACGAACAAAAACCTCTTTTAAGTAAATGTTTGAGTCACTTTGGGTCTGAAATGTAAAAATCTGCAGACTGAAACAGATTTGAAGGCATCACAGGAACAGCCTCACATTCAAAACATGAAAGAGAGGACTTTTATTTTGAAACACTCAGGAAATGACAGAGAGAAAGTTTTTTAATTAAAACAAATTATTAGTTTATGCATTCTAAGTTCATACAACCACCAAAACTGTGATGATCCTCACATCAGCTTTACTGTGTGAGGTCCCATACAAAATCATTAATGTTACTATTATTATTATTATTATTATTATTATTAGAGACTTGCAGAGAGAAGAGGTGGAAACATTTTGATTTTCATAAATTTAACAGACTAAAAACCTACAAACATGTTTGGTGCTGAAGAAAAATGGAAAATATCAGAACATCAGAATAAAAAAGTGAAACCTGTGGGGAGGTCTGAGTGAGACACGGCAGAGCCCCACGGTGAGTGTCTGTCCGTGTCTGTGGAACAACAACGTTTGGATCACTTGCAGTCGCAGAGCAGCGCGGCGCCTCGCAGCGTCCAGTGCTCGGGCGGCTGCACGCTCCTCAGCTGCAGGGAGAAGATGAAGTTCAGGTCGGTGCGTCAAGGCTTCTTGTAGACGGGACACGAGTACAGGCTGACCGCCCCCCACATTCATTCGCACATTCACACCTAGTGACAATTTGGATTATCCAAATAACCTATCCCCACAAGCTTCATGTCTTTGGGCGGTGGGAGGAAGCCGGAGTACCCGGAGGGAACCCACGCAAACACGGGGAGAACAGTGGACCATTGATCAGAGGTCCATTGTGGTATCAATCAGACCACTGGTCTTTGATAATTATGATTGACATGGCAGCACTGAATGCACATGTGCTGTATCAAGCATGCACCGGGACGAAGGAAAGACGGTGGACTTCCTGGTGGAGCTTGCAAGAGAGCTGGCTCACTCTCATGTAGCTGGGAAGAAGGCAAGAAAAGAACAGTTGCTTCGGAAACAACCCTCCACACCTAGCCCTGGAAAAAGAGCCATGTGTCAGGTCAAACACAAATGCAAGAACAATCATGCCACTGTGCGATGTGTTCACTGCTACAGATACACATGTGGTAAATGCAGACTACAGATACCATGGCAGTGCCAGGATTGTGAGTGATTGCTGAAAATGTTGAAATGTACTCACTCACTTTTTATTATTATTTGTAAATATGTGTACAAATGGTTGGTTTTTTTGTACTGTTTTTATCAATAAATCTCAGCAACAAAGGAAATACACCCATGTGTGTTGATTTCTCCCTAAGATGGCAAACTGAAACACAAGTTTCCTTGTGGCTCAGGAAACTAACCACTCCAAGTTGGTGACTTTTGGAGATTTATTTTCCTGGATGATTGAGAATGCATCAAGACGAACACAAAAGGAAGTTCACCGCTTTTAGCAGCTCCCCCCCAGACAAACAAAGAGGCAGTTGGCAGTTAGAAATCAGCAATCATTCACACACCCCCACTCCCCTCCAGAATTCTCAGGTAACAACCTAATTTACATATGAATGACTAGCCAATTTAGCTTCCACTTGGCTGAAGCTAAAGCCTAGCTAAAAGCCTACCAGCCATTTGGCAACTCAGCCCATCACACGTCCACGTCTCTCCTTGTTTCGTCTTTTATTATGAAAGGGTTGTGTTTCCATGTTCAGTGTGTTTCATTTTGCTTCCCCTGTGGTGTCAGGTTCATTTGTGTCAGCTGTGTTTCCACTTCCCTCCTTTCTCTTCTGTGTATTTAAGTCCGCTGTCTTCCTCTGGGCAGTGTTGGTGCGTTTTCCTCCGTTCACGTTATTCCGGGTTTCAGGTTATCTCCTGATTCTGTTTAGGTCCATGTTCATGTTCATGTTTTTTCATCAGAGTTTCTCGCATGCACCTCCTCGGATTCATGTTCATGTTTTTCTTGTCATAGTTGTCATAGTCATACCGAGTTATTCCCAGGATAGGTTTTAGTTTTAGTTTCCGCTCCTGTTTGCTGGGCCTTGTTTTGTGTTCGTGTTTTTCAACCTAATAAATGGTTTGTTTTTTTGTTAAGATTCAGTTCCATCTCTCCCTTGTCTGCTTCCGGGTTCATATTGCAATCACATCAGCCACAGTGACAATAAACTTATTTTGATTTTTAACTTTCTTTATTTTTTCAACAATATTATGTATATATAAACATTTTGCATCTTACAATATAAAGCCTGGATCCTGCACATATTGCACTTTGAACTTGAACTGTGTTGTCTGTTTATTGGAGATTGTACTACTTGAATTCATTATCCTGGTGATATAACACATTAATTCTCCATTTGGAATCAATATAGTATATAATACAGTATCTGTCTATCCATCTATATAGCTATTGAATTGAACTGGAGTGAATGGAAGAGAATTAAATAATGGATTTCATGTTCATGTTTATCTATGTTGTAACAGTGACGACTTGAGACATCTGTTTGGCACTATATGAAGAGAATTAAATAAAATTTAAATAAAAATGATATTAACTGTATTTATACATTTTATATTTTTGGATGAGACACTGTCAGTGTGCTGTTATATAACTCAGGTATTTTTAAGGCCTGACTGGTGGCATTGGTGCCCATTGCTTTACTGTGCTGTTGGATGTGTATGTGGGCTATCCCTTGTACCTGACATTTGATTGGGCATCACTGTGTTGCTATGGTATGATCCTGGTAGTTGTTGTTAATAAAACAATAACAAATTCAAATTCAAACATTGCTGCATTCTTCTGTCACTGAGGATTCCAAACCTGCACTCAGTCTCCTCATTACTTTGGTATTGAACAGACAAACTTTGGAGCTCCTGCAAACTTTATTCACAAACTGCAAATATTTTACACAAATCTGCGACTGACAACAAGCACAGAGACTTCAAACAATCACTGAAGTAAGGACTGAAAGATTTACTTTTAAACAATAATGATTAAGACCTTTTTCGTAAGGTTGTTTTCCCTTGATTGCCAGCTGTTACTGTTTTTATCTTCATATCTTTCATATTTGTCCACCTAAACAATGCTTTAATGATACAGTTTGAGAAGTTTGATATGAATTTATCCAACTGACTTGAAAATGAAACTGACAACTGTCCTGTAATCTTACACAGAGAAACCAAATCCTGCGTCTTTGCCTTGACAGACGCCTAAAATGGCTCGAGCTGTGGTAAGTTACCCTTCACTGTGTCTGTTTCTAAACATTAAATCGTGTGAATTTTTAAAGAAAAATCCAACAACAACAATAATAATATGTAACAGAGCAAAACGTCAGATGACTTAAATGTTCCTCTGCAACACAAAGTCAAAGTCTGCCTCCTCCACAGGCAAAGGAGAAGCTCCCACGCTCATCCAGTGCAGACCGTTGTGCTCTGGACAATGAAGTTCCCGCTTTCATGTTCCGACCTATCAGCGCACCTGCATGTGAGCTCCTAAGTCCACCACCTGCTGATGCCAGCTTTCATTCAAAGGACACAGACAAGATCATGCATCCAGATTTGAAAAACGATCGTTCATCCCTGGATGATGAAGTGACATTTTTCATGTGTCCTAGCGATGTTCCTCTGCCTCCGAGACCTCCACCCACTGCAGAGGTAGGTCTCTGCAGAAAGCGCAGATATTCTACTGCTTTTTCTGTGGAGGATGAAGAGGAACATTTGATGCCCAAACGCATGAGGCTGATGAGTTGGGATGTCTCTAAGTCTCCAGCTGCTGAGAAGGAGTATGTTTGCTTTACGTGTCCTGAAGACAAGAGGTCTGAGTTACCTCTCAGCTCCCTCCAAGGCCATCCACCATCACAGGTCAATAATAATGACACTGACCAGTGTACCATTCTGCTACCTCCTGAAATCCCAGTGCCTCCACCCACTGCAGAGGTAGGTCTCTGCAGAAAGCGCAGATATTCTACTGCTTTTTCTGTGGAGGATGAAGAGGAACACTTGATGCCCAAACGCATGAGGCTGATGAGTTCTGATGTACCAGTTTCTTCAGTTCCTCCACCTGCTGATGCCAGCTTTCATGCAAAGGACACAGACAAGATCATGCATCCAGATTTGAAAAACGATCGTTCATCCCTGGATGATGAAGTGATGTTTTTCATGTGTCCTAGCGATGTTCCTCTGCCTCCGAGACCTCCACCCACTGCAGAGTTAGGTCTCTGCAGAAAGCGCAGGTATTCTACTGCTTTTTCTGTTAATGATGAAGAGGAACATTTGATGCCCAAACGCATGAGGCTGATGAGTTGGGATGTCTCTAAGTCTCCAGCTGCTGAGAAGGAGTATGTTTGCTTTACGTGTCCTGAAGACAAGAGGTCTGAGTTACCTCTCAGCTCCCTCCAAGGCCATCCACCATCACAGGTCAATAATAATGACACTGACCAGTGTACCATTCTGCTGCCTCCTGAAATCCCAGTACCTCCAAGTCCTGCCCCTGTTGGAGTTCTAGAAACTGTTGATTTTCCTTGTGTTGATAATTAAATACATGTTTGTGGTAATAAATACATTTTTGAGCAAATACATGTTGAGATGATTCGGTTGCTTATGATGGTTATAATTATCCAAACAGTATTATTCCTAATAAGATCTTTACTTTTTATACTTATTTTCTCCATGACCTATTTCGATGTCTATTTTGAAGATCCACTCATATCATGACAGTATGCTTATTCTCAGTAGAGTGTATAGCCACATGTGAACAAATAATAAATTAAAGTCACTCATTAACAACTTACCACATACGCCGGAGCTGAATTCAAGATGTAAGCAGACGTTTCACAGATATCTTGGTTGTCTTTCCATTTCCTACACTAACAGTATCCTGAGAATTGGCTTATAGAGCTGATATAAAGGTGAAATTTGATGACTTAATCGAAGCATCATCAGCTTAAATGCAAATGAATCCACTGTACTTGAGGTAACCTAACACTGACCATGAACGCCACAATCACTGTGCGCCAGTCCAACACAGTGCTTTACTGTGAACTCACCACAGTACTGCAAACTAAAGTGTTTATCTTCCAGTCCAATCCAATCCATCTTTATTGAGAAAGCACTTTAAAAAACCCAGGACAAAACCAAAGTGCTGTACAGTAAATGAGTTAAGAACAATAGAATAAAACATAACAGTAAAAAAATAAAACACATAATACATAAAAAATGTAAACAGCCCTATATTTCAAAACAAGATAAAACAGCAAAAATAAACTAAAAAACTCAAACTAAAAACCAACATCTTACAAGGTGTCAAAGGTCAGGGTGAAGAGATGAGTTTTCAGGAGTGATTTAAGAACAGGCAGAGAAGAAGCCTGTCTAATCTCTAAAGGCAGATCGTGTCACAGTTTCAGAGATGCTGCAGCAAAAGCACGATGTCCTCTAAGTTTACGCTCAGTCCTGGGAACATTCAGGAACAGCTGATCAGCTGACCTGAGACAGCGGGTGGGTTTATAAGACTGTGGCAGCTCAGAGAGTTAAGATGCAGCTAGGTCATGGAGAGCTTTAAGAGACATTAATACCAATAAGCTGCTAACATGATGTTGTATTTTATTTACATGTCTGTTTTAGCACTTTAACATTTGCATCTGTCTAACTGGCTAACCATGCAAGACTATTGTAAGCATTGCTCTGTAATAGTGCGACATTTTGGACCCCAGGAGGTCCTTCTGTATCTGCACGATGTTTGACCTGCAGTCTTTATAGCCGCCTATGTATATTCTTTTAAACCTTTTTATTGTTTTTAAATGATAGTTACGGACCAAATGTTAAACTATATAGTTGAATATATAGTTAAAGTGTTTCTCTAGATACAGAGAAAGGTTTTACATCAAAAGGTCATCTGTCTGCATATAAAACAGAAGCTTTCATGCAGATGCACTTCCTGTTTAGAGACTTTGAGGTTTAGGTAGTGACGGGGGTGATTTACTGAGCGTGTAAGTTTTCCTCCTGTCAACACACTCTACAATGCCGCCCACATGCCACTCCTGTCCAGTCTTGAAAGCAAAACATGTATGTATAGTATAAAATGGTGAAATGCTGATTTCCATGTTTCAATTGAATCACTTGATTGTAATCAATTGATTGCAGAGACTTTTGTCAAGACCCTATAGAATCAGAAGTCCCGTGAACATGCACTAATAAAAGCTGCAGTTGTAATAGGGGATAAAGTAGTGTGCACAATGTGTGTTTGGATAAGATGTCAGTAATGCATTCACATTAAAATCACAGGGTTTCTTTCTTTTTCTTATTTTTCTTACATATCATGTAAAAAAAACACTCCTGCAACATTTTTTCTCTGCCACAGATTTAGGAGAGGAAGAGTCCAGCATTTCAACACCTGTGCAAATGTTAGTTTATTTGATAGGTGCATCAGTAGTAATTATTTAAATTAGAGTTTTCAGCAGTGTTGTTGTATTTACAGCAAAGTGCCTGCAAAGTGTAAAAACTAATTAACTGATGATACTAGACCCTTAAAAGAGATAAACACCACTAGTCAAGTCATAATGGCTACTTACAAATACATAACCACTCAACACAACCCACACAGTGATCTAATGCACAAAAACAAAGGAGACTTAAACTGGCTGAATCAATTACTGTAAAGAAAACATGGAGGAAGGCTTCCTGTGGTGTCTGGCTGCAGTATAGGTCATAAACCTGCCTCCTGCATTACAGCAGACAGGTCAGGGGTCAAATGAAAAGCAAAATGTTTACCTCAGATTAGGGATGCACCGATACCACTTTTTTGGAAACGAGTACGAGTACTTGCATTTCAGTACTCGCCGATACCGAGTACTTAATAAAAACATGATTTAAATTTACAGGTAACAGCTTTAGTCCTATAATTTAACAACAAACAAACAAGGGACTGGTTTGGAATTAAGAACATTTATTTAAAATGAAAAGCATGTTGTATGCAACATATTACAGAATAAATAATTATAAAAAAAATTTAAACAGTGACAGTGCAACTCAAGTATTTTTCAGTTTATTTTAAACTCTGCCGCTTTGGACAACACAAGGGGCATTAATAAACATCTTTGCCATTTAGTGCACAATATGTGAATAAACTAACAACATCCACTGACATAGAACTGTGGCAGTCAGTGCAACTGAGGTAGGTATTAACATCAAGTCTAAGATGACTCACTAAATGGAGAGAAACAGTGAGTGGCAGGGTTTTTTAAGAAAAGTAGCTTTTCTGCATCATCAGCAGTCAGACTGTTTCTGTTTTCATCTATAATGTGTGACACTGAGCTAAAAAGCCTTTCACTGTCCACACTGCTACATGGGGCTGAGAGCTATTTACAGGCTATTTTAGCCAAAGTGGGGAACCTGATTTTGTTGACACCCCAGTACTTCAGAGGACTGTCTTCACGAGGGCTTGGGGCCTCTCCGAGGTATGTGTCGAGCTCAATGGCAGCACCTGCTGCCAGCGGCAGCCTGGGCCTTGAGGAACAGTTTAGCAGGAGGTTCTGCAGCTTCTGCCCGACTCCCCTCTGCCTCACCTCTAGAAGCTCCTGCTTCAGGTGCAGCTTGGCCTCTGGAGCAGTGTTGGAGAAGAAGCGCTCTTTATACCTGCACAAAATTCATAAATGTATTAATATGTGGAAAAATAGGACTGATGTCATGTAATACGTGCTCTTCCAGCGTGTCTGTATGTCCTGCTGCAGTCTCTTTATTGGCTGGTTGAGCTGTCCCTGAATGTCCTCGAGGCGGGAGTAGGCTAAGGCGTTTAAAATGTTTAAAATGCCCAACTATTTTCCGTCCCACTGCTTTAGCATCAGCTATGCTCCTCTGTGCTAATAAGCGTGGGTAAATAAGCGTGGGCAAACTCTTTGTACTCGTTGTCGTGTTGGGATTTTAGGTGCTTGATTAAATTACTTGTGTTAAATGCGCTACCTTTTGAGCCTCCTCTGGACAATTTCGATGAGCACAATTTGCAGTCCGCCTTTGTTTTCGTGTCTTCGTTCACTTTGAAATAGTTCCACACGGCTGACTTGTCTCGCCTCGCCTTCTCCCAGCTCTGAGACGCAGCCGGGGCCTGTGGGGCGGGCACTCGGCGCCTGTGATTAACCCCTTACATGCCGCTCAAACATAGACAGGTCTCAGACCGTGGTATCAGTCCTCGGTATCGGGGAACTTTTAACGAGTACTTTAGAAAATGTGGTATCGAGGCCGATACCAGATACCGGTATCGGTGCAACCCTACCTCAGATTAAATATTTCCCAAAGTAAATTGGACTGAACTGGCCAGTTAAATACACGAGGGGATACGAATAGAAAAAAAAATATCTAAAAACAAAGAATGAAAACCAACTATTAATTTAATACTTAAGTCTGTGAAGGTTCTCAGTCATCCAGGTCATCGTAGTCTAAGGAGCTTGGAAAGAAAAGCGTCTGGACTTCTTGAGTTGCTTGAAGACGTTTCACCTCTCATCCGAGAAGCTTCTTCAGTTCTAAGGGTCAATGGTGGGGAGTCCTAGACTTAAAACCAGTGGGAGTTTCCCCCCAAAGAGGGACAAAGGACCCCCTGATGATCCTCTACCTAATCACATGAGCCAAGGTGTGAAAGCGGGTGTGGGTCCTAATCAGCCAGGGTTTCGGGTGAGCTCATTGTGAAACCTGGTCCCACCTTATCATGTGATTTCCTGAGGTCAGATGGCCCAGGATGTAAATGGTCTGAGATCCCTTCCCAGACGCCTTAACGCCCAATGAAAACAACACATCATTTTCTCTCCAGTTACCCTCAGCAGTCCAACAGACCTCCAGCACCAGTAAAACATTAACCAGAAATTGTTTATGGGACATGTGTCGTTATTTATGTTTGTGGAAATGTGCATTAAAATTAAAATAAAGATGCTGGTGTCTGACGTTACTGACTTCCCAATTGTGTGGCTTCTGGTGTGGCCTTCACAATTCAATTTTCAATTCAATTTTATTTGCACAGCGACAAATCACAACAATATAAAGTCGCCTCAAGGCGCTTTATATTGTAAGGCAGACCCTACAATAATACATACAGAGAAAAAGCACAACAATCATATGACTCCCTATGAGTGAGCAGTCTGGAGACAGTGGGAAGGAAAAACTCCCTTTTAACAGGAAGAAACCTCCAGCAGAACCAGGCTCAGGGAGGGGCGGGGCCATCTGCTGCGACTGGTTGGGATGAGAGAAGGAAGACAGGATAAAGACACGCTGTGGAAGAGAGACAGAGGTTAATAACAGGTATGATTCAGTGCAGAGAGCTGCATTAACACACAGTGAGTAGGAAAGGTGACTGAAGAAGAAATACGCATTGCATCATGGGAATCCCTCAGCCACATACACCTGTTGCACTACACAACAAATGCAAGCATGTCAGTTTTATTCATTTTATGCTCATCTTCGTACAAATTTTAAAGGTAATGCAGTCAAAACTTTGTAAGTATCTGAGTGATTGGATGAAGCGGTTTGATGACGTAACACGCTATTTTAGTTTAAAATGCTTATAATGTTATGATAAATGGTAGTTTTGTTGTTACTTTTACAATATTATCCATCCTTCAGTTTCAGCGAACATGACAGTTAGCAGTGTAATAATTCCTCTGTGATAAAGAAAAATTAGCTTGTTTTCTTTTTGTGTGGGAGCTCGCACAGTGTTTCAACTTTACAGCCTTTTAATATGAAAGTCCTGTCAGTACACTTCCTTTTTACATCATTTCACACTTGCCCCGTGAAGGGCAACAGTCTGACGTCTGCTTAGCCAGGAAAGCTTCAGCTTGTTTCTTTCCGCACATCTTCCTCTTCACTGTCGGTGGCTCACAGACATGTTAACAAGCATGGACGTATCAAAACTTTGCTTGATTTTGCTGTTACCACTAGCTGTGTCCCATGATGCTGAAGGTAATACAAGGAAACTATTTTCATTATGCATTATTAATATTTTTAAATTTATAACCTCCTTGCTTTTAGTTTAAACTAAACACATTATTATGGGATTAAAAAGATGGTTTAACATTCACAAAATATAGAAACTAAAGTCCTCTCTGACACAGGCTGAATCTTGTATTTACCGTATTTTGCTGTCCCTGTTTACAGAGACTGTTGTGAAGACAGTCAGGAGAGAACACGATGTCACTCGGATTTGCAACAAGGAAAGTCAGACTACTATTGTTTTGATTATCTGTAAGATCAAAAGACAGAGGGACACAGGAGGAGAGTGTCATCTGCTGTATCGACACGGAGAGAACGTTACTCAGGAATGTGACCCCAGGTTCTCAATAACAAAAGAAAATCAGACTGCCTTTCTGGAGCTGACCAGTTTAACACCAGCTGATAGTGGGAACTTCACCTGTGAGTGTACAGACACTGAAGGGACATATATTGTCCATATCAGTGTCACTGTGGAAGGTAAATGCATTTTGGTTTCTTTATCTGACACAGTTATTCAGCACTGTGTTAGCATTGTATTGACCTGCTTATG
Organism: Aulonocara sp. 'chitande type north' Nkhata Bay; assembly: GCF_057382095.1. Classification (NCBI taxonomy): domain Eukaryota; kingdom Metazoa; phylum Chordata; class Actinopteri; order Cichliformes; family Cichlidae; genus Aulonocara; species Aulonocara sp. 'chitande type north' Nkhata Bay. The sequence goes on along the minus strand of NC_141365.1, from coordinate 49,283,669 downwards.
TGTTTTTTATTCTTGTAATTTGTTCATTTCTTTTCTTCTTATTTTCACTTACAGCAGTTTAAATACTCTCACTGACTCATTTATCAGGTACATCTTTGAACCGAGTTGGACCACCTTCAGCCATCAAACATGTCTTCATTTTTTGTGGCACAACAAGGCGCTAAAAACATTCCTCAAAGATTCTCAAGACATATTGAAATTACATCATCACACAGTTGCTGCAGATTCGTCAGCTGCTCTTACTTGAAGCAAACTTTCCGTTCCACCACATCCCAAAGGTGCTCTGCTGGATTGAGATCTGGTGACTGCGCAGGCCGTACATGATTTGAGCGCCGTGACATGGTGTGGTATCCTGCTGGAAGCAGCCATCAGACGATGGGTATTTTTTGGGCATAAAGACATGAATGTGGTCAGCAACAACCTTCAGGCAGGCTGTGGTGTTTAAATGATGCTCAGTGGTTACTACAGGGTCCAAAGTTTGCAAAGAAAATCCTTCTCAGAGCATTACACCACCAGCAGTCTGAACTGTTAGAAATCAACTCATCGGGCAAGGCATCGTTTTTTTAGTCTTCTGTTGTCCAGACTTGCAAACTGTAGCCTCAGCTTGCTGTTGTTAGAGGACAGCAGTGATATCCAGTGTGGTCCGCTCTGCCTCAAGGTTTGATGTGTAAACAGCATTTTTACCCAGAGAATCACAGCTCACTGGATATTTTCTATTTTTCAGACCATTGTCTGTGAACAGAGATGATTGTGTGGGAAAATCCCAGCAGATCAGCAGTTTGTGAAGCACTGGGACCAGTAACATGTGCCATGTTGCTCTGTTTGAGCATTGATTTGCTGACATTTTATTATTTTATTAACCTTTATTTAACCAGGAAGATGAAGCTGACATGTGATTGACAAATGAAATGAACACTGAAATATTTGTGTTACACCCTGAACAAGTATACCTCATAAAGTGGCCAGTGAATGTATATAAGCAGTTGGACCAATTTCAGTTCATAGTAATATTCAGAAAAGATGCAAAAGAAGAAGAAGACAAAAGAAAAGAGCACAGTGACAATATTTAAAGCTCTGTGGTTATAAAACTGGGGTTTCATTACTTCACTCAGAGTTTCAGTAGACGTAAACTGTGTTTGATTTGTGTTTTGATTTCCAGGAAATGAAAGTAAATGATTTTACTGACAAATGCATCTTTTCAATGATTTAGACACAAACGAGGCCCACACTTCAGCAGACAAATCTTTTTCCGTTTATCTGCCCGGTGTTGTGATCATCTTTATAACTGGAGTTATCGTGGGATTTATCTACTGGAGGAAAAGTAATGGGTGAGACTATTTTTGCTGCAGTAATTCAAAGATGATATAGATGTAGAGAAAGTAAAAGGAAACATCGCATTTCAATAAATGAGAATTCGGTGTGTGTTAAACATCATGTCTAGAATGAACACTTTTTATCCTTCCAAAAATAATTATCATTATTAAGAGAGAAGATAATATAAATGTAGATGTTCTTACTTGATTTTTCTCTGTTTGAATGTGAATAGTGTTACACTAATGCTGACATCCTTTCTTATCAACGTGGCTGCTTAAGGTCAGGAACATCTGGAGTGTCTGTACCTGAAAATCCCAACGGTTTGGTGAGCAATTTATTGCTACGATCTACAGCAGCTAGTTAAAAGTTTGCCAGTAAACATAAAACATGTACATTTATGTTTTAGGATGTTACTTATATAGATAATTACAGATTAGTGTTATAATACTATTAGTGCCAACTTCAGTGTCCTTTATTTTGTGAAGAAGCTCTTACAGAAATGAGCAGAAACATTAAATAATCCAGGCAACAGATGGAGAGATTTAAAGATCAATAGAGTGTGTGGGTAGACCGGGTTGAACTTGATTAATACCTAAAATATTTCACTTTTCTAAAGGATGACGATGAGCCAGATCAGCCCTATACAAACCTTCAGCAGCCATCGAGTGATTCCTACCAGACTATCATCTCAGTGAACCATCAACACAACAACAAGACACGCTCAGCAAGAAGCACAGGAACTGTGGGAGTGGATAATAAAGCTCTATGAAACATTTTAAAGTAAATAAAACTTTAGGTGACATACTAATATAATAATATTCATATATTAAAATAAACGTCCATCTTTTCACACTGGATAGTTGTTTCCCAGTAATGGAGACCATTCAGTCATAATACTCCAACTCAGGCTCTCAGATTTAATACAATACAAACACAATAAACTGTGGCAAACATGACTCTTTGTATCAGACTAGTTTTGTTTTTGAACAAACATCTCATCATAATTTGAACACAATGTCCATCCAGATAAACAGAGAGATCAGTCTGGCTTAAACAATGTTGGTGGTTTACCTTCTACTGTCCTTCCACTTTTATGCACTTCTATTTTAGACATAGTAAAAGTTTCAGTGTAGACACAAGAGGTGAAATAAGGAGGGTGCAAGTCTTCCTGCTTTCACTATAGTCTACCTCACACTGTCAGCCACAGTTACTTCCTCACCAGCATGACTGCACGGAAACTCTGCTTTCTCCTGCTTCTGCTTGTGGTTTTTAGCAGTGAAGGTAAATATATATAATTAAAAAAGAAAAGCTGTAAAGCCAGGTGTTTAAGAAGAAAGCTTTAGTTAGGTTAGTGAAATAATATATGTGATTGATTTTCCCACAACAACAAATATATAGAAACTATAATCCCGATTTTGTTTCATTTTAACTGGAACAATTTATAGAGACTCTTGTGAAGACAATTGGAAAGAAACCCGATTCCACTCAAATATGCAGCAAAACAACTCTGAATATTACTGTGATGATACTGTGTGAGATCAGCACAGAGAGGAGCCGAGGAGAACAGTGTCGTCTGCTCTATCGTTACGACCGAGGCTTTATTCATGGCTGTGACTCCAGGTTCACACTGATCAAAGAAAATGAGACTGTGTTTCTCCACCTGCTCAACTTAACATCTGAAGACAGTGGGAACTACACCTGTGAGTGTGGATTTCGTGGTGGATTGTATGTTCTCCATCTCAGTGTGACTGTGAGAGGTAAAAACATTTTCTATTTATACCCACACCGCAGATTCAAGGTGGATGTTTGGAACTGCGTTAACACTTTCTTTTCTGTCATACATGGTTTGAGGTCGTCATTCCCGCCTGCAGCGGATTAATGAAAGGTTTCAGTCAGGAGATGAACATCTGGAATGTTTTTAAGCTGTTCTTCTGGCTAATTTGTTTAAAATTTCATTATAAAACTGCTCCAATCACAACTTTGGTGTTATTTCATCAGTGAAATGTTTGAATGATGCAATTGTAACTCTAATGTAATGAAAAGATAAACATGTTTTCCACTTTAATATAACAGGCTAATGCAAATTTCGTGACTTTTCATGTTTTCAAAATGAAGTTTTTTTGTTGTGTGTGTGGCAACATTCAACAGACGATGGAGATTCTTCTGGCATGAAGTTCATGGCTACAGTTCCCATCATTTCTGCTGCTGCTTCACTCATCAGTGTGGCTGTGATAACCTGTGGTTACAGCCTGAGGAGAAATCCTCGCAGGTGAAAACTTTTACTGACGCACTTAAACTCATGAAATGACCCTTTGAAATCACTTGAGCACATTACTGCATACAGCAGCCACTGTGGTGTTCAAAGTATCTCATAGGTTCTTTTAAAACACCACACATTAGTTGTAGACATAGCTAGTCTTGTTTTTGAGGTATTTTTCACCCCATGACCTCTGATGTTTTTATCCTAACAGAGAAAACAGATCAGGTCTAACTAACTTAACAGGATCTGAAACTCGCCAGATGTTTGTGAGTTTTCCATAGTTCTGTTTTACACTTAATTGTGCCGAGGCTGCAGTGCATTATGTCTGTTTTTTAAGCTGCACTTTAATTAAGTGTAAATGACAGTGTAAATTGTTGTTTAGGACAAAGAGGACCGCTACATGAGCCTTCATCGGCAAAACATCGATGTCTACCAAACTATCTCCTCCGGTCGCCTTCATCATGATGCTGAGGCCGCTGCATGTCACAGTCATGTACAATAATAATCAGAGATGGAGTTTTTACCCTGACTACGTGATCTATAAAACTATGATGCTAGACATGCTATCTATAAAAGACACTGACATTTTAACTTGCCAGCATCATGTGTACTGTTAGTTTGTTTTGCACTGAAAAAAGAGAAAAATATTAACGTCCAGTAAAACTTGTAATGATGTTGTGAATGAATTGCCTTAATTCATGGCTTTTAACACCATTTAATTTCTGTTTTTTATCTGGTTTGAACGTTGAAAATCCTGCCACTTGGCTCTGTGGCCTCTGCGACCATCATGGTTTTTGCTACAGTGGGGCAAAAAAGTATTTAGTCAGCCACCGATTGTGCAAGTTCCCCAACTTAAAATGATGACAGAGGTCAGTAATTTGCACCAGAGGTACACGTCAACTGTGAGAGACAGAATGTGAAAAAAAAATCCATGAATCCACATGGTAGGATTTGTAAAGAATTTATTCGTAAATCAGGGTGGAAAATAAGTATTTGGTCACCTCAAACATGGAAAATCTCTGGCTCTCACAGACCTGTAACGTCTTCTGTAAGAAGCTTTTCTGTCCCCCACTCGTTACCTGTATGAATGGCACCTGTTTGAACTCATCATCTGTATAAAAGACACCTGTCCACAGCCTCAAACAGTCAGACTCCAAACTCCGCCATGGCCAAGACCAAAGAGCTTTCGAAGGACACCAGGAAAAGTATTGTAGACCTGCACCAGACTGGGAAGAGTGAATCTACAATAGGCAAGCAGCTTGGTGTGAAAAAATCAACTGTGGGAGCAATCATCAGAAAATGGAAGACATACAAGACCACTGATAATCTCCCTCGATCTGGGGCTCCACGCAAGATCTCATCCCGTGGGGTCAAAATGATCATGAGAACGGTGAGCAAAGATCCCAGAACCACACGGGGGGACCTGGTGAATGACCTGCAGAGAGCTGGGACCAAAGTAACAAAGGTCACCATCAGTAACACACTACAACGGCAGGGAATCAAATCCCACAGTGCCAGACGTGTTCCGCTGCTGAAGCCAGTGCATGTCCAGGCCCGTCTGAAGTTTGCCAGAGAGCACATGGATGATACAGCAGAGGATTGGGAGAATGTCATGTGGTCAGATGAAACCAAAGTAGAACTTTTTGGTATAAACTCAACTCGTCGTGTTTGGAGGAAGAAGAATACTGAGTTGCATCCCAAGAACACCATACCTACTGTGAAGCATGGGGGTGGAAACATCATGCTATGGGGCTGTTTTTCTGCCAAGGGGACAGGACGACTGATCCGTGTTAAGGACAGAATGAATGGGGCCATGTATCGTGAGATTTTGAGCCAAAACCTCCTTCCATCAGTGAAAACTTTGAAGATGAAACGAGGCTGGGTCTTCCAACATGACAATGATCCAAAACACACCGCCCGGGCAACAAAGGAGTGGCTCCGTAAGAAGCATTTGAAAGTTCTGGAGTGGCCTAGCCAGTCTCCAGACCTCAACCCCATAGAAAATCTGTGGCGGGAGTTGAAAGTCCGTGTTGCTCGGCGACAGCCCCAAAACATCACTGCTCTCGAGAAGATCTGCATGGAGGAATGGGCCAAAATACCAGCTACTGTGTGTGCAAACCTGGTAAAGACCTATAGTAAACGTTTGACCTCTGTTATTGCCAACAAAGGTTATGTTACAAAGTATTGAGTTGTATTTTTGTTATTGACCAAATACTTATTTTCCACCCTGATTTACGAATAAATTCTTTACAAATCCTACCATGTGGATTCATGGATTTTTTTTTCACATTCTGTCTCTCACAGTTGAAGTGTACCTCTGGTGCAAATTACTGACCCCTGTCATCATTTTAGGTGGGGGAACTTGCACAATCAGTGGCTGACTAAATACTTTTTTGCCCCACTGTATACTGGTCCAGTTGATAGTCATATTTTATTAGAATTTGATTCTGATTTTATTTTATTTTGAGTCATTAGAATCAGAACGGGGGTCAGGAAAGCAGAAAAAAGATAAGCTGGGGAGAAAGTTAACAGAAGAAGAGGGAGAAATAGAGAAGAAGAGAAATAGATGGAGAGGAAGAGAGAAAAAATACTGAAAATCTATTTCATCATCTGCTGAAAAACACAAGGAAAAACCAACACAGTGGGGAACCCACAGCAACAACCAATAATATGCAGTAACTAGGCTAGTGAATTGTTCCACAAGGAGCAACAGGACAATTGACCTACTATATGCTAATGTGAGAGATGCATACAGAGCCACCCCCCTCCCCCCACTAGGGAAGTCAGACCACAACCTGGTTTACCTACAGCCACAATACACACCCCTCGTCCAAAGGCAGCCGGTCACAACGCGCTCCATCCGGAGATGGACCCCAGAAAAGGAGGATGCTCTGAGGGACTGTTATGACACCACAGACTGGGATGTGCTCCTGAGCCCACATGGTGAGGACATAGAGGGGGCGACACACTGTCTTACAGACTACCTCAACTTTTGTGTGGACACAGTCGCCCCTGCTAAGACGGTACGGTGTTATCCTAATAACAAACCGTGGGTAACACAGGAAGTCAAAGCTGTCCTCAACATGAAGAAGAAGGCTTTCAGGAGCAAAGTGAAGGAGGAGATGAAAGCAGCACAGCGGGAGGTGAAACGCTGCCTGAGGGAAGCAAAGGACACCTACAGGAGGAAGGTGGAGCAGAAGTTGGAGAGGAACAATATGAGGGAGGTCTGGAATGGTGTGAAAACCATCACAGGCCACAACACCAAGAAAAGCACAGTGGGGGGGGGACTGTGGAGAAGGCAAACGAACTCAACAACTTCTTCAACAGGTTTGACCAGCCCACAACCCCCCCACCCTCACCCTCACCTTCACTACAGAGTCCAATCCCCACTCTCCTACCTCCCTCGCTTCCCCCCCTTCCTGACACCATGACACCCCCCTCCTCCAATCCCTCTCTCAGCAGCAAGACATCTCCCCCCCTCCCCTCCTCCCAAACATCTCCCAGTGTCACAGTGGATCAGGTCAGGAGACAACTGAGGAAGCTTCGCCCCAGAAAGGCAGCAGGCCCAGACAAGGTGTGTCCTAGGATGCTAAAGGCGTGTGCTGCTGAACTTGGGGAGCCGCTGCAACGAGTCTTCAACCTCAGTCTGCGACTGGGGAGAGTGCCCGCCCTATGGAAGACATCCTGCATCGTCCCGGTCCCCAAAAAGAACCGGCCCAATGAGCTGAATGACTTCCGACCGGTGGCACTGACGTCACATCTTATGAAGACTCTAGAGCGGCTCTTCCTCAACCTCCTCCGACCACAGGTACAACATGCCCAGGACCCACTACAGTTTGCATACAAGGCGGGTGTCGGAGTGGAGGATGCCATCCTGTACCTCCTACACAGAGCCCACTCACACCTGGATGGGGGAAAAGGCACAGTCAGGATCCTGTTTCTTGACTTTTCCAGTGCCTTTAATACCATCCGGCCCTGTATGCTTCAGGAAAAACTGAACAGGATGGAGGTGGACCCCTGCCTGGTCGCTTGGATCTCCGACTACCTCACCGACAGACCACAGTACATCAGGCTGAAGGACATCACGTCTGACACTGTGGTCAGCAGCACAGGAGCACCACAGGGAACTGTGCTGTCCCCTCTTCTCTTCACCCTGTACACCTCTGACTTCTGCTACAACTCTGAATTATGCCACATTCAGAAGTTTGCAGACGACACAGCCATCATGGGGTGTATCTGGGATGATCAGGAAGAGGAGTACAGAAGTCTGGTGAGGAACTTTGTCGCATGGAGTCACACAAACCACCTGCAACTCAACACCTCAAAGACTAAGGAACTGGTTGTGGACTTCGGGAGGTCTAGAGCAGGTCCACTGCCGGTTCAGATAGAGGGGGAGGAGGTGGAGGTGGTCAACAAGTACAAGTACCTCGGGCTGTGGGTGGACAATAAACTGGACTGGTCATGCAACACAGAGCACCTGTATAAAAAAGCCCAAAGCCGACTGTACTTCCTCAGGAGGCTGAGGTCTTTTAACATCTGCAGGAAGCTCCTGAGGATGTTTTACCAGTCGGTGGTTGCTGGAGTCATTTTCTATGCTGTGGTGTGCTGGGGGAGCAGCACAGCAAAGAAGGACTCATCCAGGCTGGAGAAACTGATCAGGAGGGCTAGCTCTGTGGTCGGCATGAAGCTGGACACTCTGGTGACAGTGGCAGAGAAAAGAACATTAAAGAAACTGATGGACATTATGGACAATGCCAGGCATCCTCTGCACACGGCCATTAACCACCAGAAGAGTCTGTTCAGTGACAGGTTGCTTCTCCCAAATTCAAGAACTAACAGACTTAAAAACTCCTTTGTCCCACACGCCATCAGACTGTTTAACTCCTCTCTGGAGGGGAGAGGGAGGGGAAACAGGAGGACAAAGGAGGGGGGAACAACTAAGCTGTAGTGCCTCTTCACCTCACTGTGCGATACTTTTTGTGCAATACTTTTGTAAATAGTCAACCAGTGTTGGTCAAGTTACTTGAAAAAAGTAATCAGTAACTAATTACTGATTACTTTCCCAAAAAAGTAATCCCGTTACTTTACTGATTACTTATTTTCAAAAGTAATTAATTACTTAGTTACTTAGTTACTTTTTAAAAACACGATTTACAACCTGAAGAGGTGATAAAGCGATAGATCTTTCAGCCCAATTCTACTTTTTCTGCATAATCCATCATACAAAATGTAATCAAATGGAAAAGTCTCTTTTTTTAAACTTGTTTTATTAGTTTTAATCTTTTAACTTTATGCATCAAGCAAAAATGGAATTATATGCAACATTCTCTGACTTGAATAAATTAGTTTAACATTTAAACCTATTTTCTACACATTCCAGCACATAAAATAAAATATTTTTTGTGTTTACACTCAGTCTTTCAAATAGATGCAAGTAAAACACAGCAGAAAATAAATAAAGTCAAAGACTAGCGGTCCTGTTGCTCTATTTTCACCTGTAAAGCAGGACTGCGGTAGGCGGAGGTTTACCCTGGTGCAGGTGTCCCGCGGTCAGTTGAAGAATCCGTGAGTTTCTCTGTGAGTTTCCCATTACGTCATAGCGCACTCGGTGCTTGCTTGGAAGTTTAGGGGTTTTTTTCGCTGTAAAAAGAAGTTTTCTTCCCACGCACGATGGACGCTAATGTTTTTGTCACTTTTTATGGAATCAAACTCAAAGTAAGGTCAGTACTTCCACGCTTTAAACGCTGCACGCTCATACTCTCTCCCACAATCGATATGTGAACCATTGTTGATCTGCACACAGCTGTTGTCACGAACGGCGCACTCGCTTACGTCACTGTCATGAGACATTCTCGCAAAAAATCACGGTTTTAGTAACGCAGTAACGCAGCGTTCCTACGGGAAAGTAACGGTAATCTAATTACCGTTTTTGCAATAGTAATCCCTTACTTTACTCGTTACTTGAAAAAAGTAATCAGATTACAGTAACGCGTTACTTGTAACGCGTTACTGCCCATCTCTGTAGTCAACAGTGCAATAGACCTCAATACTTGAAATGTGCAATTCACTTGTATTTTTATTTTTTATTCCTATTTATTCTATTTATCCCCTTCGTATATTTTATTTATATTGCCTCTGTATTTATATATATGTGTGTGTGTGTGTGTGTGTATATATATATAATATTCTGTACCTCTGTAACTTCTGTCGGTGCTGTGATTTTTTGGAAATCGAATTTCCCAGAGGAACCCACCCGAGGGATTAATAAAGTTCTATCTAATCTATCTAATCTAATCTAGTAAGTAGTAGTAAATAATAGATATTAATTAAACTCCCAGAGACCAGCCATTTGGCTTTTCTACCTATAAAACCCGGAGAGCTGCCAAATGGCTGGTAGGCTTTTAGCTAAGCTTTAGCTTCAGCCAAGTGGAAGCTAAATTGGCTAGTCATTCATATGTATATTAGGTTGTTACCTGGGAATTCTGGAGGGAGGGGAGTGGGGGTGTGTGATTGAGGGCGTGGGGGAGCTGCTAAAAGCTGTGCACTTCCTTTTGTGTTTCATCTTGATGCATTCTCAATCATCCAGGGAAATAAATCTCCAAAAGTCACCAACTTGGAGTGTTTCAGTTTGCCATCTTAGGGAGAAATCAACACACATGGGTGTATGTCCTTTGTTGCTGAGATTTATTGATAAAAACAGTACAAAAAACCAACCATTTGTACACATATTTACAAATAATAATAAAAAGCGAGTGAGTACATTTCAACATTTTCAGCAATCACTCACAATCCTGGCACTGCCATGGTATCTGTAGTCTGCATTTACCTTGGCTTGGCTTCCTGATCAATTGTCCACTACCAAAAGGAAGCCAAGCCCTGTGATCACACCTTGTTTTGTTGTAAAGGGTGACAGGGCTTGGCTTCCTTTTGGTAGTGGACCATTGATCAGTCGTCCATTGTGGCATCAATCAGACCACTGGTATAATAAAAGCATAATCACAATGGACCATTGATCACACCTTGTTTTGTTGTAAAGGGTGACAGGGCTTGGCTTCCTTTTGGTAGTGGACCATTGATCAGGAAGCCAAGCCCTATATATATGATACAATCTCACTGCACTTAGCCTAATCCTTCATTGCCCTGAAGAATTCTGTGGTGTACGGACCTCCTCTCCAAGGAAAGAAAATGCAGATATGACTCACCACTCAGCAGGCCTTGGAAATGATCCTGAGGGAAGTCGACCCTTGTGACTCGGATGGAGAAGACCTAGAAGTTCAGCCGGATTCGGACTCAGAGCTGTCTGATCAGTCTTCCGGTTAGTTTCATTTCATGTTATTTCCTATTTCATTTCAAACAAGTAAGTGGATGTAGTTAGTAAGTAAGATATTTCAGACATTATTCTGATACAGAGGAGGAGATACTGGAATTATAATTAGTATCTATGCATGCATTTGTGATTTTGTTTGACCTTCCCATTGCTCACAATTTGAATTTGTTCACACTGCAGATGAGGAGACTGCTTCTGCACCTAAAAAGAGAGCTTGTTTGGGGACTGAGACAGCGAAAGATGGCACAGTGTGGCATGAAGAACAGGTGGGGACCTGTCTCCCTTTCACCCCAATAGAAGCGTACGCTGCAGATGGAGAGCCAACGGCTAAGGCCAGGAGAAGTATCTCGAGTCGCCTTCAGAGCTTCCTGTGTTTCATCACTCTTGACATGCTTCATAGCATTCAAGAATGGACTATTCAACATGCACAGCAAACGGAGCATGTTCATTGGTTCATGGACCTCCCTGAACTAATGGCATTTATTGCAATTGTCATCTTGCGGGGGGTTAACAGGGTTCCATCTTTACGTGACTGCTGGTCAGCAAACCTGGGAAACCCACAGATCATTGGAACTATGGCACGGAACCGCTTCCAAGACATCATGCAACACCTACGCTTTGATGACAAGTCCACCCGCAGTGATCGAGCAAAGACTGATAAGTTCGCTGCAATTTCCAGTGTGTGGGGATCATTTGTCACCAACTGCATCACGTGCTACAACCCTGGTCTACATATCACCGTTGATGAACAGCTTTTCCCATCAAAGACTCGGTGCTGTTTCCTGCAGTATATTGCAAGTAAACCTGACAAGTTTGGGATCAAGTTTTGGGTGGCTTGCGACCTAAAATCCAAGTACATTTGCAATGTCTTCCCATATCTTGGCAAGGACCCCAATCGTCCCACTAGGGAGAGACTTTCTGAAAATGTAGTGATGAGGCTGATGGTTCCTAGACAAGGGCAGAAATGTTACCACGGACAATTTTTTCACATCGCTTTCACTTGCGCAAAAACTTCTTAGACGAAAAACCACCATCCTCGGCACAGTCAACAAGAATCGCAGGGAAATTCCTCAATCCACTAGACAGACAGATCGCAATGAATTCACCACTCAGGTATGTTGCAGGTCTTTTGTGGTTCTATGTTTATGTGTTTCATTGTGTGTAAAAGGGCTATGGAAATAACAATTTATCTTATTTCTTAGGTGTTTTCAACCTCTGCTGCCACGCTGACGGCGTATGCGGCCAAACGGAAGAAGACAGTCTATATTCTTAGCAGCATGCACGGCGTGGTTCAGACTGATAACACTACCAAAAGGAAGCCAAACACTGTCACCCTTTACAACAAAACAAAGTGTGGCGTGGATGTGATGGACCAGATGGTTCGGGAGTACACTGTCCGCAGAGGAACACGGTGCTGGCCAGTTGCCGTGTTTTATAACATGATTGACATGGCAGCACTGAATGCACATGTGCTGTATCAAGCATGCACCGGGACGAAGGAAAGACGGGTGGACTTCCTGGTGGAGCTTGCAAGAGAGCTGGCTCACTCTCATGTAGCTGGGAAGAAGGCAAGAAAAGAACAGTTGCTTTGGACACAACCCTCCACACCTAGCCCTGGAAAAAGAGCCATGTGTCAGGTCAAACACAAATGCAAGAACAATCATGCCACTGTGCGATGTGTTCACTGCAACAGATACACATGTGGTAAATGCAGACTACAGATACCATGGCAGTGCCAGGATTGTGAGTGATTGCTGAAAATGTTGAAATGTACTCACTCACTTTTTATTATTATTTGTAAATATGTGTACAAATGGTTGGTTTTTTGTACTGTTTTTATCAATAAATCTCAGCAACAAAGGACATACACCCATGTGTGTTGATTTCTCCCTAAGATGGCAAACTGAAACACTCCAAGTTGGTGACTTTTGGAGATTTATTTCCCTGGATGATTGAGAATGCATCAAGATGAAACACAAAAGGAAGTGCACAGCTTTTAGCAGCTCCCCCACGCCCTCAATCACACACCCCCACTCCCCTCCCTCCAGAATTCCCAGGTAACAACCTAATATACATATGAATGACTAGCCAATTTAGCTTCCACTTGGCTGAAGCTAAAGCTTAGCTAAAAGCCTACCAGCCATTTGGCTGCTCTCCGGGTTTTATAGGTAGAAAGGTAGAAGCCTGGCTTTGGTTTAGTACATCAGGAAACATAGTAACATGTCAGCGCACATGTTTAAAACCTTGGAGAGTAAACATGTTGGTTTTCCTTAACAAGAACTTGCCATAAAAAACATTCACTCAGGAAGGATGAATGCAAGATAGAGAAACCTTTTTTTTTTTTCAAAAAATTACAAAAATACACTACCTACATTGTTCTTAATTGTTGATAATATTAGTCTTGGCCAGTACGACCACAAAGGTAGACAATTGTTCTTTGGTGTGTTCCCACAGCAGACAAGTTCTTACCTATAGTTTAATCTAGTAAAGTTTCCACTCCAGTTTTGACTTGCATCATAACTACTTGGTGAGTGGTAAAATGATGAACAACTGCATAGAGATAATTTGCAGTATAATTTAAGTTATGTTTATTTAAAACTAATTATAGAGACCGGGAAGGATGTCTTTCAGAATTCAAGCCTCAGAAATTTTTTTATGGGGGCAATGTTTCAATGTTTGACTGCACTTTGTTGTTACACTGCTAATACAGCAGCTTTCATTAAATAAAACTGTGCAGTAAAACGGAAATTATGTATTTGTTTTTTGTTTTTTTTTTGCTATTTATTTTATCGCAAGTCATATCGTTATCGCAGTATTGATCACAGTTATCGCACATCGCAGGTTTTCCTAATATCGTGCAGCTACCCTACCCTTGGTCAACATTAATACGACACGACCTCTTGAACTCTTGTGCATGGACTTCTTGTCCCTGGAAGCTGACAGGAGTGGAACCAAAGATATATTGGTGATCACGGACCACTTCACTAAATTTGCAGTTGCTATCCCAACACCTAATCAAAAGGCCCGCACAGTGGCAAGGTGTCTGTGGGAGAACTTTATGGTACACTATGGCATCCCAGAAAAATTGCATAGTGACCAGGGTCCAGATTTCGAGTCCCGCACAATCAAGGAGCTCTGTCAGGTGGCTGGTATCCACAAGGTGAGGACAACCCCATACCATCCTAGGGGCAATCCTGTGGAACGATTTAATCGTACCTTGCTTGATATGTTGGGAACTCTCCGTGATCAAGATAAGTCCTGTTGGCGTGACCATGTAAAACCCCTGGTCCACGCTTATAACTGCACCAGGAATGAAGTGACTGGTTTCTCCCCGTACGAACTGATGTTCGGACGCCAACCTCGGTTGCCAGTTGACCTTGCATTCAACCTGCCAGTGCAAGAGGAACAACACTCATCTCACTCTGAATATGTGCAAAAACTCAAGTCACGTCTCAAAGAAAGCTACAAGTTAGCTATGGACAAGGCTGCAAAGATGGCTCACAAGAACAAAATGAGGTTTGACAGACATGTAACTGCATCAGACTTGGAAGCTGGAGATCGGGTATTGGTCAGGAATGTCCGTATCCGGGGCAAACATAAGATTTCAGACAAGTGGGAACACACTGTGCATGTAGTGGTGAGAAGGGCAGGCAACCTCCCAGTATATACAGTTAAGCCTGAAAACAAAGATGGTCCCCTAAGAACACTACACCGGGATCTGTTGCTACCATGTGGCTACCTACCTGTGGAGGAAAGCAGTGAGCATGTACAGAAGCCAGTGTCACGCAGGCCAAGAACCCGTGCAAATCCAGCGCTAGAGGAAGAGAACTCCTCAGACGAAGAAGATGATTTGCTCATTCCTGTTTGGTTGAGTTCCCCTGTCCACACAGTGAGTGAGAGTCCTGTAAATGTTCCTGATATTGACAACCCACCTGTTTTTGACAGCCAATCTGATTTTGGCAACATACCTGATATGCCTAACAGTACTACAGATGATACTGAGTACTTATCTACCAATGGAGTCACACCGACCGAACAAGTGGATGAAATAACCTTAGCTGAAAATGACTCACCTGTTGATGACCCAGACGTCCAAGAAAGGCAACTTCCATTTCAGGAGGCTGGCACCAGAGGTGCGAATTCTGAGGAGAGAGTGGAGGAGATAGTCCCAGTGGATACAAGGGAAAACATGGATACAAATGATTCTGTAAGGAGATCTGAGAGAAACCGTCGTCCGCCACGACGGCTTGACTATACGGAGCTAGGCAATCCTCTGATCACTGCAGCAAAATCATTCTTGCAAGGACTGTCTTCAGCTTGGGCCGATGTCATCAGTGATGGTGAAGAGCCTGCTTCGCCCTCTTCCTTGACCCGTCAAATAATCATCATTTAACTGTCTACCATGCACAGGGACGTGCATGAGTTCAGGAGGGGAGGGTGTAGCCCAGATGAAAAATATCATACTTATTCTCTTTATATTAACTGTCCACATCAACAAGCGTCGTATTTCCTATGACCATTGAATGCACCTCTCAGTTCACCCCACGTGAGGGCACCTAGCTCAGCAACCAATCAGAGCCTACCCAGGCCGCATTGACCCTGTCAGCCAGGAAGTGAGGTGGAGGTGCATGGTGTCCCGGGTTTTTCTTATCTCAGCAAGAGGAGTGGAGGCATCTGCTACTCAAACCGAGAAATCCACGGACAAAAGAGAGGAAAACTCAGGATTGAGAGGAAGGAAAGCCAGCCTACTTACCTGCTGGAAGTCCGGAGTCGAGTGGCTGGATGAAGGAGAGAGGCAACGTCGGTAAGACGAGTGTTATTCTGATGGAAAAAACTTGTAGAGACTTACCGTCGCGATCATGCTAATGCTAGCTCGGTGTCTCACAGGCTAACCACTCACCTTTCATCCGGAGAGCTGCTGCAATTCCAACGCCAGTGTGTGTTGGGCTTTTGTGAAACAGAGCAACGGTGAGCAACATGTTCTTAGCTGCTCTAAAGCTAAATTTTGTCAGTTCACTGTGAGTTTAAAGTAATCTAGAGGGTAATTTTTAGTGCATTTCTCTCTCACGAATAGGCCTATAGTGTGGAGAAATTAAGCACACTGCTTTAATGCCTCTGAACTGAACTCATATGTATATTTTGTTGCTTATTTGCACATAGTTCTGAATTTGTTATGGTGTATTGTATTTTGAGTGTCAATGGTTACTTACCATAAGTATTGTTTAATTAATGTTTACATGAATAGAGAAATATCTGAGCAACTTAGATGTTTAGTTCTCATATTTGATATGCTTGAAAATTGAATGTTGTACAACAGAACTGTGAGATTTGATAAGATTTAAGATGTTGATGCAATGAATATGAGGTGATGCAATATTTTGATTTTGTATTTTAACCTTAAACAATGCATCTGAAACAGACTGATTAGAATGTACATTTTATGACCTGGATTATAGGTCAGGTTTTTTGGAGAGGACGGAAAAGTCCAAGGACCAGGACGATATTCTGGTTGTGATAGATGGCGAGCCAACCACTTTGAGGACGATCTACCCCAAAGAAGATACACACCACACACTCATACATTCCAGTTACATTCACAAGGACCTTTGAAGTTGGCTATCGCCAGCTTAACTCTAAATTCTTAAAGGGCCCCAACGAGTACTTTTATTTTGTTGAGTGTGCACACTATTTATTTTATTTTATACTTTATCTGTACAAATTGGACAAATACCTGTTATACTTTGTAACAATACAAGAGTGGCTACTCAAAAGTTAACATTGTGTCCAGGTCATTATTGCTGCTCAATACTTTGGCTCCATACGAATTTGGTGTCTTCTGATTCTGGCCAGGGTCTTATTACGAGCCCAAGTAATTATTGCGCTGTAATTCACCTTTATACCTTAAAGTTGGTTACACAGGTGTTAAATGTCACTGAGCAGCACACAGTAAATGGGCCCAGAGGGCCGAGACCTGAGGGCACCCCACCCGCAGCACAGGCCCAACAGAGCCAGGGGGCCGGGCCCCACCGAGCAGCCGCCCAGAGTGAGCCACTAAACACAGAGAACCACTAATGCACTGTGGGTGGGGGCACCAGCTACTGGCAGGAAGTGTGGTGGGGGGAA
Organism: Aulonocara sp. 'chitande type north' Nkhata Bay; assembly: GCF_057382095.1. Taxonomy (NCBI): domain Eukaryota; kingdom Metazoa; phylum Chordata; class Actinopteri; order Cichliformes; family Cichlidae; genus Aulonocara; species Aulonocara sp. 'chitande type north' Nkhata Bay. The sequence continues at coordinate 49,266,645 of NC_141365.1, read as the reverse complement.
ATAATACGTGACTATTTTTATGTGGAGTGGAATTAAACTGCCATAGAATATGCTTGTGGTGGATTTGACTCAACACAAGCGTATTGTCAAAGTGTTCTTTGACATGCATCGAGACAGTTTCTCAGATACTGAAGTGACTTGAGCAGAGCCAGTTAAAGCCTACTGTGCTTGAGTGGGCAGCTCAAGTTTCCACGTGGAAGGTTTAGTGAGACAAAGACAGGAAGTTAAAGCTGCTGACTAATAATCTGCAGGTTCCTGATTTGAGTCTCTGTTAAGAGGATGGTGTCTCTGAGATAATTGCTTTTGTGCATCGATAAATAAACAGGGAAATAAATGAATAGAAAAAAGCATCCGAGCGGATGTGCACCGATGGTGTGCCCACTGGTCTTAAAGTGCCTTTGCGCCCCTTACCATTTATGGAGGTCCTATTTGGGCACATTGGCATGGACCTATAGTGTACATGGATGTTGCTTTGTATTAGTTCTGGTATATTATACAACACAATAACATGATGCAGTGCTGCTGTGCAACATTTCTGCAAAGAGTGTGGTGCAAGCAAGGAAGATAAGATAACTCTTGCACAGTCATACCTAGTGCAATAATACAACAAAATTGGAAACTGTCCCACCATAACACAATCATTTAGATACAATATTGGACTTTGTTTACATGTAACTGCACAAATAGAATTTAGAAATGTAATTATTGACAAGAGTGAACAACCACTTATAATGTAATCTACAGCTGTGACCAAACAGCTAGATAGAGAATCAGAAGTGTTGTGTTTTCTACAAAGTTTGCTGTTTCAGTGAGAGTCATATGTCATATCATTTCAAACAGTGGCGATCCAGTAATGTACAAACGAGTAAGACTAACTATAGACTTTAGCCAAAGTTGTTAAGTTAGCTAAAGAGTTGGGATTGTGTGTAAGGCATAAATAAACCTAAAATGCAATGTTTTGGACGTTCTTTGGCACATTTCCCTACTGTAGGGGTCTCTGCAAGCATACGGGGCTCTGAGAGGGAACAAGATGACAACGAGGAATTCTACTGGAAACAGTCGATCATGTCTGTCAAAGCTGAATTCAGGGCAAACTAGGCTAAATTAGTGTTTTTAGCTAACAGCTACAGTAAGCATAAAAGTGACTGTTGGGCTATTATTTGTTAACAGGGGCGATTTTAGCCCATTTTTAGGGTGCTTTGGTTCATTTTTGGGGTGCTTTGGTTCATTTTTGGGGGTGCTTTGGTTCATTTTTGGGGTGCTTCAGCACTTACTTACTTTTTTTTGACAATATTTCCTGTTTGTGTGACACACTACTAAAAATATAAAAGGCAGAACTTGGTTGAGAGGTAACATTTTAACAACAAAAGTATCCATAATATTTTTTAATATTTTGTAATAATTTATTTGTAATAATTGATTCTGTTTCAGGAGTGTTTTTATGCATCTGTATTATATTATACAAACACATTAAAAGTGAATCTCTGTCCAAAATATGCACTCAGTTTACTTCTTACTCACTGTGAGCATCATTCATTATTCTCCTCCAGTAATTAAGGTTAGGATATGTATTTTTTTTATTCCAATCCATTCTTCTTTGGCAGCATTTAAATAACCTTGATCAGAATTGATGGTTTTGTTACAGACTTTTCAAAAAAGTGTTTTGCTTTTCTTTCACAAATGTGGGATTAAATTGTTAAAAAGTACAAAACAGTGATGTCATGTTTTGTGACGAGGACCCAGGCACAGAGAGACTTGATGAATTTAAGAATCTTTTGATTTAATAAAGAAATTTGCAGACTTGCACAGAGATGGTAAAATTATGATGACTGATAAAGGAGGCGAAGACAACAGACGATGAGGACAGGGAGGATGCAGGGACAGAGACGGGGAAGAAGTCTCATTGTGACGAGTAAAGTGTATCTTGGCTGGCTGGGCAGCTCTCTGGGTGCTCAGCCCCCCGAAGCTCTGATCCTAGAATCCTCCCTGAATTGTGTTAATACAGTATGTCAACATGAAAGCATAACTGTACAGGGTGGGCCAGTTATATGGATACACCGTAATAACATGGGAATGGTTGGTGATGTTAAAGTCCTGTTTGTGGCACATTAGTATATGTGAGGGGGCAAACTCCTCAAGTTCGGTGGTGACCATGGTGGCCATTTAGAAGTCGGCCATCTGATACCAAATGATACCAAACAAGGCAAAGTAAATAATTTTTAAAGGTAAATGTAGAGGAAACATCAAAAGTTGTCACGGCTGGGGCAGCAGTCGTGTGGTGGAGTGAATGAGGACCAAGATGCAGACGGCGGTGGAGATGCGAGTGGAGATTTATTTACAGTGAAAATAACAAAGGTGAGGGAAGAAGCGAACATCAACCTAAACTGGGAAGAACTAACAGACAAAGCAGAAAACATGAGGGCAGCAGGGAAACACAGAGATGACACGAAGAAGACAGAGAGACGTGGAGAAACACCGATGGACACGGAGACTTTTCACCTGTTCCTTTTGTTTGAAGTGGCCGAACTTGGCCACAGTAGGACGTGGTCTCCCGGTCGCAGCCCGCATGGGGCCGATGCGATGCACTCTATCAAAGGCGATGTTCTTCACCGTGTCCTCCAGCAGCTTCAGGTGGGTTTTGATGAAGGTTTTGCACTCTGAGCCTTCTTCATCACAAGATCCTGGAAGCACTGATCAATGTAATCTTGGAGAGCCTCTAAACTCTCCCCGTTGTTCTCCAGGGTGTTGGAGATGATTTAGACAAATATTGTTAGTTAGAAGACTATTGATAAGTGTATTTGGTAATACTGAAGCTTAAAGGAATTTGTTCAATTCTAAACTACCATTCGCTTTAATTTTCCGCCAAAATCTCCGGCGTCTTGCAGGAGCTTTCCTCTCCTCAGGAGCTCCCTCTGCAGGAGGGGGAGATACAGGAGAGGTGGAGGAAGATCTCAGCCTGGGTGTTTATTGTCTTATGTAGTCTGGAAGATGAGTGGATGGTGGGGTGGGTGCAGTTTTCTCTGTGGTGGGGTTGGGTGGACTGTCCCGGGCTCTGTGGGGCCGGGCGGCGCTGCTGCACTGGGCCCCGGTCTGGATGGGCCTGGGCCCCCTTTCCCTGGCGGGTCGCGGAGTATGGGGGTGCCTACTGGAGAGGTGCAGAGGAGACTACCCCCCCCCCCTCTGTCCCCTTCTGGCTGCCTCTGCCTCAATTTTATCCCACAACTTAGACATTCACATTACTCACACTCTCATTACACATACATATAGGATCTTGGGGGTGGGCACGATACATGGAGTCCAAAGTACCATCAGGGTGTACACCCCACCCCTGGCATCGTTGCCCACCTCTCAATTTTAAATACACGTAGACATTGAGGGCTAGCAGGAGGGACCATGCGCTTACCTGCTGCTCTCTGGCAGGTAGCTCCAAGCCCTCCTGGGTTTTAAATGCACCTTAGAACACACATGCATCAACACTACAATGAGCGGGTGGAGGGAGGTTTGGAGTCTTCTCTCACCCCCATTCTCTGCGACCTGCTGGAGCAGGGGGGCTAGGAGGAGGAGTTGGCCGTCCGACTGCGGTCTGGAGTGTGGAGCCTTCCTGCTGCTGCGGAGTCGGGGCGGTCTGCCTCCCCCCACCGCAGGGAAAAGGGAAACACCACCTGGGTCTGGGTGCAGTTCCCCCCTCCAGGGGCGGGGGCACCTAGACCCGGTTTGTAGAGTACGCTTGGGGAGTGTGATCGTGTGTACAACGTCTCTTTATGTCTGTCTCCACGTTGGTTGAGTGTGGAGTAAGTGCATATGAGAGCATGAGGGTGGGAATGGATGTTTGTATCTGTGTGTGCCTGTATGTCTGTGTCTATATGTCAGGTTGGGGGTCAGGCGCCACCTCTCTGGGGACATCTCAGGCCCTCCAAGGTTTGGAGGCCTATCTCCCCCCACCACCACTTCCCCTGCCAGTGGCGGACCCCCTCAGACATCGGTGCGTTGGTGGTTCTTTGTGTCCGGGGATGGGCGTCCGGGTACACACCGGCTCACTCCTTGGCGGCCGCTTATCGGGGCCTGGAGCCTGGGGCTCGCTCGGGCCACTTCGGAGGTGGGGTGCCCCCGGCCTCTCGGCCTGGGGCTCGGTCACTCAGGCACAGCTGGCTGCCGGCGGAGCTCACGGGCGCGTCACTGCAACTCCCCCTGGCTTCTGCTCCGCGGCTGCTGAGTGAGCCCTCATCTGGGACTCTCCTCAGCTCTTTCCGGGACAGTGGCGCGGCTGCCCCTCTGTTGGTCTTCCTTGGTCTCTTGTGTTCTGGGGGCCTCTGGATGTCTGGAGTTTTGATCTCCTCCACACCTGCTTCACGCCCTGGAGGACGGGGCTGTGGCCCCCCCACACCCTCTAGCAGATCATTACATGAAGGAACCTTTTAAAAAACAAAAAACAAGCGCGTCCATGCTCACAGGTGTACACACGGGTGATCACACCCACAAACTACACCCTTTTTGGCTCCTACCTCAAAGCACACTGTGTTCTGTTGATCTTATGTGCTGCACAATAATGTTTAACATTTAGTATTTACTGTCATATTCCCATATATCATTGTGATGTTGTTTATTCTATTACTCTTGTTCTCTTCTGCTTGCTTTCTTTTTTCTTTCTCAGCAGGTGATCCAGATGATTGATATATGCATTTTTTTTCTCTGCCCGTTCTGTTGGTTTTTGTCTTTTGCCCTTCTCCCCCGTCCCTCTTCTCAGCTGTTTCTCTTTCCCTCTTTCTTTCTCCCCTTCTTTCCCCCAGTCAAGTCTGTCCCGTATTCAGTAAGTGAAAATAAAATAAACAATAAAAGGTGAATCAAATGGACCATTACGGCAAGGCTGGGATGGTCAGTTTGGTAAAGTAAATCCGTTGGGCATCTTTCTTTGCCTTTAGACAACAATTCTGATGCAAAAGAGCCCAACGGGACAGGCCAAAAAAAAAAAAAAAAAAAAAAAAAAAAAAAAATTCTAAACTACCATTCGCTTTAATTTTCCGCCAAAATCTTCGGCGTCTGACGTCAGTTACAACATGAGTCACTTACCTCTGTCACTCTGAAGTCACATTGAGTTTTCCTCACTGACTGTTTCAGACAGGATTGTGGGAGCAACACAAAAAGCAGCTTCAGCTGGAAACACACAGTTTAGTGTCTTTGCTGCTCGCTTTAAGTCACAATAAACAGGAAACTCATTGTGTCTCATGTCAGAATCACTCATATACAGGACAGGAAGAGGCGGAGCTTATTTCCTGCAGGGAGAGGTTAGCAGTCTGTGTCTTTCTCATTTCTGACTCCTAAAGAGCTGAAAAACACAGGCTGTTATTGGCTGGCTGACACTGGGATTAATGTCCTTGAAGCCAGCAGTCTTTAATGTCCAGGTTCAGAACGGGCAGGTGAAAAACAGTCCTTTATGTCCTCTGATGTTCAATAAACTGTCCTGATTACTGAGGGAGCAGAGAAAGTGTCTCCATCACTCACCACAGCTGGATGCTCTGAAATCCTGGAATCCAGCTGTGGAGAGGAGCGCCGGCGGCGTGGACGCAGTTTAGTAATCAGGGAACGGGAGACAGGAGGGAAACACAGCTGGGACCAATTACACACACGAGACAGGAAACAGTAACACAGGACTGTCAAAGTAAAACAGGAAATATAACACAGAGTCCAAAGTAAGGAGACGTGGGACACAGTGAAGACACAGAAACAGAAACCAGAACTATAATCACAAAACAAACTCAGAAACATAAAGAGTGAATCAGCTGATTCAGTGTTTGTGACAAAAACATGGATCCTGGTTAATAACTTTTATTTGTTTGTTTCTGTATTATTTTGTGTATCGTTCTTATGAGCTGTTGTTTTGTCAGTGAAATATTATTTCATTGTTTTAAGCTTTTTGTTGACTTTGAAGTGCTTAAGTTGATATTTTTGAACATTTAATTTGTTCGATTATTGTCGAGTCGATAAAACTGTCAAACGCACAGCTGCTTCCAGCACGGCCGGAGGAGAGGTGGCCGAGCAGACGCACAACACACACAGCTCACAGGTTTGCATTTCTAGATATTGCAGATGTTGCAGAAATTGAGAGTAAAGAACTCAGAGATCCAGCGCTGTCTCCTGCCCCTTATTTATACACCACAACACAACGACAGGCGTAACTCACACAAACGGGTAACATGAGGCTCAGATGCTTTGGACGTGTTCACATATACTGGACACAGAATGATGAAGATGGAGCTGCAGGAAGGAGGAAAAGAGGAAAAACACAGAAAAGATTCACAGATGTGGTGAAAAAGGACACGACAGCTTCTGTTTGTTAGTTTGGTTTTTCTTTATTTGGTAAAGATTCAGAAATAAAGAGAAGATCACATGTTTGAATATTATATTAACGTTCTGTAATTACAACAAGTTGTAAAATCTTTCCAGAGTGAGACAGAGACTGTGCAGAGACTGTAGAAGGACAGAGCAGCAGCAGAGCAGTCCAGATACACTGATGATCCTCTGTCAGATCCAGAGGGACACACAGGGCTGATGCTGGACTCTACATTGTGTCTGACAGTGGAGCTGTTCTCAGAGCAGTTCACTCTGCAGCACTGACAGTCATCTGCACTTCATTCCTCTGTCAGTCACTGCTGGATGAAGCTCTCCTCTCCACCTCCCAGTAACATGGCCCAGTCAGAGCGTCTCTACACACAAGCTGCTGCTGCTTCAACCTCTCTGGATCATCAGGACACAGCTGCTCCTCTCTCAGCACACACACCGTCCTGTTTACCATCATCACCTTCACCTGCAGAGAGAAGGAGGAAGAGCAGAGGAGATAAACGAGTGTTTCCAGAGACTCTTCATCAGCTGTCAGTCAGTGATGCAGCACATCCAGTATAAAGAGCAGCAGGGACGTCAGTGCTGGGACTGTACTAGGACTCATTGTTGCTTCACTTTTTCTAATCTTTGGATTTTTATTGAAGTTGCTGAAAATGTTTTTCCCTCCTAGTTTGAGTTTGGACTTTCATTCATTAGAAGAACCTTGGTGTGTCCACTCTGAGCTCTGTAGGAACCCCAACAACAAGCCCAACAATCCAGATGGACGGTTCCAGCTGTTAACTGGAGGAATTCCATCCAAACATCTGCTCTCACTAAATTCTTCCTCACCTACAGACTGTGTTCTTCACTGCTTTAAACTTGGAAATCAATGCAGTCATTGGTCTGCGTGCTGCTTTGTTCAGAGAGCTGATTGGCTGTTGACAGTGTTTGATCAGAGCGTGTCAGCCGTTACTATGGTGACCATAAAGCTGAGAAACAGGAAGTGTTTGTGTCCAATCCTGAAGCCTGTCACCGTTCTCCTCTCACAGCTTCACTGAGAAGCTGCAGCTTTACAGGAAACACTGGATCTTTGTTTCATACTGACTGTGTTTAGTACAATACTGCTGACAGCACCACCCACTCACTCCATCACTCTACTGACCTCAGAGTCTCCAGTCTGTAGTCTGGACTCTTCTTAAGATCAGACAGCTGCTTCACTCCTGGATCCTTCAGGTTGTTGTAGTACAGCTCCAGCACTCTCAGATGGGAGGGGTTGGACTTCAGTGCTGCTGCCAGATAATCACAGCTGATCTTTGACAAACCACAGCTCCACAATCTGTATAAAGAATGAAAGATGTAAGTTTATTAGACAAAGTGCTTGAAATCATTCAGTGTTTCATCATCTGTTCAGAGCTGAAGAAGGTTCAGAATGTAGAAGTTTAGAAAATGGAAACTCCAAACAGCTGAAGCCAACAGGAAGCAGCTTCAAACAGGAAACTGTGCAGAGTTTCAGACTATATGTCCTGATGCAGCCAGTTGGATTTTGGAGATTTGAATCTCTGTTCTGTGACTAAGTCCTTGAATCATTTCTTCCAGTTGGTCCAACAAGACAGACTAAGTATTGGACATGTGTTGTGGCTCCATCAGGGGAGCTTCTAAATGTGATGTGATGGCCCCTCTGGGTCTGTCAGGTCACAGCACTGAAGAGAGCTCAAACTGGGCACACAGTTGTTCCAGTCTGGACCAAAGACTCTATACTGGGACTGAGGGACTGCTTTGACTGCACCCACTGGGACTTTTTAAAGGCTCATGTTCTCACTTAGATCATCGATTTCTACTGACATTTCTTTCTGGGAAAAATGGGGATTACTTTGGAAACAGGAAGTATTTTCCCCAATAAGCAGCCCTGGATTAGTAAATCACTCCAACATGTTCTCAGGCAGAAGAAGCTGTCTTGTTATGAGGGAGAGAAGAAAAAGATTGAGGCACAGAAACCTGTTGAAAGAGAGATAAAGCAGCTAAAATCAGGTGTAAAAGTAAAGCAGAGGATGAGCTGAATAAAGGACACTCAAGGCTGGCTTGGAAAGGAATGAAGTCCATGGTGGGGATGCAGGACAAGGAGCAAAGATGAATGTGATGCTGAATCAGCAGAAGACTTGGACTCATTTGATTCCAGCTTTGATATCATTGATTTCAATGAAGAGCTTTGTGATTGTAGCAAAGGGCTGGTAGCTCTGAGAGTCCCACTGATGAGGTGTTTGTGTGGAAATCTCTTAGTGGGACCAAAGAGAGAAAAAGCCCTGGTCCTGATGCTGTGGGAGGGAAATGATTGAAGTGTGCTGTGAGGAACTGACTGGGAGATTTTCACACATTTTCCAGTCCTCCTTGGAACAACAGGAAGTTCCCAGCATATGGAAACAAAGGTTAAGTGTCCTATGGCACTCAGTGATGATGGTGCTGTGGCCCCACCACCTCCACCTCTTTGTAAAGGAACTAACTGTAATCTGAAGCTTCAAATGGAACTAAGACTTCCTCCACTAGGTGGCAGTGTCTGATGAGAAAGTGTTAGTGGAGCTGGCCTGGAGTCAGAAACAGGAAGATGCAGGATTTGGGCTGAAATGGGCAAAAGTGGTTAGCACTAGTGCCTTAGAGCAAGAAGGTTGTAGGTTGAAGCTTGTTGGTCAGCTGGGCCTTTCTGTGGAGGTTGGATGTTCTCCCACAGTCCAATGAAATGCTGCTTAGGTTCATTGGTGCTTCTACATTGGCTGTAGGTGTGGATGTGAGGGAGTGCTTCTCTGTCGCTCTCTGTTGGCCCTGTGATGGACTGCTCACCTGTGCAGGTGGACCACGCCTCTTGCCCTATGACAGCTAGGGCACAGGCTGCAGCCCTGTGAGCCTAAGCTGAATAAACAGTTAGCAAAAATGATCCATAGATGGCCTGAAATCCCCCAGTTAGCAGTTTGGTAGATAGCTATGACATGCTAATCCCATCCAGCAGCTGTATTCTACCTGTAAGCTGATCCCTGCTGAGCCAAAGCACTTTTTCATATACAAATTACAACCTTTAATAGAAACCTATTGGTCAGCATCTTATTAGCCTGCTGTTAGCTTCATTCCACAGAAAACTGAGAGAAACTAACAGAGTTGATAAAGAATAAAGAGAAATGTGCTGATTTAAAGCCTTTGAAGTGCTTCAGATGATCTCTGTCCACTTCTGTCCACTCATTCATTCATGTAAGCTTTCTAATGCAGCTTTGATCTTCACAGTCTGCTTGATGAAACTCATTCTAACCCTGAATGTCAGAGTGTTCCTCCTTCTCTTTCCCATCATTCATGCTGGCAGTGGAGGAGATTTGGATGTTGGACTGTGTTTTGGATGATGTGTGTATGTTTGTGTTGGACTGCTGTCTGTAAAGCAAACGCACATTTTGCTTTGGATTTCAGTGTCAGACAGACTTTAAGGTGCAATGAAGAGTTTGAGAGTTTCACAGTGAATTTTCCACTGGAGGATTTTTCTTCTTCTTTGAAGGTTTGAAATATGAACATTGTTCTGCTGCAGTCAATGGACTAAACCAGAGAAGAAGAAAACAGACTTTACCATGAAGATCCTCAGTGTGGATCAGTATAATATCAGCCTGATGTCTGCAGTTTAGTGTCAGCACAACTTTCACATCATATTCATCTCAGCACAACTAAAACATGCTGACTGACCTCAGAGTTTCAAGTTTACATCCTGGACTCTCCAGGAAACCACACAGATGCTTCACTCCTGGATTCTTCAGGTTGTTTCCCCACAGGTCCAGCTCTCTCAGATGGGAGGGGTTGGACTTCAGTGCTGCTGCCAGATAATCACAGCTGATCTTTGACAAACCACAGCTCTTCAATCTGTATAAAGAATGAAAGATGTAAGTTTATTAGACAAAGTGCTTGAAATCATTCAGTGTTTCATCATCTGTTCAGAGCTGAAGAAGGTTCAGAATGTAGAAGTTTAGAAAATGGAAACTCCAAACAGCTGAAGCCAACAGGAAGCAGCTTCAAACAAACACAACAAGAGAAAAAACTCTGAATGTTTCACATTAAAGTCGAACATTTCTCATAAAAACAGGACAAAGACTTGAAAAAGTCGTGTTTTTCCTTCCAGGAACCACATGGCTTCACTTTTAAAGGTGAAGTGTGACAGAAATGGACATATTTGAAGTCCAACACCTTTTTCCAGTCACATTATTAAAGCAGACAAACTACAAGCTCATTTTCATTCCAACAAGTCATCTTCTGACCTGGACTAACAACACTGGTCTCTATGTGCAGCTGGCTGTGAGACCAGTGCTCAGGGAGCGTCTACAAAGTGCAACACTGAAAGAACATCACACACTCATTTGCTTGCAGCACTTTCACACAAACATCTACTGTCATTATTGTCACCAAACTCTGTGGATCCTTTATTGCAAATTCAAATGGGATCAAATGGTCAGACAAAAGAGGGTTATGAGGAAATATGATGAAATGTTGTGTATTAGCAGCAACTTATTGAATCTTTTTCCTCAGAAACCAAACAAAATGATTGACAAACATGTTTTTACAAACTCAGTGTTGGACTTGGATCAGCAGGATAAGCTGATGTTTAAAGGCATTTGAGTCTCGCTGTATGAGAGTCCAGTTCTTACTCAATATTTATGGATGATGTTCTTTCAGTGTTGCACTTTGTAGACGCTCCCTGAGCCTCACAGCCAGCTGCACATGGACCAGCTGACATTACCCAGCATTAGAGGCGGCTGTAAAAAATTCATGTTCCCATTTAAATGGTTTTAATTTGAATAAAACGATGTTGATTCATTCAATCCTGAATCGATGTTTAATATAAATGTATTTTGCCAGAATCTCAGGTTAAAGCTCACAAACTATTTCAACAAGCAGCAAACAGCTAAAACAGTAAATGAGAGCAGCTAAACACACAAAGATGGAAACACAGAGCGTGGATCGTTCACTCGACGGCACGTACACGGACACGCCGTCGGGGCTGAAAGTGGACAGCTCACAGATCCTGAAGCTGCAGGTTTCATCTGTCTCCAACCAAAACTGAGTGAAGCAGCAGCAAAAGAAGATCCAAACTCTGCTTCACGTTTGATCAATATGCTCATGAATTCTCTCTGACTTTGGCTGTTTCTGCCTGCACAGCTCTCTCTCTCTCAGTGTACTCCAAGAACAGCTTCAAACATCTGTTTCTGCATCATTCACTGTTTATTAGCCACCAGTCTGCTGTTGTGTTCAGTGCTGTCGGCCTCTGACAGTAAAGCCTCATTTCTGCTGTTCCATGGAAACTTTTTAAAATGATGACAGATTACAAACTCTCAGCTGTGTCTGTAATCAAACCTCTGTAACTTTGCTTCACTTCAGCAGCATCAGCTCATGTTCACATGTTGCTTCATGGTTTGCTTCAGTTTTTGATCGACTGCAGAATATTTTGAAGGTTATCTGCTATAAAAAGCCAGAAGAGGAAAATCTGCTTCATGTGTTTCTGTTTGATCCTCAGTGACTTTGACACAAAGGCCTCTGCTGTGATGATCACACCTCTGATCAAGTCTCACAGTGTCACAACTGATAAATGATCAGAGTTAGAATATTTCTGACTGTCTGCTGTGTGCCGTGACCTTTGACCTGCTAAAGACAGTCAGCTGTGGATTATTCATTGTTGTGTCTGATACTTAGAAGTGTGAGGAAGAAGCTACACAGTTAATCAGGGTCCCCTCTCTCTGAATCAGGAAAGGTGGGCAGGCCGCGTGTGGGCCGCGGGCCATACGTTGAGTATCACTGTTTGAAATGTGAACATTGTTCTGCTGCAGTCAATGGACTAAACCAGAGAAGAAGAAAACAGACTTTACCATGAAGATCCTCAGTGTGGATCAGTATAATATCAGCCTGATGTCTGCAGTTTAGTGTCAGCACAACTTTCACATCATATTCATCTCAGCACAACTAAAACATGCTGACTGACCTCAGAGTTTCAAGTTTACATCCTGGACTCTCCAGGAAACCACACAGATGCTTCACTCCTGGATCCTGCAGGTTGTCGTTGTATCTCAGGTCCAGCTGTCTCAGATGGGAGGGGTTGGACTTCAGTGCTGCTGCCAGATAATCACAGCTGATCTCTGACAAACCACAGTTCCACAATCTGTATAAAGAATGAAAGATGTAAGTTTATTAGACAAAGTGCTTGAAATCATTCAGTGTTTCATCATCTGTTCAGAGCTGAAGAAGGTTCAGAATGTAGAAGTTTAGAAAATGGAAACTCCAAACAGCTGAAGCCAACAGGAAGCAGCTTCAAACAAACACAACAAGAGAAAAAACTCTGAATGTTTCACATTAAAGTCGAACATTTCTCATAAAAACAGGACAAAGACTTGAAAAAGTCGTGTTTTTCCTTCCAGGAACCACATGGCTTCACTTTTAAAGGTGAAGTGTGACAGAAATGGACATATTTGAAGTCCAACACCTTTTTCCAGTCACATTATTAAAGCAGACAAACTACAAGCTCATTTTCATTCCAACAAGTCATCTTCTGACCTGGACTAACAACACTGGTCTCTATGTGCAGCTGGCTGTGAGACCAGTGCTCAGGGAGCGTCTACAAAGTGCAACACTGAAAGAACATCACACACTCATTTGCTTCCAGCACTTTCACACAAACATCTACTGTCATTATTGTCACCAAACTCTGTGGATCCTTTATTGCAAATTCAAATGGGATCAAATGGTCAGACAAAAGAGGGTTATGAGGAAATATGATGAAATGTTGTGTATTAGCAGCAAGTTATTGAATCATTTTCCTCAGAAACCAAACAAAATGATTGACAAACATGTTTTTACAAACTCAGTGTTGGACTTGGATCAGCAGGATAAGCTGATGTTTAAAGGCATTTGAGTCTCGCTGTATGAGAGTCCAGTTCTTACTCAATATTTATGGATGATGTTCTTTCAGTGTTGCACTTTGTTTGGCACAAAATGAAATTATTTGGCCTCTCAGATGCTTTTAGAGATTCCCAAATGACTGATGATGACATCTCTGGGGTCTGATTGATAGAAAAAAAAATCTCTTTGAGACCTTTTGTAACTGACAAACTCTTCATCTGCTAACAACACTGAGTTGAATCTCCATGGCTGATAGTTGGAGCAGGCATCAGGAATACACATTGAAAAAACAAGAGGAGAAATCACCAGAGTCTTATAATCACATTCTGTAACTAAAGGGAGACGTTTTTCTATACAAATATATGTTTTATGGACATTAGAAAAAAAAGAGTATTGACGTGAAGCAGGATTATGAAATCTCCATACATCAGCCAGCCCATAATTATCAAGAAAGCTCTGAATGACGCATGCTGACTTTGGACTAAGTGTACTTTTGTGTGAACTGTGGTCCATAGCAGATAATGAGCAGTTTAGGTCTCCCTCAAAGATGATATTGTGTGATGACATATTGGGGAGCCGCGCAAAGACATTAGTGAAAAATCTGTGATCGTCCCAATTAGAGGCGTAGATATTTGCTAAGATCAAATGAAAACCATAAACTATATTTTCTGCACTTAAAATCCTGTAATTTTCTCATAAATCGACAGTGCGGCTTATGGATGAATTCTGGTTGTGCTTACTGCCCTCGAACTGATTTTATGTGCTACACGGCGCTCAGAAACCTTTCAAAAGATGTTTTGGTACGACTTTGCTCAGCTACGAGGCTGCACCGCTTGATGGATTGTTGGAGCATTACAGCTACGAGGAGCCTCGCGGAGTGATACGTACTCTGCTTCAACGTAATATTACTGTATTGAGTGTGTATAAGGACCATAAATGGCACCTGTTACATTCGCGCTGTCTTCTCTGCATCTTTCCCCTTTTCCTCTGGTAGAGTCGGACTCATCCAGAGGAAACATTCCTGTTTACCCTCAACTTTCTCAAGATGTTTGTCCACTCCTGACTCGGTTACAAAGAGGATTTCAAACTCCAGGCTGTCAGTCACGCAGTAGAACCTGGGAACAGAGCAGCTGCTTGTTATTATGCTCAGCGTCTGTTTACATTTTGACTGCACGATTGTGAGCTTTTTGTTATGCACAAACACAACATTGTTTTCTTTTATTTATGGAGCATTATTATTTAATAAATGCTGATCATTTATTCCTGAGTAATTGTTTCATGTACATCTACGCTGTATGTTAATAAATGTGCCTGTGTGAGATTTGGGACACAGCTTTGACTAAGAACTCTCTTTTTGTTCGTACTTTCTGGCTTTAAAAATATCGAGATATATATCGTATATCGCCATCCAGCTAAAGAATATCGAGATATGAACTTTGGGTCATATCGCCCAGTCGTAATATTGCAATAGGTTGTCCGTTAAACTCAAGCGGGGCTTGGGCCCTGGCACGGCGTAGCCACACAATCCTGGTAGTAGTGACGCTCGGCTATGACGGCGTGCGGGTTACCAGCTGGCTTTCTCAGGATAGGGCTCCTGTGTGAGCGGTCGACAATAACGTCCTTATCCATACCCAGCACTTCACGTAGTAGCACGGATACGGCCGTGGAGGAGCTCGAGTCCAGGCCCTCTGGGATCCCTATGATGTGGATGTTAGCTCTCCGCTTCCTGCCTTCATCACATTTATCCTTCAGGTCAGACAGCTCCTCCTTCATACTCTCTACTGTAGACTGCAGGGTGGTCACCTCATCGCTCCACATTGACAGCCCATCCTCAGCTTCTTTCACTCTAACCTTTACTCCATCAACTTCGCCGCACGTCGCCGCCATGCTGTTAGCGATCTCATTTCTCAGTCCTTGCACGTCAGCCCTTATATTGTCAAAATCTTCTTTCAATGCATTTCTGAGTTCTTCTTTTAACAGCGTACTAATGTCCTCTTTAATGGATTGAAGAAGCTCCAGTTTTAGAGCAGTAGGATCCACATCACGCGCGTCTGTTGAGTCTGCTCTTCAGCGGCCGTAGAGCTGGACGCTGCCCTTTGGCCATCATCGATACTCTCGCCCGAGATCGCACCGGGGCTAAAATATTCACCTGCTCAGCTGTTTTTGATCAGTTTGAGCCTGTGTGGTTTGATCAGGTGGAGGAACGATGTGATGCTATAAAGACATCATCTTGTCCAAATGAAGTTGTTCCAACACGTGTTTAAAAAGATTTTAAAGGTTGTCGGTTCCGACATCTTAGCGATTTTTAACAGCAGTCTTAGTTCAGGTGTTGTACAGCCTGTTTTAAACATGCTGTTGTACAGCCTGTACTAAAAACCTGATCTGGATCCTCTGTCCGCTCAAACTTCAGGCCTATTTCAAAGCTTCCCTTCCTGTCGAAGATTTTGTAAAAGATTATATTTGTTCAGCTGCAATCTGTTGTAAAGGTTTCAGTCTGGTTTTAAAGCTCTTCACAGCACTGAAACTGCACTTTGGAAAGTTCTTAATGATCTTTTATCAGCCACTGATCAGGAGACTCCGCTGTGCTTTTGGATCTGACCGCTGCCTTGACCACAGCATCTTGACCTCACCATTGGAGCATGGCGGCATCAAGGGCGCTCTATTAGACTGGTTCAGCTCTTTTATTAAATCGCATTATTACATTTGGGGCTTATATTTGACGGCAATTTGAAAAACAGCTGAGCTCAGTTGTACAGCGGTCTTTCTTCAAACTGAGGCTTTTATCTAAGGTGAGATCATTTCTATCTTTTAAAAACCTTGAACGGGCGATCCACATTTTCATGACGTCCCAGCTGGATTATTGTAACTCCTTATATGTTGGAGTTAGTGGGACCTGCCTGGCAAGACTGCAGCTGGTCCAGAAAGCTGCAGCTCGTCTTCTGACACAAGCTCAAAGACATTTATCGTCCCAACAACCACATATACGCTGGTCCCTCGCTGTAACACAGTTCACCTTTGGCGGCCTCGCTGTTTCGCTGATCTTTTTTGTGCAATTTCGCATGCTTTTGTTTTTTACAGCGCATTGTGTTCTGCGTCCTGATTGGCTGTAGACCATTGTCAGCCAATCTCGTGCCGTGTCTCCTGTACAGTACAGAATGTGTTCAAATTTACAGCAGTGTGACTCTGCAGTGCTGCACTGTATGTTTGTACGTTTTGTCCCAACAAACAACAATGATGACGAGACGTTTTGCACCTGTGGTAGCAGCCAAAGGCAGAGGAAGATGCTGACCATCATAGTTTCAACAAGGAGGCAAAAAGGTTGTAACTGTCCACAACAAGAACATCGTAAGGATGGAGTCAGCTTTGGCTTTGTGGCTCAGTGACCGCAGGAAAAAGAACATCGTGCTGGACACCAACATTATCTGCAGAAAAACTCAAAAGCTTTATGAAACTTTACCTGACAGCGAGGAGCCCAGGCCATGGACGAGTGCTCCTCACACAGAAGCTCATTTAATGCCAGCAAAGGCTGATTTGACACATTTCAGAAACACTTTGCTTTCACTCTTTAATAATGAACTTATTTTTCTATGAAGGTTTGAACTTTGTTTAAACAAGAGAGAAAAGTGTGAAAATGTTCATGCCTGTCTGAGAAAAGTGTAGAAAGTGTGCAGTGAGGGTTTAACTGCCTTAAAACTTCTATAATACTTGTAAAACATAAAGCTGCTACTTCATTCTGAGACTTATTTTTAGAACGTAACTCGATAAACGAGCGACCGCAGTAATGTATTGTGTTTATTTTGAAAACTCTCAACAGGATCTTCAGATTTATTTTGAAAGCTTTATCTGGAAAACACAAACACATAAGCAGGAAACAAAGAGCGTGATATGAAACGATAGACGTTTTCATATGGTCATCATATATACATCGTTCTATCGAACAGCCCCAGCTCCTGCTGTCAGTCTCTGTAAATCTGCTCTGAAAACACATTTGTATTCACTGGCTTTTAATACAGCATGAGAGTTATTTGATATTTGATGTGTGATATTAATATTAGGAGTTATTTTAATAGTTATTTTGGATTCTTGTACAGCACTGTGGTCAACGCTGCTGCTGTAATTAATGTGCTATAAACACATAAACAATCTGCAGTTAAACATCCAAAACTAAAGATGTGATCGCTGCCTTTAGAAAATGTGCTGATGCACAAGATATCAGCTCCATTAAGGTGGAATGTGGCCGTGTTAGAAACATGTTGGAAGAAGTTTGAAGCTGAAACTGTGAAGCTGAGAGTGAAAGAGCTCCAGCGTCTGTCACAGGAAACTTTCTTATTTCCACACTGATGAAAGCATCAAGCTTTGATTTCCTGCTGCTTTTACACACTGTGAAACTGAGCCACAGCTGAACCAGCATCCCTGTACAGCAGACACTTACAGCGCTTGGCTGCTTCCATTGGACCCTCTGCACAGAGCTTCAGTTTCCTCTTCTGGTCCCAAAGTGCAGAACAACAAGGTTTCAAACAGCTTCGTTCCAGCAGCATCAGCCACAGACATGCAGAGAGAATCCTTTGGTTGTGTTGTGTGTTTGCATATCTGCTGTGTTGCTTTGTGAGGATGGATCATCTCCTGCAGCTCCAGATAAACAAGCTGGACCTGAACCTGGTAGCTTCACTTAGAAGACACTTGTGACGGGAACGTGTGAGAAGTTTTGTGCAGACAAGTGTGGATTTAGAGTGTGGGACGAGCTCTCCACAGTCTTTGTGGAGATCCACATTCTGCATACTGCCTGTGAGAAGCTGCAGACATTTGTCCTCAAAATCCACTGAGCAGCTGCTCGTGGTGGTATTAGCTTCATGTGTGCGTGTTAGCATGAAGCCTCGGTCACACTCTGCTGTGGACACGGTCACGGACAGCTGGACGCCTGATGGACGAGTCGTCCTTCCTGTTAAACTTCTTTGAGCATGAGAATAGCATGAGAAGCTCAGTGGACACTGTTCAGGGTTTTAACTATCGCTTTCACTTCAGCTTCACCAACAACAGCACAAGCAGAGCAGCCCACTGCCTGCATGGCTGGGACAGCGCCCCCTGGTGACTGTAAACCACTACAACATGTAGACGGCCGTCTGCAGGCTGGATGTAGCACCACCGCAGAGACGTGCTGCAGCTCTGTTTAGTTACCCAGCTGACAGCAGAGGCTGTAGTTTACTGTTACCAACATGGAAAACTGAAGCTTCACCAGCTGGAGCTACAGAGCTGGAGAACAAAGGAGACTGAGAGGCCAGAATGATGTGGGAGGAAACATCAAGAGCCTGTTTGAAAGGAGACACATGTGGATGCTGTGCCAGTCTGTGGTCTGTCAGAAGTCAGCTGAGTCACACTGCAAGAAGCTGCAGAATCTCAGAGGAGGAGATTTGGAAGTGTTTGTGGGACAAACTGGACTCAAAGAAAGAAGATGTTTGTGAAGTCTTTGGTGGAGGTGAGCAGTGTGAAGCAGAACACATGCAGATGAATCAGGAGGTCAGCATCAGTGTCTCCTTGTGGTGGACGGTAAAAGAATCAGAGCCAACGCTCCCGTCCACCCTCGGCATGAAGCAGTGCTGTTTCTGAAACAGGAGGACAAGTCCAGAGAAGACAGAGGAAGCAAAGATGAGGGTGGGACAGGACAGCAGGACTTCCTTCACACCTGCAGCTCCATCACACTGCTGTAGCTCCTCTTCATCACACATGTACCTGCAGCCTGTCTTCAAGTCCAGGAGTCACCTCCACACAGTGTAGAAGCCTCCTGTACAGACCATGGAGTCCAGCCTCTGTCAGGGAAGTCGGCACTAAAGTCTGAAAGACTTCAATCTGTCTCTGCTCCACCCGAGAAAGACCAGCACCGTACTTGTTGTGCATTCAAGGAGGGAACATCAGCGCTGCATCGTGGGAACAACACCGCAGGAACAAAGACACAGCACGGCCGATGAAGGACGAGGACAAAGGAAAGGTGAGTGAGAAGACCCCGGTGGTGTGGACGGACCTGCAGGGGCTCCAAGACTGAGGAACAGAGACGTCCATGTACCAGCTGAGGATGCTGCAGTGATCCAGGGAGCTCGGTCCAATCTGAGGCCGTGTGAACTACGTGGACCACAGTTTCTTCACAGACTTCAGCCACGTGAACATCTGGAGATCCAACAGTGTACGAGCTGTGAGCCATCAGCTGTTTCTCTCATCAGCTGCTGTAATGAGAGCTGCTGGAATCATCTCGAGCAGCAGGAAATCACTGATGTTGTTTCTAACCAAAGATATGGGACTGAGCTCCGCTGAGCTCCTTCTACTTTCATCCAGATAGAAACTGCTACAGTCTGCTGATTATTGCTTTGCCTCCATCACACGAGCTCTTTATCCTGTTCTCATTGGTTCTTTGTCTGCTTGTTTTTACAACAGTAGTCTTCTGATTGGTCAAAGACAATCAGCTGTGACTAAATGTAGCTCCTACAGCAGTGATGGGAATAACTACTGAAGCTAATCCAGTATCAAAGCTCAGGAATCAGCAGCTCCCACCTCGTTTTCTTTCAACAACTATTTTTAGCTGCTGTGTTTTTGTGTTTCTGCAGACCTCAGACATCCTGCTGCTCTGGACAACTTTTTCATTCTTTTGTATCATTCTTTTGCTTTTCTTTTATGATTATGTTATATGTATTAATATGTGAAACACTTATTCTTTGTGTTTTTGCTTTGCTCCTGTCAAACTGCTTTAATAAAATCTGCTGCAGTCTAAACTGTGGACGTTCCCTTTTTAACCCTTTGTGAAACAATAAAGGTTTAAATCTGAGTATTCATCTATGTTAGTGTTTAATGGGTCTAATAGGTTGCTTTGGCCTTTCCCAGTAATATCTTCCCTTGCAGTCTGTGGTCCAG
This sequence comes from Aulonocara sp. 'chitande type north' Nkhata Bay, assembly GCF_057382095.1. Classification (NCBI taxonomy): domain Eukaryota; kingdom Metazoa; phylum Chordata; class Actinopteri; order Cichliformes; family Cichlidae; genus Aulonocara; species Aulonocara sp. 'chitande type north' Nkhata Bay. The sequence goes on along the minus strand of NC_141365.1, from coordinate 49,246,527 downwards.
GCTTCTAAAACCATCCCAGGTTAACAAGAACTACAATCTAGAGGAGAGCTGCCATAACAGGTGTGACTGATGAGATCTGACCTGCAAGGTTACTCAGGTTTGTTTGTATCAGGACAAGCAGGGAAGCCGCCTGGACGTCAAAGTAGTTAGAGCTGGGCGAGTGTCCTCACCCACATCGGCTTCACAACTCTGCATCATCTACTGAGTAAGACTCAGAGCATCAGAGATTAGAAGGTCTACAAAGAGCTGAACCAGACTTCCTGTATAAAGGTTTTAGTTCCACAGATCGACAGTGTCAGCACAACTAAAACGTGGAGACTGACCTCAGAGTTTCAATTTGATGTTGTGGATTCTCCAGAAGAACACACAGCTGCTTCACTCCTGAATCCTGAAGCTTGTGGTAGCTCAGGTCCACCACTCTGGGATACGAAGGGTTGAGCTTCAGCACTGCTTCCAGATAATCACAGCTGATCTCTGACAAATCACAGCGCTCCAATCTGTATAGAGAATGAAAGATGTAAGTTTATTAGACAAAGTGCTTGAAATCATTCAGTGTTTCATCATCTGTTCAGAGCTGAAGAAGGTTCAGAATGTAGAAGTTTAGAAAATGGAAACTCCAAACAGCTGAAGCCAACAGGAAGCAGCTTCAAACAAACACAACAAGAGAAAAAACTCTGAATGTTTCACATTAAAGTCGAACATTTCTAACAAGAGTATTTTAAAGACAGAGTCACTGATGATCATCTTCTGCCCAGTAAAACTTTGGTTTTCCACATGTGAGTGTTAATGATGCACAAAGACTGTGAGTGCAAAGAGGGAGCGAGGAGGATGACAGAGAGATGGTACAGGAGCATCAAGAACCCGGCGAGGAAATGAGCAGAAGGACTTTGGAGCCTGTTGGATTGAAGCTTTCACAGAGACGTGTTTGACTGGACACCACCAGGACAGACTTTTAATCCCAGGATTTGGATGAGCTTTCTGTCTTTATGGTCACAAATGATGCTGTAACTCTGTGAATGTCCTGGAACTGTCAGCAGTGTGGTTACGTCCTTTTGACCTGAGTTTCCACAGCTCTTATAACAGCAGTGTACATTCAGACTGAGACACGCTTCAGTCTGTATGGACCTGTTTCTGTAGCTGCCACCATCATTCTACATGTTTGTACATCAGCTTATCAAATCCTGTCTGCTGTCTTCATTTATTACTCTTCACCTGCTTCAGTCTCACTGTGTGGGCGGAGCTGCCTGAGCCCCGCCCACACAGACACAGCTCCTCTCTGGAGCTAAACTTCTGCTTCATCTCCGCCTCTTTTCTTCGTCCTCCACCTCTCTTTTCTCTTCTTCAGTGTTCTGCAGCCACGGAGGCTCACAGCCATTAGCACGCCCATAACTGAGCAGCTAGCATTACCCAGCATGCCGTGCAGCAGTGTCAGTTTGTAAATGTGCAAGAATTGCTGCTCCAAACTGTTTCACAGAGTGCTGTGTGCCGTGACCTTTGACCTGCTAAAGACAGTCAGCTGTGGATTATTCATTGTTGTGTCTGATACTTAGAACTGTGAGGAAGAAGCTACACAGGTAATCAGGGTCCCCTCTCTCTGAATCAGGAAAGGTGGGCAGGCCGCGTGTGGGCCGCGGGCCATACGTTGAGTATCACTGTTTGAAATGTGAACATTGTTCTGCTGCAGTCAATGGACTAAACCAGAGAAGAAGAAAACAGACTTTACCATGAAGATCCTCAGTGTGGATCAGTATAATATCAGCCTGATGTCTGCAGTTTAGTGTCAGCACAACTTTCATATCATATTCATCTCAGCACAACTAAAACATGCTGACTGACCTCAGAGTTTCAAATCGACATCGTGGATTCTCCAGGAAACCACACAGATGCTTCACTCCTGTATCCTTCAGGTTGCTGTAGGTTCCACTCAGGTCCACCTCTGTGGGAAACGAGGGGTTGGACTTCAGTGCTGCTGCCAGATAATCAAGGCCAATATCTGACAAACCACAGTTCTTCAATCTGTATAAAGAATGAAAGATGTAAGTTTATTAGACAAAGTGCTTGAAATCATTCAGTGTTTCATCATCTGTTCAGAGCTGAAGAAGGTTCAGAATGTAGAAGTTTAGAAAATGGAAACTCCAAACAGCTGAAGCCAACAGGAAGCAGCTTCAAACAAACACAACAAGAGAAAAAACTCTGAATGTTTCACATTAAAGTCGAACATTTCTAACAAGAGTATTTTAAAGACAGCGTCACTGATGATCATCTTCTGCCCAGTAAAACTTTGGTTTTCCTCATGTGAGTGTTAATGATGCACAAAGACTGTGAGTGCAAAGAGGGAGCGAGGAGGATGACAGAGAGATGGTACAGGAGCATCAAGAACCCGGCGAGGAAATGAGCAGAAGGACTTTGGAGCCTGTTGGATTGAAGCTTTCACAGAGACGTGTTTGACTGGACACCACCAGGACAGACTTTTAATCCCAGGATTTGGATGAGCTTTCTGTCTTTATGGTCACAAATGATGCTGTAACTCTGTGACTGTCCTGGAACTGTCAGCAGTATGGTTACGTCCTTTTGACCTGAGTTTCCACAGCTCTTATAACAGCAGTGTACATTCAGACTGAGACACGCTTCAGTCTGTATGGACCTGTTTCTGTAGCTGCCACCATCATACTACATGTTTGTACATCAGCTTATCAAATCCTGTCTGCTGTCTTCATTTATTACTCTTCACCTGCTTCAGTCTCACTGTGTGGGCGGAGCTGCCTGAGCCCCGCCCACACAGACACAGCTCCTCTCTGGAGCTAAACTTCTGCTTCATCTCCGCCTCTTTTCTTCATCCTCCACCTCTCTTTTCTCTTCTTCGGTGTTCTGCAGCCACAGAGCCTCACAGCCGTTAGCACGCCCATACCTGAGCAGCTAGCATTACCCAGCATGCCGTGCAGCAGTGTCAGTTTGTAAATGTGCAAGAATTCATGCTCCAAACTGTTTCACAGAGTGCTGTGTGCCGTGACCTTTGACCTGCTAAAGACAGTCAGCTGTGGATTATTCATTGTTGTGTCTGATACTTAGAACTGTGAGGAAGAAGCTACACAGTTAATCAGGGTCCCCTCTCTCTGAATCAGGAAAGGTGGGCAGGCCGCGTGTGGGCCGCGGGCCATACGTTGAGCATCACTGTTTGAAATGTGAACATTGTTCTGCTGCAGTCAATGGACTAAACCAGAGAAGAAGAAAACAGACTTTACCATGAAGATCCTCAGTGTGGATCAGTATAATATCAGCCTGATGTCTGCAGTTTAGTGTCAGCACAACTTTCACATCATATTCATCTCAGCACAACTAAAACATGCTGACTGACCTCAGAGTTTCAAATCGACATCGTGGATTCTCCAGGAAACCACACAGATGCTTCACTCCTGGATCCTTCAGGTTGCTGTAGGTTCCACTCAGGTCCACCTCTGTGGGATACGAGGGGTTGGACTTCAGTGCTGCTGCCAGATAATCAAGGCCAATATCTGACAAACCACAGCTCTTCAATCTGTATAAAGAATGAAAGATGTAAGTTTATTAGACAAAGTGCTTGAAATCATTCAGTGTTTCATCATCTGTTCAGAGCTGAAGAAGGTTCAGAATGTAGAAGTTTAGAAAATGGAAACTCCAAACAGCTGAAGCCAACAGGAAGCAGCTTCAAACAAACACAACAAGAGAAAAAACTCTGAACGTTTCACATTAAAGTCGAACATTTCTAACAAGAGTATTTTAAAGACAGCGTCACTGATGATCATCTTCTGCTCAGTAAAACTTTGGTTTTCCTCATGTGAGTGTTAATGATGCACAAAGACTGTGAGTGCAAAGAGGGAGCGAGGAGGATGACAGAGAGATGGTACAGGAGCATCAAGAACATTAAAGTCTGGCGATTAAATGCCTCACTCCTAAATGACAGCCAGTTTTGTGAGTTCATACATACTGAACTAAATACTTACTTGGAGTTGAACACAACTCCGAAAATATCGCCTTTAACCCTCTGGGATTGCACCAAGGCATACATTAGAGGTCGCATAATATAATTTGCAAGTGCCAGGAAGAAAAGAAAAGAGGCTAGGCGGTGTGAATTGGAGGCCAAAATAAAACACCTAGAGCAACAACACAAAAAAGCACAGACAGCCAATTTGCTTTCCGATCTTAAAATGTTACGTAGTGATCTTAATAGTTTAATAAACGAGAAAATTGAGGGCAATTCATTAAACAAAAGTACTATGAACAGGGTAGTAGGGCTAGTAGATTGCTGGCAATAAGACTCAGGAAACAGCAAACTTGTAATATGGTCCAAAAGTTGAAGTCAGATCAAACCCTAATTACTAAACCAAATCAAATTGCAAGTTGTTTTGCCAAATTTTTCGAGTTATTATATATAAATTCAGATACATGTAAAGATAACAATACACTATCTGATTTGTTAGAAAAGATCAATTTAAAAACACTGTCAGAGTCTGTAGCAAAGGAGTTCGATGAACAAGAAATTTTACAGGTGATTTCAAACCTTAACACTTAAAAGGCTTAGCACTTAAAAAACTTAAGGACAAAGTCGCACCCTTATTACTGAAAGCTTACCACTGCGCTCTGGAGACTGGGACTATGAATCGAATTGAATTGAATGAATGCTTTATTGGACATATGTAGGTTGCCCCGCAGAGGAATAGGACCCCCCCCCCCCCCCCGACTTACACACACAACAAAGACATCACATGGGAATACAGTCGGAGATCGGCAGCGTTACAGGAAAAAAAAAAAACTGAAAAAGTACACAACAATGGGAAAAGTACAAGAGGAAAAACAGAGACCTCTTCTCAGGCTGGGCACCTATGGGAGGACAGCATGAGAACAGGAAACAAAAAAACTCCTCTGCACAGAGAGCACATAAATGTCCACGTCACAACATTGGGGCACGTGACAAGCCACCGGGGTTGGGTAGGGGGTGAGGAGTAATACGAAGGAACACAGCAGTCGTCCTACACAGCGCTACCATTCCAGCGTGGCACACAGACCCGCCGTCTTCCCTCACAGGAAACAAGCATCGAAGGCGTTTGGAAAGGGTGGGGGATTAGTGCGTGCTTATCAGTGTAAGTGTATGTGTGTGCGCGTCGTCCTGGAACGATGCTACAGTTGTTGTAATCCATAAAGAGGGCAAGGACCCCACAAACTGTCAATCATACAGGCCAATCTCATTACTTAATACTGATTTGCGCATTCTCACCACGATTTTAGCCAAAAGAGTTAGTAAAATTATTACACAGGTTATGAATCCAGATCAAACGGGGTTCATTGCAGGAAGGCACCATGGGGACAATGTTCGTAGATTGTTGAACTTAATGTCCTTGTACAAGACCAAACAAGAAGAAACAATGATTCTGTCTCTTGATGCGCAAAAAGCATTCGACAGGGTTTCCTGGCAGTACTTGGGCCAAACACTTGAAAGATTCAAATTTGGGCCAAACTTAATTAAGTGGATACAGATTCTTTATTCCAACCCAATGGCGGCTGTACGGGTAAATGGAACAATATCAGCCAGATTTCCACTGGAACGTGGGCGTAGACAAGGATGCCCACTGTCGCCCCTGCTGTTCGATATAAGTATTGAGCCTCTGGCGCAGTTGATTAGAGATGAACATGAAATTCAGGGCCTTTCAATTAATGGAGAACAGCATAAATTGTCCATCTACGCAGACGATGTACTTTTATACATTTCAAATCCTGCAGTCAGTTTACCTCATTTAAGAGAAATTATTATGGTTCCCTCTCTGGTTACAAAGTTAATATTAACAAAACATTGGCAATGGATATAGGAGGAAACATTTCACTAACATTCAAGGAGCGATGTGGCTTTAAGTGGCCAAACGAAGGTATCAAGTATTTAGGAATTCAAATTCCTCACTCATTATCAGACTTGTTTAAAGTAAATTATGAAGTTATAGCTGCAAAAATAAAAAAAGATTTAGAGAGATGGACAGTCCTGCCTCTGTCTTTCTTGGGTTGGATCGAGAGTATACGTATGAATGTATTGCCAAGACTTCTAGACCTTTTTCAAATGCTGCCTATAAACATTCCCAACTCTACATTTGATAATTTAGATAAACTTTTTTCCAAATTTATATGGCAAAGCAAACGCCCAAGGATCAAGTTCCAAACATTAAAACTGTCAAAGCTACAGGGGGGATTGGCTGTTCCAAATCTGAAATATTATTTCTGAGCAGCTCAGATGAGACCCCTGACTGTATGGGTGCGGGATTTGTCTGAAACTCAGTGGCTAAACATTGAGAAGACAATGTGCGAAAGATCATTGGAATCCCTGCTTTGTTCTAACATTTCAATTAAAAATGTGCATATGGGGGAACGGACGAGGGTCACACTAAAGATTTGGCATAGAATCAAACAATCATTTGGTCTTCCAAAAGAAATTTCAATTCTATCAAGGCTCTCCTCCCTGCAGGGTTTTTCTCCTATTGTGGAAGACTCTGGCTTCAGAGCATGGTCACATAGCGGGCTTCATAAACTTTGTCATGTTGTGAGGAATGGGCACCTGAGCTCATTTGAACAGTTGAGGTCAGTTTCGGCTTCCTTCTTCTGACTTTTTTAGATTTCTGCAGCTAAGAAGCTTTTTGACAAAACATAAAGAATGGAGGCAAGTTTTGGAGCCCTCACCCATTGAGGAAATATTTCTAAAAACATTTCAAAGTAATTCCTCCCCAAAATTAATCAGTCATTTTTATAACGCATTTATGAGTTTCAATACAAATGCAACTTTGGATATTAAGGCAAGGTGGGAAGCTGAGACTGGCACTCAAATCTCAGAGGACACCTGGGAAGAGGTGTTCGGTGAAGCCCATCTGGTGACTAATTCTGGGCTGTGGAGAGAATTTAAATGGAAGGTGGTCATGAGATATTTTAGAACCCCAGAGATAATTGCCAAAATGAAGCCTACAAATCCTGACACCTGCTGGCGAAATTGTGGTACTTCTTTAGGAACCCACTCACATATATTCTGGTCATGCCCAAAAATCTGCTCACTTTGGAATGACATATTTAAAGTTCTCAATACAGTTTTCCAACAACCATTAACAAAAGACCAACAGTTAGCCATTTTAGGAGTCTTACCAAAGGGTTTTGCGGGAAACAATAAAAAGTATCTCTTAAGAATCTTACAGCAGCACTAAAGTGTATCACTATTAAATGGCTGAATCTTGACCCATCTTCATATAATATGTGGATTGATAAAGCAAGAGAAATTTACCAGATGGAGGAAATAACATCTGCTCTGCAGATTCAGAGAGAATTGTTTACTGAGCGTTGGCGACCCATACATGCTTTACTGTTTCAATAATTTAGCATAGGTCTGTTTCGTTTTGTCCATTTACGGCTAAGTTTGTCACATGTTAGGGCTGGGCGATATGGCCTAAAATCAATATCATGATAAATTGAGCAGTTAACCTCGATAACGATAAATGGACGATAACCACCCCAAGTGCCAAAAAACAAACGTTTTTTGTTTTTTTTTTCATTTGATGGGGCTGTGGCAGGCAGCATAGTTCCTCCAGTTATTTTGATAATATTATTCCCCCTAGACCTATTCATTGCAATTATATTATTACCACTTTAAAGGACTGTAAAATGTCACTGAAAATAAATGAAGACAATAGTAGTAAGTACTTTTAGTGGTTAAGATTTATTAACTGAACAAAATAAAAAGTGTCGGATACAATATGTAACCATGCTCTCTAAAAAATGTATATCCCTTGTAAACAAAATAGTTTAATAATAAATATTATTTATTAAGAGGTTGGTTGTGTTACCTTGACTTGACGCAACAGTCTTTTTGCAGAGTTTACATTTAACAATTTTTTGATCAATATCATCCTTGTTGAATCCAAAATGTTGCCAAACGATTGATGATGCATTTTTTTTGTTAACAAGCGTCTCCTCTTCCTCCTCCACCAGCCTACCTCCGTCGCTGCTGCTTCAACATTTAAATCGTCCTCCATTTGTTCACCCGTGTCTCGTCTTGTTACAGGTAGTAGAGTCATGTGACTCCACCCCGTCAAGTCTGTAACGTAGCACAGCGTCTTAAAGGGACATGAACATCGCCAACCTGCACATGCCTTTCCTTTTTTTTTTTAAATACCGAATTTACCGACATGGGCAAAATGACGTCGATGAGAGTCATAAATTTCGGTAACGATAAATTTTTGATATATCGCCCAGCCCTATCACATGTTATTTAATATTACATAAAGTTTTTGTTTTGTTTTGTTTTTGTTAAGTTGTTGTCTGTTTGTTTGTTTTGCTTGGGTTTTGTTTTGTGCTTCCTAATTGCAGTTCTTATTTTAATCTACATTTCTGCATTGCGGTTCCTGTAACTGTCCTACTTGTGAACATTGACAAGTACAAGTTGCAATGTTGTAAATTATAATAAAAATTGAGTATAAAAAAAAGAACATTAAAGTCGTACATTTCTCATAAAAACAGGACAAAGACTTGAAAAAGTCGTGTTTTTCCTTCCAGGAACCACATGGCTTCACTTTTAAAGGTGAAGTGTGACAGAAATGGACATATTTGAAGTCCAACACCTTTTTCCAGTCACATTATTAAAGCAGACAAACTACAAGCTCATTTTCATTCCAACAAGTCATCTTCTGACCTGGACTAACAACACTGGTCTCTATGTGCAGCTGGCTGTGAGACCAGTGCTCAGGGAGCGTCTACAAAGTGCAACACTGAAAGAACATCACACACTCATTTGCTTCCAGCACTTTCACACAAACATCTACTGTCATTATTGTCACCAAACTCTGTGGATCCTTTATTGCAAATTCAAATGGGATCAAATGGTCAGACAAAAGAGGGTTATGAGGAAATATGATGAAATGTTGTGTATTAGCAGCAACTTATTGAATCTTTTTCCTCAGAAACCAAACAAAATGATTGACAAACATGTTTTTACAAACTCAGTGTTGGACTTGGATCAGCAGGATAAGCTGATGTTTAAAGGCATTTGAGTCTCGCTGTATGAGAGTCCAGTTATTACTCAATATTTATGGATGATGTTCTTTCAGTGTTGCACTTTGTAGACGCTCCCTGAGCCTCACAGCCAGCTGCACATGGACCAGCTGACATTACCCAGCATTAGAGGCGGCTGTAAAAAATTCATGTTCCCATTTAAATGGTTTTAATTTGAATAAAACGATGTTGATTCATTCAATCCTGAATCGATGTTTAATATAAATGTATTTTGCCAGAATCTCAGGTTAAAGCTCACAAACTATTTCAACAAGCAGCAAACAGATAAAACAGTAAATGAGAGCAGCTAAACACACAAAGATGGAAACACAGAGCGTGGATCGTTCACTCGACGGCACGTACACGGACACGCCGTCGGGGCTGAAAGTGGACAGCTCACAGATCCTGAAGCTGCAGGTTTCATCTGTCTCCAACCAAAACTGAGTGAAGCAGCAGCAAAAGAAGATCCAAACTCTGCTTCACGTTTGATCAATATGCTCATGAATTCTCTCTGACTTTGGCTGTTCCTGCCTGCACAGCTCTCTCTCTCTCAGTGTACTCCAAGAACAGCTTCAAACATCTGTTTCTGCATCATTCACTGTTTATTAGCCACCAGTCTGCTGTTGTGTTCAGTGCTGTCGGCCTCTGACAGTAAAGCCTCATTTCTGCTGTTCCATGGAAACTTTTTAAAATGATGACAGATTACAAACTCTCAGCTGTGTCTGTAATCAAACCTCTGTAACTTTGCTTCACTTCAGCAGCATCAGCTCATGTTCACATGTTGCTTCATGGTTTGCTTCAGTTTTTGATCGACTGCAGAATATTTTGAAGGTTATCTGCTATAAAAAGCCAGAAGAGGAAAATCTGCTTCATGTGTTTCTGTTTGATCCTCAGTGACTTTGACACAAAGGCCTCTGCTGTGATGATCACACCTCTGATCAAGTCTCACAGTGTCACAACTGATAAATGATCAGAGTTAGAATATTTCTGACTGTCTGCTGTGTGCCGTGACCTTTGACCTGCTAAAGACAGTCAGCTGTGGATTATTCATTGTTGTGTCTGATACTTAGAACTGTGAGGAAGAAGCTACACAGTTAATCAGGGTCCCCTCTCTCTGAATCAGGAAAGGTGGGCAGGCCGCGTGTGGGCCGCGGGCCATACGTTGAGTATCACTGTTTGAAATGTGAACATTGTTCTGCTGCAGTCAATGGACTAAACCAGAGAAGAAGAAAACAGACTTTACCATGAAGATCCTCAGTGTGGATCAGTATAATATCAGCCTGATGTCTGCAGTTTAGTGTCAGCACAACTTTCACATCATATTCATCTCAGCACAACTAAAACATGCTGACTGACCTCAGAGTTTCAAGTTTACATCCTGGACTCTCCAGGAAACCACACAGATGCTTCACTCCTGGATCCTGCAGCTTGTTCTTAGTCGAAGACCAAGAGGAGTCATTACTCAGGTCCAGCTCTCTCAGATGGGAGGGGTTGGACTTCAGTGCTGCTGCCAGATAATCACAGCTGATCTTTGACAAACCACAGCCCTTCAATCTGTATAAAGAATGAAAGATGTAAGTTTATTAGACAAAGAGCTTGAAATCATTCAGTGTTTCATCATCTGTTCAGAGCTGAAGAAGGTTCAGAATGTAGAAGTTTAGAAAATGGAAACTCCAAACAGCTGAAGCCAACAGGAAGCAGCTTCAAACAAACACAACAAGAGAAAAAACTCTGAATGTTTCACATTAAAGTCGTACATTTCTCATAAAAACAGGACAAAGACTTGAAAAAGTCGTGTTTTTCCTTCCAGGAACCACATGGCTTCACTTTTAAAGGTGAAGTGTGACAGAAATGGACATATTTGAAGTCCAACACCTTTTTCCAGTCACATTATTAAAGCAGACAAACTACAAGCTCATTTTCATTCCAACAAGTCATCTTCTGACCTGGACTAACAACACTGGTCTCTATGTGCAGCTGGCTGTGAGACCAGTGCTCAGGGAGCGTCTACAAAGTGCAAAGTGCCTGACTCTGATCAGCTGATCTAGAAGAGGAAACTCTGCTATATGTACATTATGACATCTACACCTGAATCACAACACTCACACAAATATATCAACTGTGTTTAATATTTTGGCACGTAGATCATTTATGTGCTTCAGCTCTTCTTACATTTTACCACCAACATGTTTCAAAAGGAGCAGCTTTTACTTTGAAGGCCAGCTGTCTGTGTTTCCTGTTTTCATTGTTGGATAATGGAACAAGTCGATGCTTCAGTGCTTTGAATTGTGTTACACAAAGCAAAGTTTCTCGTTGTTCAGGCAGAATCGAGCATTGAAGAATGAATTCACACGTCAATAAACATTTTCATCAGCACAAGCAGGACAATGAAAGCAGGAAATACCCCAAACTGCCATTTCTCATTCTACAACTTCAACAACTGCACATGAATTATACTTCATACACAGACCCACAGTCTCTGATTGCTCTGAAATCTCACTGACAGCCAATAGAAATAAAGAAAAGTCCAGACTGACAGTCTCTGTGGGGTTAGGCAGTGAACTGCTCACGCTGCGTTAAAGTGCATCACAAACTATTGGAATTGGATCCAACTTTGTGAAGCAGATTTCTTCTCAGCTGCTGTTTTGAACATTTCCTCATGAACTGTATTAAACTCTGTAAATGAACTGAGAACTATTTCTACATTTGAAACTATGGATTCATTTTCCCGTTCACTTCTGTACGTCTGTACGTCTTCAGACACATCCTGAACATTTAGGAACTAAAGAACGTTTCAAATATCAAAGATCAGAAATATAGAAAAACAACAACAGCTGCAGTCAGTGAACTCACCTCAGAGTCTCCAGTCGACAGTTTGGACTCTCCAGTCCAGCACACAGAAGCTTCACGCCTGAATCCTGCAGCTTGTTCTCACTCATGTCCAGTTCTGTCAGATGGGAGGGGATGGACTTCAGAGCCGAGGCCACAACTTCACAGTGAGTCCCTGAGAGTCCACAGTCAGCCAGTCTGTGATCATAGAAAATACAAAATGTGTTATTATAAAAGCAGAAAGTCTGCATTATAAACACAGACTGAATGTATATGAAGACAAAACAGAGTGAGGTCATAATCTGATGAACATCTGCTCTTCACATCTGTGCTTCAGCTCCTCTTACTGTGTTTGACATGACACAACGATTCAGTCTCTCTCAGACCTGCAGACTTTTAATGAGAATCTTTGTTTGGCTTTAATCTGCAGATGAAGGAGGAAGATGGTGTCACATTTAGGCTTCCATAACGTCCACAGTCTGTCAGTGAGATCTGATCCAGAGTCAGAGGGAAGACACACATGTGGACTGTTTCCTGTCTTGAATCCAGAACATTTTGAATGAGCTCAGCTCAGTGAAGAGTTCCAGCTGGAAAGACGATCTCTGTTTGCTACCTGCTGCTGTCAGGTACGACTGTTCACGTCCACACTCAGGAAAAATCTGCTGACTGTCACCAAACGGAGCAGAAATCTCATCACTGGACAATAATGATGAATGAACTCAGAGCTGCTGATATCACATCTGATTTCAGGGGAACTAAACACACAAATGATTGGCTCGTTTTAGCTTTCTGAGCCATTAGTCTGCAGGTTTATCACTAGTTGGCAGAAACAGACTTGTATTAATGTTCAGCGCTTCAGTGTTTATGACTCCAGATCCAGGTGACAGCAAGTCAAAATGATGTTACCTGTCTGTGTCCAGCAGCAGCCTTTGAATATTGTTATAAACTCACATGGATCAGTTTGTCTTTGATTGGTTTGTAAAGTTCAAATTCATTTATATTCATCAACTCTAAATGAAAAATGTTTTTCTTCTTCTATGTTTATTATTAGAGTAACAAATTCTTATAGTTTCCTGTTGTTGAGAATTTCAGTGTAAAACCACTCGGACCTGTGCATCACTGCACACTGTGAAAGTATTACTGCAGTTTAATCTATAATCCTAATCAGTGTGTTTACTGGACTGTAGTCAGACCTCCGTTATACCAAAGGAAACACTGAACGTCTTCAAAGTCACAATAAATTTATAATAAATGCTAATAAATACTGGAGTGTTAGAAAAGATGCTTCCAGCGTGTTTGTCTTTGATAGGGTTTATTCTGTTCGTCTATTGTCTGACCACTTGGGGGCGCTTTTGTCTCTTTTGCTCTGAGCCTTGGGTTTATTCAAACTGATTTAATAAACTATTTTCTGCAAGCTTCATCTCCATCTCCAGTGGTTGTTGCATATTTTATGACTATATTAGTAACAGTCAGAGAGTTTAGAGTAAATTAGATCTTCACGTTTGATTTTTGACACAACATAAATGGTGAGCCGGTGTCAGAGGAAGTGACAGCATCCACCGATGAAATAAACTGGTGCATGCGCTACGTCCACACGTACCCAGGTATTTTTGAAAACGCAGATTTTTCTATGCGTTTGCACCTTTCGTCCACACGTAAACGGCGTTTTTGGTCACTGAAAACGAAGATTTTTAAAAACTCTGTTTTTGCATTTACGTGTGGACGAGAAAAACGGAGAAAATGCATTTTTTGACGTCACACTGTGCGCCACGTTATTGTTTCGGTGAAATGAATTTCTACAATACTGTTACTGTTCATTCTACTCTCTGCAGTGTTTAAATGCTTACATATACACACAGTTACTGTCCCTCCACACATACGGCTCGGTTCTGCTTCTATGCCCCAGCTTTGTTTACTTTTTCCCACCGAGGCTTCTAGACTTCTGATTGGCCAACATTTCTGCACGGTTAGGAATCTAGCGCCACCTGCTGCTTTGGCATGTTCATAGCAGCGTTTTCCTTCATTTCTGCCTTTACGTGTGAACGGGATTATTTTTTAAAACGAAAACGGAAAATCTCCGTTTTCAAAAATACCCGTGTACGTGTGGACGTAGCCTCAGTCTCTGACTGGAAGCGCTAATTCGTCATTCGGCTTTTGTCAGACTAAAGTAACTGTTAAAACTGTTTGAAAAGCTCAGCTATACAACAAGGAGAGATTGAGAATTTCCTTTTAGTTCTCAGTTTATTTGATATTGACAAAAGTCAGTCAGTTTTGTCTGTTCTTCTGTAAAACAAACTAAGATTTATTTTTAGAATTAATATTTTGTTTCTAAGTGGAATTGACAATTTAGTCTGTTTTGTTTGTTCTATTTTGAAACTTAAACGCTTTAGTGGCTGCCTTTTGTGTAGTTTGCAATATTTGCCTTTATTTATCTGAAAAAGTCTCATGTTCCTTAAGTACATCTACCCTGTTGAACTTATTATGGGAAATAAATATTTAAATAAAAACAAGCCGCTGATTATTTCACATTTTACTTGTGAGCAACGGCACATTTAAATCTTACAAATATAGTTATTTGGCTTATATCGTGATAGATATCGTTATCGCCTGAAACGAAAAAAACATATCGTGATATGAAAAAATCTCATATCGCCCAGCTCTAATGTGAAGCTAATGTGGTTAATCAAGATCTTCATAACTATGTGGAGCAGAGTGTGCTTTCATCGTGGAGAAATCACACTGAAGAACTCGGCACACATTTTGGGGGCCTTTCTGTTTGTTGCTACAATCTGCAAATTTCATTAAAAGTTTAATAAACTATCATCTGGTCTTTATTTTTAGTTAGCACATACCTTAAAAACTCTAAGCTGTAAGCTAATGATAGTTATATAACAGCAGATGCATGCTGGTGCAATAAGCTGTATGTTTTATTTTTGATCTGATTAGTCAAATAATCACAAAAATAATCGTTTGTGGCAGCCCTAGTGTGACCTCAAATAAGAAATGATTGCAGTTTATGACTGAGTAACTAAACTATCACCAACTGATAATATTAATGATCACATCTGGACTCACCGAGCCTTTCTGCAGTTCCTCACAGCTGGAATCAGTCTCAGTCGTCCGTCCTCTGATGTGTTGTACTTCTTCAGGTCCAACTCATCCAGAACCTCCTCTGACATCTGCAGCATGAAGGCCAGAGCTGAGCAGTGGATCTCAGAGAGTTTCTTTGATTTGTTCTCTGACTTCAGGAACTCTTGGATCTCCTGAGATAATAAGATGTCGTTCATCTCCATCAGACAGTGGAAGATGTTGATGCTTCTGTCAGGAGAGGATTTTGTCTTCCTTCCTTTTAGATTCTTGATGACTCTCTGGATGGTTTCTGGACTGTTCTCTGTCTGACCCAGCAGACCTCCTAAGAGTCTCTGGTTGGACTCCAGACAGAGGCCATGAAGGAAGCGAACAAACAGGTCCAGACGACCATTTTTACTCCTGAAGGATTTTGTTAGTGTTTCCATCAAAAAATCATCCAGAGATGACTCTCTGTATTTTTTTCCCAAGAAGTCCTTCAGCACCTCTGACTTCCTGTTGGTGAAACAGTGGAACATGTAGACTGCAGCCAGAAACTCCTGGATGCTCAGATGAACAAAGCAGTAGACTGGTTTCTGGAAGATCACACACTCTCTTTTGAAGATCTCTGTACAAACTCCTGAGTACACCGAGGCCTCTGTCACATCCAGACCACACTGCTCCAGGTCTTCTTGGTAGAACATGATGTTTCCTTTCTCCAGATGTTCAAACGCCAGCCTCCCCAGCTTCAGAAGAACTTCCCTGTCAGCTTCCGTCAGCTCCTGTGGACTCGTCTCATGTCCCTCGTGGTACTTGTTCTTCTTCCTCTTTGTCTGAACCAGCAGGAAGTGTGAGTACATGTCAGTCAGGGTCTTGGGCAGCTCTCCTCTCTGCTCTGTAGTCAACATGTGCTCCAGAACTGTAGCAGTGATCCAGCAGAAGACTGGGATTCTACACATGATGTGGAGGCTCCTGGATGTCTTCATGTGGGAGATGATTCTGCTGGACAGCTCTTCATCACTGAATCTCCTCCTGAAGTACTCCTCCTTCTGGGCGTCAGTGAAGCCTCGTACTTCTGTTAGCCTGTCAACACATGTAGGAGGGATCTGATTGGCTGCTGCAGGTCGGGAAGTTATCCAGACGAGAGCCGAGGGAAGCAGATTCCCCTGGATGAGGTTTGTCAGCAGCTGGCTGACTGATGACTTCTGTGTGACATCAGACAGCAGCTTCCTGTTGGTGAAATCCAATGAAAGTCTGCTTTCATCCAGGCCGTCAAAGATGAACAAAAGCTGAGAGACAGCCAGCTTCTCTGCTGTGACCTTCTCTAATGTTGGATGGAAAACATGGAGCAGCTCCAGAAGACTGTACTGCTCATCTCTGATCAGGTTCAGCTCCCTGAATGAAAGCAGAACCACCACACTGACATGTTGGTTCTCCAAGCCCTCTGCCCAGTCCAGAGTGAACTTCTGCACTGAGAAGGTTTTTCCAACACCAGCCACGCCGTTGGTCAGAACCACTCTGATGGGTCTCTGTTGGTCAGGTAAGGCTTTAAAGATGTCCTGGCACCTGATTGGAGTGTCATGGAGGGCGTCCATCTTGGAAGCTGTCTCCAGCTGCCTCACCTCATGTTGGCTATGAACCTCTTCACTCTGTCCCTCTGTGATGTAGAGCTCAGTGTAGATCCTGTTGAGGAGGGTTCTACTTCCTGTTTCATCACTTCCTTCAGTCACACGTTCACATCTCCTCCTCAGACTGATCTTATGTTCATCTAAAACCTCCTGCAGACCAACATCTGCTGAAAGAAAGAAAAACAGAAAGAAAACTCTTCAATGTCTGAACAACAACAAGAAGTCCAGTTTTCAGAAATGAGTCCATCAGCAGACAGATGTTCAGTCTTACTTTGTACACAGCTGCTCTGACTGGCTGTCTGCAGTCCAGCTCTGCTTCTGGATCTTTCTCCACACTGGGGACAGGACCAGTCTCCTGATGAAGCAGACTGGTCCCAGTATGAGGAGATGCACTGTCTGCAGAACCAGTGTCCACAGCTGGTAGAGACTGGATCCTTCAGGACGTCCTGACACAAAGCACAGCAGGACAGCTGCTCCTCCTCACAGACACCACTCCTCTTCCTCTTCCTCCCTCTGTGAACACATTTCTTTATCACTAAAATCATTGACTGTCAGTGACAAACATCCAGATTTGATGACACTGTGCAGAAGCTCTGATGGTCACAGAGAAAAGTCAAAGTGGAGAAACTTGTGTTTGAGTTCAGAATCCAAGTTTCCTTTGCTGTTCCTGCCTGTCTTATTAAACACAGAGTGATCAGCCTACAAACTCCACAGTAAAAGCCTTCATCACAGAGCTGATTATGTCCTTCACTGGATGTACTGGAAGTTTGGGATCCATCACTTTCAACTGACCTTTGACCTCCTCTAAAAACTGTGGTGGAGCAGCGGTGTCACATTCAGAGCTTTCAGCTTTATTTTGAAAGAGTTCAGTCATCAGGAAGTGAACTTCTTGGTTCTGATTTTCTTTCTATTATTTTACAGAAGTGAAGAAGAAGAACTAAAAGCTTTGAAATGATCTGAGTGATATTTTTGAACATTGCCACCAAATTGAGTTCAGCCTCCAGCAGTAACTTTGTTTCATGATGCCTCCCTGATGATGTGATGTTTGATTACAAACCTGTTTATGTGTTAGACATTAATCACATGAACACAGGCAGAAAAAAGAAGCCAATGAAACAAATGACAGAAACGTGTTCATTCACTGCCATAATCCATATTTTATATGTACAGATGTTTGTAAAGAACACGTGTGCAGCGCTTTGTTCTGAGTATCTGCTGTCAGCACACAGTGCAGCAATAACTACAACCACACGTTTCTGTAGATCCTGAACATCAGCCTGGAGGAATCTGACCTCAGGTCTGCACACAGAGGAGCTTCACCTCTGGGATGATGCTGGCTTCAGCTCCTTCTACAATCAGGCAGAAGCTTCTGCACCATCAGGACACAAACAGAGAGGAGCTTCTATCCTCAGACCATCCAAGTCCTAAATCAGAACATGCTCCCCTCATAGCATCACCATCAGGGTTTAAACAGGACCTTACATCATGTTCTTGTCTCACTGTCATATTTCAGATCATACCTGATTCATTATGACGTCACACGCTGCTACACTGATCCTGCTGCTTCATTACTGCTGATATTACTCTGCTCACTCTGTTCAGTTACTCTGTTTACATCACTTTGCTCATTTGCTTTGTTCTGCTTGCACTGCTCTGTCAGTACATGCTGTGCTAATGTGGCACAAAGCACTTTAACATTACATCTGCACAATGTTTCATTATTTCATTTAATGATTGTTTCTAATGTTTTGTCCAGTCACAGGAGCAGCTCAGCACATTTCACTGTGTTGTACGTGTATGACGATGCCTGTGACAAATAAACAGCCTCGGACTCTTCAATCTTCTGCATTTCTTTGGAGATCAGCTCAGTGGCCTGTTGAGACCATCTTTCTATTTCTGATGACTCAGTTCAGATTATTATCCTGATACTTTCTTTTAAAATGTGATGAAATCATTTATCTGATGTTCTGACACAAATACCCCAAAACGATCCCAAACAGCACAAACCACCACGTTACACACAGTGTAATAAAAATACAGGCAACTACAAATAAAAACACTTTAAAATATAAACTAAAATTACAAAGTGGTCACAGAATTTCAAACACCCGTAAATGAGTCAGCAGCTCTCTTACATGGTCAGCTGAGCTCCATGATTGAAGAACGTTGTTGCTGCAGGTTCATGACTGAAGCCTGGAGGTTTGTTTTTGGACCAGTCACTCCTCACAGACACACAGCTGGATGCTGGAGACTGTGACCTCTGACCTCTGCAAACACAAACACATCACATGAATTACTGATTAATCTCTGTTTAAAATCTTTTAAGCAGCTGCAAACACACAAACTGGATGATGTGATGGTTTCTGTCAGTAATAGTTGTCTCAGATTAGAGTACAGACGGCTGCAGAGACGTTCACAGCAACAGAGAAGAAATCATTACCTTGGATTGCATTACTACTACGATTGATACTAGCATTATCGTACCCGGACCACCATTAGGAATCATTTATGATGTCACTGGTAGAACATTTATAGAAACAACCTTTGAACTCTGAGTCAGCAGCTCTCTTACATGGTCAGCTGAGCTCCATGATTGAAGAACATTGTTGCTGCAGGTTCATGACTGAAATATGGAGGATATTCTTTGGACCAGTCACTCCTCACAGACACACAGCTGGATGCTGGAGACTGTGACCTCTGACCTCTGCAAACACAACCACATTGCATTCATTTCACATCAATTAGTACACCACAAAAGGCATGCAAGAAACACAGTATGAAGGCAAACTTCTGGCTTCAATAACATTCAACAGGTCAGGTGGAAACTTTTCTCAGATTTGATTCATGTTTTTATAGAACGATCCAGCTAAAAAAAAATATACCATTAGGTCAGGGGTCAGCAACCTTCAGGACCCAAAGAGCCATTTGGAGCCAGTTTCCACGCAAAAGAAAACACTGGGAGCCACAAATACTTTTTGACATCTAGAATGAAGATAACACTGTATATACTGTTTTTACCTTTATGCTTTGTGTGAACAACTAAGGTGTGTTGCTTATGAAATCCATGAAGTGCTACAGAGAAAATTACAGGTTATTTATGTAATGAACACATTTGAACTCTTAAAGAAATATAACCAAAGGAAAGACACCCAGCTGAACTAAAATGATGTAGCAAACAAAAGCTGCTGTGAGCCGCCACCCTTATATCTCCTTTGGGCTTTTGGAGCCTTGACCTGACTTTTAAAAAATAATTGGAAAAAAAGCTCTATGCTGCTGAAAGATGAAAAATAGATATTTGCAAAATTCTGCCTAAATATGTATTTTACCTGGTTAATGTGTGTGGCGGGGCGTGGTCTGCAGCGCCGCTGCAGGGGGGGCGGACGCACCTGAGCGGCACCCGCAATCACGCCTCGCCGCCTTAACGTCTGTGCTGTTGTGTTGGTGTGTGTCGGGCTGTGAGCTGCAAAGCTACAGCCGGCTGTGTGCGTACAGCAACCGTGTGTGAAAAGTGGTCAATAAAGAGAAGCTGAAAAGCGTGTTCATGCAAACATCGTCGGGTCTGCCGTGATATGTTTACAACGGGACTTCTGCTCCTGAACCTCTGCGCACAGCGTCTGCAGGTCGGGGCTGTACGAAGTCACTTTCATCTTTACAGGACTGTAAGCTGTCGTCTGTGAGGCGTGAGCGGTGTTTGTTTTTAACTTAGTTCACGGTGGAGAACAGCTGCTGACATAATGTGGATCCGAAGAGCCATAATTGGCCTACCTGGGGCTGAAAGTCTCGATAAATGCACGGCGTTTCGGCGGGTACACCGGCTTCCACGAGTGTGACGCTTATTTGAACGATGAAAAAATAATAAAATATAATTTTCTTTTTATATTTCAATATCACAAAAATCTTCCAATTTAGAACTAGAAGTTAAAAAAGAACATAGATAAAATACACTTGAGCTAAATACTTCTAATTTAGTTTCCCAAACCACGAGGAGCCGCACTGTAAGGACTAAAGAGCCGCAGGTTGCCGACCCCTGCATTAGTGTTAGTCAATGTTGCAACTGAACTGAAAAACAAAAGATTTTGGTCCAAAGAAACAAAGTCACTATTAATACAACACAACCCCCCCAAAAAGAGCCATGTAGACCCCGGGCTCTATGGGTCTTGTGCTCGGAGCTTGTTCCTGTGCTGCCATGATTAGTGCCTCTGTGCTGTCTTTCAGTCCAGCTTTGTTCAGCCACTGGTAGGATTTCTGGATGTCAGCCACTTCCTCTGCCTGCTGGTGGTGCAAACTGTGTTGTTCTGAGTTTCATTGGACGTCTTTGTCCAAAGCACCAGACAAAGGGCAAAGTAGATGCATTTGCATCAGCAGGAAAATACACCCCAAACTAGCATCATCATTATACAACTTTAACAACTGCCACTAAATGATACTTCATACACAGACCAGTGTTAGGTTAAGTTATGATGTCACTGGCAGAACATTTATAGAAACAACCTTTGAACTCTGAGTCAGCAGCTCTCTTACATGGTCAGCTGAGCTCCATGATTGAAGTTCACTGTTGCTGCAGGTTCATCACTGAAGCCTGGAGGAAGTATTTCTTTGGACCAGTCACTCCTCACAGACACACAGCTGGATGCTGGAGACTGTGACCTCTGACCTCTGCAAACACAAACATCAATAACTGATCAGTTCTCTCTGACAGCCATATGATCAGCTGATCCCTCTGTGATATTGTGTCTGCCTCATAACGCTGACAGGTCAGCCAATCATCAGCCAGTTTTTCTGTCTCTGAATGAACTCAGTTTGTTCTCAGCTCTTCTCTCTGATTCTGCTGCACTGACTTCACTTAAACTTACCGAGTTCAGATCTTAGCAAGAAAACAAGTCAATAAAAATCAAACTCAGATCAAACAGTTTGAACCAATCACAGATCAATGATTCTGTCATGGTTATGTTGAAATGACTAATAAAGTTAGTAGTGTTCTTACATTGTTGCTGCAGGTCCATGACTGTAAGGTGGAGGTGTTTGTGTAACCCCGTCACTCCTCACAGACACACAGCTGGATGCTGCTCCGTCCTCTTCCTCCATCTTCTTGATGTCAGGGTGGAGTTAGTCTGAGAGGTAAACACACACACTCAGAGGTGCTGTTGTGCTGGAAGCATCACACTGACGGCTTTCTAATGTTGGAGCTTTGGCCCTAAAGTCCAAACCAGTTATTTTAGAGGCTCAAAGTCTTTAAAAAACACCAAAACCATCACATTATTTAATAAGTACATGATCAGGTGGATGAAGGAACTCAGTGTGTTTGGGATCATCATCATGGTGAGGAGCCCACATGTTACGGCTCCTTTGGAGAGAAGCTGAGGATCACTGCAGGAAGTGAGCTCATGAAACCAAACTGCTGTTTGTGAGCAGGATGACTCTGTTATTGGACCTCCTCTGTGTTCTACATATGATCAATACTTCAAATATCTGTAAACATCTCATCTTATATTTGTTGCACTTGGTCACATCTGTCTTTAAAAATAGATTTTTAATGTCACTGAGAGTTCTTTTCTACCTTTATTGATTTATTTTGGAATAAATTAAATATAAAGGTGCCAAAAACTGCCTGCAGCTTCTGCTCTGTGACAGGAAACTACTGTCAGGCTCAAAATGACTTCAGATTATTCATCACAGAGTGTTTATAGATCACAGGACACGTTACAGTTTCACTGTTGATGTTTTAGTTTTAAAAAAAATGCTGTGTTAAGGTCTTACTGTGAATCTGCGCGCTCATTGGCTAATAACTTGAGACTGACAGGTGGTTATCCAATCAGCGTGCGGCCTCACACGGACATAAAACTCTTAAAGTTTGTTTCTGAAGGGATTTTCAGATCAGACCTGATGTTTCTGCCTACAGCCTGTTTACCGATATAATCAATATCAGACATCAGAGCAACAGAAACCTCGGTGATCAGGACGCCGGGACTGAGAACAGGAAGTGGCTCAAACAGTTTAAAGTCAGCCTGAAAGGAGTTTCTGTCGCCATTTTTTTTGTCGTGATAAGGGCGGGTCTTACTGTGAACCTGCGCGCTCATTGGCTAATAACTTGAGATTGACAAGCCGTTATCCAATGAGCGCGCGGCTTCTCCCAACATAAAGTAGTTTCCTTTGAAAAACCAAAGTCTGATTATTTTTGCCTCCACTGACGGAGCCTGTTGTTCCCGCCACAGAGACACAGTAATGTCAGAGCGGTGTTAACACTCACCTGCCTCAGCACAGCTCTCACTCTCCTCCTGCTCTCTCAGCTGAACTCACTTCCTCTCTACTTACAGGAAACCAGCGCTCAGAGGAGCCGAGCGGCCTCACGTTTCACCCACAGACACGAACAGCGTGGAATTATTTTATGTCATAAGAAGAAACATATTCATGTTAACACTCACCTGCATCAGCTCCACCTTCCTCCTGCTGCTCTGAACGGAGGATCAACACTTTCACTTTCACTGCTCCTCCCTAAACACAGAGGATGCTGGGACTTGTAGTTTTTACCTTGTGTGATATTTATGGCTGTGACACTAAATCACAGCATGTAAACTTCCTGCAAACATGTCACAGGCGATAAAAGTTTCACATTAAAGGTGAAATTATTTTTCTGTCTCATGTTCAATAAACAGTGAGCTGGGAAAACTGAAGAACAGACTTCAGACGTTCCCTGCAGAGTTTCTGCTGCTCGGTCGTCTGCATGTTGCTGAGACTGAGCTGATGATGAAGCTGTGACGGGTTTATGGCACGTTTGGTTCTGGAGAAGAGTTTTACTGCCGGTGCAGGTGAAATGATCAGAGGTTACAGCCTCTGGTTAAAGTGGAGGCAGCGATCAGGACGGCTGAGCAGCAGAGGTCTCGAGGGTCCTAAAGTGTAAAAGCATCAGAATCAGAATCAGAAAGGGGTTTATTGCCAAATGTTGAGCAGGTTTACAACATTAGGAAATTGCTGCGGTGCTTCAGTGCAAACATACTGTCATAAATTACGTTTAAATAGACATGAAAATAAAAATAAGAATAAGAATTAAAAGTGCTAAGTAGATAGATATATACATGATATATACATGAGTGCAGGTGGTGATCAGTGCCAAACATGGAATGATGCAGTGAACACAGCGTAGGGTGTTAGTGGTGGGAACAGTCATACGGTTATTGTTCATGTGTCCGACAGCAGAGGGGAAGAAACTGTTCTTATGGCGAGAGGTTCTGGTGCGAATGGACCGGAGCCTCCTGCCTGAGGGGAGCAGGTCAAACAGACTGTGTCCAGGGTGAGAAGGGTCAGCTGAGATCCGAGCTGCACGCCCCAGTGTCCTGGAGGTGTATAGGTCCTGCAGAGATGGGAGTCTGCAGCCAATCACCTTCTCAGCAGAGCGCACAACACGCTGCAGTCTCTGTTTGTCCCTGATAGTGGCTCCAGCGTACCACACAGTGATGGAGGAGGTGAGGATGGACTCGATGATTGCAGTGTAGAATTGCATCATCGTCCGTGTTGGCAGGTTGAATTTCTTCAGCTGCCTCAGGAAGTACATCCTCTGCTGGGCTTTCTTAATGACGGAGGTGATGGTGGGCTCCCACTTCAGGTCCTGGGTGATGGTGGTACCCAGGAAGCGGAATGAGTCCACAGAGGTGATGGGGGTGTCAGACAGGATGATGGGGGGGAGTGGAGCTGTGTGCGTCCTGAAGTCCACAATAATCTCCACTGTCTTCTGGGCATTCAGCACCAGGTTGTTGTGGCTGCACCAGGACACCAGACGTTCAACCTCCCTCCTGTAGGCAGACTCATCCCCGTCCGAGATGAGTCCAATAACGGTGGTGTCATCAGTGTTAGTAACACAAAGATCACAGAATGGGATCATCCACACAACACTAACATCTAAATCCACGGCAGGAACTCTTCCAGTGTCCTGAAAAATCTGTGTGCACGATGCTGAGATTAAAATCTGTCTGCTCATCTTAATGCAATATTTACTAAAGTCTGGTAGAAGTTTTACTGATTTCCAGTCC
Organism: Aulonocara sp. 'chitande type north' Nkhata Bay; assembly: GCF_057382095.1. Taxonomy (NCBI): domain Eukaryota; kingdom Metazoa; phylum Chordata; class Actinopteri; order Cichliformes; family Cichlidae; genus Aulonocara; species Aulonocara sp. 'chitande type north' Nkhata Bay. The sequence goes on along the minus strand of NC_141365.1, from coordinate 49,221,932 downwards.
ACTTAGCAGACGTGTGGATAGGTGGTGGGTTGTAGAGCAGACTGAAAGCTTTAAGTTCATCCTCTGATTAAAAACTCAGACCCACAGATACAGGAAGTATAATGCTGGTGTAAGACAGGAAACGGCAACACGGCAGCCATCTTTTTCCTCCCATGATGACCAGTGTCCCAGCAGAAGCTGGGGTTTGTTAGATCCTGTTCGATCCAGAGGAAACAGGCTAAAAGAGTCGATCAGGGGGGATCATGGTTTTATTATGTGCTCGTTATGATTGAAGCTCTGGTTGTGTGTTAGAGACAGAACCTGCAGATTCCTCCACTCTGCCTCCTCCTCTGCAGGAATCAGCCTCTTGGCTGGTTTTATTCACCAACGTGAATAAAATCATCAAACTAATCCAAGTTCATTGTGAAATGCCTGAAAATGGAGGAATAAATCTGTCAGTTACCGTATAAAGTTTGAGTTTGTCAGTGTTTTACACGGAGACGGTCGTCAGATGTTGAATGTTTAGCATGAAAGTTCCACATCTGGAGAAACCTTCAAGATTAAAGCCAGTGAAAAGTGAAGAGTTTCTGCAGCAGCTGCACTTCCTGCAAATCTGTTCTTTCAAAATAAAGTGAAAAGTCTAAATTTATATTCACGACAGGTTTAAAGGTGAAGGTGGTCACATGGTTTTAGTGGAATGCCTACGTGGGCGCGTCTGAGTGATTTTGATTCAGATTCGTGCAGCGTGGAGCAGTAAACACTTGTTTTTGTTCATCTGGACTCATGAATGATTCCAGTTAGCACATTTCCAGCCAATGAAACGTAACTACAGATGAAGACAAACACATTTAAGCTGCCTGACTCTCGAGTGTGGGTGCGTGTTCCCATTTTCAGGCTGTTTTAGTTTTCAGTTTAGAGGAACGCTGCAAACTCACAAAAACTTCTTTCTTGTGAGGTTTTGTTGTCAGACTGATAAAAGCAGCAGCAGCTGGTGTTTGATGAGCAGACGTGTGTTTCCTGTTCTGTAATAATCAGCTTGTTACCATCACATAATGAACTCAGCCGTGACCAATGAGGCCGTCCTTGTGCGGTTCTCTGGCGCTGATTCTGACTGTGACCTTCACCTCTGCAGGGTCGCCTCTGCTCGTGGCTGAGCTCGTGTTTGTCAGGCTGACAAAATAAAAGCTTCTTCATTTCTGTGGCTGAAGAGGAGTCTGCTCTTCTTCACCAACAGGAAGTGAAACATTTCTCACTGATTCTGAAATCTTCACTTGTTTCACAAATTCACAGTAACACACACACGGTTGTGTTTTCATATCCTTGTGGGGACATCTATTTGACATCATGCTCTCCTCAGCCTTTTACTCTAACCATTAAGACTGAATGCCTAACCCTGACCTGACTGTCCCTGACACTAAAACCACATTCTGAGTCTCACAAATGTCTTCAAACTTGTGGGGACGGGCATTTTGGTCCCCACAAAGACATGTAAACATGCACACACACAGGTATTAATGACCTCACAGGTTCATGTTTGGGGCTTTTAGCATCTTTGTGTGTCGCTCAGATTTAATTCACTCTTGTTTTGAGGTTTTGTGCCTTTTTGTTTCATTCTTTGTGCGTTTATTTTCTCTTTAAGCCTTTCAGGACTCGTGCTGTTGGCTTTTTCCTGGTGTGTTATTAGTATTTTTCATTTCTAAACTTATTGTAAAAGAAGGACCGATGGAACATTTATGTGAAAATAAACATGATCATTTAATGTTTTTGTCAATCACAGTGTTGGGACTAACGCGTTATTAAGTAACGTGTTACAGTAACTACTTTATTATTGTGGTAACGAGCATGGTAACTAGTTATTATGCTAAAATCAGGAACGCGTTAGTCGTTACTGGGATTTAGATAGGCTCGTTACTCGTTACTCCGTGTGGTGGCTGTCGCGGAGCTTCCACAGATTCAGTAACATTAGCAAGTGGTGGAAGCCAGCAGGTGGAGGAGGGAAAAGGGGATGCAGAAGGAAAAGAGACCCGAGGCGGCCGCCGGTCCAAGTGTGAACTGAACTTCAGGTAAGAAGTTATGACCTGCAGTCTCTCTGGGTCAGATATGAACCAAGTTTAGGTGGAGTTTATTTTTGTTATTCTGACTTTTTCCGTACTGCGTGCTAGCTAGCATGACAGAGTTTCTATACAGCTGGGTGGTGCTATGAAGTTAATGATGTTGAACTTTATTTTGTTCATAAGTTATTAGAATTGCCAACTGTCTCATCTGGTATTCAGAGAAAATATTACGCATTTCTTATTGAGGTGAAAAGGAACAGTTAGTCCCGTAATTCAGCTACAATGAAAAAGGCACAAAGCTGGAGTTATTCTGTGTCTTTGCTGCACAGCTGCCTCTTCTTCTCTCATTCTCCCCCTCCCTCTCCTGTTTCTACTTCAATCATGAAAACTGATCAATGATCAGCTGATCGTCTCTCTTGTTTGTTTATCTCCCACTTTGCATCAGAAAGAGGAAACCAGCGGAGTTCACGTTAAACAACAGCAGCACGTTTAAGCTTGATCAGCTGTTGTTAGAATTTATTTCATATTAATTTCTAGTATCAGCTGATGTTTGCTGGAGCCACAGCTGCAAAAAAGCTGCTGGTCATGATGTCGGTTTGGTTACGTGGTGAGAGGGAAACATGAAGATGAAACCAGGAGATGTCCTTACTGAATCATCAGAGCTGTGATGGAGAAACAGGTTTACCTTTTAGGTGACATGAATGAGTTGAAAGGAAGTTATGAACTGTTTCTGAGAGACAAATAACACCAGGATCCTTTTTTAGGTAGCTGACAGCTGGTAACTGTGCAGGGGCGGGTCTAGCAAAGTGTTGCCAGGGGGGCCAGGTAGGGCATTAACAGGGAAAGGGGGGCACAAGGAAATACTTTTCTTTCTTATTCTCGTTTAAAATGTAGGATGCCACCTGTTCTCTACTAAATTTTCCAGTGGATGCTGAGGTACATAGTCCAGAGAGGTCGCCAACTTTCTGCACAGTTGATTGCTACAGATCTCCATACTTCATGTGGCTTTCAGATTAGCTAAAGAATAGTGCGTAGAGATCTTTACGGAGCTGTATTCAAGCATTATATCACCAAGCCCAATGCAAAGTGTCAGATGGAGTAGTATAAAGCACGGTGGACAGTGGAAACGTGTTTTCTGGAGTGACAAATCCTACTTCTCTGTATTGCAATCCAACACATGAGACAGATGAGGTTTGGTGGATGCAAGGAGAACGGTTCTTGTCTAACTGCATCGTGCCAAGTTTGGTGGGAGATTATGGACTCGGCGCCCTATTTTCAGTGAAAGACACTGTGGACAGTTTCATGCTCTCAACTTTGTGGCAAGGATTTCCTGTTCCAACATGACATTTAAAGTGTCTCGCTTTTAAAAAATCATTATCTGAATCTTTCAACAAACGATTGATAGATTGATGCATATACACCATCAAGACAGTGAGCATCACTGTCACAGCAGCGTTTGTTTTCATTCAAAGGCTTTAGGATTTTTGCTATAATGGTGGGCCGGTCTCTAGTCACAATGCCCAGGCTGATTTTTTTGTCCCAGTCCAGCCCTGTATGCAGCTCATGTGCAGTCTGGTGTTACCTACATCTTCCTATTCAGAAGGCAGAATTTCCGAGTTCTGAGTACAATCGACAGCACCACGACTGCAGTTTTTGTGTTGGATGTAAAAGGCGCACATGATGCTGTGACGTAGGCTAGAATCATGGTGGCGGTCAACGGCGGTCCAGGCGTGGGATTTCTCTCGTGGAAATATGCACATTATCTTTTCCTTTCTATTGGTAGGTGGCACAGTGCACTTGTGGCAGGTAAGCAAGCTAGAAGACTGGCAAAGTTATGGAAGCAACACATTAACAAGAGAATTCTGAGTAAAACCAAAGTTACTTTCCCTAGTAACTAGTTACTTTGAAAGTAACGAGTAACTTGAAGTAACTGAGTTACTTTTGATAGAAGTAACTAGTAATGTAACTAAGTTACTAATTTAAAGTAACTTACCCAACACTGGTCAATCATTAAAAATAAGTCCTGGTCTTTCATTTTGGTGCTGCATTGTTCACAGAAACACATATTTTCCTGTTTCTTTCTGTTTGTGTGTTTCTGCTTTTGCCTGTTTAGAGCTGCTGAGCAGGAAAACCCAGACGAACAAAAACCTCTTTTAAGTAAATGTTTGAGTCACTTTGGGTCTGAAATGTAAAAATCTGCAGACTGAAACAGATTTGAAGGCATCACAGGAACAGCCTCACATTCAAAACATGAAAGAGAGGACTTTTATTTTGAAACACTCAGGAAATGACAGAGGGAAAGTTTTTTAATTAAAACAAATTATTAGTTTATACAACCACCAAAACTGTGATGATCCTCCTTCTCCCTAAGATGGCAAACTGAAACACAAGTTTCCTTGTGGCTCAGGAAACTAACCACTCCAAGTTGGTGACTTTTGGAGATTTATTTTCCTGGATGATTGAGAATGCATCAAGACGAACACAAAAGGAAGTTCACCGCTTTTAGCAGCTCCCCCCCAGACAAACAAAGAGGCAGTTGGCAGTTAGAAATCAGCAATCATTCACACACCCCCACTCCCCTCCAGAATTCTCAGGTAACAACCTAATTTACATATGAATGACTAGCCAATTTAGCTTCCACTTGGCTGAAGCTAAAGCCTAGCTAAAAGCCTACCAGCCATTTGGCAACTCAGCCCATCACACGTCCACGTCTCTCCTTGTTTCGTCTTTTATTATGAAAGGGTTGTGTTTCCATGTTCAGTGTGTTTCATTTTGCTTCCCCTGTGGTGTCAGGTTCATTTGTGTCAGCTGTGTTTCCACTTCCCTCCTTTCTCTTCTGTGTATTTAAGTCCGCTGTCTTCCTCTGGGCAGTGTTGGTGCGTTTTCCTCCGTTCACGTTATTCCGGGTTTCAGGTTATCTCCTGATTCTGTTTAGGTCCATGTTCATGTTCATGTTTTTTCATCAGAGTTTCTCGCATGCACCTCCTCGGATTCATGTTCATGTTTTTCTTGTCATAGTTGTCATAGTCATACCGAGTTATTCCCAGTATAGGTTTTAGTTTTAGTTTCCGCCCCTGTTTGCTGGGCCTTGTTTTGTGTTCGTGTTTTTCAACCTAATAAATGGTTTGTTTTTTTGTTAAGATTCAGTTCCATCTCTCCCTTGTCTGCTTCCGGGTTCATATTGCAATCACATCAGCCACAGTGACAATAAACTTATTTTGATTTTTAACTTTCTTTAGTTTTTCAACAATATTATGTATATATAAACATTTTGCATCTTACAATATAAAGCCTGGATCCTGCACATATTGCACTTTGAACTTGAACTGTGTTGTCTGTTTATTGGAGATTGTACTACTTGAATTCATTATCCTGGTGATATAACACATTAATTCTCCATTTGGAATCAATATAGTATATAATACAGTATCTGTCTATCCATCTATATAGCTATTGAATTGAACTGGAGTGAATGGAAGAGAATTAAATAATGGATTTCATGTTCATGTTTATCTATGTTGTAACAGTGACGACTTGAGACATCTGTTTGGCACTATATGAAGAGAATTAAATAAAATTTAAATAAAAATGATATTAACTGTATTTATACATTTTACATTTTTGGATGAGACACTGTCAGTGTGCTGTTATATAACTCAGGTATTTTTAAGGCCTGACTGGTGGCATTGGTGCCCATTGCTTTACTGTGCTGTTGGATGTGTATGTGGGCTATCCCTTGTACCTGACATTTGATTGGGCATCACTGTGTTGCTATGGTATGATCCTGGTAGTTGTTGTTAATAAAACAATAACAAATTCAAATTCAAACATTGCTGCATTCTTCTGTCACTGAGGATTCCAAACCTGCACTCAGTCTCCTCATTACTTTGGTATTGAACAGACAAACTTTGGAGCTCCTGCAAACTTTATTCACAAACTGCAAATATTTTACACAAATCTGCGACTGACAACAAGCACAGAGACTTCAAACAATCACTGAAGTAAGGACTGAAAGATTTACTTTTAAACAATAATGATTAAGACCTTTTTCGTAAGGTTGTTTTCCCTTGATTGCCAGCTGTTACTGTTTTTATCTTCATATCTTTCATATTTGTCCACCTGAACAATGCTTTAATGATACAGTTTGAGAAGTTTGATATGAATTTATCCAACTGACTTGAAAATGAAACTGACAACTGTCCTGTAATCTTACACAGAGAAACCAAATCCTGCGTCTTTGCCTTGACAGACGCCTAAAATGGCTCGAGCTGTGGTAAGTTACCCTTCACTGTGTCTGTTTCTAAACATTAAATCGTGTGAATTTTTAAAGAAAAATCCAACAACAACAATAATAATATGTAACAGAGCAAAACGTCAGATGACTTAAATGTTCCTCTGCAACACAAAGTCAAAGTCTGCCTCCTCCACAGGCAAAGGAGAAGCTCCCACGCTCATCCAGTGCAGACCGTTGTGCTCTGGACAATGAAGTTCCCGCTTTCATGTTCCGACCTATCAGCGCACCTGCATGTGAGCTCCTAAGTCCTCCACCTGCTGATGCCAGCTTTCAGTCGAAGGACACAGACAAGATCATGCATCCAGATTTGAAAAACGATCGTTCATCCCTGGATGATGACGTGACGTTTTTCATGTGTCCTAGAGATGTTCCTCTGCCTCCGAGACCTCCACCCACTGCAGAGGTAGGTCTCTGCAGAAAGCGCAGGTATTCTACTGCTTTTTCTGTTAATGATGAAGAGGAACATTTGATGCCCAAACGCATGAGGCTGATGAGTTCTGATGTACCAGTTTCTTCAAATCCTCCACCTGCTGATGCCAGCTTTCATGCAAAGGACACAGACAAGATCATTCATCCAGATTTGAAAAACGATCGTTCATCCCTGGATGATGACGTGACGTTTTTCATGTGTCCTAGAGATGTTCCTCTGCCTCCGAGACCTCCACCCACTGCAGAGGTAGGTCTCTGCAGAAAGCGCAGATATTCTACTGCTTTTTCTGTTAATGATGAAGAGGAACATTTGATGCCCAAACGCATGAGGCTGATGAGTTGGGATGTCTCTAAGTCTCCAGCTGCTGAGAAGGAGTATGTTTGCTTTACGTGTCCTGAAGACAAGAGGTCTGAGTTACCTCTCAGCTCCCTCCAAGGCCATCCACCATCACAGGTCAATAATAATGACACTGACCAGTGTACCATTCTGCTGCCTCCTGAAATCCCAGTACCTCCAAGTCCTGCCCCTGTTGGAGTTCTAGAAACTGTTGATTTTCCTTTTGTTGATAATTAAATACATGTTTGTGGTAATAAATACATTTTTGAGCAAATACATGTTGAGATGATTCGGTTGATTATGATGGTTATAATTCTCCAAACAGTAAAAACTAATTAACTGATGATACTAGACCCTTAAAAGAGATAAACACCACTAGTCAAGTCATAATGGCTACTTACAAATACATAACCACTCAACACAACCCACACAGTGATCTAATGCACAAAAACAAAGGAGACTTAAACTGGCTGAATCAATTACTGTAAAGAAAACATGGAGGAAGGCTTCCTGTGGTGTCTGGCTGCAGTATAGGTCATAAACCTGCCTCCTGCATTACAGCAGACAGGTCAGGGGTCAAATGAAAAGCAAAATGTTTACCTCAGATTAGGGATGCACCGATACCACTTTTTTGGAAACGAGTACGAGTACTTGCATTTCAGTACTCGCCGATACCGAGTACTTAATAAAAACGTGATTTAAATTTACAGGTAACAGCTTTAGTCCTATAATTTAACAACAAACAAACAAGGGACTGGTTTGGAATTAAGAACATTTATTTAAAATGAAAAGCATGTTGTATGCAACATATTACAGAATAAATAATTATAAAAAAATGTAAACAGTGACAGTGCAACTCAAGTATTTTTCAGTTTATTTTAAACTCTGCCGCTTTGGACAACACAAGGGGCATTAATAAACATCTTTGCCATTTAGTGCACAATATGTGAATAAACTAACAACATCCACCGACATAGAACTGTGGCAGTCAGTGCAACTGAGGTAGGTATTAACATCAAGTCTAAGATGACTCACTAAATGGAGAGAAACAGTGAGTGGCAGGGTTTTTTAAGAAAAGTAGCTTTTCTGCATCATCAGCAGTCAGACTGTTTCTGTTTTCATCTATAATGTGTGACACTGAGCTAAAAAGCCTTTCACTGTCCACACTGCTACATGGGGCTGAGAGCTATTTACAGGCTATTTTAGCCAAAGTGGGGAACCTGATTTTGTTGACACCCCAGTACTTCAGAGGACTGTCTTCACGAGGGCTTGGGGCCTCTCCGAGGTATGTGTCGAGCTCAATGGCAGCACCTGCTGCCAGCGGCAGCCTGGGCCTTGAGGAACAGTTTAGCAGGAGGTTCTGCAGCTTCTGCCCGACTCCCCTCTGCCTCACCTCTAGAAGCTCCTGCTTCAGGTGCAGCTTGGCCTCTGGAGCAGTGTTGGAGAAGAAGCGCTCTTTATACCTGCACAAAATTCATAAATGTATTAATATGTGGAAAAATAGGACTGATGTCATGTAATACGTGCTCTTCCAGCGTGTCTGTATGTCCTGCTGCAGTCTCTTTATTGGCTGGTTGAGCTGTCCCTGAATGTCCTCGAGGCGGGAGTAGGCTAAGGCGGAATGTTTAAAATGCCCAACTATTTTCCGTCCCACTGCTTTAGCATCAGCTATGCTCCTCTGTGCTAATAAGCGTGGGTAAATAAGCGTGGGCAAACTCTTTGTACTCGTTGTCGTGTTGGGATTTTAGGTGCTTGATTAAATTACTTGTGTTAAATGCGCTACCTTTAGAGCCTCCTCTGGACAATTTCGATGAGCACAATTTGCAGTCCGTCTTTGTTTTCGTGTCTTCGTTCACTTTGAAATAGTTCCACACGGCTGACTTGTCTCGCCTGGCTTTCTCCCAGCTCTGAGATGCAGCCGGGGCCTGTGGGGCAGGGACTCGGCGCCTGTGATTAACCCCTTACATGCCGCTCAAACATAGACAGGGCTCAGACCGTGGTATCAGTCCTCGGTATCGGGGAACTTTTAACAAGTACTTTAGAAAATGTGGTATCGAGGCCGATACCAGATACCGGTATCGGTGCATCCCTACCTCAGATTAAATATTTCCCAAAGTAAATTGGACTGAACTGGCCAGTTAAATACACGAGGGGATACGAATAGAAAAAAAAATATCTAAAAACAAAGAATGAAAACCAACTATTAATTTAATACTTAAGTCTGTGAAGGTTCTCAGTCATCCAGGTCATCGTAGTCTAAGGAGCTTGGAAGGAAAAGCGTCTGGACTTCTTGAGTTGCTTGAAGACGTTTCACCTCTCATCCGAGAAGCTTCTTCAGTTCTAAGGGTCAATGGTGGGGAGTCCCAGATTTAAAACCAGTGAGAGTTTCCCCCCAAAGAGGGACAAAGGACCCCTGATGATCCTCTACCTAATCACATGAGCCAAGGTGTGAAAGCGGGTGTGGGTCCTAATCAGCCAGGGTTTCGGGTGAGCTCATTGTGAAACCTGGCCCCACCTTATCATGTGATTTCCTGAGGTCAGATGGCCCAGGATGTAAATGGTCTGAGATCCCTTCCCAGACACCTTAACGCCCAATGAAAAAAACATTTTCTCTCCAGTTACCCTCAGCAGTCCAACAGACCTCCAGCACCAGTAAAACATTAACCAGAAATTGTTTATGGGACATGTGTCGTTATTTATGTTTGTGGAAATGTGCATTAAAATTAAAATAAAGATGCTGGTGTCTGACGTTACTGACTTCCCAATTGTGTGGCTTCTGGTGTGGCCTTCACAATTCAATTTTCAATTCAATTTTATTTTCTCAGCGACAAATCACAACAATATTGTAAGGCAGACCCTACAATAATACATACAGAGAAAAAGCCCAACAATCATATGACTCCCTATGAGTGAGCAGTCTGGAGACAGTGGGAAGGAAAAACTCCCTTTTAACAGGAAGAAACCTCCAGCAGAACCAGGCTCAGGGAGGGGCGGGGCCATCTGCTGCGACCGGTTGGGATGAGAGAAGGAAGACAGGATAAAGACACGCTGTGGAAGAGAGACAGAGGTTAATAACAGGTATGATTCAGTGCAGAGAGCTGCATTAACACACAGTGAGTAGGAAAGGTGACTGAAGAAGAAATACGCATTGCATCATGGGAATCCCTCAGCCACATACACCTGTTGCACTACACAACAAATGCAAGCATGTCAGTTTTATTCATTTTATGCTCATCTTCGTACAAATTTTAAAGGTAATGCAGTCAAAACTTTGTAAGTATCTGAGTGATTGGATGAAGCGGTTTGATGACGTAACACGCTATTTTAGTTTAAAATGCTTATAATGTTATGATAAATGGTAGTTTTGTTGTTACTTTTACAATATTATCCATCCTTCAGTTTCAGCGAACATGACAGTTAGCAGTGTAATAATTCCTCTGTGATAAAGAAAAATTAGCTTGTTTTCTTTTTGTGTGGGAGCTCGCACAGTGTTTCAACTTTACAGCCTTTTAATATGAAAGTCCTGTCAGCACACTTCCTTTTTACATCATTTCACACTTGCCCCGTGAAGGGCAACAGTCTGACGTCTGCTTAGCCAGGAAAGCTTCAGCTTGTTTCTTTCCGCACATCTTCCTCTTCACTGTCGGTGGCTTACAGACATGTTAACAAGCATGGACGTATCAAAACTTTGCTTGATTTTGCTGTTACCACTAGCTGTGTCCCATGATGCTGAAGGTAATACAAGGAAACTATTTTCATTATGCATTATTAATATTTTTAAATTTATAACCTCCTTGCTTTTAGTTTAAACTAAACACATTATTATGGGATTAAAAAGATGGTTTAACATTCACAAAATATAGAAACTAAAGTCCTCTCTGACACAGGCTGAATCTTGTATTTACCGTATTTTGCTGTCCCTGTTTACAGAGACTGTTGTGAAGACAGTCAGGAGAGAACACGATGTCACTCGGATTTGCAACAAGGAAAGTCAGACTACTATTGTTTTGATTATCTGTAAGATCAAAAGACAGAGGGACACAGGAGGAGAGTGTCATCTGCTGTATCGACACGGAGAGAACGTTACTCAGGAATGTGACCCCAGGTTCTCAATAACAAAAGAAAATCAGACTGCCTTTCTGGAGCTGACCAGTTTAACACCAGCTGATAGTGGGAACTTCACCTGTGAGTGTACAAACACTGAAGGGACATATATTGTCCATATCAGTGTCACTGTGGAAGGTAAATGCATTTTGGTTTCTTTATTTGACACAGTTATTCAGCACTGTGTTAGCATTGTATTGACCTGCTTATGTGTTTTTTATTCTTGTAATTTGTTCATTTCTTTTCTTCTTATTTTCACTTACAGCAGTTTAAATACTCTCACTGACTCATTTATCAGGTACATCTTTGAACCGAGTTGGACCACCTTCAGCCATCAAACATGTCTTCATTTTTTGTGGCACAACAAGGCGCTAAAAACATTCCTCAAAGATTCTCAAGACATATTGAAATTACATCATCACACAGTTGCTGCAGATTCGTCAGCTGCTCTTACTTGAAGCAAACTTTCCGTTCCACCACATCCCAAAGGTGCTCTGCTGGATTGAGATCTGGTGACTGCGCAGGCCGTACATGATTTGAGCGCCGTGACATGGTGTGGTATCCTGCTGGAAGCAGCCATCAGACGATGGGTATTTTTTGGGCATAAAGACATGAATGTGGTCAGCAACAACCTTCAGGCAGGCTGTGGTGTTTAAATGATGCTCAGTGGTTACTACAGGGTCCAAAGTTTGCAAAGAAAATCCCCCACAGAGCATTACACCACCAGCAGTCTGAACTGTTAGAAATCAACTCATCGGGCAAGGCATCGTTTTTTTAGTCTTCTGTTGTCCAGACTTGCAAACTGTAGCCTCAGCTTGCTGTTGTTAGAGGACAGCAGTGATATCCAGTGTGGTCCGCTCTGCCTCAAGGTTTGATGTGTAAACAGCATTTTTACCCAGAGAATCACAGCTCACTGGATATTTTCTATTTTTCAGACCATTGTCTGTGAACAGAGATGATTGTGTGGGAAAATCCCAGCAGATCAGCAGTTTGTGAAGCACTGGGACCAGTAACATGTGCCATGTTGCTCTGTTTGAGCATTGATTTGCTGACATTTTATTATTTTATTAACCTTTATTTAACCAGGAAGATGAAGCTGACATGTGATTGACAAATGAAATGAACACTGAAATATTTGTGTTACACCCTGAACAAGTATACCTCATAAAGTGGCCAGTGAATGTATATAAGCAGTTGGACCAATTTCAGTTCATAGTAATATTCAGAAAAGATGCAAAAGAAGAAGAAGAAGACAAAAGAAAAGAGCACAGTGACAATATTTAAAGCTCTGTGGTTATAAAACTGGGGTTTCATTACTTCACTCAGAGTTTCAGTAGACGTAAACTGTGTTTGATTTGTGTTTTGATTTCCAGGAAATGAAAGTAAATGATTTTACTGACAAATGCATCTTTTCAATGATTTAGACACAAACGAGGCCCACACTTCAGCAGACAAATCTTTTTCCGTTTATCTGCCCGGTGTTGTGATCATCTTTATAACTGGAGTTATCGTGGGATTTATCTACTGGAGGAAAAGTAATGGGTGAGACTATTTTTGCTGTAGTAATTCAAAGATGATATAGATGTGGAGAAAGTAAAAGGAAACATCACATTTCAATAAATGAGAATTCGCTGTATGTTAAACATCATGTCTAGAATGAACACTTTTTATCCTTCCAAAAATAATTATCATTATTAAGAGAGAAGATAATATAAATGTAGATGTTCTTACTTGATTTTTCTCTGTTTGAATGTGAATAGTGTTACACTAATGCTGACATCCTTTCTTATCAACGTGGCTGCTTAAGGTCAGGAACATCTGGAGTGTCTGTACCTGAAAATCCCAACGGTTTGGTGAGCAATTTATTGCTACGATCTACAGCAGCTAGTTAAAAGTTTGCCAGTAAACATAAAACATGTACATTTATGTTTTAGGATGTTACTTATATAGATAATTACAGATTAGTGTTATAATACTATTAGTGCCAACTTCAGTGTCCTTTATTTTGTGAAGAAGCTCTTACAGAAATGAGCAGAAACATTAAATAATCCAGGCAACAGATGGAGAGATTTAAAGATCAATAGAGTGTGTGGGTAGACCGGGTTGAACTTGATTAATACCTAAAATATTTCACTTTTCTAAAGGATGACGATGAGCCAGATCAGCCCTATACAAACCTTCAGCAGCCATCGAGTGATTCCTACCAGACTATCATCTCAGTGAACCATCAACACGACAACAAGACACGCTCAGCAAGAAGCACAGGAACTGTGGGAGTGGATAATAAAGCTCTATGAAACATTTTAAAGTATATAAAACTTTAGGTGACATACTAATATAATAATATTCATATATTATAATAAACGTCCATCTTTTCACACTGGATATTTGTTTCCCAGTAATGGAGACCATTCAGTCATAATACTCCAACTCAGGCTCTCAGATTTAATACAATACAAACACAATAAACTGTGGCAAACATGACTCTTTGTATCAGACTAGTTTTGTTTTTGAACAAACATCTCATCATAATTTGAACACAATGTCCATCCAGATAAACAGAGAGATCAGTCTGGCTTAAACAATGTTGGTGGTTTACCTTCTACTGTCCTTCCACTTTTATGCACTTCTATTTTAGACATAGTAAAAGTTTCAGTGTAGACACAAGAGGTGAAATAAGGAGGGTGCAAGTCTTCCTGCTTTCACTATAGTCTACCTCACACTGTCAGCCACAGTTACTTCCTCACCAGCATGACTGCACGGAAACTCTGCTTTCTCCTGCTTCTGCTTGTGGTTTTTAGCAGTGAAGGTAAATATATATAATTTAAAAAGAAAAGCTGTAAAGCCAGGTGTTTAAGAAGAAAGCTTTAGTTAGGTTAGTGAAATAATATATGTGATTGATTTTCCCACAACAACAAATATATAGAAACTATAATCCCGATTTTGTTTCATTTTAACTGGAACAATTTATAGAGACTCTTGTGAAGACAATTGGAAAGAAACCCGATTCCACTCAAATATGCAGCAAAACAACTCTGAATATTACTGTGATGATACTGTGTGAGATCAGCACAGAGAGGAGCCGAGGAGAACAGTGTCGTCTGCTCTATCGTTACGACCGAGGCTTTATTCATGGCTGTGACTCCAGGTTCACACTGATCAAAGAAAATGAGACTGTGTTTCTCCACCTGCTCAACTTAACATCTGAAGACAGTGGGAACTACACCTGTGAGTGTGGATTTCGTGGTGGATTGTATGTTCTCCATCTCAGTGTGACTGTGAGAGGTAAAAACATTTTCTATTTATACCCACACCGCAGATTCAAGGTGGATGTTTGGAACTGCGTTAACACTTTCTTTTCTGTCATACATGGTTTGAGGTCGTCATTCCCGCCTGCAGCGGATTAATGAAAGGTTTCAGTCAGGAGATGAACATCTGGAATGTTTTTAAGCTCTTCTTCTGGCTAATTTGTTTAAAATTTCATTATAAAACTGCTCCAATCACAACTTTGGTGTTATTTCATCAGTGAAATGTTTGAATGATGCAATTGTAACTCTAATGTAATGAAAAGATAAACATGTTTTCCACTTTAATATAACAGGTTAATGCAAATTTCGTGACTTTTCATGTTTTCAAAATGAAGTTTTTTTGTGTGTGTGGCAACATTCAACAGACGATGGAGATTCTTCTGGCATGAAGTTCATGGCTACAGTTCCCATCATTTCTGCTGCTGCTTCACTCATCAGTGTGGCTGTGATAACCTGTGGTTACAGCCTGAGGAGAAATCCTCGCAGGTGAAAACTTTTACTGACGCACTTAAACTCATGAAATGACCCTTTGAAATCACTTGAGCACATTACTGCATACAGCAGCCACTGTGGTGTTCAAAGTATCTCATAGGTTCTTTTCAAACACCACACATTAGTTGTAGACATAGCTAGTCTTGTTTTTGAGGTATTTTTCACCCCATGACCTCTGATGTTTTTATCCTAACAGAGAAAACAGATCAGGTCTAACTAACTTAACAGGATCTGAAACTCGCCAGATGTTTGTGAGTTTTCCATAGTTCTGTTTTACACTTAATTGTGCCGAGGCTGCAGTGCATTATGTCTGTTTTTAAGCTGCACTTTAATTAAATGTAAATGACAGTGTAAATTGTTGTTTAGGACAAAGAGGACCGCTACATGAGCCTTCATCGGCAAAACATCGATGTCTACCAAACTATCTCCTCCGGTCGCCTTCATCATGATGCTGAGGCCACTGCATGTCACAGTCATGTACAATAATAATCAGAGATGGAGTTTTTACCCTGACTACGTGATCTATAAAACTATGATGCTAGACATGCTATCTATAAAAGACACTGACATTTTAACTTGCCAGCATCATGTGTACTGTTAGTTTGTTTTGCACTGAAAAAAGAGAAAAATATTAACGTCCAGTAAAACTTGTAATTATGTTGTGAATGAATTGCCTTAATTCATGGCTTTTAACACCATTTAATTTCTGTTTTTTATCTGGTTTGAACGTTGAAAATCCTGCCACTTGGCTCTGTGGCCTCTGCCACCATTATGGTTTTTGCTATACTGGTCCACTTGATAGTCATATTTGATGATGATTTTACTTTATTTTGAGTCATTAGAATCAGAACGGGGGTCAGGAAAGAAGAAAAAAGATAAGCTGGGGAGAAAGTTAACAGAAGAAGAGGAAAAAATAGAGAAGAAGAGAAATAGATGGAGAGGAAGAGAGAAAAAATACTGAAAATCTATTTCATCATCTGCTGAAAAACACAAGGAAAAACCAACACAGTGGGGAACCCACAGCAACAACCAATAATATGCAGTAAGTAGGCTAGTAAGTAGTAGTAAATAATAGATATTAAATGTTACTGAGCAGTAAATGGGCCCAGAGGGCCGAGACCTGAGGGCACCCCACCCGCAGCACAGGCCCAACAGAGCCAGGGGGCCGGGCCCCACCGAGCAGCCGCCCAGAGTGAGCCACTAAACACAGAGAACCACTAATGCACTGTGGGTGGGGGCACCAGCTACTGGCAGGAAGTGTGGTGGGGGGAAATAATACGTGACTATTTTTATGTGGAGTGGAATTAAACTGCCATAGAATATGCTTGTGGTGGATTTGACTCAACACAAGCGTATTGTCAAAGTGTTCTTTGGCATGCATCGAGACAGTTTCTCAGATACTGAAGTGACTTGAGCAGAGCCAGTTAAAGCCTACTGTGCTTGAGTGGGCAGCTCAAGTTTCCACGTGGAAGGTTTAGTGAGACAAAGACAGGAAGTTAAAGCTGCTGATTAATAATCTGCAGGTTCCTGATTTGAGTCTCTGTTAAGAGGATGGTGTCTCTGAGATAATTGCTTTTGTGCATCGATAAATAAACAGGGAAATAAATGAATATGTCATGGTCCTGGGTCGGTGACCCAGCGCTTTTAGTTATCATTTTCTAGTTTATGATGATGATGATTATTATTATTGTTTGAGTTCTGTGTGTTATATTTGGTCTGCCTTTGAGTCTGTCTCTGTCTATGGTGTCACCCCATCTGTTTGTGAATCTGTCTGTTTAGTTCAATGTCTTGTCTGGTTCCATGTGTCTGAGTTTCCTGTTTTATTGTGAAGGTTTGTGTCATATGTGAGTGTGCTCAGTCTCGTCAGCTGTGATTTCTCCCAGGTGTGTTCCCCTCCTGTCTCTCATCCCTTGATTACTGCCGTCTGTGTATTTAAGCCCTGTGTTTCTCTGTGTCAGTGTCGCGTCGTACCCTCAACTAGCTGTGTGTTCTGCTTCTATGTTCCTAGTGTTTGGTCTCCTGCTCCAGTTTAGTGTTTCTTTCCAGTGTTTCAGTCCTTGGTTCCACTGTTCTGACTTTTGGTTTTCTTTTGGTGAGTTTAGTTGTACGAGGTTTTTCCCAGCAATAAAGCTGCGCCTTAAGTTTCACTTCCGTGTCTGAGTTCTGCATTTTGGGTCCACCACTCCTG